>NC_042617.1:46615561-47365561 GCF_901001135.1 Rhinatrema bivittatum | reverse complement strand
ATGGAGCGGGGGGAGGCAGCAATATGGCTTTTGCATTATTCACCCTGTTGCCTGCCCAGAAATGACTGTGCTTGTCATAGGTTCAGCCAAAATGCGGCTCGGTTTTTTTTTTCAAATCAATCACCACTTGTACACCTCATAATCCTACAAGTGCTTCACAGCAGAATATATCAAAGTCTTCATTGCATAAGAAAGGGAGCTGCCACCTTTTTGTAAGGGAGATGTGGAGACTGCCTGGAAGTCTTTGAATTCTTCAGCCCGCCTGCTTCTCGAAACAGGCATGCAAACCGGTGTCTTTACAACCTGGGCTTATTTCCGGATGGCACCCACACATGCCGAATGCAGAACTGATTGTATTTTCCGTGTTGGCTGTTGTTTAAGAAACCCAACAACAAAGGTCACAAGCCAGATTTAGGGGAGCAATCAAAATTATAACACAAAAAGCACTGCAGTATTTTTGTTCCTAGCAGCAGCATCGAAGGCTTAAGCAATGGTTTTGGACGTTTTTGCAGGCTTTGCTCGGTTTTCTGTGGACTCTTTTCCTTGGAGAGGCTGCAGAACATGAATGATGCACCACTGGGAAACTGTGCCATGCTAATTTACTGGCTTTTGGTATCTTTTCATCTACTTTTTTTTTCTATATTCACTTGTTATTTAATGATTAGACGACTTGTTTCAATGTAAACCGATTTGATTTGATATTTTTTATCAAGAATGTCGGTATATAAAAATGATAAATAAATAAATAAAATAAATACTTTTACCCTGATCATGAGGGGGGCAATTGCAAAGGAATTTGCCCCAGTACAGAAGCAGTTACCCAAGTAAATTCCCAGGCTGAAAACTGCATTCCCTACAGTGGAAAAAAAAGTTATGCCTGCTGTTTCATACGTACAGTCCTGTGCCTTTAAAAAAAAAAGGGAAGGGCTGGAGGCAGAGGGAAGTCAAGGAATACAAAGTCCCTACTTCACGGCATACACTTTGCACCTGCAGGGCGTTTACTTTTAAACATTAGCTTGCACCTGCAAGCTACCAACAGGGTTTTAAAATTGCCTCCTAATTGTGGTTGTGATTGCTACAATTAAGAAAATCAGCTTTAAGCCTCCAAAGCAATTAGCAGATATTAACCTTCTTTTATTTATTTCTTGAAATCTTTCTGACCCCATTTACATCTAAAAGGTTGGTGTGATTCACCCTCCTATAAGGGAGTAGGGACCCTGCACCAAATAAAACGTGAAATTGGCCAGGCTCCACCTTATGTTGAGTTAGTATCTATCTAATGTACAATCAAACAGGGCCAAGCCTGAATAATGAAAATCCAAATATTCAGAATCCAAACAAATAAGAAAGACTCGGGCAATAAGATATTATATTAAAGCCATGGTTATATAAACCATTCCACAATGATAAATCATAGTACAAGCTCAACCAGCTATCGACTCCTCTAGGAGAAGCAAGCAGGGCTACAAGTTTTACAATGCAGCCAAACCAAAACTGGATAAGCTTATAAGGCTTGATCTGCATCTGATGACAACAACCCTAAGTATCTGCTTCAGATCTCCCTGTAGCTTGGCAAAACAGGAGCCCTAAATTCTTACCAAAAAAAACCAAAACAAAACAGCACAGAACTCCTCTGTTTTACTCAGGTTTTGCAGCATAAATGAACTGACAATTGCTCCCATGCAGAAGCCAATGCATTAGGCATACAGTTACCATTCACATAGTTAAAACAGAGTAATAATTATGAGCAATACTTTATACAAAGGTGCCAACTGCCATTTGCCCATGATTTATGATTACTTATTCAATGAGATAGCTTTTACAATATGGCTCGTAGTAACTTAAATTCATGAGCTCAACAAGCACATAAGGCTCTTTCCCATTCTGTGCCTGTGGGAACCATCCTCGGCAAATGGAGCCCTTGACTGTTTAACAACATTTGCATCAGATCGTCATAGCCTCGTCCTTTAAGCACTAATTATTTCAGCATTTCATACATGCCACATTTTGTAATTATTTCATAAACATGAAACCAGTTCCCATCAATGGCAGCTGTGTTCAAAATGTGATACAGACGCTCATTCTCAATTCATTCCCCATCTTGTGCTGCAAGCTGTTTTGCTACACACAATTTATATAAATGTACTTTTAAGTTAATGGCCAGTTTTAAATAAATAATAATTAAGTCACTTTGCTCAATCTGTTTATGTTTTAACTGCTGCAGCAATCAGGCTTTTGGGGAGGGGGGTGTGTGTTTGTGGTACCTAAAAAATAACCCAGAAATTGCTCCATTACCAAGAAAGAACATAAACAGGCCAGTTTTCAAAGGCAAGTATTATCCTCATGATAATTTTCAAAGCTACACGCAATCTTTCTCCACTGGAGCTGACCTCTCCTCTTCGACTTCATGAATCCTCCAGACCGATCAGATCTGCTTACAAAGGCACCTTCTATGCCCCCCCCCCCCCCCCCCAGCTAAGACAGCCCTAAGGAAGCGAGCCTTATCCACCGCTGGGCCATCACAATGGAACGCCCTTCCCTCCGATCTCCGGCAAGAACACTGTCTGCTCACCTTCAAAAAAAACTTAAAACCTGGCTATTCAAATAGGCTTTTCCAGAACATCACGATCCTTCCACCAACTCTGGAATGCCCTATCTCGTCACGCACTAGATCTCGTCACCCACCCGACAGATCCTCTCCCAGAGAACCCTGGATTTCCCCCCAGGTGGGGCGGTTAGTCATTTCTTCCTCCTACCCATCTCAAACCACTTATATCTGGACTTAGATTTACTGCTTTAAGTGATCCCAGACCTTATAACTGTCCTTCTACTTTATTTTATTTATTTCATCAATCTGCATTCATGTTGGATACAGGTTTCTCCTCCTTTGTCCTAATAAGACAAAGGTCCTCAATTGCTCGCATCCTTTATCAATTGTTAATTCTCCCATTTGCCGTTGCAATTATCCGTTCAATTATCCGTTCAGTTCGCTCGGTTTTTCCCAGTTCTATGTAACCTCCTACTTTTGTTTTATGTAATGCCCTGTGCAACATTGTTCTATGTAATGCCTTGGGCTCTTCTGTTGTTATATGTACACCGATTTGATATGTTCTCTTTCAACATGAAGGTCGGTATAAAAAAGTTCAAAATAAATAAATAAATAAATAAATATTTATGTATTTGAATCTGGAGATTTGGAGGTAACAGTAGTTTTTTAGGCTACTGGCCCAGCTTGTCGCACAACAGGAAAAGGACCCACAAATCTTGGGGCAAACTTCAACAAGGGCATCTTAAGGCGTAGATTTTTAGTACAGAGCCAAATGAGGTTTCCAGGCTGGGTGCTGGACATTTCTTGTCCACCTGCTTCCTGAAACATTCTGCTTCTTGCTCCAGGGGATGATGCACTTTGCTAAAGATCCTGGAGTTCATGTCCCATTAAATTGGCTGCAGGGCATGTAACGGAGTAAGGAACAGTTTTGGGTGTATGAGGATGACAGCAAATATCTCGTAAAAAGGTGAGGACCAAGTCAAGCTGCTCACATGATTATTGTGGCAAAACTCCACCCACAGGAGTAGGGATGCCCAGTTGTCCTGGAGTTGGTTTACATAGGCTCTTAGGAAAGCCTTGAGAGTCTGATTTGTGTACTTGGTTGGCCCATTGCTCTGAGGGTGATAGGCCAAAGTAAAATCCAGTGTAATCTCAAATTTCTTGCACAGGCTTTTTCAGAAGCAGACCATAAACTGTACTCCTTGATCTGAGAGAATGTGGAGAGGAAAGCCATGCAGACAGAAGATGTGCTGGATGAATTCAGGCACTGAAAAAAGACCAGGAAGAGGTATGAAATGGGTCATCTTTGAAAAACGATCCACTACAATCCATATAGTGATGTTGCCACTTTAGAGGGGAAAGCCAGTGGCCAAGTAGGTCCAAAGTTCTTTGGGGGCTGGCAGCAGCTGTAACATTCTCCAAGGTTGAGCCCGAGAACTCTTATTCATGACGCATGTTGGGCAGGACTTTACATATTGCTTTACATTGGTCTTCATCTGAGGCCACCAATAGTGATGAAAAATTAACTCCAGCATTTGGGTTATACTGGGATAACCCGCCAAACAAAAGTAGTGAGCCCAGTGAAGAACTTTCTGATGTAACCTTTGAGGAATGACAGTTTTCCACGGTGGAACTATTACTATGGCAGCAACCACGACTCATGCAGGATTGTTGATATGTTGTGGGGGATCCAGGGACCCTTCAAGATCAAAGGAACATGAGAAGGTGTTGGCTCGTTGGTTCTTTTCTGCTGGTTGATGTCACAGTTCAAAGTTAAACAGATTGAAGAATAGTTACTAGAGATGTGAATCGTGTGATCGATCGTCTTAACGATCGATTTCGGCTGGGAGGGGGAGGGAATCGGATCCTCGCAGTTTGGGTTTTTTAAATATCGTGTAAATCGTGTAAATCGTGTAAATCGAAAACCGGCACACTAAAACATCCCTAAAACCCACCCCGACCCTTTAAAATAAATCCCCCACCCTCCCGAACCCCCCAAAATGCCTTAAATTACCTGGGTTCCAGTGGGGGGGAGGAGGGCGGGAAAACCGGCACACTAAAACAACCCTAAAACCCACCCCGACCCTTTAAAATAAATCCCCCACCCTCCCGAACCCACCAAAATGCCTTAAATTACCTGGGGTCCAGAGGAAGGGTCCCCGTGTGATCTTTTACTCTCGGACCTCCGTGCGTTGTAGAAATGGCGCCGGCGCTACCTTTGACCTGTCATATGACAGGTCAAAGGTAGCGCCGGCGCCATTTTGTTTTTTTGTCCCCCGACATCAGGAGCGTAGGAGATCGCTCCCGGACCCCCACTGGACCCCCAGGGACTTTTGGCCAGCTTGGGGGGCCTCCTGACCCCCACAAGACTTGCCAAAAGTCCAGCGGGGGTCCGGGAGCGATCTCCTACCGCGAATTGTTTTTCCGTACAGAAAAACGATTCGACTGCAGGAGGTCATTCCGGACCCTCGCTGGACCCCCAGGGACTTTTGGCCAGCTTGGGGGGGCCTCCTGACCCCCCCAAGACTTGCCAAAAGTCCAGCGGGGGTCCGGAACGACCTCCTGCAGTCGAATCATTTTTCCGTACGGAAAATGGTGCTGGCCATATGGCGTATGGCCGGCGCCATTTTCCGTACGGAAAAACGATTCCGGGTAGGAGATCGTTCCAGACCCCCGCTGGACCCCCAGGGACTTTTGGCCAGTTTGGGGGGGCCTCCTGACCCCCACAAGACTTGCCAAAAGTCCAGCAGGGGTCTGGAACGATCTCCTACCCAGAATCGTTTTTCTGTACGGAAAATGGTGCCGGCCATACGCCATATGGCCGGCACCATTTTCCGTACGGAAAAACGATTCGACTGCAGGAGGTCGTTCCGGACCCCCGCTGGACTTTTGGCAAGTCTTGTGGGGGTCAGGAGGCCCCCCCAAGCTGGCCAAAAGTCCCTGGGGGTCCAGCGAGGGTCCGGAATGACCTCCTGCAGTCGAATCGTTTTTCCGTACGGAAATTCGCGGTAGGAGATCGCTCCCGGACCTCCGCTGGACTTTTGGCAAGTCTTGTGGGAAAAAGAGATTTAATATCGGAATTGCTGGAGATTTTTAAAAGTTAAGTAAACTTTGAAATTTAAAGCATTACTAATGCAATATCTTCATCGGTGATTTTCAAAGAACATTAGTTTAAATATATGGAAGAATTTGGGCCATTTTGACGGGGATAAAATTAGGAGGTGCGCACACACGGATACGTTTTTAAAAAAAGAAAGAAGGAAAAAAGGTATGAGTAATATTCGGGTATGAGTATGAGTAATATTCGGGTGTTGAAGCCATACTCAAAATATTAAAAAAGTTTGTTCTAAAAAACGGAGGTTGGAAGGTAGTTGATTAAATGAAAGAAGGCATGATGGTGAGTGCCGCATAAATTTTATGAAACTTCCATCCATCTTCATAATACATTTTTCAAAATTATTTTTGAATAAGTTTGAGTAGGGCAGCAACACTGGTTAGAATATATAGGTGATTCAAATACGTCATGGCAAGAAGGGCTCACTCTTACGCTGCTCGCAACACAGAGCCACTGCACAGTCTATGAATGTGTGCTGGCTCGCAGACCCCATGCTGCCTTCCACTATTTCTGGCATCTGAAGAGTGCTGCCATTTGAATCACTTGTGACCCCAGCTCAAGTTTTTGTGACCCCCATCTGGGGTCCTGATCCAGAGTTTGGAAAACCCTGTCATAGGGGGATCATTCCATCCCAATTATCATTTTGGTTGCCCTTCTCTGAACCTTTTCTAACTCTACTGAATCTTTTTTGAGATGCGGTGACTAGAATTTGCAGTCACACCATGGAGAGATACAGAGTCATTATTATATTTGCTGTTTTATTCTCCATTCCTTTTCTTATAATTCCTAGGATTTTCTTTGCTTTCTTGGCTGCCGCCATACACTGAGCAGAGGATTTCAACATATTATCCACAATGGCACCTAGATGCTTTTCCTGGAGAGTGACTCCCAATGTGGAACCTTGCATTGGGTAGCTATAATTTGGGATGTTCTTCTCTACATGCATCACTTTGCATTTGTCACCATTAAATGTCATCTGCCATTTGAATGCTGAGTCTCCCAGTCTTGCAAGGTCTTCTTGCAATTTCTCACAATCATCTTGTCATTTAACAACTTTGAATAATTTTGTATTATCAGCAAATTTGATTACCTCACTTATTGTTTCCCATTTCTAGGTCATTTATAAATATGTTAAAAAGAAGTGGTCCTAGTACAAATCCCTGGAGTACTCCACTATTCACCTTTCTCCATTGAGAAAATTGACCATTTAGCCCTACTTTATGTTTCCTATCTTTTAACCTGTTCTCATTCCACAATAGAACATTGCCTCCCATCCCATGACTTTTTAATTTCCTCAAGAGTCTCTCATGAGGTATTTCTTATGTTCTTATGTTCTTATGTCCTGCGCTCCTGAGCCTTCCTGACCTGCTAGCTCCTGTGGTTCTCTGGATGACATTGGCTCTGTCATCGGAGTCTCGCTTCGGCTGGATTCCTTCCTGCGCTTGTCCCGCTCTCCGCGTGGTCCATGACCAGCCACCTTAGGCTGTTTAGGGTGCGCAGTGAGACAGGATGGTCTGTGACCAGTTCCGCGGTGGAGTGTGTAGGGCGCCCTGAGAGACAGTGCCAATGTCTAACCTTCCCAGCTTCTCATCTCGTCTTGAATCTTCCAAGTTCCTCATCATATCGAGAATCTTCCACGATCCTTATCCACTTCCAGTGTCTCCACGTCTTTGTGTCACAAGGCCTCCATCTGCCCTCATCCTCAGTCCGGCCTGCTGCTCCATGCTGATCCAAAGTGGCAGGTCTGAAAGGGCTGGGAATGGTAGGAGGACTGTTCATCAACCAACATCATCTTGTTGGCTCCGGGAGCATGCAGGTCTGGCAGAGGGTAAGACCTTGTCTCCACCATGCTGGGACACACCGCCAACCCTTGGTTCGGTCCTAGATTCGTCTGGGGTCAGGACGAGGCCCAAGGGCACACGAAAAACCCCTACATAACAATTTGTTTCAATTCCTCTGAATCATCACCTTTAAATATCACTTCTAGTATGGGTAGTCCCTTGTATCTTCTTCAGTGAAAACCAAAGCAAAGAAATCATTTAGTCTCTCTGTTATGGCCTTGATCTCCCTTAGTGCTAAATTTACCCCTCAGTTATCCAATGGTCCAACTGACTCCCTCACAGGAATTTTTGCTTTGAATATACCTGAAAAATTTTATTTATGATTTTTTGCTTCCAGAGCAAGATTCTTTTCAAATTCTCTTTTTGCCTTTCTTATCAATGTTTTGCATCTGACTTGCCAGTACACATGCTGTTTTTTATTTTCTTCATTCAGATTCCTTCTCCATTTTTTGAAAGATGTTCTTTTGGCTAGAATAGCCTCTCTCAGGTCATCTTTTAACCATGTCAGCAGATATTTGGCCTTGCTTCCACCTTTTTAAATTAATGGAATACATCTGGTCTGGGCTTCCAAGATGGTATTTTTAAACAACATCCATGCCTGATGTAAATTCTTAAGCTGTGTAACTGCTCCTTTCATTTTTTTCTGAAGATCCTGAGGAACCAAAAGAGGAACAAGGGAAACCAACAAAAGTGGCATGAAATCTTCAGTGAGGGGTATGGCAGTTAGTACAGGGGCATCAACAACCTAAAATACTGACTGGTTGATTTTAAAAGCCTTGCGCATGCCGAAACCTGGAGATATGTACCTGTATCAGACCCACGTACATGACGTGGATTTTAAAAGGCCCAAGGCAAAACGCGTATCTCCCATTATGTGCACAAAAATCTTTTTAGCCAAAAAAAAGGCGGGACATGGACATGATCTGGGTGGGGCATGGGAAGTACATGGGCAGGCCTAGACTATAGCATGAATCCAGCACATTAGTATTTGCACACACAAACATGCGTCAGGTCCCTACCATATAACTTTACTTCTGCTATGGACAGCATGTAAATCATGTAACAAAAATAACTCTAGTCAAAGGGGTTTTAAAAGGTTAGAGGTAATAGAGTGAAAGGGAGGTAAGTTAGCTAGGTGCATTAGGAAGGCCTATTGTGTCGGTGTGCATAGCTACTAAAATTCCCCCCACTTGTGCGCATGAAGCGGCATTTGCGTGCATATGTGCACATCAAGATAAAATCAAGCACACAAATACGTTCACATAGTTGATTTTATAACCCATGTGCATACGCATGCATATATGCAAATATATTATAAAATCACCGCATCCATGTGCTCATGCTGGCAAACACGTGCACATGTGCACCCGCACACGGGTCTTAAAATGTACCCGAGTGAGCAGTATGGAAGCAAGCATAGTAGCATGAACACCTCAAAATATTGAGAGGGATAAAGAATCAAGAGGAATGGCATCAATACCTCTAAGCACAGTGCTGAGTGAGGCAGTAAGGCCCTACCTCCTCAGTTGAGAGGTATAAGAACATCACCCAAGATTCCTATGACCCTCTCTGTGCTATTCCAAAATATATGTCTTAACAAATTATGTATCCTAACTAAACATGTATCTTATCAAAGTATGTGACATACCAAAATATGTGTTATACCTAAACTTTGTTACATCAAAGTATGTAATGACCTAAATGATGAATGCTACTTGTAAACCATTGTGATCTTCACTTGGAACAACAGTATATAAAATAACTAAATAATAAATAATAAAATAAATAATAGGAGTGACATCAACAGAGCAAGACACTGAACTGAGAGAGGCATGGCAGGAGAAGCAGCAACAGTTGCCCAACACCACAGCAAGGTATTGAAACAGAAGAGATGCAGCAAGGCTGCAAGATCCCAAGGCATCTGCAGAAGGGCAGGGGAAGAGAAGGGGTTTTTTTTAAATGTTTTTTTGGGGAGGTCAAACATCTCAGTATAATCATGAGAAGGGAAGGGCATGAGGAGCAGACTGCACACCAACAGCAAGAAGGGCAGCAACACTGCATGGTTCTGAGGCCATAAAGTGTGTGCATTAGTTTGATATAGCTATGCATGCAATCTTCCTACAACTCATATAGATATTTAGGAAAATCCAGCAGAGGAAGATTTATCTAAAGGAAGATCCACTTCTATACCTACAGAACTTTTTCAATACCCAGACCTAAAAAGAAAGGCGGAGGCCTTATGCTAATCATCAAAAAAAACCTACAGATGAAATTAATCCCAATAAGCAATTGCTTTCCACTGGAAATTGCACTATTTAATTCTCCACATCTACAAATTTGTCTAGTATACTGCCCACCCCCCCCCCCCCAATACTCTAGATCAAAACTGCTCATCACTTATTGAATTTTTCCTGACCAAAATATCAATCAACAAATCCATAATTATTCTTGGTGACTTCAACCTACACATAGACACTGCCCCCTACTCTCCTGCCTGCACCTCAATCATTGACGCACTATCATCACTGGGACTCAGTCAAATTATCAATGGCCCAACACACAAAGCAGGACACACTCTAGACCTAGTCTTCATCAACACTAACATTTGGTCAAACCACCAAACTAAGTGTTGGTGTTTGAGGTAGTTGTGGGTGGATCCTTGGGCCAGTGGCAGATGACCACGCCCCAGGGGAAGATCCCGAGAGGGACCTCGGTCAGGCTCAGAGTATGGAGACAGACACACACTAGTTCTTTTATTAGACAGTATATGGAATCACCGGAGGTGACAGTAGTGAGCTGGAACACCTGGCTGGGCTGTAGTCCCTCAGATACTGGAACAGCGATCCTGGATAACTGAGCTGTAGAGAAACTGAATATAGTGAGTAGGCAGAGTATGCAGAGTTCAGGAACAGAACCTTGATGGTAACTCTCATACAATAGTCTCTTAGAAGAAAGAAGCCCAGGAGCTGGAAAGAAGTAGGCCCTCGAGGAGCGAGTATCTGGTTCAAGGGAATGCTCTGGGAGAGAGATGATAATTCACTGGTGTTGTAGGCAGCGATGACTTCCTGGCAGAAGTGGTATTCAGTAGCAAGTCCGGGAACGTGGGCCCTCTAGGAGCGAGTACCGGTTCCAGACTGTGACCTGAAAGGCAAAGAGAAAACGAGGCCCCCAAGGAGCGGGTACCCCTGGTAAGTCCGAAGAGGCAGAGTAGTTAGGAGCGTAAGAAATCCATTCCTTTCCCTTGTAATCCAACTCCTTGTTAACTACTTGCTAACTCGATTAGTTAGTGATTTCAGAGACCTTAAATATCCGGTGGAGATGACGTCACCTGAGGGGGATGCCACTGAGGTTCACGCCTCTGCTGGTACTTGAGTCGGGGCTGTGCCGTGCGCGTGCCCTTAGGCTGCTGGGAAACATGGCGGAGTGCAGCGTCTAGCCAGTCTGGGGACGCTGGAGGAGAACGGCACAATGACACCGCGGCAGCCAAACTTCCAAAAGGCAAAGAGGGAGTTGCCAAAGAGGTAAGGTAGGCGTAGTGGAGACGTCAGGCAGCGATGGTTGCAACAGTACTCCCCTTCAAAGAGCGATTTTCTCTTCGGGTACCAGGCTTGGGTTTTGAAGGAGGCGCAAGGTGGAACTGACGAAGCATCTCTTTGTCCAGAATATTGGTCTGAGGCTCCCAAGAGTTATCTTCGGGGCCGAAACCTTCCCACCTCAAAAGGTATTCAAAAGTATTACATCTTTTACGAGCATCCAGTACCTCTTCGACTTTGAATTCTAAGTCGTCTTCTGCATTGATGACAGGCAGATCTTGAGGTTTGGAAAAAAATTTGCTGAGTATGAGTGGTTTCAGAAGAAACGTGGAAAGCGTTATGAATATCAGCAGCAGTGGATTGAGCTGCTGGGACGTCACTGAGCTTCAGTGGAAGTGGCGGTGTTGGGGAACGTCCATAGCCCACTTCAAATGATGACACAGTAGAGGATCTTTCAGCTTGATGAGGGGACTCCTTAAGTCTTCCATTAGACGTCTGAGAATGAAGTTGCTTCCTGCCCCTGAATCCACCAGGGCAAGAGTCTGAACCGTAACCGGTCCGTAAGTCAAAGAGACTGGAAGAGAAAGTGGAGGAGTGGGTGCGGTATGGCCTAAGAACAGTCCTCCTGCAGGACTTAGGCCCGTCCATTTTCCGGACGAATGGGGCATGTAGAGACATTATGGCCGGGCTGACCACAGTACATGCAAAGGCCACACTTTTTCCGAAGTTAAATGTCCATGACCAAGTTGCATCGGTTCATCTTTATCAACAGCAAGAATTACTGGAACCATCCGAGGTGCGGATATAGGATTAGCCTGTTTCAACCCACAGGATCCCCAAGGAAAAGAAGAAGCTTAGGGAAGGCCAGTACTTTTGTCTTTTGTTTGAGAACTGCTAAGGAAAGCAGAGCTGATTTTGTTTCATTTTTTCCGTAATTAATAAAAAGCTTATGAAAAAACAGAGTCTAGCCCAAGTCTGTTCTCTGGCCAGCCACTGACCCCTCACATTATCACACTCCCCAAGTACATTTAATATTGTACTTCCTTATATCTTGATCTCCCTGCATTAGTTCTCAAACCACACGTGTATTAACTGGTACCAGACTATGTCAACATAGAACTCCAGTGTTGCAGTCTCTCCATTGGCTTCTAATACAGTGGAGATTCAGCTTTAAAGTTGCTTTATTAGTTCATAAAACTCTGAATACATATTCTGTCACCCCCCTCCCCGCCAAATCCTATTTTGCAGATATATCATCTTTCTGATTGGCTAACCATGAGATCTAAAAAACATGATCACATTACTCCTACACATATCACTACACTGGCTACCAATAAAATTTAGGATAGAATACAAAATACTATCCATACTACACAAAATAATTTATGAAGAACAAACAAACTGGCTAAGTACATACATAAAATTGCACTCTCCAAACAGAAACCTCAGATCAGCTAATAAAGGACTATTAAAGATTCCACCTGCTCGTTCCAAACAACTCACCTCAACACAAAAGAGAGCAATTTCTCTAGGAAGCTCTAAACTCTGGAACACCCTCCCAATCGAACTCAGAACACAACAAAACTTAAAAACTTTCAAAAAAGATCTAAAAACCTGGATGTTTACCAAAGCCTACCAACTCACCCAATGACTCTAAAACACCACTTCCCCCCTAACGACACCATGCAAACATGTGGAACCAATGCAAGAAAGTAACATACCACATAATGAAACCGATATAGCTCGACCCACGAACTATGTTTAGAAAACCGACAATATCTATGTTAACATTCACATGAACCTTTTGGAAACTCTGTTAAACATTGAAACTTTGCAAACCATTGTGATGGCAAAACCGAACGACGGTATATAAAACTCGATAAATAAATAAATAAATAGATAGAATTTAGAAGTCCCATTTGTCCACTATGTGTGGCTTGGTGAATTGGGAAACAGATCATTTTCTATAACTGGTCCAATGTTTTGGAACTCATCCAAGCAACTCTGGCTAATCTCTTGTCAAAAACAATTTAAGAAACAGCTGACAACTTATTTTATCTTGCTTTTGGAAACCCCTAGTTTTGTAGGCAGCATTTTGCTTGGGGTGAGCAGTTGATGCCTTGTGGAAAGCTCTTGGTCTATAGGTTAAGTCTTATCAACTTTTGCAGCCATAATCGATCCTTTGACCAACCAGCCTTGAATTTTATATTGTTTGTTATTGTTTGATGTTTCATGATTATATATGCTAGTTATTTAACCCGCCATGAATGAAGGATATGTGTGGAATATACAATTTTTAAAATAAATAATAAAATGAATCAATACACACAATTGACATATTTTTCAGCTACATAATATGGGGTACATTTTTAAAGAAAGTGTGAGTGCGTACTTTTGTTCGCGCACCAGGCGCAAACAAAAGTACATGTATCTGCTCGTATCTTTTAAAATCTGGGGTCGACGTGTGCACCTTGCCCTGCGCACCTTTGTGCACCTTGCGCATGCCGAGCCCTGCGCGCTGCCCGTTCCCTCCGAAATCGGAGCGACCTCGGAGGAACTTTCCTTCCGCCTCCCCCCATCTTCCCTTCCCTTCCCCTCCCTAACCCACCCCCCCCAGCCCTATCTAAACCCCCCCTACCTTTATCGCAAAAGTTATGCCTGCTCGAGGCAGGCATAACTCGCGTGCACCGGTGGCCAGCTGGCGCGCCATCACCCGACCTGGGGACTGTTCCGAGGCCTCGGCCATGCCCCCCGGAACACCCCCGGGCCGGCACCACGCCCTCCAGAATGCCCCCTGGAATTCCCCGAACATCGCGCCGCCCCCGACACCCCCCCCTAGCAAATGCCCAGGACTTATGCGAGTCCTGGGGCTTGTGCGTGCCACCGAGCATATGCAAAATAGGCTCAGCGCGAGCAGGGTTTTTTTTTAAGGGTTACGCGCGTAACTTATGCGCGTAACCCTTTTAAAATCCACCCCATTATTTCAGCAAATGTATTGTTACCCCTTAAGAAAGGCATTATGTTCATGACTGGATTGTGTGATCTTTTATATACTTCCAAAAATATAAGCTATAATTCCTGAAGGATGAATTGGGCATTATGTTTGTAGAAATTGTACTGTGTGCCTCCAGTCATATAATGGGAACAATCTTCCATTTCCTATGGTACCTGAATGTAATCCACTTTGAAGAGACTGGCTAGTCACACAAGGCAGAAGACAAAAAAAATCTAAATTAAATACAAAAATCCATGGAAATTTTCATCTTATTCAACCTGTGACAATGAAGTGCAATTTATCTCATGTAGCGTCCAAGCAATTTAATTTACACTGACAAGAAAATACAGTTCCTTCAGGTCAGGATGTGTGAGCTTTGGAGGTATATCCAACATGAGAAAATAGAAGCACTTAACATTGAACATGGCCTTTTGCTTCATCATAGTTTTGATGATTTAATTTTTTCAGTCTTGGAGACATCTTCACCCAGCCTGCATGGAATGATTATGATCATGCTTTACTACACTGAGAGCAAAAGTGGATATTTCATTTTAATACAGTGCAATCATTTAGATTAAATAAAGAGATTGGTTGGACTGTGTGCTTCTGTTCTTCCTTTGCTGTATACTTTGGCACTATGATCACATTTGTGTTCTTCTATTTATATATTTACTGTACTTATGTTATGCACTTTATGGTTGTACAGTGGGGCCATAAAATTGTTGGTGATATACGTCAAAACATTAGTGTCCTTCTTTTTGCCGGTATAGGTATATGTAGCCCAATTTCAATGATGTCAAAAGCTGTCTTAGAAGCTGACTCGACAGCGGCCATGTTTCGCAGCCATACGGCATTGCTGTATAGGAACATTTGGAGACTTCACGTCCTGTTCTAAAGAGAGTTTAACTTCGAAACATTTGACTTCTGAAGAAGCGGCCGTATGGCTGCTAAACACGGCCGCTGTCGAGTCAGCTTCTAAGACAGCTTTTGACATCATTGAAATTGGGCTACATATACCTATACCGGCAAAAAGAAGGACACTAATGTTTTGAGTCGCTAGAGAATAGTGACTCAAGATCATTACCCTGTTTGAAACAAAAGGGAATTATAAAAGTAAATAAGAAAAATAGTAAAAAGAAAAAAACATAAAAAAATAAGAGGTTTACATGCTGTAATTCAATACCGGATGGTATGTGTCTTATGTGCAGGCTGCAGATGATCGAAAAGACCGAACGGCTCAGTGAGGTTTTCCTGAGCATGTTGACTTTGGCTTGCTGATGCAGTCCTGTTTCTTAAAAAATGTTTTGGGATGTTTCATGGCAAGAAGATTTATTTGAATAACACATTGTTTGGCAAATGGTAGATAATAATATTTATGATAGTTGGCGGAATACATTGTAACATGTTGACAAAGAACTTTAGGGGAGATATTCATGAACAAGATAAACTGAGGCAGGGGTACAACTAGATACAAAGTGAGGGTATCCACAGGTGATATAAGGTATAACAATCAGAAAGGAGTATGTACAGTGATATGGATACCGTCTGTCTGTCTGTCTGACTCTTTATAATTTATAATATGTTCTACTGTTACCTTACTGTCTGTTCAGTTTCCTGTTGTTGAATTATGATTGGTACAATCATGGGCACAGTGTCCATAGTGCACAGTGGTTCACAGGCCCCACCAGCTTTAAAATAGGGTGTGCCATGCACCACCAATTCGGGAAGCTATCAAATCTTCCCTGTCTCTCCCTCCAGAACACAACCACTAATGTTCCCTCTAAGCTGCACGTGTACGTGGAAAAACTTCTGCACCCCCACACGCATGCAACTCTAAGACAGAATGTGTTAGTATGTGCACATACTAACACATTCATTCTTTCAGACACTCGCTCTCTCATAAACATGCTAATGCTTTCACACACACTCCCTCTCTCTCTCTCACACACACAGGCTCTCTCTTCCTTCATTCAGAAACCAGTAGGAGAACATTTCAGCCTTCCAGGACATTCTCTGACCTTAAGGTTGTCATACTCCTTAAAATGAACTTCAAAGGAGCACTCCAGCATGAAACTGCTGAATTGGAACTCATCAAAACACTTAACGCCATCACCTTAAGTCTGAACAGAGGCAATGGCTTCATGGCTCACTACAACTATCCATGAACTTAACTGATGTCAGATCATTCTGTCTTTTCACACTTACCTCAGTTATCAGTAATCTGGACTATAATGCTATTAACACTCTGTTTCCACCCCTGCTTGTCTAATTCAGTGCCTTCTCTTCAATCTGTATCCTCAATCCCCCTCCCCCCCACCACCCATTCCCATATATATCTGTGAAAGTGGAGTCCGTCCTCGAAAGCTCATGCCTTAATAAATTGGTTAGTCTATAAGGTGCCACCTGCCTCTTGTCACGGTATTTTTGGAAACCTGCTTATGTGCATTCCTCCTAGTTTTGACTACGTTTTACTGGTGGATTCTTTGTGCCTCTATTTTTTTTTTATTAGTGACAAACTTTACATCTTCAGGTTTTGCAGGGACTATGAATTCTCTGGTAGAAAAAAATACATCTTTAAAAAGGTCTTACATTTACTTATCAAACTCTGCTCAAATTACCAATAGTGTACTGTTTACTTATAAGGGGTAAGAAAGGGATAGCAGGGAGTCTGGGACATGTAAGAGGTAAAGTGAGGGCAGGGGAAAGCTTTCCAGGCTTGTTTAAAATATTTGGCATGTATTTGAGATCACAGAGTCTTCTAGAATAAAAAGAAAAGTAATGGCATTCTTAAAAGAAAATCTTTCCATTTCCTCTGCAATTAATGATGTTATAGTACTCCTCTAATTTAACTTCTGTCAGATGCAGTTTATTAGCACTATTTTCTTCATAGTGATGTATATTGCAAATTAAATTTTATGGGGTACATTTTCAATATGGTTCCTAATCCTAACTGGCACTCAGTGTGCCTACCTTTTAGACCAAATATTTAAACACAGGGTAGGGGTACCCATGTGCTTTCTGTTGGAAGATCAGTTTGCTATGTGGCTACAAATGTACAGGTACACTTATAACATCTTAAAAAATGGTATAATCTATGCCCACCCGCTACACATACATTTTTAAAATTTTAGGGTCCACACATTGTTTCTTCTGTGATCGAGTTACATCCCTTTTTACTGCAGGTAAAAGTATGCACAGTCTATAAAACAACAGTTACATTTAGCTGGCTGAAAATCCACTTAGGAAGATTTAGCTATTTTATCTGCAGAAACCTTGAGATCTGTATTCTAAGGTATTTAGTCGGATACATTTGGGGCATTCCAGGGGCATTTTGGGGAGGAATTATGTTAGTTGGATAAGTTATCTGGCTATCTCCGATATTCAGAGTTAGCCAGATAACCTATCCAGCTAAGAACAGTCATGCCAGAGTTGACCTAAAGTTAGCCAGATAAAGTTATCTGGCTAACTTTATGATAGCTGGCTATATTCAATAATGCAGCTGCACTATTAGATATACGTACCTCCAAAGATAGCCAGATATGTTTATCTGGCTAAATTTGGGCCTTATTTTCTAAACGGATTGCACGCGAAATGTCCCTTATCGTGTGCAATACCAAAATGGGGGCGGAGTCAGCCCCGGAAGAGGAGGAGTCGGGGCGTCACCGGGGCTGACTCCGCGAAGACGCCGTGGACGATGAAATGGTAAGGCCCTTTTCGTGTCCGAGTTCGCGCCCAATAGCTACACCTTCTATGGTGGCGCTATTGGGTGCGAAACCGGCAGCGATCACACCGCGACGGTGCGATCGTTGCCGACTAGCATAGGCCCGCCCCCCGTTTCGGCCCCCCGCCCCTCATTTCCTAAAGTATTGCAGGCCTGCGATACTTTAGAAAATGAGGCCCTTTGTTATCTGGACAGTGACCGAATCTGTACCCCCCTATTTTTTTCCCTGTTCAGTTCCCAAGTTAGGGGCCTAAGCAATAAAACTCTACTAACAATGTTTTATAGTTCAGCTCAATAAAACATTTATATTCACATTAAAATAGGACTTAACAAGCGATGCAAACATTTTTACCAAAGGCATGGTAAAACTTGCCCGAAATAGCAAGGCCATGTTACTAATGTGGATGGTAACACAAAAAAATATATGTCTTATAGCCATGTCATGAAATCCCTCATACGACCAGCCTGATGTGAAAGGGCTCGTTAGCAGGGGGATTTCATTCCCACTTTTCCCCCACCTCCCCATAGGATAAAGTAAAAGGGCACGATGGCAGACTGAGACCCCTCCCCTCACCAAAAACAAAAGGGTCTGAAGTCCTGCCAGACCTCTTCCTTTCCACCAGGAAGGATGGACTTCCTGTCCTTTCAAAGAGGCCAAAAATCTGATGGGGCAGGAGAGAGAGTGCTCCTTGCATCTTTATAAATGGCACAGGCTAACTTTTGTGGTACATTACCCCACGTGCCTACAAGCATTTCTCCAGCCAACAATTAGGCCCTTTCTCTTTGTCGTGGAGGAATGGGGAGATGATATCCCCTTTGCTATCTGACGTCTCTCTCTCTGTCTCTCTCTCTCTCTCTTTTTAGAATCAAGTAGTTATCCATAAGTTTTGTTAAAAAATTCTTTTGAACCCTTCTTGGCTTTTTGGGGGTAAGTTGTTTTCAATTTATAATTTTTGATATATTTTGTTATTTAATTTCCAGCATTTCACCTTTGTCGTGATGTAGATGTAATTTTCAAGTTTCACACAACTTTGTATAACATTTCAGATTCAATGCTTTGACTACAATACTTCTTAATTTTGAGTTGATTTCCTTGTAACACATGGGTAAGTTTAAAAAAAACACTTATGTAATAATATACTATGTACAATATATTATATATTACTTCTTAATTTTTGAGCTGAGTTCCTTATGGGTATTTTTTTAAAAATAACTTAAAAAATGTTAAATTTATTTATTTATTTATTTGATGAGTTTTATATACTGTTATTCGGTTGAGCCATCATAACGGTTTACAAAAGTATACATTTATCTTGTAACTGAGCAGTAATATGAACGTTAAACAGATTCTTAACAGTTGGGTAGCAGTACAAAACCATTTAAACCAATTAAATAATATCAGAGGAATGGAAATCAAGTCCAGAATGAATTATTAGGTTAGAAGGGGAAGGCAAGCAGGTACCGGGAGAAGGGGGTGAGTTAAACATAATATACCATGTACAATATTATACATCACTATAAACTGTTTCTGTACCCTATTTATATATGTATATGTATGCTTTCTTTGATTTCAATCCTTATTGTTTTGTTAGGCTCCCAACGCAGTCTTTTCAAAACACGGCCAGTATCAGGGGATTTGCTAATATAAAACAATTTGGCTTGAGGCTGACAATTTGAACTCTTCTGTTTGCCTATATACAATAAAAATTTTGGTTTTGAACATTATGGACGTTGTTGAATCTTTGATGTCCCTCCTCCTCTCCTATTTCTGAGCAATTGTTGCAATCTAAATTTACCGTAATTTGAATAATATGCTTATACTTGGAGATTTTACTCTTCATTTGAATATATCACTGTTGTTCTCTAATTGCACACATTTTTTAGATTGCATGGATTTGTTGGGGTGGAAGCAAATTGTCCATCAGCCCACACATTTTTATTAACTCTTCCCTGAAGGATTATTGTTGACCGAGGGCTACTTTTTGATCAGTACCATGGTCTGACCATTTGTTGTTGTCTTTTTATTATCCTTGTTCTATCTCTTTGAATAAGTCTTCTCCAGCAAAGATTACATCAATTAGGAGAAGATATATTAACATTGACTATTTTAGTGAGTTGTTGGCATCTGAGCTGGAGAAATGTGTGCCTGACAATGGCGACTTTGCTGTTTCTGGTTGGGAAGTTGCCATGACTAAGAAATTAGATACAGTTGTTCCTCTTTTTTTTTTAGCTTCTTTGCATAAACAAGAATGCCTGTGGCATTGGGATTGTACATCAGAAGCTACAAGAGGCTGCTTGTAGAATTCAAGAGAAAGATAGGATGTGCTGAGCTTCAATTGTAGGTAACAATTCTAAAGAATTCTAAAGAATTGTTTAGCATTGTATGCAGTTTGACTACTCTCAAATAATGTTTCCTTGAGTCAGTCAGATAACGTGAATCTGATTAATTATGATGAGTTTATGACTTGTCATCTAAAATTGCCAAAATCTTGGGTACTTTCTCTGTGTTTCTAGATGGTCTTCAGGTTTAACAGAGTCTAATGAGATATGTTTTGATATGGTCTCTGAAATTGAGGTTCTGAATATGATTTGTCTTCCCTCAGAGTTTGCTGTCCAGTTTGAATTCCTACACAGTCAGCTAAACCTTATCTTTCCCAACTTCCAAATATCAGAGAATTCAGTTCTTAAATGTAAAAAAAAAATGTTTATTAGAATGAAAAATAACAGTTCAATATTCACAGTGACTTGAAAGGCAAGAAGAATAGCTATACAGACAGCAGCCTGGATAGCTCTTATGAGTTTCTGGTGCTCAGCAATCTGACAAAGGTAACTGCAGCTGAAGTAAATGTTGTGGCTACTAGTATATAGGGTAGACTAGCAGCAAATGGGAAATAGATGTAGAGAGGTGAAAGGATGATGGCTTTCTAGGAGCTTGAAGGAGATACAGGGGAGCTGTAGCTTGCAAGAGCCTGCTTCTAATAGGTTAGTATCTATCTAGATGTTATTTTGTGATAGTTATATGGAGGTTGGAAGTGTTTATGGTTGTTTTCTTGATTTTTTAGAAATTTGTGAAGAATAGCGTACCATGGATTGATGGATTGAAGAATAGCGTACTATGGATTGATGAATTGTCCTTTTTGAATGAGTCCCTGAGGAAGCCCCGATTGAGGGGAGAAACAAAGATCTTTTGTTGGACAGTTGATTGTGAGCAGTCTGCGGCGAGCATGGGTCTGTGTACGCAGTATTGAGGAAATAATCGATAAATTTGAAAACATCCGAGAAATAAATGGACAGTTGGTTGCAAATAGATTGAGGCGAGCAGTGGTGTGTATCCACTGTATCAAGGAAATAACAGCAAGAGATTTGAAGCATGTAATAAATAATTTATTGTTATATTTATGTGATTTCATGTTTATTGTATAATGATATAAAACTGATTGGTGAAATGTATTAGGGGTCACTATGTTTACAAGATTTATGTTTTAAATGTTTATAGTATGGTATGAATGTGTATGGTTGTATGGAATAGAGAGTTTTTATTGTCTAGATAGAGTGAGGATTGTGATACAATTTAATAAAGTTTGCACATTATTTGGTATTGTTTAATATATTCTCTGTGTATTGTATTATTAATGTGTGAGGGGATATTGTGATAAATTACCCTGTGTATTATGTACTTCTAATTGAAATGTAGCAGGAAGTTAGATAGTCCCAGATTGCATTGAGTCAAGGGACCAAGAGGAAGAGGAGAGTGAACACAGATAGAGAGAGAGAGCAACAGGAACTGATCAAATAAAAAAAAAGAAAGCTCCACATCATTCAGAGAATCTAAGCTATGCAATATAACAGAATGACACTGGGAGGCAACATATATAGAAATAGGAGCATGTTTAGCGCTACTTAGTCGAATAAGTATAACTTATCCAGCTAAGTGGCAACCGCTGAATATCCGGTTATGCTCAGTAGCCACCACTTAGCCGGAAAAGTACTTATCTAGCTAAGCTGATGGCCAGATAGTCAGTGGATGGGCAGTGGGTTGATCAAGGCGGCACTACACATCTGGTTAACTTAACCAGATAAGTAGTGATATTCACACTTTTTCAGTTATGTTAATCAGATAAGTTAGATCTGCCATAGAGCAGGTCTAACCTAGCAGGATATAACTTATCCAGCTAAGTAGCGATTTTTAAGTAGATATTCAGTGGCATAGCCATGCCGTTGAATATTCTATGTAACTTTGCCAGATGTTATAACCAATTAAGTTAAATACCTGGCTAGTTTTAAAGATTGGGCCCATACTGTAGAGACAGAACACAATTTCAGACTTAAATGCTACATTTTGCTCTTTGACCCCATGTAATGTCACAGTTTTAAAAGCAACAAAAACAGTGTTTGCTTCATTTCTGTCTGATTTGATTAATTTATCTTTCAAGGAAGGTACTGTACTAGGACCAGTGTTTTTTAAATATATTTATAAATGACCTTGTGAGACTGGAAGATTGGACGTCAAATGGCAGATGAAATTTAATGTGCACAAGTGCACATAGAGAAAAATGTCCCTTGCTGTGGTTACACAATGCTAGATTCCACATTAGGAGTTACCAACCAGGAAAGAGATATAGGCGTCATAGTGGATAATACATTGACATTGCCGGCTCAGTGTGCTATGACAGTCAAAAAAGCAAACAGAATGTTAGGAATTATTAGGAAGGGAATGGCGAATAAATTGGTGGATGTCATAATGTCCACCCAAAGACCATTGGCTGTTGGATAATTTTGGATAAAGTGTTTTAAGGTACCATGTTAGTGTCACAGCATTGATTCTACATGGTTCAATACAAATATATTTGTATACAAGACTTCAAACCTTTTTGTTTGCTCTGATTCCAGCCAGGTTTTTTTCTCCATTTGTTTTAGATTTAGAAGAGATGGTTCAAACCTACTTAGGATGGTGTTCAAATCCTTTGATGCATTAGCCAAACCTTTGACTTTTTACATTGGAGCAAGATGCTTGGCTATCGGTGAGCACTGTTCATGAAGACATCCACTAAAAACTGGCAGCTCTGCCTTCCCTGGGAGACTCTCTCTTCAGAGAAAAGCTCCATAAATGTTTTCCCAGATTAAAGAGCAAAATGTAGCAGGCCATACTACTCTAGACATGGTTACTACCCTATGCAACACTACTACCTCTCCCCTCTCCTGGCTTAAGAGACAACAGACCCAAGAAATTATGACTAGATTCCACCAAAGAAAATGATTTCAGCCAAAGATTACTCAGCCACCTCACGCAAAGTCTACTCCCAGTTTTTTATTTTGCCTGTTCTGGAAAACCTCAACCCAGTAGGGGGCAGGATTCCATCTTTCCTGGTCCTCCAAATAGTCCAGCATGGGTACCAATTACATTTCTCCCATTTGCTGCTTCTACCACATCACAGTACTTCTCTGGTAGATCTCTCACAGCTATTTCCTATTAGCTATTAACCACATGTTTATTAACGGTTTTAATTTATGGATTTATTAACTACATGTTTATTAACGGTTTAATATAATTCTCTTTTTGCTTACTTAGTTTAATTTGCTTAATTTGCTCAATGTTAAACTTGTTTACTTAGTTTGTTCAATGTAAAAACTTGTTTACTTCATTTGTTCAATGTAAAAACTTCATTTTATATTCTGTTCTATGTAAACCGCTAAATGTAGCGATAGTTACTGTTCCTTGTAAACCGGGGTGATATGTATATTATACAGGAACCTCCGGTATATAAATTATTTAAATAAATAAATAAAATAAATAATGCCTCTGTATCGCTCCATGGTGAGGCTGCACCTTGAATACTGTGTGCAATTCTGGTCACCACATCTCAAAAAGGATATAGCTGCACTGGAGAAAGTACAGAGGAGGGTGACCAAAATGATAAAGGAGATTGAATGGTTCCCCTATGAGGAAAGGCTAAAGAGGCTAGGGCTGTTCAGCTTGGAGAAGAATTGTCTGAGCGGGGATATGATAGAAGTCTACAAAATCATGAAAGGACTTGAATGGATAAATGTGAATCGATTATATACTCTTTTGGTTAATACAAGAACTAGGGGGCACTCCATGAAGTTAGCAAATAGCTTATTTAAAACAAATTGGAGAAAATTCTTTTTCACTGAATGCATAATTAAGCTCTGGAATTCATTGGCAGAGGATGTGGTTATGGCAGTTAGTGTAAGTGGGTTTAAAAATGGGTTGGATAAGTTCCTAGACCAGAAGTCCATAAACTGCTATTAATCAATAAGGATTAGTAGCTTGGGATCTATTCATTTAGGGCCGGATTTTAAATGCCCTGCGCGCATAAATCTGGCAGGATTTACTTGCGCAGGGCCCTCGCGCGCTGGCGCGCCTATTTTGCATAGGCCGCCGGCGTGCGCAGAGCCCCGGGATGCGCGTAAGTCCCGGGGCTTTGTAAAAGGGGCGTGTCGGGGGCGTGTCCTAAATGATGCGGCTTTTCGGGGGCGTGACACGGCGTTGCGGGGGCGGGCCTAGGGGCATGGCGCCGGCCCAGGCCCCAGATCGGGTGATGGCACGCCAGCAGCCCGCTGGCGCGCGCAGATTTACATCTGCTTTTAGCAGGCGTAAATCATGCAACAAAGGTAAGGGGGGGTTTAGATAGGGCCTGGGGGGTGGGTTAGGTAGGGGAAGGGAGGGGAAGGGAGGGGAAGGTGGGGGGAGGGCGAAGGAAAGTTCCCTCCGAGGCCGCTCCGAAATCGGAGCGGCCTCAGAGGGAACAGGCAGTGCGTGCTGGGCTCGGCGCGTGCAGGTTGCACAAATGTGCACCCCCTTGTGCGCCCCGACCCCAGATTTTATAAGATACGCGCGGCTACGCGCGTATCATAAAATCCAGCGTACTTTTGTTCGCGCCTGGTGCGCAAACAAAAGTTCGCGCTGGCGCAAATTTATAAAATCTACCCCTTAATGTTTGGGTACTTGCCAAGTACTTGTGACTTGGTTGCCCATAATTGGACACAGGATACTGGGCTTGATGGACCCTTGGTCTGACCCAGTATGGCATCTCTTATGCTTTTATGTTCTTATGTTCTTATTTTATAAAGTACGCATGAACATGCACACATGTTATAAAGAGGCCTGGCCATGCGCATGTGTGCTACATTTTAAGTGGCTGAATGCCTAGATGGATAAATCCCGCTTCTACTGTGTAAGTCGGGGAATTTTTAAAAGAGGTGCACACCCATGCCATTGCCAGTTTACCACCAGTTTGCCCACTTAACTGTTTGGACCTCCAAACCCCCCTGGTTTGATATTCTACTCTCCCACCAGTTATCCCAGACCCTTTAAATCCCTCAGAAATAACTCAATCCTTTAATTTCATTGCTTACACGTCCTCCACAGCAGAGATAAAGTTATGTGGCAGGGGAACCTGGCGTGCAGCAGGGCATCTCTTGGTCGGGCCCTGAAATACCCTTGCCCCCACCCCTTTTTGGAAACCTTTCAGATTCGCGTTCGAGTTATACGCACACATATGGGTGCTTTTTAAAATAGGGTCGGCACATTTAAGTCCGACTTATTCACGCATCCCCCAATTGATGAGCATGCCGGGCTTTTAAAATTCACTTTTACATGAGGAGAAATGTGTTCTGGTCAGGATACTGTTTATATAAAAACCATAACTGGTTACAATACCGATAAACTAGTGTTATATTAAGAGAACGGAGAAATTGTAAAGTCTGTCATGATAACAGAATATCAGCATGATATTTATAAATCGATACCATTGGAGGCTCAGTTCATCAAGGCCCTTTCCCACAGATACAAGATTGACCAGCACTATATTCACAAAAAAAAATTCTTGAAAGCAAACCCCATTGTTTGTGTTATTTTACTGAAACACTATGCTGTAAATTAATTCTGCATTTTTCAGCAGCTGTCCTTCCAGTTCAAAATGTTCCTATAAATTAAAAATAAAGAGATCGATATTCAATAAGATGTCAACGTTTAAACAGCCACGCAGGCACACATGTGCGTGCTTATGCCAGCTCATGCCAATGGACGCGGCCATTTTATAACATACACGCATGGTATAAAACAGTCTGTACGCGCATATATGTGTGTGCAATTTTACATGGACGTGAGCATGTGTAGTTAGCCAGATAATTTATTCTGCTAATTTAACTCTATGACACAATGCTGTTGGTGCCTCCGGTTTATCCGGCTAAGTTTTGCTGGGCCGAACAAAATCAAGATCTGTGTTGATTGCAGCAGGAAATGTAAAACCCATGGGTTATCTGGCTAAGTCTGAAACTCAGCCAAACTGTCTGAATATTGACTTCCAAATATTTTTTTTAAAATGTTGAAATGCTCTCTTCAGGGCTGTGTTTTCTTATGTTGCACGCTCCCTCTTTTTCTTCTTTCCTTGGAATCCAAGCTGAAAGCAAAGGCACCAGCTCAATGCTTGGAACCTGTAAATCTTTTAGAAGTGAGAGTTACTTTATGGGCATCTGGATCCCACAAACAGTACAGTATTTTATGAGTGATGTTAAATATGACTGCAGTATCCTAGAATCTCCCTCTCCGATATGAGAATTGTTATAAAAACAATGAGAAAATTGGGAATAACATGATGCAAGTACGAGTGTGTTATCAGCAATATTGTATGCATTAAGCAAATAATATGCACATTGATACTAAACATGATTAACTTTTTTTTCCCCTTTAACTGGATTAATTTCAAGACTTAATTCTTTACCAGACTAGCAATCATAACGTATTTGCAAAAGCCATTTCATAGCCCAATTTGCACACGAACACTGCAAGGTACTGTTTAAAGCAGCAACTATTTTAAAATCAGCTTTAGAGAAAGGGAAAAACTGGAGATCTACATTGAAAACTGTTAGTACTTTAATAAAGCTGAGAAATAAGACCACTTAAACAAATCCTTAAGCAACCACCTTGACCTTATCCTCCATCCCAGACTGTGAAAGGTGCTGTGACATGCACATATGAATTCCTTATTAAAAATATCTTTCATACTTTCTTAATGGTAAAAATATTTCAAATTGTCATGACTTATATTCCATATCTGAAAGCCCTATTACATTATTTAGAATGCATGATGAGTCTGCTGCAAATTAACAGTGTCACACTGCATCCCTTGGAGATACTACCTTTCATTCACATATGAGGGTTTTTTTTTTTTTACCATCCTGACCCAAGAAAAAGAAAATAAAGGATACAATGTAGAATACCATTAACTGGAAAGATTCTAGACCTGGATTTGGCTACCATACTTAAATTCTGTCCTCTAGCCCTAAAAGCTAGAAGAAAAGGGGTAACTTACTGGTGCCGCAGTTACTACTCTTAACAGAAGGCATGGGATTACTATCCCTTAGCCAAAGAGCCTTGATGCTTTTGACGCAGTTGCAACATTGTTCTCCGTTTTGACAGCAGGGGGAAGGGGAATTGCACTCAGACAGCAAACCAACACGGGCCCTGACTTTTATGATCTAGGGAACTGATATGCAGACATAAGTAAAAAAATAAAAAAGGCACAGGACTGCCTCTACAGGCAAGTCCATAAGCAAAGCTCGTCAAGTAGCATGGGCTGAATTTTCAAGAAAGCTCATCACCCTTTAAAAATGTTGCTAGCAGAAATTTCTTTTGGTTTATCATAAGACTTGAGGATAACAGCATGGATCAGCAGTTACTACCCGTAAGAGAAACATGGGGGTAACCAGCATGGCACGGCAGATACTACTACCATAAGAAGCTTGCTGGGCAGACTGGATGGATCAGTGGGTCCTTTTCTGTCATCATTATTATGTTACTATGTAAAACCTATGGGCCAGATTTTGTAATCTATGCATGGGCATAGATTTGTGTGCACAACCCGGCGTGCACAAATCTATGCCCGATTTTATAACATGTGCGTGCAGCCACTCGCATGTTATAAAATCCGGGGTCGGCGCGCACAAAGGGGTGCACACTTGTGTACCTTGCGCACGCCGAGCCCTAGGGAAGCCCCGATGGCTTTTCCCGTTCCTTTCACCCCCCCCCCCACTTCCCCTCCCTTCCCCTATCTAACCCGCCCCCCAGCCCTATCTAAATCCCCCCTACCTTTGTTTGTTTATTTACGCCTGCCTCTGGGCAGGCGTAGGTTGCGCGTGCCGGAGCCCCGGCACGACCGCTGTGCCAGAGGCCTCGGTCCTGCCCCCCGCTCCTCCCCACCCCTGGCCCGCCCTCTCCCGGCCCATCTTTTCAAGCCCCGGGACATACGCGCGTCCTGGGGCTTGTCCGCATCGCCGAACCTATGCAAAATAGGTTCGGCACGCGCAGGAGGGTTTTAAAAGGGTTACGCGCGTATATTACGCGTGTAACCCTTTTAAAATCTGCCCCTATCTGATTAATCTGTTGGTGAAAAGTGCTTGTCTGTTCCTCAGAATCTGTGCTCTGACATTTTAAATATTGTAAAACGTCAAAAGTTTTAGACAAAAAAAATGCTAAATAGATGTTCCAGTAATAAAGTGCAGAGCTTTTAGTAAACGTCACATTTTCTTCACCTCATTCACAAAAGGCAGAATATAAATGCACAGAATTAAATCAAATTAAAATCTGTATTTCCAATCAGCCCACAACTGTAGTTCAAATTGCATTGTTTAAGCATTTTGTCATTTTCACAGATTTCTCTTCACCATTTTCATTCCAGTGTGAGATTATGCCATAGTGCAGTTAGTGTAGTGGCCATAACGAGGGTAATTTTGCAACATCACATAGAAAATTAGAAATGACGGCAGAAAAAGACCAATTGGCCCATCCAGTCTGCCCAGCAAGCTCCCACACTTATTTTCCCATACTTATCTGTTTCACTGCCCACCAAGTTCAGGGCCCTTGTTGGTAACTGTTTGATTCAAATTTCCTGCCACCCCCTGCCATTGATGCAGAGAGTAATGTTGGAGTTGCATCAAAGGTGAGCATAAGGCTTAATGGTTACGGGTAGTAACCACCACATCAAGCAAGTTACCCTGATGCTTGTTTACCCAGATGCACAGATCCATGCCTTGTTGGATATTGTCTGAATATAAATCCTCTTTTACACATTTCTCCCTGCTGTTGAAGCAGAGAACAACGCTGTATATGCATTCAAAGTGAAGTATCAGGCTTAATTGGTTTAGGATAGTAACCACCGCAATAAGCAAGCTACCCCCATGCTTATTTGTTTACCCAGATTGTGTAGTTCAGTCCTTGTTGGTTGTTGTCTGAATGCAAATCCTCTTTTCCACATTTCCCCTTGCAGTTGAAGCAGAGAACAATGTTGGAGTTGCATTAACCGTGTGAAGGCTTATTGAGTAAGGATATTAGTAATCACCAGGTAGTAGCCTCTATTCCAGCAAGCCAACCCCATGGCTCTTCTCTTCATTCCCATCTTCTAGTCTTTATGGATCCACAGTGTTTATCCCATGCCCCTTTGAAATCCTTCACAGTTTTAGTCTTCACCACTTCCTCTGGAAGGGCATTCACAGGTATCTTATGCACTAGCTACATGCATAAGTTACACTAATTTTCAAAGTAAATTTATGCACATATGTTTGCTTCAAAAACTGTTCAAAAGCATGCACACAAACTCTCCCGCAGATAATTACACTTGCACTCTGCAATGCATAACTTGTACATGGGAATTTGTGCACAGGGAGCCCAACTTTCAAATCTGCCCGCAGTCCACAATTTGTATGCACAAATTTCTGCTAGTATTTTACAAAAGGTGTGGCGGGAGTTTCTTCATTAATAAAATGCCATTTATTTCTGCCTCAAAAATCCCCATGTATGTTTCTGTTTGCGAGTATATTAGTAATGCAGGAGGAACACATATACTTTCTCTAAAATACATATATTTTTTACATGTCATATAATTATAATAATTTCTGTATAATAATCCAGAATAAAAAGCAGCTGCAGGTAATGTATATTTTAAAGTATGTGTGTACACCATTCTGAAAATAGTTAATTGTGCACATACTTGGAATTACCAGTTCGATGAT
Organism: Rhinatrema bivittatum; assembly: GCF_901001135.1. Classification (NCBI taxonomy): domain Eukaryota; kingdom Metazoa; phylum Chordata; class Amphibia; order Gymnophiona; family Rhinatrematidae; genus Rhinatrema; species Rhinatrema bivittatum. The sequence goes on along the minus strand of NC_042617.1, from coordinate 47,335,778 downwards.
ACCTCCACCAGTTCACCCAGACCTTCTAGCATTTCACCCTAAGAACATAAGAACATGCCATACTGGGTCAGACCAAGGGTCCATCATGCCCAGCATCCTGTTCCAACAGTGGCCAATCCAGGCCATAAGTACCCAAAAACTAAGTCTATTCATGTTACCGTTGCTAGTAATAGCGGTGGTTATTATCTAAGTCAATTTAATTAATAGCAGGTAATGAACTTCTCGTCCAAGAACTTATCCAATCCTTTTTTAAACACAGCTATACTAACTGCACGAACCACATTCTCTGGCAACAAATTCCAGAGTTTAATTGTGCGTTGAGTGAAAAAGAACTTTCTCCGATTAGTTTTAAATGTGCCCCATGCTAACTTCATGGAGTGCCCCCTAGTCTTTCTATTATCCGAAAGAGTAAAAAAACGATTCACATCTACCCGTTCTAGACCTCTCATGATTTTAAACACCTCTATCAAATCCCCCCTCAGCCGCCCCTACCAGTTCACTCAGACCTCACATCCAAAAATTGCAGAAAAAAGACAAGTTTGATTTCCACTGAGCGAGTCAGTTAGCAGACAAATTTAGTAATGTATGTACTTCAGAACCTCCACCCCAGAATGCCCCTAGACTGAGATGGTAAAAAAACCCAAAAAAACCCCAAATAGGATTTTAGAGAAAGTCCAAAATGGAATTGACAATAAAAGGGAAAATATCATATTGCCTCAGTATTGAGCCATGGTACGAGCACACCTTGAGTACTGTGTGCAGTTCTGGTTGCCCATCTCAAAAAAAAAACACAGTGGAATGAGAAAAGCTGCAGAGAAAGATGACAAAAATGAAAACGAGAATGAAATGGCTCCCCTATGACGAGAGGCTACACAGGTTAGGAATCTTCAGCTTAGAAAAGAAACGGCTAAGAAGGGATACAGGAGAAGTGTATACAATTATGAGCGGGGTGGAACAAGTGAAGAAAGGATGGATATTTACTCTTTCAAATAATACTAAAACAAGGGGATGCTCTATGAAACTAACAACCAACATATTTTAAACAAATCATAGAAAGTACTTTGTTACTTAGCGCACTATCAATGTGTGGAATCTGATGCCAGAGGATGCGGTCAAGGCGACTAGCATAGTGGGATTTAAAAGAGGTTTGGATAAATTCTAGAGGAAAAGTCTTTAAAACATCCTTAGCCAGATGGACTAAAAGAAGCTATTGCTAACCCCGGGAGTGAATAAAAAGTAATAAATCTATCTTGGGATCTGACAGTTTTTTGGGACCCAAACTAGCCAGTGTCAGAGACAGAATGCTGGACTTGACGGGTGTAGGACTGACCCAGCATGGCATTTCTTACGCTCTTATGCTTTTTTTCTCTGTTAAAATTTACGTGCCATGCTGCAAGTACATGCATACTTGCAAGGTTTATAAAATGAGAAGCTTGGGAGTGAGTGCCAAGGTGGTGGCCTGGATAGCAAACTGGTTGAAGGACAGAAGACAATGTGTGATGGTAAATGGAACTTACTCGGAAGAGAGAGCGGTGAAGAGTGGAGTGCCGCAAGGGTTGGTGTTGGGACCAGTCCTGTTCAATATCTTTGTGAGCGACATCGCGGATGGGATAGAAGGTAAGGTTTGTCTATTAGCGGATGATACTAAGATCTGCAACAGAGTGGACACGTCAGAAGGAGTGGAGAGAATGAGACAGGATTTAAGGAAGCTGGTAAAAGATATGGCAGCTGAGATTCAATGCCAAGAAGTGCAGAGTCATGCATATGGGGTGTGGAAATCCAAAAGAAATGTATTCGATGGGGGGTGAAGGGCTGATGTGCACGGAGCAGGAGAGAGACCTTGGGGTGATAATGTCTAACGATCTGAAGTCAGTGAAACAATGTGACAAGGCAATAGCTAAAGTCAGAAGAATGCTGGGCTGCATAGAGAGAGGAATATCGAGTAAGAAAAGAGAAGTGATTATCCCCTTGTACAGGTCCTTGGTGAGGCCTCACCTGGAGTACTGTGCTCAGTTCTGGAGATCGTATCTCCAAAGGGACAGAGACAGGATGGAGGCGGTCCAGAGAAGGGTGACCAAAAAGGTGGATGGTCTTCACTGAATGACTTATGAGGAGAGACTGAAGAATTTAAATATGTCCACCCTGGAGGAAAGGAGGAGCAGGGGTGATATGATATAGACTTTCAGATACTTGAAAGGTTTTAATGATCCAAAGTCAACGACAAATCTTTTCCGTTGGAAAAAAATCAGCAGAACCAGGGCTCACGATTTAAAATTCCAGGGAGGAAGACTCAGAACCAATGTCAGAAAGTATTTCTTCATGGAGAGGGTGGTGGATGCCTGGAACGTCCTTCCAGAGGAAGTGGTGAAGAACAAAACTGTGAAGGATTTCAAAGGGACGTGGGATAAACACTGTGGATCCATAAAGTCTAGAGAATGTGAATAAAGAGAAGAGGCATGGGGGTGGCTTGCGGGAATGATGGCTACTCCTGGTGATTAATACCCTTATTCTATAAACATACACACAGTTATTGTGACTCCAACATTGCTGTATGCTTCAACGGCAAGAGGAAATGTGGAAAAAAGGATTTGCATTCACAAAAAAGTGGGGGAGTAGCTTGCTACTCCCCCACTTTTACTACCCCAAACCAAATAAGCCTGATACTTCACTTTCAATGCATATCCATCTTAGCTCTCTGCTTCAATGGCAGGGGGGAATGAAGATAAGAGGATTTACATTCAGTCAACAACTAACAAGGACTGAATTGCATAGTCTGGGTAAACAAATAAGCATGGGCGTAACTTGCTTGTTAAAGCGATTACTATCCTGAATCAATTAAGCCTGATACTTCACTTGGAAAATAAATATCCAGAGCAGCTCACTGCTTCAACAGCAGGAGGAATGAAGAAAAGAGGATTTATATTCAGACAACAACTAACAAGGACTGAATTGCACAGGCTGGGTAAACAAATAAGCGTGGGAGTAGCTTGCTTATTGCAACGGTTACTACCCCTAACCAATTAAGCTTGATACTTCACTTTGATGCAGCTCCAGCACTGCTCTCTACATCAGTGGCGGGGGTGGAAGGTAACTAGAACCAAAAAGTTACTAATAAGGGCCAAGAGTAACAGATAAGTATGAGAATAAATAAGTGTGAAAGCTTGCTGGGCAGACTGGATGGGCATTTGGTCTTCTTCTGCCGTCATTTCCATGTTTCTATGTTTCTATTACACATACACGATACTTATGAATATGTATGCATACATCCTTGCATAAGGCTTTGAAAATTACCTCCATACTTTTTGAAATGAAAACAAAGTGCATCAATCCAAAATCTACCCCAACTTCACCCCTAGAACACCTCTTTTATGTGTACAGAAATGCATGTTCAAAATCAGGTTATGTGTCTACTTTTGCATACACCATCCCCAGGAATTTTATGACAAGCCACTGACATGCATAGATCCACATCTATGTGCATATATATTTTTGAAAATGCACCCTTATAAGGGCACAGTAGGGGCATGTTGGAAAGACTTAAAGGACTTTCAGATGGTGTGCTATGGAGATTTTTCATTCTAGCAAACAACCTGTTTCTGTTTTAACCACTGGCTATATAAAATGCATAATGTACGTCAGAAGTTATTCCATGTGTTCCAAAATTTTGGTGATGAATTCTATTTGAGCACATATTGGTGACTAATATAACCTCTTGCATTTTAATAATTCAACTAGATTATTTCTAGGTTGTAATACCCTAAAGAACATAAGAACATAAGATATGCCATACTGGATCAGACCAGGGTCCATCAAGCCCAGTATCCTGTCTCCAACAATGACCAAGTCACAACTACCCAAACATTAAATAGATCCCATGCTACTAATGCCAGCAGTTTATGAACTTCTCCTCTTCAAACTTATCCAAACCTTTTTTAAACCCAGCTACACTAGTTGCCTTAACCACATCCTCTGGCAATGAATTCCAGAGCTTGATTGTGCATTGAGTGAAAATGAATTTTCTCTGATTTGTTTTAAATGTGCTACTTTCTAACTTCATAGAGTGCCCCCTAGTCCTTGTATTATCCAAAAGAGTAAATAACCAATTCACATTTAACCATTCAAGTCTTTTCATGATTTTGTAGACCTCTATCATATCCCTCCTCAGCAGTCTCTTCTCCAAGCTGTACAGCCCTAACCTCTTTAGCCTTTCCTCATAGGGGAACCATTCTATGTCCTTTATCATTTTGCTTGCCCTTCTCTGTACTTTCTCCAGTGCAACTACAGCTTTTTTGAGATGTGGTGACCAGAGTTACACACAGTATACAAGGTGTGGTCTAACCATTGAGCAATATAGAGGCATTATGACAGCCTCCTTTTTATTTGCCATTCCCTTCCTAATAATTGTTAACATTTTGACTGCCACAACACACTGAGCTTTTCTAAAACGCTCATGTATTTGAATATATTTAGATAATTCTGATTCTCCAGGGCCAATGTGGCTACTAGAACTACACATTAGAGATGGTAACTTTAAAACCAGTATGTGAGCACACATTTGCATGTATGCATTGGCCCGGGTCCAGAGACGTGCCTATTTTATAACATGCATGCATGCATATTGTTATTGTTTGTAAGGATTTGGGTGGAAACCTGGACTCTGTGGCTGCTGACCATGCCCACGGGGGGAATTCCCATGAGAGGCCACAGGTCAGGCTCAGCTTTAGGACACACACACAGTTAGATCTTTTATTAAAAAGTATTGAGGAGCCACCAGAGGTGGCGGTAGTGAGCAGGAATGTAGCCCGGCTGGGCTTGTAGTCCCTCAGGCTCTGGAACAGCGATCCCACAATGGCTGTGCTGTAGTGGAGAGAAACTGAGATCGTGAGAACAAGTAATATATGCAGGGTTCAGGAATAGAGCCTCATTGGAATAGTACTCACACAGCAGTCTCTCGGTATGGAGCACAGGAGCTGAAGTAAAGGCAGGCCCTCGAGGAGCGAGTACCTGCTTCCAGGGAACAGCTCTGAGAGAAGTAGATGGTAACTCACTGATAGTATAGGCAGCGGTATCTTCCAGACAGAAGAGAAGTCCAGGTAGCGAGTCCAGGAACATGGGCCCTCGAGGAGCGAGTACCGGTTCCAGACAGCGACCTGAAAGAGAAGAGAGAGAGAGGCCCCTGAGGAGCGGGAACCCCAAATAGAGTAGTCCAAGTGGAGGCAGAGTAGCTAGGTACGGAGAGCGAATCCCATTCGTTAGGAAACCTTTGCTAACTCGACGGCTAGCAATCGCGTAGGCTATTTGTATCCGGGATGTGTGACGTCGTCACAGGGGGACGCCCCTGAGGTTCGCACCAAAGAAGGTACTTAAAGCAGGACCACGCTGCACGCGCACCCTAAGGCAACTGGACAGCATGGCGGGAGGCAGCACCCAAGCCGGACCGAGGACGCCGGAGAGGATGGCAGGCAGACGCCGCAGCAGCCAAATGTCCGTGAATCGCAGGAGGAGTCGACAGAGAGATAAGGAGGGCAGAGTGGAGACGTCGGGCAGCGACAGTTGTAACAGTACCCCCCTTCAAAAGGCGGTCTAGGTTTAGAAGGATGCGCAAGATGAAATTGATGGAGCATCTCTTTATCAAGGATATTAGCCTGAGGCTCCCAAGAGTTTTCTTCTGGGCCGAAACCTTCCCAAGAAAGAAGGTATTCAAATGTTTTGCCTCATCTTCGGACATCAAGAATCTCTTCAACCTTGAATTCTAGGTCATCTTCTGCGTTGATAACAGGTGGTTCCTGAGTTTTGGAAAGAATTCACTGAGAATGAGCGGTTTCAAGAGTGATACGTGAAAACCGTTGTGGATGTTGAGTCCAGGTGGTAGCTTCAGATTGTAAGTGATGTTGCCAAGATGTCGGAGGATTGGAAATGGTCCAATGTAGCGAGGAACGAACCGAGTGGAGGGTAACTTTAGTCTGAGATGTTTGGTAGATAACCAGACTTTATCTCCAGGTTTGGAGACAGGTGCTTGAGAATGGTGAGCATCATAGAACTTCTTAGCACGGTCACTCGCTTTGTTTAGCATGTCTTTCGTCGGAGTCCACAGGTTATGGATTTCATCAGCAGTAGCTTGAGCTGCTGGGGATGTCACTGAGAGCTTCAATGGAAGTGGCAGTGTTGGAGAGTGTCCATAAACCACTTCAAAAAGTGTTGATCCAGTTGATGTTGCTGGATGAGAGTTGATGGCGAATTCAGCCCATGGTAACAGTTCGGCCCAGTTATTCTTACGGGAACTGATGTAGGCACTTATGAACTGTTTCAAAGTTCTATTCATCCACTCTGTTTGGCCATTTGATTGCGGATGATAGGCTGAAGTGTAGTCTAGAGAGATTTCTAATAACTTGCACAAGGCCTTCCAGAATCTTGCCGTGAATTGAGATCCTTGGTCTGAGACAATGTGTCAGACCGAAGATCTCAATTCATGGCAAGATTCTGGAGGGCCTTGTGCAAGTTATTCGACATCTCTCTAGACTACACTTCAGCCTATCATCCGCATTCAAATGGCCAAACATCTCAGACTGAAGTTACCCTCCACTCGGTTCGTTCCTCGCTACTTTGGACCATTTCCAATCCTCCGACATCTTGGCAACATCTTGGTAGGCCCTGAATGTGAAATATGTGTGATATGAAGAGCTTCACAAGCTCCAAGGCTGAAGGTAAGCCAGGCAGCGCCATGAAATGGGTCATCTTGCTGAAGCGATCAACTGTTACCCAGAGGTATTCATTCCTCGAAAAGGGGTAAATCGACTACAAAATCAGTAGCGATGTGTGACCAGGGCTGCTCCGGAACTGGCAGTGGTTGCAGCAAACCCCACGGTTGGCCAGAAGCAGGTTTGTTCTTGGCACAGTTGGTACAGGATGCCACATAGGATAGGGTATCCTTCTTGATCGTAGGCCACTAATATAACTTCTAGATCTTGAGCAGAGTACGGCGTTGACCAGGATGGCCAGCCAGCTTGGAATTGTGCGCCCAAAAGAGCACTTTCTTCCTGAGGTGTTTAGGTACGATGGTCTTACCAGTGGGCACAGAATGTGTAGTCGCCAAGATGACGTTTTTTGGGTCTATTATGTGCTGAGGTTCTTCAGGCACATCCTCCAAGAGAAAGGGGCGTGACAAGGCATCAGTTCTGGTATTTCTGTCTCTGGGGCGATACTTAAGCACAAAGTCGAAACAATTAAAAAATAAGGACCATCTGGCTTGTCTGTGGTTAAGACGTTGCGCATGGCGGAGATACTCTAGATTTTTTAGGTCCGTGAATACGGTTATTTGAATTTGAGCACCTTTTGAGCCAAGGCCGCCATTCCTCGAATGCAAGCTTTATTGCCAAGAGCTCTTTATCGCCGATCCCATTTTTCTTCTCTGCCGGGGAGAATCATCGTGAGAAGAATAAGCAGGGACGTAAGGCTTTAGAGTCTCCTGTCTGGCTCAGTACGGCCCCCACGCCAACATATGAAGCATCAACTTCAACGATAAAGGGCTTGTTGGGGTCAGGATGCCGCAAGTATGGTTCCATGGAAAAGGCAGTCTTCAGTTTCTCAAAAGCGGAAATGGCCTCCGCAGACCATTTTGAAGCGTTGGCACCCTTGCGGGTCATCGCGATCAAGGGTACGGTTAAAGAAGAGTAGTTCTTTATAAAGCTTCTATAATAGTTGGTGAACCCCAGGAATTATCTCAGGGCCTTCAGACTGGTAGGCTGGGACCAGTTCTTGATACTCTCAAGTTTTTGAGGGTCCATCTGGAAGCCATCTTTTGACATGATATAGCCAAGAAAAGACACTGAGTCTTTGTGAAATTCACATTTGGAGAGTCTGGCGCAGAGCCGGTGTTCACGGAGTCAGCAGAGTACTTGTTTGACATCCTCGAGATGAGTGTCCAAATCCTGGGAAAAGATCAGGATATCATCCAGGTATACCACGACACTCTTGTACAACAGGTCCTGCAGGATGTCGTTCATCATGTTCTGAAATATGGCGGGTGTGTTGCACAGGCCGAAGGGCATCACTAAGTACTCGAAGTGGCCGTTTCAAGTGTTGAAGGCTGTTTTCCATTCGTCGCCACTACGAATGCAAACTAAGTTGTAGGTCCCCTTCAGGTTGAGTTTTGAGAATATTTTGGCCCCTTGAAGCCGGTCAAACAGCTCCGAGATTAAAGGATTGGGGTAGCGGTCTTCAATCGTGATCTCGTTCAGACCTCGGTAATCGATACAAGGACGTAGGGTAACTTCCTTCTTCCCCACAAAGAAGAAGCCTGCACCGGCTGGAGACTTCGATGGTCTGATAAACCCCTTCTGTAAATTCTCCTCGATGTATTCGGACATCGCCTTGTTCTCAATTGCTGAGAGAGGATAGACACGTCCTTTAGGAGGCTCAGTATTGGGTTTCAGTCTTATGGCACAGTCATAGGACCTATGTGGAGGAAGGATGTCAGCAGCTTCTTTGGAAAACACATCACTAAAGGATGCGTATTAGGGGGGCAGTCCCGGCATCGCTGGAGTCATAGGCATGCAGATGACAGGAGCAATCTCCTGAAGGCATTTCCCAAGACAATAGGGCCCCAGCGGGAGAGTTCCAAGGATGCCCAGTCAAATTGGGGTTGGTGCGATTGCAACCAAGGTAACCCCAGGACGAGAGGGTGCATGGCCTTCTCTAACACAAAGAAGGAAATTGACTCCGTATGGAGAGCTCCAGTGTGGAGAATTACTGGTACCATTTGGCAGGTCATGTCACCCGGCAAAGGCTCTCAATGGATGGAGGATAGTAGTAGTGGAACCTTCAAGCTGACGAGGGGAATCCTCAGGTGTTCCACTTGGCGTCGAAGAATACATTTGCCTCCTGCCCCTGAATCCACCAGGGCAAGAGTCTGAACCGTGGATGGTCCACAGATCAAGGAGACTGGGAGAGAGAGCGGAGGAGAGGGCGTCATGAGGCCTAAGAACAGTCCTCCTGCAGGACTTAGGCCTGTCCGTTTCCCGGACGAATTGACCATGTAGGAACATTGTGACCAGACTGACCACAGTACATGCATAGGCCATGCCTCTTCCGAAGTCTTCTCTCTTTGGAAGTCAAATGTCCGTGACCAAGTTGCATCGGCTCATCTTCACTGGCAGCAGGAATTACTGGAACCATCTGAGGTGCAGGTTTAGCACTGGCCTCTTTCAGACCAGATCCTCTAGTAGGCCAGAGCTCCTTCACCTTATCACGAAGCCGGTGATCGATCCTAGTAGCCAAAGCCACTAGTTCATTCAGCGATTCAGGTGTTTCGCGAGTGGCCAGCTCGTCTTTTAAGTGAGAATCCAGGCCTCTGAAGAAGAGGGTTTTCAGGCATTTCAGGTCCCAGCAGAGTTCTGTAGCAAGAGTCAAACTCTATCGCAAAATCAGCCAGTGGTCAGTTGCCTTGCTTCAGGTCTACTAATGCAGAACCGGCAATGGTAACTCGATCAGGATCATCGAAAACGGATTTAAATAAGTCCAGAAATCCATCTATGTCCTGCAAAATAGGAATCCTTGCATTCCCACAGTGTAGACGCCCAAGACAAGGCCTTCCATCAAGATAAGATAGATTGTAATTAGTCTTGGAAAAAGCTGTAGGGAGCTGAGAAGGCTGTAGTGCAAAATGCATGCAGCACTGGTTTAAAAAGCCCCTGGTCTTCTGAATCTCTCCCGAGAAACGAACTGGAGCAGCCAGCGGTACAACAGTCTTTATTTATTTATTTATTTATTTATTTATTTGTTTATTTATTTATTTATTTATTTATTTAAAGTTTTTATTTAAAGTTTCTTCATGTAACTGACCTTCATTGCTGGAATTAGCACCTTGGGTCTTCTGTGTGTGCAGCTGATGAAACGCTGAGGTGAGTTTCTCCAAGGCGTCTTGCTGTTTGGAAATGTGTAGAGCCAGGCCCGGAATGGCCTGCAGGGCATTGAGCTGTGCCAGATCCATGGAGTTAGCAATCTGTTATTGTTTGTAAGGATTTGGGTGGACCCCTGGACTCTGTGGCTGCTGACCACGCCCATGGGGGGAAGTTCTGTGAGGGGCCACAGGTCAGGCTCAGCTTTAGGACACACACACAGTTAGATCTTTTATTAAACAGTATTGAGGAGCCACCAGAGGTGGTGGTAGTGAGCAGGAATGTAGCCCAGCTGGGCTTGTAGTCCCTCGGGCTCTGGAACAGCGATCCCACAATGGCTGTGCTGTAGTGGAGAGAAACTGAGATCGTGAGTATAAGCAATATATGCAGGGTTCAGGAATAGAGCCTCGTTGGTATAGTACTCACACAGTATGGAGCACAGGAGCTGAAGTAAAGGCAGGCCCTCGAGGAGTGAGTACCTGGTTCCAGGGAACAGCTCTGAGAGAAGTAGATGGTAACTCACTGATGGTATAGGCAGCAGTGTCTTCCAGGCAGAAGAGAAGTCCAGGTAGCGAGTCCAGGAACATGGGCCCTCGAGGAGTGAGTACCGGTTCCAGACAGCGACCTGAAAGAGAAGAGCGAGAGAGGCCCCCGAGGAGTGGGTACCCCAAATAGAGTAGTCCAAGTGGAGGCAGAGTAGCTAGGTATGGAGAGTGAATCCCATCCATTAGGAAACCTTTGCTAACTCGACGGCTAGCAATCGCATAGGCTATTTGTATCCGGGATGCATGACGTCATCACAGGGGGACACCCCTGAGGTTCGCGCCAAAGAAGGTACTTGAAGCAGGGCCGTGCGGCGTGTGCGCCCTAAGGCAACTGGACAGCATGGCGGGCGGCAGCGCCGAAGCCGGACCGGGGACGCCGGCAAGCAGACGCCGTGGCAGCCAAATGTCTGTGAACCGCAGGAGGAGTCGCCAGAGAGGTAAGGAGGGCGGAGTGGAGACGTTGGGCAGCGACAGTCGTAACACATATATGCATGCATTTATAAAATAGCCTGGCTGAACACAAGTGTGCCAGATTTTAAGTGGACATGTGCATAGGCATGCAAATCCTGCTTCTATTGCATAAGTTGAGGGATTTTAAAAGGGGGGCATGTCTACGCCATTCCCAGTTTACCAGTTTGTCCACCAGTTTGCCCAGTTAACAACTAAGTCCTCCAACACCCCCCCCCCTAGTTTGATAGCCTATATTCCCCCCAGTTACCTCAGACCCTTTAAAACCTTTAGAAATGGCTCAATCCTTTTACTTTATGATTTAAATGTCATCTTTAGCAGAAATAAAGTTACACAGCAGGGACCTCAGTGTGAGCTGGGGTGCATAAGATTTTACACATACATCTCTTGGCCAGGCCCCGAAATGCCAACACTCTGGCCAGTCCATGCCCTGCCGCTTTTTTGGAAATTTTTGAGCTGTACGTGCCGTGGCATTTATGTGTGTATATAACCACTTTTTAAAATATGGTCGGCGTGCATAAACCCGATTTTTTCACGCATCCTCTAACTGATGATTGCACCGGGGTTTTAAAATTCACCTTTAATTGTTAAATCAAATTATATTTCCTTTTTTAAATGAAACTAAATTTTAGGGAATAAGATTTTTTTTCTGATAGACTGTATTGAAAGAAATATTACTAAGTAGTTTCATATGTTGGAACTATACTGTGACTTTGTATACTGAATGCAGCATTTGAATGCTTGGGGCTTCAATTAGTGAAAGAACAGCTTTCATGGTGGTGCTTAATAATATCTCAGTGCCGTTATCTTGTGTTCAGAACTGAACCAAATGAGTTTTGCCTCCCACAGGAACATGGTATAAGCAAGATACATACTGGGTAGGAAATGACTCATATAAACAAAACAAAAATAGTGTCAATCTCTCTCTTTCAACAATGCACTATGTACTGCAAGTATTTCACCTTGTGAAGGACATTTGTTTTGGTAATTCTTTGATATTTTATTGATGCATATTTCTGGTACACATCCATATCTAGTCAACACCTATAACCTGGAACTCAATTATCTATGGAAAACCCAAAACTCCCACTACATCCAAGATTTGAAAGTATCGATATTCTTTGGAAGCTACAATACAATACTGTATACTTCCTTACTGTACTTGTGAGTCTATCCTTTTCTATTCTTGTACCCTACCCCTTGTTCTATATCTTCCTTTCTACTGAACTTGTTTGCCTGGAAGTCATTATTTATATTTCTGATGTGTTTGAATGTTTCTAGCATATCCATCTAGGATGTACATATTAAGGTACATTTTAAAAAAGAGCGCATGCACGAACAAAAGTACACCGGATTTTATAAAATCCAGGGTCGGCGCGCACTAGAGGGTGCACATTTGTGCAACTTGCGCGCGCCGAGGTCAGCGCGCGCTGCCCGTTCCATACGAGGCCGCTCCGATTTCGGAGCGGCCTCGGAGGGAACTTTCCTTCCACCCCCCCCGCACCTTCCCCTCCCTAACCCACCCTCCCGGCCCTATCTAAACCCCCCTCTACCTTTATTCCAAAAGTTACTACTGCCTCCGGGCAGTAGTAACTTACGCGCGCCGGCTGTCTTCTGGCGGGGCACTCGGCCATGCCCCCGGACCGCCCACACGCCCCTGAATATGCCCCCGAACCGACACCACACCCCCCTAGCCACGCCCCTGGCCGCCCCTTTTTGCAAGCCCCGGGACTTACGCGCGTCCTGGGGCTTGCAAAAAGGGTTACGCGCATACCTTATGCGAGTAACCCTTTTAAAATCCGGCCCATTATGCTCCTCTTGTCTCACTATAAGATCTATGGTAATATTATGCCTCACCTATAGATCGCGTAGTGCATACTATTTTGGTAGTTATCCTCTGCACTCCCTCTATTTTGCCTATCATTTTGGAAAGGACGATGAGTAAGAATGTCTGTTGAATGTCCTGCACTATGTGTCTGCATGTTTAGGACTTTTATTATAAAAAATGTATTGGAAGTTAAATTTTTAGCAACATTGTTTTACTGTTTGTGATAGTAGTTTTATATATTTTAATTTTGTTATATGTATGATGTAAACCGATATGACAGCTACGCTAAATACCGGCATAGAAAATTTAATAAATAAATAAATAGATCTATAGTTTTGTAAATGGAGACTCCAGAAGTACAGTATTCCAGATGAGGTCTCACCAACAATTTGTATAGAGATAGATCACGTCCTAGTAATACTGGTTATGTCTCTTCCTATGCACCCCACCATTCCTCTTGATCTTGCTTCTGCTTTGTCACATTCTTTGGTAACTTTGAAAATTTTAGGCTGGTTCACATCAGTATCTCTGCATCCCCCAGTATCAAGTGCTGCTCCTATGCAGGCCGATTTTAAAAGGGCCATGCGTGTAAATTACAGGGGTTACGCGCGTGGCCGGGCCTTGCGCGTGCCATATACATTTTATAATGGGCCCGGCCACGCGTGTAACCCCTTTATGCGCAGAAGTGCCAGGCTCGGCAAAAGGGGTGGGTCAGGGGGTGTGCTCTGGGCATTTCTCTCTATTTGCAATTCCGCAGGCAATGCATTCCAACACACCAGACCATAGTGAGAAAAAATTTAATCGTGTTACCTGCAGCTTATATGCCCGAACCGAGGGGATCATCAAAAACTGAATTAGTGGAATATAATTGACGTTCAGAGGAATACATCTCCAAAGTGTTTGCTAATGGACAAGGCACACCTGTATATAATAATTTGTGAATCAAAACAACAATTTTGAATCAGCTTCTGAGTGCAATCGGTAGCCAATGAAACCTGTGCATAATTGGAGAAATATGCTTTCTATGAGCAACTCCTGATAGCATAAGGAGAGCAGCAAGCTGAATCACTTGTAAAGCTTTTAAACTTTTTTGAGGTAACTCCATAAATAGACTATTACAATAATCTAACTGCTGGTTTAAAAAGGCCTGTATACAGGTCACTAGGCACTGGCAGTAGCCTTTTATGTGGCTTTAATAATTTTAATTTAAAATAAGCTACTTTAATTTCTTGTTTTAAATCATTATTTAAAGAAAGATCTGAGTCTAATAGGACCCTCCAGATTTTGGGCTACACACAGCATCGGTAATTGCAAACCTCCATATTCCATAGCAGGTACATGGTAAACTGTATTCTCTCCTATCCACATTCTCAGAGATGCTCCCCATTCCACGTGCAGGACTCCATAGGCAGGCAGAGCTCCAGAGTCTCAATGTGAGGATGAGCCAATGGTGAAGGGAAGAAGATTTTAGGTTTGTTAGGAACTGAGCATCATTATTGCTTTATTATTGCATTTTGTGCTTTATTGTATATATATACAGTATATATATATACTGTGCTCTATTGAATATACTGTGTTTATATATACTTTATTGTATATAATATATACTTTACTTATTGTTTTATTTATTACTACTCTATGATACTGAGTTCAAACGTTTCTTGTAACTATACTATTCTTTGTTCAACTGGTACTTTGTTCTATTGTTATATGTAAAGCCCCTTCCCTTTTTTGGGCATCTCACTGTTTTATGTAAACCGGAGAGATTTGTATTTCATCCAAGAACTTTGGTATATAAAAAAATTAAAAATAAATAAAATAAAATTATGGGGAAGGGGAGGCATATTCTGAAAGGATGGAATCCATCTTAACCAGAGTAGAACCTACTCTCTGCACCAAGGCCAGGCCTAAGAACTGGTCCCATCACCAAAGCCTAGGCATGGCTTCAGGGCCAGGCCTGAGGCCTGGTACCATTGTTGAGGCTTAGACGTGGCACTGGGGAATGACATGAGTCCTGATCCCATTGACAAAGCCTAACTTAGGTTCCCAGCCCGGAGACCTGGTCCCATCCCTGAGGCCTAAGCCTAGACCCACCATCAGGGTCAACCTATTGGCCTGGTCCCATTGCTAAGGTCTAGACCTGGCCTGGAGGCTTGGGACCAGGCCTCCCATCTTCTTCCTTTGGCAATCTTCCAAAAATGAAGACTTCAGCTTGAAGGATGCGCCGTAGTGATGTTATTGTAGTGCCTTTCTCCAGAATAGATGCCATTTTGATGTACAGCTGTATGTTTCAACAGGCTGCTGTAGAAAGGAGATCATGCACCTTATAAACTAAATGATGGAGAAAGTCGACAGTTGCTCAGGAGTGCATGGTTTGTAATGATGTACCTTTGAATGATACTAACAGAATAGGGAAATTAGAGTATCCCAGTAGAGAAGTTGCAATAAATACTAAAGTAGATGAGGTCCCTCAGATGGAGCAGAAATAAATTATTCCAAATTACCCCATCAACTGAAAAACATTTTGTTAATAAAAAACAAAAAACATGCTTCAAATGCATTACACAAATGCTAGAAGTCTAAAACATAAGATGGGAGAATTAGAATGTATAACACTGAATGATAAATGAAGAAGTAGTTATAACTGACATCTCAGAGACCAGGTGGAAGGAGGATAACCAATGGGAAAATGTGATACTGAAATATATCAAAATGATAGGATAGATTGAATTGGTAGAGAGGTGGCACTAAATACTAAAAAGGGCATTGAGTCAAACATGATAAAAGTTTTGCAGGAAATGAATGCAAATATTGAATCTTTATGGATAAAAATTCCAGGTAAAAAGGAGAATAAAATAGCAGTAGGGGTGTAAACCATCCACCTGGCCAGAATGAACAAACAATGAAATGCTAAAAGAAATTGGGGAAACTAACAAAATCAGCAGCACAGTAATAATGGGTAATTTTAATTACCCCAGTATTGACTGGGTGAATGTCACATCAGAAAATGCTAGAGAGGTAAACTTCCTAGATTAAATAAATAACTGCTTCATGAAGCAGTTGGTAGAAGAACCAACAGGAGGGGAAACTATTTTAGACCTAGTTCTTAGTGGAATACAGGATTTGGTGTGAGAGGTAACAATGTTGCAGCCACTTGGGAACAGTTATATGTGAATCATTTTTTGTGTTCGTGTCATTCTTCATTTTTCGGCCACCACAGGAAATGTCGTTTTTTTGCGGTTCGGGTCTTTTTTTTTTTTTTTTTTGCGAAAAATCATTTTTTGAGTTAGTGCGCACTAGCTCCCCGTTAGCGAGCACTAACAAAACCTGTTAGATTTTGTTACTTTTTGTTCATTTTTGTTAGTGCGCACTAATCCGAAAAACAAATTTTTGTGAAAAAACGGGAAAATCCCGATCATTTTTCGGGCTCCCCGAAACATGCCGAATTGGACAATTTCATTGAAATTTTCAAATTTTGCAAAAACGAATGCAGATCTCTAAACAGTGATCACAGCCATGATTAAATTTGATTTAATAACTGGAGGGAGGACACTAAAGAAATCTACTGTGACAATATTTAACTTTGAAAAGAGTAACTATGATAAAATGAAGAAAATGGTTAGAAAAAAACTGAAAGGAGCCTCTGTAAAGGTTAAGAGTTTACATCAGGCATGGACCAGGTATATTCCATATAATAGAAAAGGCGGAAAGAAGGCTAAATGACTGCTGGCATGGTTAAAAGGTAGGTGACAGAGGCTATAACATCTAAAAGAACATCTTTCAAGAAATGGAAAAGGGATCTGAATGAAGAAAACAAGAAAAAGCAAAAGCACTGGTAAGTTAGAAGACAAAGTGAGAATTTGAAAAGAAGATTGCCATGGAAGCAAAACTCATAATACAATCTTTTCTAGGTACATTCAAAGTGAAAAGCCTGTGAGGGAGTCAGTTGGACCACTAGATGATCAAAGGATAAAAGAGGCACTTAGAGATGACAAGGCCATAGCAAAGGTACTAAATAATTATTTGCTTTGTTCTTCAAGAGAGATACCTATGCCAGAAATGAAATTCAAAGTTGATGATTCAAAGGAATTGAAACAAATCTCAGTGTACCTAAAAGATATAATAGAGAAAATTGACAAACTAAAGAATAGGAAATCACCTGGACCAGATGGTATACATCCTAGAGTGCTGAAAGAACTGAAAAATGAAATTGCAGACCACTTTTGATAATCTGTAATGCCAATTTTTGAAATGTGATCTAGGAACCTACAGACCAGGGAGTCTGATATCTATGCCACGCAAAATGATAGAAACTATCATAAAGAACAAAATCACTGAACTTATCGACAGGATTAATTTAATGGAAGAAAGCCAACATGTATTTAGTCAAGGGAAGTCTTGCCTCACCAATCTGCCACATTTTTTTTTGAGAGCATGAATAAACAGGTAGATAAAGGTGAGTCAGTTGATACAGTGCATCTGGATTTCACGAAAGCATTTGATAACCCTCATGAGAGACTTCTTAGGAAATTAAAAAGTCATGGGATAGGCGGTGATATCCTATAGTGGATTAGTAACTGGTTAAAAGATAGAAAACAAAGAATAGGGCTAAATGGTAAATTTTGTCAATGGAGAAAAGTGAATAGTGGAGTGCCTCAAGGATCTTTTCTGTATAAATGTATAAATGACTTGAAATGTATAAATGACTTGAAAATAGGAACAAGTGAAGTGATCAAATTTGCCAATGACACAAAATTATTCAAAGTTGTTAAATCACAAAAGGATTGTGAGAAATTGCAAGAGGACCTCACAAAACTGGGAGTCTGAGCATGATGCAAATGGCAAATGAAATCTAATGAGGACAAGTACAAAGTGATACACTTAAGGAAAGCGTAACCGAAATTATAGCTACACAATACAAGGTTTCATATTAGGAGTCACCATTCAGGAAAAGGATTTAGGAATTATTAATAATAATAATAATAATAATAATAATATTAATGTTGACTTTGAGACACCCAGGATCAGATTTTAAAAGCTCTACAAGCGTAAATCCAGTGGATTTACACGCGTAGCCTTACGCATGCCGGGCCTATTTTCAAAAGAGTCCAGGGTAGTTCAGGGGGCGGGGTCAGAAGCTCCCGGCACAGTGGCCATTTTCCGCTGTGCCAGGGATCGCGCACTGGCAGTCGGCCAGCGTGCGCAACTTACTTCAGCCCCAGGGCTGAAGTAAGTTGCGCACTTCAGCCCCCAGTTTCCCCAACTTTGATGTATCCTGTATATCCTCCCCCACTCCCACAGAGATGTCAGACAACCAGGATTCAGAAACCCAGGAATAATTGGATTACAGTGGAATCTGACAGATTAAGGCCTGTGAGAAAGTGACACCCTTTCTCCCCACTGTTAGATTTATGTAATGCATTTTCTGTATTGGAAAATGAAGATACTCCTCGCAATAGAATATGAAGTGATATCTGAAAGGGAAGTAGTCATGCAATGGATCCAGGAACCCTCAACATGATCAAATGTCAGAAAAGAAAGCTTATTCTGCTGGGAGACTCAGTCACCAGATGAATCAATTTGGGAGCTTATTTTGATGGGGACACAACAGTTAAATGCCTTCCAGGATCCTCAGCTGATAGAAATGCAAACCAGGTGGTCAAAGCAATTATAGAAGAAAGTAAGGCCTTTGATATCAATGTTATCATCCATCTGGGGATCAATCACCTTTCTAGAAATGGTGTCCATGAAGTATAGAAAGATTTCCAAAATCTAGGGAAAAAGATTGGACACATGGCAAAAACTATTGCCTTTTCAGAAGTATCTGTTCATAGAAAAGGAAAGGATAAGCTATGTCATATTAGGGATGTGAATCGTTTTTTAATGATTTAAATTATCGTCCGATAATTTTAAAATCGTCATTAATCAGTAAGGGACTCGATACAATAGGAATTCCCTCGATTTATCGTGAAAAATCGTTAAATCGAGTACGGGAATTATTTGGGGGGAGGGCGGGAAAACCGGCACACCAAAACAACCCCTAAACCCACCCCGACCCTTTAAAACCAATCCTTTGCCCTCCCCCATCCTCCCGAACCCCCCCAAAATGTTAAATTACCTGGTGGTCCAGTGTGTGTGTGTGGGGGGGGGGGGTGTCCCAGCGCGATCTCCCGCTCTCGGGCCATCGGCGCCATTTTGGCTACCACTGATAAAAATGGCGCCGATGGCCCGATAAAAAAAAACCCACCCCGACCCTTTACAAATTACCCCTTTGCTTCTCCCACCCTCCCAACCCCCCCAAAAACCTTTTACATGTATCTGGTGGTCTAGTGGGGGGTCCGGGAGCCATCCCTTCAATCATACCCTCGGTGCCGGTGCCGGTGCTGGACTGGTTTCAAAATGGCGCCGATCGCCTTTGCCCTCACTATGTCACAGGGAGCGACCGTCGCTCCCTGTGACAAAGTGAGGGCAAAGGCGATCGACTGCCAGTATGGCGCCGATCGCCTTTGCCCTCACTTTGTCACTCCGGTGGGAGTATCTAATTGCCTTCCCAGGCAATTAGATACTCCCACCAGAATCTTACATCGAGGACCTTTCGAACTTGATAGGTGGTATCTCCTGGCACGGAAGGATCTGGAGAATCAGGAGCCCGGGGATGGTACCTGGAAAGAATGAGTGGCTTCAAGAGTGACACATGGAAGACGTTGTGCACATGCATCGAGGAGGGTAAGCGCAAGCGATAGGAAACAGCCCCTACATGCTCGGCAATACGGAATGGTCCACAGAATTTGGGGGCGAGTCTGCGGGAGGGAATCTGAAGTTGCAGATTCTTTGTACTCAGCCAAACGTGGTCTCCAGGGAGGTAGACTGGCGATGGCTGGCAATGGCTGTCTGCCTATCTTTTGGCAGACCTGGCAGCTTCTTGTATCTTCCTTTGGATGGACTTCCATAGAGCAAGTAACTGGCGGGCGGAAAGCTGCACTGCTGGCAGCGCACTAGGTTCAGGCGAAGGCAAGGGTGGCCGCAGCTGTTTCCCATAAACTGCTAGGAAGGGGGAGCTTCCTGTAGCGGAATGTGTATGATTGTTGTAAGAAAACTCCGCCCATGGAGTAGCTTTGCCCAATCATCTTTTTTTTCGTTTACAAAGGATCGTAGGAAAGTCTTTAAGGTCCGGTTTGTTCATTCTGTCTGCCCATTGCTTTGGGGATGAAAGGCAGATGAGAGACTCAGTTGAATATTGAAGCACTTGCATAAAGCCTTCCAATAGCGGGCGGTGAATTGTGGACCTCGGTCAGATACTATGTCTTGAGGGAGACCATGGAGTCAGAATACATGTTGGACGAACAGGGTAGCCAAATCGGGAGCTGAGGGCAATTTCGACAAAGGGACAAAATGCGCTATTTTGGAGAACCATTCCACTATTACCCAGATGACCGTGTTCCCAGCAGATGCTGGGAGGTCCACCACAAAATCCGTGGATATATGCGTCCACGGCTCCACTGGGATGGGCAAGGGTTGTAGCAGTCCTCTTGGTTTCCCGACGAGCGGTTTCTGTAGTGCGCAGGTGGGGCAAGAGTCCACGAAGAGACTCTTGCCCCTCTTGTCTTACCGTCGGCCACCAATAGTACCGGTTAAGGAGGTCTAACGTCGTGGTGCGACCCGCATGACCCCCGGTGAGGGATTCATGGGCCCAAAGTAGCAAGGCCCTTCGGGAGTGGAGTGGGACGACGATCTTTTCTTCGGAAGAGACAGAGGGGGCGGCAAGACATACCTTCTTGGGATCTAAGATGTACTGAGGCGTCTCCGGAGTCTCTTCAACCTCGGTGGACCATGACAGGGCATCTGCGTGTATATTTTTTGAGCCAGGACGATATCGCAGTGTAAAATCAAACCGGTCAAAGAACAAGGACCACAGAGCTTGCCTCGTGTTCAGGCGCTGGGCTTGGCGTAGAAATGACAGATTCTTATGGTCCGTGTAAATGGTGGTTGGCTCCCTCCAACCACTGTCTCCATTCTTCCAGGGCAAGTTTTACGGCGAGAAGTTCTTTGTCCCTGATACAATAATTACTCTCGGCCGGGGCAAACTTCTGTGAGTAGTAAGAACATGGGAGAAGTTGTCCTGTGTCGGAGCGTTGGCTCAGAACTGCTCCGACTGCCAGGTTCGAGGCGTCGACCTCCACCACAAATGGTCAACTGGGGTTAGGATGGTGGAGGCATGTGTCTAGCAGGAAGGAATACTTAAGGGCCTCAAAGGCTTGGCAGGCTTGGTCAGGCCAGTCCATCGCATCGGCTCCTTTCCGGGTGAGCGCAGTCAGGAGAGCCACAATACGAGAGTACCCAGGGATAAAGTGCCTATAGAAGTTAGCAAAGCCGAGGTAGCGTTGTAATGCCTTGAAGCCCCTCGGCTGTGGCTAGTTCCTGATTGCAGTGACTTTCTCCGGGTCCATCTGGAAGCCGTCTGCCGAGACAATATAACCCAGGAACGGCAGGGAAGTTTTTTCAAAACTGCATTTTTCAAGTTTAGCATACAGGCTGTGCTCCCTGAATGCTGGTGATGCGTAGGCAGGTCATGGGAGTAAATCAGGACGTCGTCGAGGTAGACAATCACACAGGTGTTGAGTAAATTCCGTAGCACCTCGTTCATCAGGTGCTGGAAGACAGCCGGGGCATTACAAAGGCCGAAGGGCATTACGAGATACTCGTAATGCCCATCCCTGGTGTTAAACATGGTCTTCCATTCATCTCCGGGGCGGATTCTAACCAAATTGTAGGCCCCGCATAGGTCCAGTTTGGTGAAGACTCTCGCGCCTTGGAGTCTATCAAGTAGCTCTGGGATTAGTGGGAGTGGGTAGTGGTCCCACTTCTTAATCGCGTTGAGTCCTCGGTAGTCAATACAGGGCCTCAGGGAGCCATCTTTCTTGCTAACAAAAAAGAAGCCCGCCCTAGCGGGCGATTTTGACGGGCGAATGAATCCTTTTGCCAGGTTCTCTGTAATATACTCGGACATTGCCCGAGTCTCGGGCAAGAACAAGGGATACACCCTACCTCGAGGAGGCATGGTTCCGGGCAGCAAGTCAATAGCACAGTCGTACGGACGGTGCTGCAGGAGAATCTCTGCTTTAGCCTTCGAGAAGACGTTGGTGAAGTCCTCATAAGGAGCTGGAGGTCCCAGGGCAGAGTGCAGAAGCAGGAGTGCTGGAGGCTTGGGTACCTTCATACAGTGAGCGAGGCAATAGGGACTCCACTTGGTGATCTGCATAGTATCCCACTGGATCATAGGCGAGTGCTTCTGGAGCCACGGCAGCCCTAGCACCACGGGGTGGACAGCCTTTTCTAGGACCAGAAAGGCTATCTCCTCCGAGTGGATCACCTCGGTGCGGACAGTGATGGGCGCCGTGGATGTCACAATACGACCTGGAAGGAGCGTTCCCTGAATGGAGGTAATTCGAAGCGGAACCTCTCGTTTCTGCATAGGGATCCGCAGCTGAGAGACAAAGTCTTGCTGGATAAAATTACCCCCGGCTCCAGAATCCAGGAAGGCGAGGGTTTCCAAAGACCCTCCAGGAAATTCCAAGGTAATAGATATAGTGCTTTGAGGAGCTGTAGCACAACCTAGAAGGAGCTCCTCCCGACCTCTTAGGTTCTGGAGTTTTCCGCACGCTCCTGGCAGCATGCTAGGAAGTGGCCTTTCTGCCCGCAATACAGGCACAGGCCCATGGAGCGGCGACGTTGTCTCTCCTCTGTGGAGAGCGGGGCACGTCCCAACTGCATAGGTTCAGAGGCGGGAACATCAGGAAGGGCAGGCCTCGGAAGAGGCGGCGGACGTGAGGAACCATGGGCAGGACTGTGTCTCGTTGTGCGTACCTCTCGGGCTCGCTGTTGTAGGCGGTGGTCGATCTGGGCAGCCATGTCGATGAGTGCATTGAGATCTTCCAGGAGATCATGGGCAGCGATCTTGTCTTTGATGCGCCCAGACAATACTTCCAAGAAGATAGCCTTGACGCTGCCGTCTTGCCAGCCTACTTCCTGAGCAAGAGTTCTAAAGTCCATTGCGTAGTCCACCAGGGAACGGGATCCTTTGTGAAGCTGTAGCAACTCAGAGGTAGCCAAGGCCTGGCGGGCTGGTTCGTCAAAGGCTTGACAAAAATTGGAGACAAACTGCTGCAAGTCCTCCAGGGAGGAGTCATTACGCTCCCAAAGGGGAGAGGCCCACATCAGGGCCTTCCCGTCAAGCAAGGAGAGGATGTATGCTACTTTAATGGAGTCCATGGGGAACTGTCGGGGCAACAGGGAGAAGCGTACAAAACACTGGTTCAGGAACCCTCGACAGGTCCTATTATCTAGAGCGTAGCGAGCGGGTGCCGGCAGCTGAGTCACAGGTGAGGCTGCATCCATGGGAATTGAGCCCACAGCAGCCGAAGGACGAGTTTCGCTGGCATCCATTCAGGCGGCCAGTTGCCCAACGGAGCCGGCCAGGACATCCAGGTACTGCTGTTGCTGTTTGTAGCTGCAGAGCTAACCCAGGAAGATCCTGAGGTCCTGGTTCCTCAGCCGAGTCCATGGCCTTGCAATCTGTTGTAAATAAGCTGTTTTAGTGGACCCTTGGGCCGGCCTGCGGGTGGAGAGAGATGGACTATAGTCTCTGCTTGAGGGCAGGCCGGGAGGCAGATACCAGGCAGGCGATGGACGGTGAGCTTCACCCAAGAAGCTGGTGCTCCCCCGGGAGGAGCCCGTAGGAGCCCAGCCACTTGGGACTTAGGGGATTCACCCTGGAAGCCGGAGCTCCCCCGGGAGGAGGCTGTAGGAGCCCGGCCGCTGGGACTTAGGAGATCACGGAAGCTGGAGCTGAAGCAGATGGGCAGGGATCCGGAATCAGGCAGGAACTGAAGCAGGACAGGAACTGGATCCAAGCAGGAACTGAAGCAGGGCAGGTACTGGATCTAAGCTGGAACTGAAGCAAGACAAGTTACTGGGACCAAGCTGGAACTGAAGCAGGACAGGTACTGGAACCAAGCTGGAACTGAAGCAGGACAGGTACTGGATCCAAGTTGGAACTGAAGCAGGACAAGTTACTGGAACCAGGCAGGAGCAAAGACAGGACTTGGACATAGAAGCATAGCAAGTCTTAGGCAGGAACGGAGCTGCTAACACAATAGCACGCTCCGAGGCTCGGAACAACTGGGAACCGCAAGGAACCCCGTTGCAAGGTGAAGTTCTGGGCTCCGCGGCGGCCTTACATAGGCCACAGCGTCTGACGTCAGGGGTAAGGCGAAGCCTTCAGTGGCGGGAAAAGGCCTTCATAAGCGCGGTTCCTGCGCGCACGCACGCGCCTAAGGAGACGGCGTCCAGGAAGGGTTTCTTGGTGGCATCCTCCCCGTGGGGATGCCGCAAAACAGGCCGCAGGCTCTCGGAGACGGAACGGGACCAAGGAGGTGAGGGCCGGGGCGTGACTGTCGCAACCGGGACCGTAACAAAATGAACAGCATTTAAGAAGTATAAAGAATCCCAAAAAAGGGAACACAGGGATGAATATCTGTTAAAACTGAAAGAGCAGAAGAAAGAAATAAGGAAAGTAAAGGTTCTAGTGAAAGAAAAGATTACCAAAGAAGTAAAGCAAGGTGACAAAACATTTTCCAGATATATCAGAGAAAGAAGGGAAGCCAGAATTAGCATAGTGTAATTGAAAGGTTACGAGGAGGAATGTGTGGAGATAAATAAAGAAATGGCAGAAATATTAAACAAATACTTCAGCTCAGTGTTCACTAAAGAAGACCCTGGAGAATGACCATTTCTGGTTGATAAGACTGTAGATTGGGATTGGGTAAACAAAACTCAATTTATGAATAGAATGTATTGGAAGAGCTAGGAAAACTGAAAATGGACAAGGCTATGGGTACATCCCAGGATACTGAGGGAGCTCAGAGATGTGCTGGTGGGTCCACTGAAGGACCTGTTCAATAAATCCTTGGAAACAGGAATGGTGCCATGGGACTGGAGAAGAGCGGTGGTGTCCTGCTTCAAAAGAGTGGTAGCAGAGAGAAGGCTGGAAACTACCGGCTAGTTAGTCTCAATTTGGTGGTGGGAAAATTAATGGAGATGCTGCTGAAAGAAATAATAGTGAGCTATCTATAGTCGGGGGAAGGTCTTGTAAGACAAATCTGATTGATGTTTTTGATTGGGTGACTAGAAATTTGGATCGAGGAAGAACACTCGATGTGATCTACTTGGAATTTCAGTAAAGCTTGTGATACAGTCCCACATAAGAGAGTTCTGAATAAAATGACAAGCTTGGGAGTGAGCGCCAAGGTGGTGGCATGAATTACAAACTGGTTGACTGATAGGAGACAATGTGCAATGGTAAATGGAGCCTACTCTGAAGAGAAAATCAAGTTAAGTGGAGTGCCACAGGGATTGGTGTTGGGACCAGTAAACAATATTGCAGAAGGGATATAAGCTAAATTGTGTCTATTTGTGGATGATACTAAGAACTGCAACAAAGTGGACAGACCTGAAGGAGTAGAGAGAATGAAAAGTGATTTAAGAAAGTTTGAAGAGTGTTTGAAGATTTGGCAACTAAGATTTATTGCCAAGAAGTGTAGAGTCATGCATCCGGGATGCGGTAATCCAAAAGAGCTGTTTATGATGGGGCGTTGAAAGACTGATATGTATGGACCAAGAGTGGGATCTTGGGGTGATAGTGTATGGCGATCTAAAGATGGCAAAGCAATGTGACAAGGTGATAGCTAAAGCCAGAAGAATGCTGGACTATATATAAAGAGAAATAACTGGTAAGAAAAAGGAGGTGATAATGCCTTGTAGAGGTCCTTGGTGAGGTGTCACCTGGAGTATTGTGTTCAGTTAGTTCTAGAGGCCATATCTCAAAAAGGTTAGAAACAGGATGGAGGCAGTCCTGAGTAGGGTGACCAGAGTGGTGTAGAGTCAGTATCAGAAGACTTATGAGGAGAAACTGAAGGATCTAAATATGTATACCCTGGAAAATAGGAGGTGCAGGGGGGATATATACAGACCTTCAGATACCTGAAAGGTTTTAATGATGCACAAACTTTGAACCACTTCCATTGGAAAGAAATCAGTAGTGCTAGGAGTCATGAATTGAATCTCCAGGGGGACAACTCAGAACCACATCAGGAAATAATTCTTCACAGAGAAGGTGGTGGATGCTTGGAATGCCCTTCCAGAGGAGGTGGCAAAGATGTAAACAAAGAATTCAAAGGGTCATGGGCTAACACTGTAGATCCCTAAAGGCTAGAGGATGGAAATGAAGAAAAGGGTGCATGAGGATAATTTGCTGTTGCAGTGGTTACTACCCTTAACAGTAGGAATGAACCAATAAGCCTTGATGCTTTTATGCAACTACAACATTGCTCTTCACTTCAACAGCAGGAGGGAAAAAAGGGAATTTGATATAGCCCCAACTTTTACAGTCTGGGGAACTGATAAGCATGGGGATAACCTGCACAGGATGGCAGTTACTATGCTTAACATAAGGCATGGGATTACTATTCTTAACCAATAAGTCTTGTTGCCTTTGACACAAATGCAACATTGCTCTCCACTTTGATGGGGAAGATGGGGGGGGGGGGGGGGGGAAAGAAGCATTGGATTCGGACAACAACTAACACGGACCCTGACTTTTATGATCTCTGATATGCAGAAATAAAGGAAAAAGCACAGGACTGCTTCTTCGGCCAAGTCCATAAACAAAGCACGTCAAGCAGCACTGTCTGGAATTTTCATGAAGGCTCATTACACAGTAGGGATGTGAATCGTGTGATCGATCATCTTAACAATCGATTTTGGCTGGGGGGGAGGGAAATCTGATCGTCATGGGTTTTTTTGCTAAAAAATCGTAAAAAATCGTAAATCGGGGGGAGGGCGGGAAAACCGGCACACCAAAACAACCCTAATTCCCACCCGACCCTTTAAAACAAATCCCCCACCCTCCCGAACCCCCCCAAAATGTTTTAAATTACCTGGGGTCCAGTGGGGGGGGGGGGGTCCCGGCGCGATCTCCCGCTCTCGGGCCACGGCTGCGTTAATAGAAATGGCGCCGGTGGCCCTCTGCCCTTACCATATGAAAGGGCAAAGGTAGCGCCGGTGCCATTTTGGTTCCTGTCACCCGACGTCATGAGTGCAGGAGATCGCTCCCGGACCCCTGCTGGACCCCCAGGGACTTTTGGCGAGCTTGGGGGGGCCTCCTGACCCCCACAAGACTTGCCAAAAGTCCAGCGGGGGTCCGGGAGCGACCCCCTGCACTCGCGCCGTATTGCCAATATTCAAAATGGCGCCGGCGCTACCTTTGCCCTCACTATGTCATACGACCCATATGTCATATGACCCGTATGTCATAGTGAGGGCAAAAGTAGCGCCGGCGCCATTTTGAATATTGGCAATACGGCGTGAGTGCAGGAGGTCGCTCCTGGACCCCCGCTGGACTTTTGGCAAGTCTTGTGGGGGTCAGGAGGCCCCCCCCAAGCTGGCCAAAAGTCCCTGGGGGTCCAGCGGGGGTCCGGGAGCGATCTCCTGCACTCGTGACGTCGGGTGACAGGAACCAAAATGGCGCCGGCGCTACCTTTGTCCTGTCATATGGCAAGGGCAGAGGGCCACCGGCGCCATTTCTATTAACGCAGCCGTGGCCCGAGAGCGGGAGATCGTGCCGGGACGCCCCCACTGGACCCCAGGTAATTTAAAACATTTTGGGGGGGTTCGGGAGGGTGGGGGATTTGTTTTAAATTGTCGGGGTGGGTTTTAGGGTTGTTTTGGTGTGCCGGTTTTCCCGCCCTTCCCCCTCCCCCGATTTACGATTTTTTGACGATAAATCGGGGGAATTGCTATTGTATTGCGGCTCTAACGATTTTTGACGATTTAAAATATATCTGACGATTGTTTTAAATCGTCAAAAAACGATTCACATCCCTATTACACAGTAAAAGAGATTCATGGGGTAATCTGCACAATGTGGCAGATACTACCATAAGAAGCTTACTGGGCAGACTGGAGGGACCATTTTGTCCTTTTCTGCCGTCATTGCTATGTTACTAAGTAACTATGAAATCTTCTACTCAGTGTGCAACAGAGCCAAGAAAGCAAATAGAATACTAGGAATTATCGGGAAAGAAATGGAGAATAAAACACAGACTATCATAATGTCTCTGTATTGCTTCATGGTGCGAGCTCTTCTTGAGTATTTTGTGCAGTTTTGGCTACCACATTTCAAAAGAAAGATAATAAGATTAGAAAAGGTACAGAGAAGGGCAACCAAAATGATAAAGGGAATGGAACAATTCCCCTATGAATAAAGGCTAAAGAGGTTAGGACTCTTCAGCTTCGAGAAGAGACGACTGAAGGGAGATATGATAGGGGTCTATAAAATAATGAGTAGAGTGGAACAAGTAAATGTGAATGGTGACTTACTCTTTCAAAGAGTACAAAGACTAGGGGACACACAATGAAGTTACTAAGTTGTACATTTAATAAGAGAAAAATATTTTTTAACTCAAAGTATAATTAAACTCTGAAAAAAAATTAGTGTAGCTGGTGAAAACAGTTCGTGTAATTGCATTTGAAAAAGCTTTGAATAAGTTCCTGAAAGAAAAGTCCGTAAACCATTATTAAGGTAGAGTTGCAGAAAACCACTGTTTATTCTTGGGATCCTGTGAAGTACTTGTGACCTGGATTGGCCACTGTTGGAAACGGGATACTGGGCTTAATGGACTTTGATCTGACCCAATATGGCAAGTCTTAAATTCTTTTCTTCACATATTTCTTAACCATGTTCTGGATTCCCCCGACTGCCCCTTTTTCCTTGGTTAAATGTACATAAGAAATAAAAAAAATATGTCCATACTTTTCACATTTATATAGTAGCATATGCACAAGTACATGTGCATTCACTTTTTTAAGTACAAGAATCAAAACATAGCTATGTAACATCAATATGTAGGTTCTTTCTCACTCAAAATGATAACAGCTTAATTCAATAACAATGCCAAAATCATATCCAAGCAATGCAAACTTCTACACCTACTAAAGGATCTTCCTCCATCTTGTCTCTTGACTCTATATAACTGCCTGCCATGTGATCAGCAGGACCATCTGTGCTTCTGTCACCTGTCATGGGGCCACAAAGCTGGCATGATCATCTCCATTATCCAGAATCTCTGCCATAAATCTAAATTACTGTAGTTAACCACTGCTTTACCCAGCAAGTGCCTCCTTGTCATCCAGCTCCCTGCCTGCTACCTGCAGTAGCTAGCAGTGAGATTCTAAGTGATTTGATTCACTCTTATTGGATTTCTCTCACCTATCACTCCCCATCATCCCCTCTCACACTCTCTTCTTTATCAGCCTCTAGCATGCTCTCCACCCAATTGCGCCCTGTTATGCTCTTTCCCTGCCAATTCTCTTTTGTCTGGTTTCATCTGCCTTCTTTACTGTTCCTCATCAGGTGTCTATCTCTCGCTCCCCCAATGTAATCTCTCATATTCTCTTCACAATCATCCTCTAACAGATGCTGTCCCTCTGCACCCCCCTCCCCCATGATCTTTACATGCCTGGTTCACTCTCACCCCATCATTCCATCTCATTTTCTCTCCCCTATCATCCCCTCATCCTCATTCTGCCCCTCTATGATCATTCCCTCTCTAGCTTGATCTCCTCCTCATCAGTCCCTCTCACGCTCACTTTCCCCTTATCATTCCCTCCATGGATTGCCCCCTCCCCTCCCCAGTCACCTTTCCTGTCTCTAACTTTTGTAGAACAAGGCAACAGCTGCTACGGAGTTGTCCCTGCACTACACCAAAAATTGTCTTCTCCTTTACTGTGTGCACACCTGTTCAATCTGAAGCATGTGCCGTAGAGCAATGTTCCCGACCTGTGGTCACAGACTCCTAGGGTTTCACCAGACCATAACAGGGGGTCCATGAGTTGTGGGAGAAGATGAAAAAGCCTGTGCCAAGAAGAGGCCCAACAGGTCACTTCCAAACCCCATCCTGCAGCATTCTCAAAAGAGGAGGTCTGACAGGCCTCTGGCATATACCATCTAACTGGCAGCAAAAGAATGAAGCAGGCTGTGGGGCCACTAGCACACCCATCATGCAGGTAGCAGAAGAATGAAGCAGGCCCAATAGGCTACCGATGCAACCCATCTTACCGGTGGCAGAAGAATGAAGCAGGCTGTGGGGCCACTAGCAGCATGAGTGAGGGGGAGGCCCAGTGAGAGGGGGTGAGTGTGTGTGTGTGTATGTGTATGAGAGAAAGGGAGCTTGTATGTGTGTGTGTGTGTGTGTGTGTGAATAAGAAAGAGAGCATGTATGTTTAAGAGAGAGCATGTGTATATGAGAGAAAGGGAATATTTCTGTGAGAGGGTGTTTAGATGTGAGCATGTGTATATAAGACAGAGGGAGCATGTGTGTGTGAGAAAGCATGTGTGTATGAGACACAGGGAACATGTGTGTGTGAGAGCTTGTGTGTATATTAGAAAGGGAGTGTGTGTGAGAGAGAAAGAGAGAGAGCAGGTGTGTCTTTGAGTGCATGTGTGTGAGAGAGAGGAAGGGAGCAAATGTGTGTGTGAGACAGCATGTATGTGTTGTGTCTGTCGGTCGCAGATGGCTGCGACCGCTCTGCCTTACCCCTTTTTCTCCCTTTTCTCTCTCTTTGGGCAAGATGGCTGCCTCCGGTGCTGAGTGCCGAGGGCCTCGGCGTTCTCAAACCGGCATGGGCATCCCCATCTGCCATGCTCACTCCCGTGGCCTCCTACGGCTCGAACGCGCGCATCTCTTACGCTCAAATACATGTCATGGCGGGAACCTCAGGGGCGGCCCCACCGCATGACGTCAGTACCTCCGGGTATATTTAGCCTCCGCCTCCGCTACCACCTTGAGTTAGCAAAGACTTCTCATCGTTACTCTGACTGCTCTAAGCTGCACGCTTAGATGCCACTTTCACGCTAAGGGCCTCGCTCCTGTAAGAAGCTCTAGACACCCGCTCCTCAGGGGTCTCTCGCTTCCAACTTCCCTTCGGGGTTCCTCACTAACTAAGACAACCGCTCCTCGGGGGTCTTTACTCTATTCTACTTCACAGGATATTGGACCATTGGGTACTCGCTCCTCGAGGGCCTATCTCCCTTATATCCTCCACCACAGACCTTCGGTCCCTCCATTCTACCACCGGGAAGACGCCTTCATTCTGTGAGTACCTCTACTATCCGGCGCTCCAACTCCACCCACCAGCCGCGGCGTTACCTGCACTGCGGGCTCCCGCCTATTGTGAACATCTGGATGAGACTACACATCTGAGCCTGTTGAGCGTACTGGCACTTCGTGGATCAGTGCCTTATCTTCCTGCTTACACCATCTATCTACAGCAGTACAATAAAGACTCTCTCCATACTGTGTCTGCTATTTGTGTCAGCCTATCACAGTGGTTCCCCACGGGGCTCCTCCCCATGGGTGGAGTCATCTCCATTGTGATAAAGGGTCCACAATGCCACAAACACAACAGTATGTTTGAGAGAAAGGAAGTGTGTCTTTTATATGTGTATGTATGTGAGTGCATGAGCTTATGAGAGAGAGGGAGTATGTTTGTGTGAGTATATGTGTGTATGTGTGTGTGAATGAGAATGAATGTGTGCATGTGTGTATATGACCCTCCTCCCCACCCCTACTAATCCACAGCAATCTCAGGGCAACTGGAAATCAAAAGTTCCCAGGTATGGAAAGTGGGGAATTTAAAAATCCTTATTAGTTTTAATTGTTGACTGTTATTTGATATGCTTGATATTTTTAAATATTTTATTGTTTGGGAAATTAAAAAAATAATTTATAGGAGTTTTAAATTATTAGATATTGTATATGACAGTTGTTTTTGAAATATTCTTTTTATTAATATACTTTTACTAATATTGATATTTTATATTTCTTGATTATATTAGTTGGTGTTTTATGAGGAATGGAGATGATTCTGTTTTTCCATTCTTACAATGCATATGGTTTCCAGTTCAGTTTTTGTCTGCATGTCTGGAAATTATAATTTTTGGTCTCTGTATGCTGTATTTGGCAAAGGTCTGTCTGTATTCTTCATGTGACTGAGGTGAGGTATTCTGCTAGCTTGTAGAGGTCCATATTCAAAAGCCATTTAGTTATCCGTCTAAATGGAAGAGCCAGCTTTATTCAGCCCTTATCCAGAGACATTCTAGCAGAGTAAGTAGATACCTAAGTAATGCTGGAAGCAGTTGGGATCGCTGAGCTCAGCGATCCCGGCAGGATGATAGGGCCCAATTAAAAGTAATGGGTGGGTGGAAGAGTATCATCCTAGGGTGGGGGAGGGAGGCTGACTGTATGGGGAGGCAAATTGTAATATTTTTAGGGGGGGGGAAGGTGCCGGGAGACCCGCAACGTTTTTGGAAGGTATATCTCACATATGCTCGCATATCTCTGAAGATATCCAGGTAAGAAATGATTTATTCGGCCTTATGAGTCTGGATAACGTTACTTCTAACCGGCCATATTCAACCAATGGCCGGTTAAAGTTATCCGGTTATGTGTAGCTGGATAACTTTAAACAAGTATATTCAGTGGCATCTTTATCCCACTGAATATACTGGGCAAGTTATCTGGCTAAATTAAGCTGGATAACTTATTTACTAAATGACAAACTGAATATTGGCCTCATAGTTTCTATAGCAGGGATCTATAGCAGCCTCCTTGTTCTGTTTTCCTAATAGAAGGTGTATTGGTGTTTTAGGGCCTGATGTAATATCTGCAGTGTTGCCTTTTCATAAGTAAAGTGGTTACTGTTTGAGTCTGATAGTTGAGGTGTTATGGTATGGCAGGTTTCCTATAGATTCTGAGTACATTTTTTGCAGGATTTTGTATTATACAATGTTCCTGGTAGTGGAGAGAGTTTGTGTTGCTGTTACTAAGGTGACAATAAAATTTGAATATTATTTTACTATGGTGAGTGATAAGTGGAAATGTCCTTATTCTGCCCTGCACTCTTTATTGGAGGAGTTTCTGTAAATGCAGAGTATTGTAGAAAATATGAGGTGCTGGTTTTATATTGGGATGTGCATCAAACTTCTCTCCACATCTCCTTTTTAGTGTTGTGGGCCTGTCTCAAATGTCCCTCTTTCCCCCTTACCTACCAGTCTCTCACTCTCTGTCTTTGCTCCACAGTCCATCCCAACCAATTCCCCTCGCTCCCTCCACCAGTCCATCCCTGCAAGTCTATCTCCCTCCCTCTCCTTCACTGTCACTCCACAAGTCAGCCTAGCCAGTCACTCTCTCTCTGTCCCCCTCTACCAGTCCATCCCTGCAAGTCTCACTCTCTCTCTCCCTCTCACTCTACCCAGCCAGTCATTCTCTCTCTCATCCTCTACCAATCTCTCTTACTCCTCCCATTCAACCTTGCCAGTCTCTCTCTCTTTCCCTCCCTCCATTAGTTCACTCCTGCCAGTTGATCTGTTTCTCTATCTCCACCGGTCTATCTCCACCAGTCACTCTCTCTCTACCAGTCCCCCACTAGCCGTTCTCTCTCTCTCCATCAGTCCATCTCTACCAGTCATTCTCTTTCCCCCTCCACCAGTCCCCATCAGTCTCTCGCTTTCCTTTCACTAGTCCATCTCTGTCTCTCTCTCTCCCTTCACTAGTCAATCCCTATCAGTCTCTCTCTTTCCCCCTCCACCAGTCCCCATCAGTCTCTCGCTTTCCTTTCACTAGTCCATCTCTGTCTCTCTCTCTCCCTCCACTAGTCAATCCCTATCAGTCTCTCTCTTTCTCCCCTCCACCAGTCCCCCACCAGTCTCTCTCTCCTTTCACCAGTTCATCTCTGCCAGTCTGTCTCTTTTTCCCATCCCACCAGTCTCTCTCTCTCTCTCTCTCTCCCTCCACCAGTCCATTTCCTCCAGTAACTCCAGATCCAAACAGATCCAGCTGCATAGCTGCCTGTAGTTACACTACAGAAGTTACTGAATATGAGTACATCCCTGCACATTTATGGCTGTGATTTGCAATTATCTGTATTCCATTTATATCAGTAAGCATTATTTAATACGTTTTATATATTATGTATGAGCCTGGTGTGCATATGTAATGTTATTACATTAATAACTTTTCTATATACAGCACATAACTGCAGGAAAAAAGGAAAAAGAAGCATGTGGAGGCTGAAAAGGGGCTCATACTCCCAAAAAGCTTGTGAACCCCTGCCATAGGAGAATGAGAGGAAGCTGGGTGCTATGTGGACAGAGAGGTGAGCTTTGCCAACCAACTACCCAAGACTTCCAGCTGAACTTCTGCTTTCTTTAGCAGCTGTTGGAATGGGCTCTGTCAACCACCACTGACCTCCCTCTCTTTGATGGCTAGCAGGTCTCCTTTACTCTTTGGCAGAATGGGCTCCACCTGCTACTCCAGTCCTGATGTGATGGATTCTGCCACCCCCTGAAAATGACATGAGTGAAAAATGTTAACTATTAATATGTACAGACCTCATTTTCCTCCTGGCCTGACGCTTGTAGTATATGAGTTGGTGAAACCTTTCTCTGTTTGAGCAGTGGGAAAGCGATCTTCCTATAGCTAAACTAAGCTAATCTCCAAATCCCTCTCTGCAATTTAGCACATGGAGCCTGAGAGTTCACATGCATGCTGGGGTTAGAGGGATCTGAGTCTCTTGAGGATAATCCTAATCAGCCTTTATTAAGAACACTGGACCTCTCACAGTATAGTAAATGATCCATCTGCCTGAAGAAACAAGGGGGTTCCTTCATAGAGGCACAGGGAGAGCTTTTTATTTGGGTCACACCATCAAAAGCAATTCTCTCTATGGGATGCATGTAATGCGAAGAATAATTTTCAACAGCCCGCATAGGCTAGAGTCAGACTTTTCAAAGTGGATTTATGTGCATAAATCCATTGTGAAAATGTGTGGGTGTGCACGTAACTGGCGCAGATATACACCCAGAAAGTTGCACCTGCTCAGGAACAGGTGTAATGTTATGTATATATAAGTATGCGCATTCCTTCGAAAATCAAAAGTATGGGCCGGATTTTAAGAGGTACATGCAGGCGTACATTTGTGCGCGCAACCCGGTGCGCACAAATGTACACCCAATTTTATAACATGCACGCGCAGCCACGCGCATGTTATAAAATCCGGGGTCGGCGCATGCAAGGGGTTGCACACTTGTGCACCTTGCGCGCGCCAAGCCCATGGGGAGCCCCGATGGCTTTCCCTGTTCTCGAAATCGGAGTGGCCTCGGAGGGAACTTTCCATCTTCCCCTCCCTTCCCCTACCTAACCCGCCCCCCAGCCCTACCTAAACCCCCCCTAACCTTTATTGCATAAGTTGCATCTGCCTCCGGGCAGGCATAGGTTGCACGTGCCGGCCGAGTGCCGGCACACGATCCCTCGGCATGGCCGCTGTGCCGGAGACCTCGGTCCCACCCCCTATGCAGCCTGCCCCGCCCCCTCCCCACCCCTTTTACAAAGCCCCGGGACATACGCGCGTCCCAGGGCTTGCGCGCGTCGCCGGGCCTATGCAAAATATACTCAGCGCGCGTAGGGCTTTTAAAATCTGCCCCTATGTGCAGAAGTTCTTCCCTACCCTAGCTCTGCCCCCAGATCACCTCTTTATAGCACACGTAAAAGTTTGTGCAACATGGCTTTTCCATTTACTTTTACGCACACTATCCCCCCTGGGCAATTTTCATTTGAAAATGACCCCCTATGAGGGTAATTTCAGAGATATGTTCACTGGTAAAACAGTGCTTTACCCTTGAAGAGGAACGTTTACTGCCCAATATACAGATAAACCTACATGTAGAGGGCCTGTATACACATAAGTTAACCTGTACTTCAGCAGATGCATTCCCAAAGACGGGGGTAGGTAAGGCTTTGCACTTACATGAACATGTTTGCACTTTCCAAAATATGCATTTATTTATTTAATACTATTTATAACCCGCCTATTATGAAACAATCGTACCAGACAGGTTACAAAATCTTAAAATCAAAAAAACATTCTTAAAATACAGCAAATAATTAAAATACATAATACATAAAAATCTACAACAAACCTTTTGTCATGCTAGCTATCAATGAGAACACATTTAATCCAGGTAAAAAGCTTGCTTAAATAAATTAGCTTTTAAATGTTTTCTAAAAAGACAAATATTGTTAATTGTACGCAGATTCTCCAGCAAGGAGTTCCATGGCTTAGGCCCCATCACAGAAAAGCATCTAGTTCTTGACATATTTAATCTTACTTTCTTTTCTGATGGAATTACCAGCAGCTTCCTGTCACTGGATTGCAAAGAATGAACAGGAATGTTGTATAGCAAAAGATTTGTTAAATAAGATGTTCCGTCAAGTTTCAGTCCTTTGAAAATTAATATCGAAATCGATACGATATTTCATTGGGAACTGGTGCAGGTCTTGGAAGTGTGGAGAAACATGCTCCCACCATCAGCGACCTACTATTAGGCGCACT
This sequence comes from Rhinatrema bivittatum, assembly GCF_901001135.1. Taxonomy (NCBI): domain Eukaryota; kingdom Metazoa; phylum Chordata; class Amphibia; order Gymnophiona; family Rhinatrematidae; genus Rhinatrema; species Rhinatrema bivittatum. The sequence goes on along the minus strand of NC_042617.1, from coordinate 47,299,536 downwards.
GTTGAGTTTGGTAGGACCCGAAGCTCCCTTAGAGAAGCTGCTGGCAGTCCCGCAAAGAACTGCAGTAATCTCCTATTGTTAGTACAAAGACTTGTACCACTGTGTGAAAATCATGCTTAGCAAGAACAAACCTGAGATGCCACAGTAATCTAAGCTTGCAATATTCTGATTTTATAACTTGTTGAAAATGGTTCTTGAAAGTTTAGCATCAAATATGCACCCTAAATTTCATACTGAATCTTTAAATAGAATTGTTTCACCTAAAATTATAAGCAGTTATTTTTAGCTAGGAAGCCTGAAACCCAAGAAAAACAGATTGCCTCTGGGTTTTGTTTTTTTTTATATTCAAGAGTAGATGGTTCCTTTCTGGTAGACAAAGAACAAGGCTGAGATATTAAACTGCAAAGCAAGTATATTTTCTCCTTTTTTCTGTAAATTAAGATTACAGTTTTTCTAATATTATATTTTGAAATATCCTCCCAGAATGGGGACTAAATATTTTTGTTTTTGTTGTATTTACAGTAATAAGGATTTTATTTATGTTGTTTTTTTCTTTAAACAAAAATATTTTCCTGATTTTTTACAATGTTAAATTGTTTGAAAATCTAATAAAGTATAAATTAAAAAAAAAAGAGTCAATGGTTTATCAGACATCCATTTTTTTAATCACTTGCCTATGTAATATTTATTGATGTTCCTATGTTCAGAAACTCTGTTTATTGTAACGCCTTAACCGCGACAGTTTTGTTCTTTGGAAACCGACCTGATTTGATACTTGTATTAAGAAGGTCGGTATATAAAAATCCTAAATAAATAAATAAATAAATAAATAGTATCGAGACAATTTAATGTGGCATTCAAGTTCCCGCTCAACGTAAATTATAGCTGCAAATTGTCTGCAAAAATGTGAAATTTGATGGCTTGTTCATCTAACAACGAACACAAAGGCATTAAATATATGTTAAATGCTGTTGTTAATAATGATCTTCAAGGAGCACCACAAGGACTAATGAACCAATCAGATTTATCTTCAGCAGAAAAAACTTGCTATTTTCTGTCGTGCAGATATGAGGCAAACCAGGATAATATAATTCCACCAATCCCTATTTCTTGTAATCTCTGCAAAGCATGGTATGAGAAACTGTATGAAATGCAGAAGCTATGTCCAAATACAAGGCAATAACAGCTTCCTTTTTATTAAATTATTTATTAAATAACCAGTATCAGAACATCAAAGGGCCTCCGTACTATGCTTCTTTCAAAATCAACACTGACATTGATACAAAATATGGTTCCCGATTACAAATCGGAGAGTTGCAAATACATACTTTTCTCTAAACTTCTCCCCAATGACATAGGATTAGCAATTGGATGATAACTGGAGGGGAGTTCCAATGGCAAATTACCTCTCTTATAGACAGGCTTAATTGCTACTTGCTTTAACAAAGTAGGAACAACCCCTTCTTTTAGAAGGAATTCATTAATAAAGTAATAATTTCCAAAAAATTTTCCCGCAAAATATATAGGGGTAGATTTTCAAAGGGTTATGCACGTAAAATACACACGTAACCCCCAAAAACCTACGTGTGCGCGCCAAGGGGTAGATTTTCAAACCGCGCAATTTGGCCTACTTTTGCTGGCGCATCAGGCGCAAGCAAAAGTACGCTGGATTTTAGTAGATACGCGCGGAGCTGCGCGTATCTGCTAAAAACCTGGATCGGCGCGCGCAAGGCTATTGATTTTGTATAGCCGGCGCGCGCCGAGCCGCACAGCCTACCCCCGTTCCCTCCGAGGCCGCTCCAAAATCGGAGCGGACTCGAAGGGAACTTCCTTTTGCCCTCCCCTCACCTTCCCCTCCCTTCCCCTACCTAACCCACCCACCCGGCCCTGTGTAAGCCCCCCCCTTACCTTTGTCGGGGGATTTACGCCTCCCAGAGGGAGGCGTAAATCCCCGCGTGCCAGCGGGCCTCTTGCGCGCCGGGACGCAACCTGGGGGCGGGTACGGAGGGTGCGGCCACGCCCCCGGACCGCCCCGGGCCGTAGCCACGCCCCCGTACCCGCCCCCAAAACACTGCCGACACGCCCCCTAAATGTCGCTACAACCGGGCCACGCCCCCGGACCGCCCCGGGCCGTAGCCACGCCCCCGTACCCGCCCCCAAAACACTGCCGACACGCCCCCTAAACGCCGCTACGACCGGGCCCGCCCCCGACACGCCCCCCTCGGAGAACCCCGGGACTTACGCGAGTCCCAGGGCTCTGTGCGCGCCGGTAGGCCTATGTAAAATAGGCTCACCGGCGCGCAGGGCCCTGCTCGCCTAAATCCGCCTGGATTTGGGCGGATTTAGGTGAGCAGGGCTCTGAAAATCCGCCCCCAAGCCTATTTTGCTTAGGTTCGGCGGTGCGCGCAAGCCTCGGGATGCATGTATGTCCCGGGGCTCTGAAAAAGGGGCGGTCTGGGGGTGGGGCCGTGGGTGTGGCCACAGTCCGGGTGGTCCGGGGTGTGGCCGGGGGTGTGGCAGTGGTCCGGGGGCGGGGCCGAGTGCTCCGGCACAGCGGCCTGTGCTGGGGCATGGCGCACCGGCAGCCTTGGCAGCACGCGCATGTTATAAAATCGGGTGTACATTTGTGCTCGCCGGGTAGCGCACACAAATGTACCCCGTACGCGTAACTTTAAAAATCTGCCCCATGTTGTTGGAAATGAACATGGATCAAGGAGACTAAAAGAGTTCTTAATTTGTGCCATAATTTGTTCAATTTCCATCTGTCCAATTTCTTCAAATGAGGTCCACTATGGGGTAGATTTCTAAAAAAAGCACGTTCGCGTACTTTTGCTTGCGCACCAGGCACAAACAAAAGTACGCTGGATTTTATAAGATATCTTCTAAAATCCTGGATCGGCGCGCGCAAGGCTGCCGATTTTGGGCAGCTGGCGCGCGCCGAGCCACGCAGCCTGTCACCGTTCCCTCCGAGGGAACTTTCTTTCTCCCTCCCCTCACCTTCCCCTCCCTTCCCCTACCTAACCCACCCCCCCGGCCCTATCTAAACCCCCCCCTACCTTTATCCACGGATTTACGCCTCCCGGAGGGAGACGTAAATCCACGCGTGCCAGCGGGCTGCTGGCGCACCGAGACTCGATCCGGGGGCGGTTCCGGAGGGCACGGCCACGCCCCCGAAACGGCCCGGGCCGAAACCATGCCCCTGGTCTCGTCCCCGAAATGCCGCGCCCCGCCCCCAAAACACCACGTCATCCGGTCCCACGCCCCCTTCAGAAAACCCCGGGACCTACGCACGTCCCGGGGCTCTGCCCGCGCCGGCGGCCTATGCAAAATAGGCGCGCCGGCGCGCAAGGCCCTGCTCGCGTAAATCCGGGTGGATTTACGCGAGCAGGGCTTTTAAAATTCGCCCGTATTTGTATTCACAAAAGGCAGAGAAAAGACATTGGATAAAGCAATGGTCATAAGCCTAGGCAGATTAAAATGGCTTGCTAAGTTTATCACTTTCCCTTTTAAATGCATGCATTTTTTTCCCAAGAATACTTTGCAAATTAGTAATCAGGGTGTAATTCTATGCAGGTAGTTTTGACACATGCACTTTTCCTTTGAAAATTAACATGTGCAGTTTATGGACTTTGAATCTGTGTAGGCATTTACAAAATTACCAGAATTTTGTTTGTGATTTTACTATAAACTGCAATTATACCTCCAGGGCATGGAAAAGTAAGAACCTCAGGTGGGCACTGCGCAGAGGTCTCCTAGATGTGGGTAAAATTCCCTTCCCAAACAAATACCTGAGGCATGGTTGCTCCCTAGACAATGCAACTCTCTCAACTTCTCTTTTGCCAGCATGAAGACTCTGGTGAGGGTCTCAAGATAACGTCCTGTTCTTTGTAATTTATCTTTTATATATTCCAAAACCTTTGTATGAAGAGTCCCCATAGAAAGCAGTAGGAATGTGCATTCATTTGCAATGAAATAGGAAATAGAGACGATATTTCCTATTTCGTTGCGGGGCTGATGAAATGATAGGAAAACCCACGAAATTTCGTGTGGTTTTCTTATCATTTTTTTTTTTGGGAGGGAGAAAGGGCACATTAAAAGACAAAACCCAAACCCATCCCAACCCTTCAAATATAATTAATTGCAACCCCCCACCCTCCTGACCCCTGAAGACTTGCTCAACCCCCCCAAGACTTCACCATGTGACAGGGGCTATTGGTGCTATTGGCCAGCCTCTGTCACATTTAAGATGGCACCGGCCATTCATTGCTCCTACCATGTGACAGAGGTTGGCCAATGACCCAAATATCCCCTGTCACATGGTAAGGGCAAAGGGCCATCGGCGCCATTTTGATTACTGGCATCCGATGGCCCAAGAGTGGGAGATTGCTCCTGGGACCCCCGCTGGACCACCAGGGACTTTCAGCTAGTTTTTGGGGGGTCAGGAGGGTGGAGGGTTGTAATTAATTACATTTGAAGGGTTGGGGTGGGTTTGGGATTTTTGTTGTGGGGCAGCTGAAAAAACAATGGCCCGAACCATGGGAAAATGAAATTTCCCACGGTGGGCCAATAACGAAGGCCGATCCAAAAGGTTCGGCCGAATCACATCTCTAGAAAGCAGGGAAAACTCCTCTCTTCTCAACCTTTAGGGTAAGAAGAGTGGCGGACAAAACTTCCTCCTGAACCAAAAGGTAAAAACACAATAAATGGCTTAAAACAGACTCTCCAAAAAACACAGAGTCACCCCTGTCCATACAAGATATGTGAAATGAAACAGCAAGTCATCTGGATATTCAGGTGGGTAAAACCTACCCCACCTGGGATCGGGAAAACTTCTCCTTCATCTGGTAACTCAAAATGCAACAGATTTCTGATGCCTTTGAGCAGGCTAGAGTTAACTACTGCAGGCACCACACAGAGATGCTGTAGCAAGTAGTTTGCTCCACTCTTACACTTTCTACCTCAGGTCTATTATTAGGTCCATCTAGTGGAGATCCCAAAGGGTCTTTACTGTTGAATTTCATAGATTTTATTAAGCCCAACGAGGCCGATTTTCAGTGCCATTTGTCTGGCTAAGTTCAGCTTTAGCTGGACAAGTAATGGGTTATGAAAATACTGCCATGCTGATCGGCCCTGAATTAGCTTGATACCTTGGGGGCTGGAGGTGGAGGCATTCTGGGTCATAGTTTGCTATTCAGCTAAGTTAGCTGGATAAACACCAATTTTCTGTATTATCTGGCTAACATAACTGGGTAACTTTAGGACAGTCGAAAAGCTGTCTTAAAATTAGCCAGATCAACTTATACAGATAACTTTAAGATAGGTGGTGATATTCAGCAGCAGGCCCACATAACTGAATTTCACTGCAAAGTTATCAGGACAAGGTTCCCTAGCTAACTTTGCCTAGCTGGACTGCAGCTGAATATTGACTTCTTATACTGACACAAGTGTGCCTATTCAAAGATAGAGAATTTAAATGTGTATTACTCCTGCCTCTGGAAATTTAAAAAGTGTTATGAGAGGTATATAAAAGTAATCAAAGTTATATAAATCCTGCAATAATCTAGTAGGTTTAAATTCCAAAATCCATGCCATAACGTATAACATTATGACCATGTAACCCAAGGTTTTCAACATTTACATTAGTTTCTGTCTGAGGCTAGATCCACCTTTAAGATTCTTTGGTTTTCAAGTCATTTCAGCAGGGGACATCTAAATATCTGGCCAACTGTTGCGATATAAACTTAATGGATTGTTGCGCTTGGGGGTGGACCCTTGGCCTGGGGCAAGGGTGGAATGGCTCCTGAAAGGAAACAGGAGGTAACTGGCCTCAGGGGGCGGAGCACTGAAGGAGACAGAGGCTAGGTAGAGCTTCACCACTGGAAGCCCAAGATCCCCCCGGGAGGAGCCCGTAGGGACCCGGGCCACTTAGGGTCTCCTGGGAGAACGATAGTCCGGCATGCCCACAGACACAGAAGGAGCACGGTCAGGTTTGAGCTGGAGCAAGGAGAACCAGAACAGAGTTGGTGACAACAAGGCGAGGAACAGAGCCAGAATCTGGAAGTGTGGTTAGGCAGGCGAAAGGTCAATGTCCATAGATCAGTCCGAGGAGTGGTCACCGAAGCAAGGGTCAGATACCAGAAGTCAGATGTAGTCAGAGGTAAGCAGAGGTCCTTGAGGCGGCAGAGACGAGTAGATCAGGAACAGGCTGAGGTCCTTGAGGCAGGCGGCAGTCAGACGAGTAGATCAGGAACAGGCTGAGGTCCTTGAGGCAGGCAGCAGACAGATGAGTAAATCATGAACAGGCTGAGTCTTGAGGCAGGTGGGAGGCAGTCGAGTCAGGAACTAGCGAGGGTCCTAGACAGGCAGGCAGGCAGACAGGTCAAGAACAAGCCGAGGTCAGTACCAGAAGTCAGTCCGAGGGTACTACCTGGGAAGGCAGATAGATGAACACAGGAACAGACAGGACTCAGGAACAAGGCTACAGGAACAGAAGTGGAACAGAAGCATCCTGGAACAAGACTAGGAACAAGTAGGAACAAACGCAAAGACAATCTAGCAGAGTACTAACCCGATTGCCAAGGAAGTGCAGTCAGGAACTTCCTTATATCGTAGCTCAATCAGGGCGCGCCGCGGAACCTGGTCCGCCCTCGGCCCTACAAGTCTCGGGGCAGGCCGTGCGCGTGCACGTGTATGGGCGTGGCTAGCATGGAGGAAGACGCCGAACCTCGGCGTGAGGCCTGGCACACAGTGGAAGGCCTGGTGACCGCCGCCGCAGACCACCGGGGCCTAGCTGGACTAGCAACCACCGCGAGGGAGGTCATCCTGGGACCCGCTGAGGAACTATGCAGGTGAGTGGTCCCGTACTGTCGGCGGGGCATGTAACATAGATGTCTTAGATCCTCCCAACAGTGTTAGCGATTCCTTCTATTTCTGAAGCATGACTACATTGTGCCTGTTAATCTGATTTTTGTTGTTTTGAAATTCTGAAGTTCCTTCCTCTTAGATTTGCATGAAGAATTAAACAACCTTCAGTTTAGGAAGAAGGTGGCTACTGCAAGTTATAGCTAAGAGAAATTAGTGATTTTCTATAGTAATTGAAAAGAATGTTAACTTTTAAACATTTAAATGGTACTTTGATTATATTTATATTATTTGTAACCCTCTTTGATTTTTTTATGCATGGTTAGATATAGGGATGGTAACTTTGAAAGGTGTGTGCAGGCGCACATGTGCACACATTCATTGGTCTGCACCCAGGGATGTGGCTATTTTTTAACATACATGTGTATATGAGCACGTTATAAAATAGATTGACCGCACACAAAAGCGTGCCCAATTTTAAGTGGATGAGCACTTGTGCACACAAATGTGGCTTCTACCGCATAAGTGGGGGGATTTTAAAAGGGGCACGTGCTGATGCCATTGCCACTGAAACCAGTTTGTTCCCAGTTCACCTAGGTAAGAGATAGGTCTTCCAAACACCCCTAGTTTAATAGCCTTCCTTCCCCACAGTTAGCCCCGACCTTTAAAACCCTGCTGATCTGCTTAGTTTTCTTATTTTATCACGTACACGCCATCCATAGAAGACGTATACATATGCAGCAGGGAACCTTGGCGCGCATTGCATTGCTTAAGTATATCTGCGTACATTTCTGTACCGTCCATGACCTGCCCAGACCACGCCCATGCCCCACCTCCATTTGAGAAGTTCCGATATGTGCGCGCAGTGGTATTTATGCTTGTATCCAGGCGGATTTTCAAATCTGCTTGGTGCGTGCAAGGCCAACATATTCGCACATACCCTAATTTTGGCGGTTCGGGCTTTTAAAATTCATCTTTTAGTCTAAAAAATCAAATTAAATCAAAATGTTATCTCACTGGAGACTGCAGGTTATTTATCTGTGCTCTTCAATGATTTTACTGGACAATTGAAAAGTTAAATGTTTCCACCTGTCAATCAGGGAGCATTAACCGGAAGTCAAAGCCTGCTGGATCTTGCTGTTTATATTTATCGGATATATATACATGTACAAAACATTCAAACTAATGTTTATTTTTTCTTTTTAAATATTTTTTATTTCATTTCGCAGGCACGGTTCTGAGTGTTTAATTGGATACGTGTCCTTCTCTTTTGACTTGAGATGAGGCATCTAACCTTTGCCTTGGACACGTATTCGATGATAAAACCCTCTTTTGCAAGTACTGTCGTTTAAAGAGTATTTGCAAGAAGAAGTATAGCTGCAGAAAAATTAAATACCCACATTCGAGAATGGAATAGTAATCTCAATCCCATAATGTGTTCTTATGTTTTTTAACCTATCCTGGATAAGTAGAAACATAAGAAGATATCGATGTTGACAGATAAGGAAAACTTGGTCTACTCAATATACCTACTTTGTTATCACAGGTCTTTCTCAGTCTCTCCACCTGTATGCTCCCTTTGTATCTGTCTTATGGATACTCACATTCTAACACTGTTTTGTCTTCTACCATTTCTACTAGAAGTCTGTTTCAGGCAATCACCAACCTCTCAGACAAAAAAAGCATTATAGTATTGAAGGCTCACTGGTATCTAGAGTATATGGGAATGTAGAAATGAGAGTGATTTGCTGCACAGTACCCCGAGGCTCACTTGACATCGTTGATCTGCACAGATTCTGCAGGCCACCAGCAATGGTAAGCTCGTCTTTATTGCATTCTAAATTTTCAATGTAAGTACAATGTTATACAGTAGTCTTTGACCAAACTGAACTTATTTCACTTTCTGTCTGGAGTTTGCTATTTCAGAGCCTTGCAATCTGACATGCTTTCAGCCACATACAATGCCAGTACTTATCTATCCACAATTTGTTTTTCTTTCCTTCCCTTTGTTTATTATTTATCATTCGAGTGAAAATGTACCTGCTGGTTTTAGGAGTATTCCATTGTTATAAATCCTGTTTTTCTTGCCTTAATAAATAGACTGCACAGTATTAAGGCTGCTAACAGACCTGCACACATCGTGCACCAGTCATAAAGAGATCTTTCACAAACAAGTAGAACACAGTTCTCGGAGAACATATATAAATGAAATATCTGAATATTAAAAAAGATCTAACAGTGCTACTAATGATTTTCAAAAGCAAATGGTTTCACTGCAGAATCAGTGCTGGTCTTTCATGTGCCATCACCACAGAAAATTCATTTGTCCTTCACAGAACTGGAAAACATTAAACAATGGGATGTAATACACATGAACTATCAAAAGAGAGCACTTTTGAGCCACTAAAATGGCTATGTTGGACTAAAAATGCCAAACTCTTCTTGCTACAGACAAAGATACTGTTTGAGGTATTTTATGTGATAAAATGATCATTAAAAATTAAGCACCACATATAAGCTGCCATTTAGAATATTAATTTACCTTTACTAATCATCTTTTTAACTTGAGGCTAAAAGAGTTCACTTACCATTCGGGTACTTTGGCTTAGTCCAGGAGATGTTAAAGGAGTCAGAGGAGAAGGACTGGGTTTTAGGAACTGCAGCACCTTCAGGTGTACTCTTCTCTGTGCTTCAACTGTGCTAGCTTCACTCATCACACATTCTCCTCCAGTGCGAGTCAGTACAGGAAGTGAATGTATTCAGGACATTTGCCAACATCTAAGAAGAGTTGGGGATGATTTCATAAGCCTCAACGGCATGGAAGTCACCTCTCATGCTACACCTTTATTTATTTATTTATTTATCTTGTGTTTTTATATACCGGCATTCGCGAGAGGTATCACATCATGCCGGTTTACAATTAACAAAGGGGGTGTAAAATACAATAAGAATATTAACAGGTGCGGAATGAAAACGTTGCAGTTACAATAAAACAAGGAAATACACAACTGGGATCAGCGAAGAGTTTTACCTTGTTTTAGGGAATCTAGTGGATTTAGGTCATTTACATTGTTAAGCTTTTCTCTACTTTGCAAAATGCATACGCTAGGTCAAGTTTCAAATATACTTACAGCTATCAGTCTGTTTTGATTGCTAAGGACACATTGTCACACAGTGTAATATTTAAATTTTCTACATACCCTTCAGGGATCAATAAAACATTTACTAGATTTCCAACTTGCATAATAAAAAAAAGTGATTAAAATTCAGTTGAGATTACTACTTCTACCATAGCGCTGCAAAGACAAGATACAGAGGGCGAAAGAAAGAAGGGGAAAAAAGGATAAAATAAAATATAATTGAAATGAATACAGTTCTCTCAAAAATAAGTCCTAAATATATTTTAGAAAGAGACACAGCCATGGTTTCCCCTTTGCCAGACTAATGTGGTCTGCACACAACCTAAGCAATCCATGGAACTGCAGGTATAGGATATGCAAATGATGGTGTGCACTGTATTGAATAATTCTGCTTAATTTTTAATTATTTCAACAGTTTTTTTTACAACTTGATGCTCAAGAAATAAATAGAATATATTTAGAACATTCAAGAGCATGTGAAGTAAAATGAATGCGTGTACAGAGTCCACATAAATGTAAATTTATTCATAATCAAGAGCAGAATATTTTCTATGGCATTTATCAAAACAAATATCCATATATAGGTAGCACTTTAAAATGAGGAGTGTTTTGAACAAATAAGAATTCCTGTTGATATTCCTTTTTTTTACTTTATTTTTTTTTTTTTTTTTTTGTACTATACAAACCTAGTGTACCACTTTAATAGCAGTAGCAGAACAGTAAGAATTTGAAAATAAAGTAAAGGTCTTTCACCTGTAATATTTACACAAACTATTTTAACCCTTGAAAAGACTCAGTTCTGGGGTAATTTTCAACTCTTTAGGGCTAATTTTCAAATACATTTCCACTCGCAAAACAGGGTTTAACATAAAGAAATTGGGGGGGGGGGGGGTGTTATAAACTTAAGTGCCAGGTGTGTGGGTAATCATTTGCATGTATGTCATAGTCACACCTAAGTTCTACACAGACTGACTAACCCCACCCACAGTATTCCCGTGGGTGGGGTTAGGGGTGAGGTTTTGGCTTACGTGCATGGAAATGTAGCATACTATCTTAACAACTTTCAAAGCCATTTACCCACATTAAGTGCACTTGGGGCCGGATTTTATAAATTAGCGCGAGCGCGTACTTTTGTTCGCGCACCAGGCGCGAACAAAAGTACGTGGGATTTTAATAGATATGCGCGTATCCATTAAAATCCAGGATCGGCGCGCAGCCTGCACGCGCCGAGCCGCGCAGCCTGCCTCCGTTCCCTCCACCCCCCCCGCACCTTCCCTTCCCTTACCTAACCCACCCCCCCGGCCCTATCTAAACTCCCCCCCCTACCTTTGCGCGCGCCGGCCGGCTGCCTCGCTCCATGTTCTGGTCCCGGGGGCTGGTCCGGAGGCCGCGGCAATGCCCCTGGACCACCCCCGGGCCGAAACCACGCCCGCGGCGCCGCCCCTGAAACGCCGCATCACGCGTGACACGCCCCCAAAATGCCGCGTCACTCCGGGCACGCCCCCGACACGCCCCTCCATGCAAGCCCCGGGACTTAGGCGCATCCCGGGGCTTGTGCGCACCGCCAAGCCTATGCAAAATAGGCTCGGCATGCGCAGGGGGGGTTTGGGGTAGGTTTTCGGGGGGTACGCGCGTATCCTACGCGCGTACCCCCCCGAAAACCTACCCGTTAAACGCGAGTAAATCCTATGGACAATTCAATGCAGCAATTTTCAAAAGAGCACTTACATGGGTAAAGTGCATTTAAATGTGTAAAACTCAGTTTTATGTGTGTAAATCCTTTTGAAAATTACCCTCATGCTTTCCAGTTTTAAAACATGTGCATGTAAATTTGCGTGAAAAATTTACACTTTACGGGTGGCTAATGCGGGTATTTTTCAGCGGGATAATTTTTCAAAGCGAATGTACACGTACTTTCCCTCTTTGAAATTTGATGTAACTTAACACAAGTATTTGCCAGATGAGTTACCAGTGATGTTACAAAATTACCTTCCCCGTGTTCATTTACAGCGTTACAAACCTGTACATTAATTATCTAACCAAATACAATGACCTTCTACATTTTAGTTTCAGTTGAAATCTTATGAAAAGAAATTATGAAAGTGAAAGTAAAATCAGGTACCAGCTAAATTAAAGTTTTGGCATCATTAGTTAAATAGTAGAAAAAAAATGTTTTAAGGTACCAAAGAAGTTAGGAAATAAAATATAATAAAATGATTGTATTAATAATCTCAATCTATATTCTGATAAGAACACTAGTATCACTATAACTATTAGAAAGACTGTTGTATTTAAAATAATTTTATCATTGTTGTTACAGTATATAACACTGCTCTTTATGGTGGCACACTGAAATTTTGGCCAGTAATACCACTGGCACTCATTTAGAAAGTTAGGTACAAGAAATTCTCTGTGTAGAGCTGTATTATCCAAAGGTATTTTTAACTCTGTAAAGATTAAGGTGGGATGTATTAATAAATTATGTATATTGCTAGATTGTAAGCCCTCTGGATTCAGGGAAATACCTACAGTATGTGACTGTAACTTGCCTTGAGCTACCAATGATAACGCCAGAGCTAGATCCAAATAAATAAATAGAAATAACATCAGTGTTGGCCTTAGTCATGCAAATTACTGATTAGTGGTAAAAATTAGAGATGAGCTTCTTTTTTTTCTACCAGGTCGTTTTTTGAGTCGGACGCTTCGGGGTAAAGTTCGTTTTTCCTCGGTTAGATTTTTGGGAAAACGAACAAAAAATTTAATGGGGAAAAACAAAACGGGCCCAAAAATCGACGCTGGAAAACGAAGCTAAAAAAACCCACCCCAAGCATTAAAATTTAGTATAATACATTAAATACAACCCCCCCCCCCACCATCCCGATCCCTCCCCAAGACTTACTAACATTCCTGGTGGCCCAGCGGGGTCCCGCGAGCGATTTGCCCCTCCGTGCCATCGGGCTGTCCGGCCTGCCTCGCATCAAAATGGCGCCGATAGCCCTTGACCTACTATGTCACAGGGGCTACCGGTGCCATTGGTCAGCCCCTGTCACATGGTAGGAGCAATGGATGGCCAGCACCATCTTGTGTTCCTACCATGTGACAGGGGCTGACCAATGGCACCGGTAGCCCCTGTGACATAGTAAGGGCAAAGGCTATCGGCACCATTTTGATTACTGGCAGCCGACGGCGAGATCGCTCCCGGACCCCCGATGGACTTTTGGCAAGTCTTGTGGAGGACAGGAGGGTCCCCCAAGTCTTGTGGGGGACAGGGGTGTCCCCCAAGACTTGCTAAAAGTCCCTGGTGGTCCAGCGGGGGTCCAGGAGCGATCTCCTGCACTCGGGCCGTCGGCTGCCAGTAATCAAAATGGTGCCGATAGCCTTTGCCCTTACTATGTCACAGGGGCTACCAGTGCCATTGGTCAGCCCCTGTCACATGGTAGGAGCACAAGATGGCACCGATGGCCATGTGACAGGGGCTGACCAATGGCACTGGTAGCCCCTGTGACATAGTAGGTCAAAGGCTATCGGCGCCATTTTGATGCGAGGCAGGCCAGAACCCCGCAGGACCACCAGGGATGTTAGTAAGTCTTGGGGAGGGATCGGGATGGTGGGGGGAGGGTTGTATTACTTTAAATTTTAATGCTTAGGGTGGTTTTTTATTTAAAAAAATAAAATGTGCCCCTTCCCCCGTACAAACCAGAAAAACTAATTTTCCTAGTAGTTCGGAGAAAATCAGTTTTGGGGTTTGGGGCCCCCGACCCACAATGAATTAGGCAACTTCATTGAAATTGCCTAATTCATGATAAACGAAGCACATCTCTAGTAAAAATAGGCTTTTCCCTCCGATACCAAACCAGATAGCAGCCTATGTGGACAGTTCTGAAGGGCAATCAATATATCTTACAAAATTGTTGTTTGCAATGTTGAGGACATTTTTAAACACTTGCCCCTAGATTTATCAAATTGCTACATTTATAGCAGAAACAGTTCATAAATGATTTAAAAAGGGGTGTGGTTGCATGCTACATCAGTGCATTCCAGGATACATCAGTGCATTCTGCGATGCATCGCACATCATTATCCATGGTGTGTGCTATTAGCCATTACGCGCATTGTTTTATGCACATTGTGCAATATGTTTGTTATATATATACCCACTTCCTGCAGCTGCTTCTTTGAGGGTGTGTCAAGGCATGGGTTAGCGGAGAGGAGGTGAGTTGTGATTTAGAGGATTGCTCCTACCATGTGACAGGGGCTGGCCAATGGCACCGATAGCCCCTGTCACATAGTAAGGGCAAAGGGCCATCGGTGCCATTTTGTTTACTGGCAGCCGATGGCCTGAGAGCGGGAGATCGCTCCCGGGACCCCCGCTGGACCACCAGGTACTTTAGAAAAGTTTTGGGGGGGTCGGGAGGGTGGGGGATTCTAAATAATGAGATTTAAAGGGTCAGGGTGGGTTTGGGGGTTGTTTTTGTGTGCCCTTTCTTCCCGCCCCTCCCCAAAAGGATAAGAGAACCCCACAAAATTTTTCATGGGGTTTTCCTATCGCTTTTGGGGACCCTCCAATTCCTGATGGATGAGAAAATATCGTACGATATTTTCATCCGTCAGAAAAATGATTCACATCTCTAGTGCTGAGCAGGTGGCCCTCAGGTACAGGGACATTAAGACACAATTAAAGATGAAGGTCAGCAGCCACAACAAGTACTTCCAGCAGCTCGACAGAGGAGCCCCGTGCCCAATAGTGCTCACGCTCAGGAAGGAGCATCTCCTCCAATGGCTGGGACCGGACGTGTTCGAGGGCATGGCTGACTGGCTAGATTCAATGCGAGCCAGAACTGGTAAATTCACCTCAAATGCTAATGGCAAGGCTGCTAGATTTGTGCACATCATTTGGCATAAGATGCTCACATTGTTTGAGATGCTAAGGGGCAGATTTTTAAACCTGCGCGTGGGCGCAGATTTGTTTGCACAACCCGGCGTGAACAAATCTTTGCCCAATTTTATAACATGCATGCGCAACCGTGCGTTCCCTCTGCCCCCTGCACCTTTCTCTCCATTCCCCTACCTAACCCGCCCCACAGCCCTACCTAGAACCCCCCCCCCCTTACATTTGTTGAAGAAGTTACGCATGCCGGCCGGCCCATGATCCCGGGCATAGCGGCAAATGACCGCTGTGCCTGGAGGCTCATAAGAACATAAGAAAATGCCATACTGGGTCAGACCAAGGGTCCATCAAGCCCAGCATCCTGTTTCCAACAGTGGCCAATCCAGGCCATAAGAACCTGGCAAGTACCCAAAGAACCTGGCAAGTACCCCGCCTCTTTTTGCAAGCCCCGGGACATACGCACATCCCGGGGCTTGTGCGCGCCGCTGAGCCTATCTTGCATAGGGGGAGGCAGGGGTAGGTTTTCGGGGGTTGCGCACATATCTTATGTGCGCAACCCTTTGAAAATCTACCCCTAAGTGTGCATGTCATTTTATTTATTTATTTATTTTATTTTGACATTTTACATACTGTCATTCCATGTAAAGATCACAATAATGACATTCATTGGTATAAATCAGCAGAGAATGATGGATTACATAGGAAGTATTCATAAATAGAAATTAAGATCTATCAACTGAAATCTCAAATACATATTAATTAAAGTTCAAGACATGAGACATGTACAAAAATAAAATAAATAACAAATTTCACATATCATTCTGTATGTAGTACAATCTCTCGTTAACTTGTTTATCATGTATCAATTAGTACCTCTTGTCCTTCCTGTTATTTTAGTTCTCTATATGCTGATGTTTTAAGTTAGGTTGCATGCATTTTTAAATAACCATGTCTTTAGTTCACTTTTAAATCTCTTTCTGTCTGGTATCATATGCAGCATTTTAGGTAAGGAATTCCAAAGTTTTGGGCCAGTTATGGAAAACACATGATCTCTTACATGCATCAGGTGTGTGCTCCGTATTGTTGGAATAGTCAGTAGTCCTTTATTTTGGGATCTTAGTGTTCTCTGCGGTGTATATGGTTGTAATGTCACATCTATCATACTGGTGATATAATTGTGAATGATTTTGAATATATAACAATACTTTAAAGTAGATTTGGGATTATGCTGGCAGCCAGTGAAGAGAAATTAGCGACAGTGTAATGTGATTGAATTTCCTGAATCCTAGCAAGAGCCTTGCTGAGGCATTTGTAGTATTTGTAATGGTTTTAAGAGACATGCGGGAAGATTGAGAAATAAGGAGTTAAAGTAGTCTAGGTTTGAAGTTCTGAAGTCTTCAAAAGTTAATAGAGCTTTCAACCGATGTAATATTCGCAAATTGGCATAACCTGTATTTATTAATTTATTGATGTACTTTTTCATAGTAAGGGAGTAATTTTGAAGTTACCTAGGTCTAGAGCCAGTGGTTTCGCTATTGAAGAGCTTTTACTTAACCAGATGATTTCAGTCTTTTTGGGGCTTAATGTTAGCTTAAATTGCATTAGTTTCTTCTGTATGGCTTTCATAAAGGTTGAAAGGATTGATTGATACTATATTTTCTATTGATTTGGAGAAAGGAATTTAAAACTGTATGTCGTCAATATACAGGAAGAATGTAATTCCTAGATCCGCCAGTAGTTTGCACAGTGGGATCATATAAATATTGAATAGTGTTGCCGAGTGTGCTGAGCCTTGAAGGACACCTGTACGGTATGGAAAGTATCAGATATGTTATTGCCAAATGTCCCATATGTGTACCTCTTAGCTTTGGTACTTATGTTTTCTTCTTTGTTTCCACAGCTCTCATCCAGGCCTCTGCCAGTTCCAGTCATCAAGCCCCAGGGACCAGCAATAAAGCCCCAGGAGCCAGCGGCACAGCTGCACTGTTAACTGCATCCTTGATTATGGATGCAGAGATCCAGGTCAATAAGGAGGAGTAGGAGGAAACATAGAAATATAGAAATGATGGCAGAAAAGGATCAAATTATCCACCCAGTCTGCCCAGCAATCTTATGACAGTATCTGCTGCACTGTGTAGGTGACCCCCATGGTTATCAGTTTCCCAGACCATAAAAGTCAGGGCCCTCGTGTTGTGTTTTAACTGTTTAGTAGACCCTTGGGCCAGCCTGCCGGAGACTAAGGTAAGATGGACTATTGTCTCCGTAAGAGAGGGCGCAGGCCGAGAGGCAGACACCAGGCCGGGTGAAGGAGGTGGTCTTCACACCGGGAGCCCGTACTCCCCAGGAGGAGCCTGTGGGAGTCGAGGGATTAGGGCTAGGAGAACTGAAGGGGTGTCTTCACCCTGGAAGCCGAGACTCCCCCGGGAGGAGCCCGTAGGAGTCCGGCCACTGGGACTTAGGCGAGTAAGGACGCTGAGAAGGTGAACCAGGATCAAGCAGGTATCTTGGCTGGAACTGAGGCAAGGCACGGAAGCTGGAACTGGGGGACTGAAGCAGGGTTCTGAGGCAGAAACCTGGCTGGAACTGAAGCAAGACACAGTAGCAGGAACCAGGCTGGAATGGAAGCAGGCTACAAGCGAGAAGTTAGCGAACTCCGAGGCACACAGCAACTAGGAACCACAAGGCAACCTCGTTGCAAGGCGTCTGCTAGAGGCAGGCGCCAACCTTACATACCCGCCAGCGTCTGACGTCAAGGGAGCAGGTGGAGCAGTGAGTGGTGGGAAAGGGCCTATATCTTCGGCCTCTTTGCGTGCGCGCGCGCCTAGGAGGAGGGCAGCTGGCTTGGGCATCCCGATGGCGTCGCCCCCGCGGGGACGCCGCCGAACAGACCCGGAATCCGGCAAAGCTCTCCAGCAAGACTGGACCCGATGCCAGGAGCCAAGAGGTAAGACCCGGTTGTGAGTGCTGCGACCGGGACCGCAACACGTTGGACGCTGTTTGAATCCAGTTTCCCTTAACTATTGTTATGAAAGCAGAGAGCAATGTTTGAGATGCATGAAAAGTATCAGGCTTAGTGATTAAGGGTAGTAAGCGCCGCATCAGCTAGTTACCCCCATGTTTATTTGTTACCCCCATGTTCATTTGTTCCCCAAACCATAAAAGTCGGGGTTCTCATTGGTTGCTGTCTGAATCCAGTTCCCCTTTTATCACTGCCGTTGAAGCAGAGAGCGCAATAATGGAGTTACATTAACAGTATTATGGCTTATTTGTTAAGAGTAGCAACTGCCACCACCAGCAAGTTACTTCCAGTTACCCCCATGCACTCTTTTCTGTATTTTCAACCTCTAGCCTTTAGGGATTCACAGTGTTTATCCTATGCCCCTTTGAATTCCTTCACTGTTTTCGTCTTCACCATCTCTTCTGAAAGGGCATTCCAAGCATTCACCGCCTTGTCCGTGAAGAAATATTTCTTGACATTGGCTCTGAATCATCCTCCCTGGTGTTTCGTTTCATGACCCCTAATTCTATTGATTTCTTTCCAACAGAAAAGGTTTGTCAATTGTGCATCATTAAAACCTTTCAGGTGTCTGAAGATCTGTATCATATCTCCCCTATACCTTGTCTCTTCCAGGGTATACATATTCAGATCCTTCAGCCTCTACTCATAAGTCTTCCAATGCTGAACCCCTCACCATTTTGGTCGCTCTTCTTTGGACTCCTTCTATCCTGTCTTTATCCTTTTTGAGATACAGTACTCCAGATGAGGCCTCACCAAGGACCTGTACAAGAGCATTATCATGTCGTTTTTCTTACTGGTCATTCCTCTCTCTATGCAGCCCAGCATTCTTCTGGCTTTAGCTATTGCCTCGTCACATTGCTTAGCCGCCTTCAGATCATCAAACATTATCACACCAAGGTCTCTCTCCCAGTCTGTGTGCATTAGTCTTTTACTTCCCATCATATACAGCTCTTTTGGATTGCTGCACCCCAGATGCATGACTCTGCACTTCTTGGCATTGAATCCTAGTTGCCAAATCTTTGACCACCCTTCAAGTTTCTTAAATCACTTTTCATTCTCTCTACTCATTCAGACGTGTCCACTCTGTTGCAGATCTTAGTATTATCCACAAATAGACAAACTTTACCTTCTATCCCTTCTACTAGGTCACTCACAAAGATATTGAACAGAATCGGTCCCAAAATCCGATCCCTGTGGCACTCCACTTAACATCAGTGAACCAGTTTTGCAATCCACGCTACTACCTTGGCACCCACACCCAAGCTTCTCATTTTATTCATGAGCCTCCTATGTGGACCATATCAAAAGCTTTACTAATTTCCAAGTAAATCACATCAAGTTCTCTTCCCTGATCCAATTCTCTTGTCACCCAATCAAAAAAAAAATCAATCAGATTTGTCTGACAGGACCTTCCCCTGGTGGATCTATGCTGCCTTGGGTCAAACAAAAGCAGCAGCATCAGAGCCCGCTTCTGGATGTCCTGGGCTCAACAAGCCTGAAAAATGTCAATTTGAATCTCTCTGGCTTAATGGATGAACCCAGCCTGCAATGGGACACAGTGCAGGCAGCGCAACCCCGCACCAGCACAACACATCACCAGCACGAGGCAGCAGGCACTGAGGCAGACCGGACCACCAGCCCCCTCAAGCCCCTTCTGGAGGCCAAAAACTCAGCTCCCAACAGGAGCACAGCACCAGCTCCATCCTCAGCACCAGCTCTACCCCCAGCACCAGTTCTGCCACTAGCACTCCCAACAGCACCATAAATCACACTGGCCTCCATACAGGTGCAGCTGAATTTGCTGGAAAGGAGCTATCATGTGCAGCTACACCAAATATGGGCAGAGCTAGTGTGCCAGAGGAGGGCTGTCAATGAGCAAGCCCAGACTCTGCATGCCCAGATGGCAGTGCAGGCATAGGGTCTCACTAAAGTGGCAGCATCAATAAATAATCTCACCACTGCCATGACACAGATACTCAAAGAATGACGGAGCCAACGCTTGTGCCTTCCCCAGCATCACAGGACTCAACGCCACGCTGCAGCTCCGTTCTGAGAGACGACTGAGGGGGAGGCCCCCCAAGGACATGCCGACCCCAAGTGGCAAGCCACGGCATTGCAAAAGCCCATGAAACTACCCAAACACCTAGCGATAACACCCTAATGTTTGCAATAAATACTGCAACACAATTGCACAGTTGAGTATGTAAGTGGGAGGACAGTGGGAGGAGTAAATACAAAAGAGGGTCTCTTACCGCTTCCCACATCCGATTAATGCACAGTAATGCAGGATTTAATGTCAGAAATAACTACACCTATGTTTTGGACGGTATGGGGGGGAAAACGTTTTTATCACGCACGTTTGGCCATTACAGCAGTTCGTGGCTATTACCGCGCATGATAATTTTGGGCCTTATTGCAACACAACTACCTGGCCCTCCTGGGCCAATAAAAACTGCTGTTCCCACTGACCTGCCTTCCTAGATCCATTATGTTTGTGGCAAGTGTACTTGTGAGGGGATACTGGATTCTTGAGGGGGATCGCCACAGACAACAATAAGAAGAGGAGGAAGATGAAGTTCAACAACAACAACCAGAGCATGAAAGGGAATATCCAGCCCCTCCTTGGGATGTTCCAGTACCTGAGAGTGAGCCACTGATCCCGCAGGGAGAGCATCGGGGCCCACGACAGCATTTGCCACGCAGGCAGCCAAGGCACAGGAGATACAGGGAGTGCATCTTCCATCCCTGAACCTCTTTGCTGGGCATGCCAGATGATTATGTGGTAAGCAGGTATCGCCTCACCACTTGGGCTATTATGGAATTATATGATGAAATCAGAGGGGATCTGGATCCGGTCACGGAACGGTCTCACGCTATACCTGGGCTCACCAAACTACTGGCCACCCTGCATTTCCTGGCAACTGGCTCCTTCCAAATGACAGTAGGGATAGTTGGGGGAGTGTCTTAAAGCACTTTTTCCCCACTGTCTGGGCCAGGTCATAACGGCTGTATCTGACCGCCTTGATTGCTACATAGTATTCCCTCAGAACAGGCAGCACTTGATGGATATTAAGAGAGCCTTTAATGCCATTGCACATTTTCCAAATGTTGTGGGAGCTATTGATTGCACTCAAGTAGCCATCATCCCACCATACAACAGGGAGGAGATCTACCACAACAGAAAGCTCTTCCACTCCATCAACGTGCAAGTGGTCTGTGACACACGACTGCGCATCCTTGATGTCATGACCAGGTACCTGGGATCAGCGCATGTTTCCTTTCTATTTAGGCAATCGGGCCTTTTTGAAGATTTTGAGGATGGCCTCTATGGTGACAGTTGGCTTGTAGGTAAAACACATGTTCATTTGCTAATTACTCTCTGGCTCTGTGTTTTCATCAACCTGCTAGGATAAGGGGGAGGCTGTGGGGGAGGTAACAGCCTTGATTACTTGCCAAATGGCTTGTACTATTAGGTGTAGACGCCAGAGCGCCAGGGTGTGCTTTTCTCTCCACATACTGGAGAGGCCTGCTAATGTTGTGTGGTCACACAATGTACTTGCCACCAAGCTTTGTGAGTGGGCAGCCACTATACACTTTCACAGGCTTCTCTTAAAACATTTGTTCTTTCCAAGTTTCAAATTTCCAGCAGTAGAAATGTGTTTCCTTACTCAAATTCTTTTAGTATGCACACTGCTGGTACTCCCAGATCCTGTAGGGCCGGTTATTCATCAGTCAGCAAGGATCTCAACTGCACTTTGTCTTCACCATGACACAGGTAAAACAAAAGCTGTGGCATGCACATTATTTGGCCTAGAATATTCAGTGTATCAGGTCAGAACAATGTGTATCCGGGGAGGACATACAGCGAGCGGCCTGGGACTTGCACTATCATCCCAAAGAACTAAAGCTTTTCTGCCAGGGCATGTATGACATCTGTGAGGTACAGCTCCATGGTTTGATAACTGCTACAAAATGGTACTGTTTGCTTCTTTATGAGTGACAGGCACACGGTTGGTAGGAACCTGACATGCAGTTACCCATTTGAGAAGAGCTGACATAGAAAGCATAAATCCTATACTATTCATCTACTGTCAACAAATAAAGTGGCATGGACTTAGGGTAGAGAAACAGTAATTGAAGAGTCCAGCTAACATAGAGGTAACCTTACATGGTCTTATAACATGCTGTGGCTTCGCATTCATATGTCCAACTGACAGTGGGCTGAGTGATACAGCCATTCTGTGTTTGCTGCAGGAGATTTAGGATATAGTTGCCAGACCTGGTTTCTCACCCCCTGTTGCTATTCCTAACATGTTGGCTGAGATGAGGTACAACGAGGCTTTATGTTCAACTTGCAGTGTCATAAAATGCACCTTTGGAGTTCTCAAAAGTAGATTTTACTGTTTGGACAAAACAGGTGGAGCTTTAATGTATGCGCCACCCAGAGTAGCGGATATACTGCTGCTATGCTGTATATTCCATAATGTCACCCTACATGATGGTCTACCAATAGATATACTTCAGGACCTACCCCAGGATTCACCATGTCCACCCGCAGAAGCCCAGGACAGCACAATGACTTGCAGCCAGCTTCACCAAAGCCTGATACAATGCCACTTTGCCTGTTAGCAATCAATTACCCCTTCCCCTTCCATGTAAAAGAGCCGAGCAGAGTGTTTACATCAGCTCTCCTCTTAACAATCTTTCTTTTACTCAAGCTTTTTCTGTCTGGTGCCATATGTAGAGAAACCACATTGACCTAGTTAGGGTTCATTTTGACAATGTTGCAATTGAACATACTAGAAAAAGTGTACGCCGAGTAAGGGGACAACAAATATATGTGTCTGGCCAAAGGTTTTCAGAATGATTGTGACTAAAAGAGCCCTGTCTCTACATAGTGTTCTTGTAGGCCTGCCAACACAGTTTACATATCTTTCCTTGCTTGCTGCATTTAGCTGGTTGGGCAAAGGCTTTGGACATAGTACCAGACAACATAGCATGTCAACATAGTACCATAGCTATCAGTGCCAGTATAAGGATGTTCAGCCACCCTAGGCAGTGATGTCAACCTACCACATGATCTCTCTCTATCTCCAGCAAACTCACAGAGAGAGAGAGAGAGATTGTGCGGGTGCAGCGCAATGCCCTCCCATCAATTGCGGAGCTTACAGCACCCTGCCTGCTTCCGGCACCCTAGGCAAATGCCTAGTTTGCCAAATGCCTCCCGCCAGCCCTGATAACTATGCCTGAACTTCAGCTGGCCCTGGAACATGGAGGCCACCAGCTCTAGATATTAGGGATGTGAATCGTTTTTTGACGATTTAAAATATCATCCGATATATTTTAAATCGTCAAAAATCGTTAGGGCCACGATACAATAACAATTCCCCCGATTTATCGTCAAAAAATCGTAAATCGGGGGAAGGGGAGGGGAAGGGGGAGGGCGGGAAAACCGGCACACTAAAACACCCTAAAACCCACCCCGACCCTTTAAATTAAATCCCCCACCCTCCCGAACCCCCCCAAAATGCCTTAAATTACCTGGGAGTCCAGCGGGGGTCTGGAACGGTCTCCTGAAATCGAATCGTGTTGTCTTCAGCCGGCGCCATTTTGCGCCGCCATTTTGCAAAATGGCGGCACAAAATGGCGCCGGCCATAGACCAACACGATTTGACTGCAGGAGGTCGTTCCGGACCCCCGCTGGACTTTTGGCAAGTCTTGTGGGGGTCAGGAGGCCCCCCCAAGCTGGCCAAAAGTCCCTGGGGGTCCAGCGGGGGTCCGGGAGCAATCTCCTGCCGCGAATCGTTTTTCCGTACGGAAAATGGCGCCGGCAGGAGATCGACTGCAGGAGGTCGTTCCAGACCCCCGCTGGACTTTTGGCAAGTCTTGTGGGGGTCAGGAGCCCCCTCCCCAAGATGGCCAAAAGTCCCTGGGGGTCCGGGAGCGATCTGCTGCCGCGAATCGATTTTTGCGATTCGCGGCAGCCTGACCTGAATTAACTTGCATGTGCCGGCAGCTGGCTGGCGAGCGAGGCTCCGGGCCACTGAAGAATGGCGCTGTCCCGGCCCGCTCCCTGGCCTGCCCTGTTCTGCCCCCCTGGACTGCCCATCCCCGCCTCTGGCCCACCCATTTGTCAGGGCCCGGCACTTATGCACGTATTGCCACTTACATGCATGGCTGGGCCTTTTTTAAATGCAGGCAGTGCGCGCAGGGCCCAACCACGTGCGTAACTGGCGATTTCTACACGCGTAGCATATTTAAAATCGGGCCATTAGGAAATAGCCACTACTATTACTGGCATCAGTAGCATGGGATCTATTTAGTGTTTGGGTTCTTGCCAGGTACTTGTAGCCTGGATTGGCCACTGTTAGAAAAAGGATGCTGGGCTTGATGGACCCTTGGTCTGACCCAGTATGTTAATTTCTTATGTTCTTATGTTCTACCTTAAAAATGTAATCAATTTGATTAATGCCTATCCTGACTCTACTTATATTCATGTTGTGCTTATATAATCTGCAAATTCAGCTGATACAAATGTTATTTACTCTCTCATGTGCCATTTATTTTTATCAATGTCCACAATTATTGTACAAGTTATTCTACATAATTGGTCTATTTAGCTGAACCAATGTTAGTATTAACTTCCAGTTCACCAAGTATGATAGATATACCAGTAGATTGTAACCCCTGCCAGATAATATTGTACACTGCTTTGAGTGAAAGTTTACTTTCTAAAAGGCAGTTAATAATCCATAATAAATTCATAAATAAATTTTGTTTTCAACAAGCTATGCAGGAAATTAAATTGCTCAGCAGGAGGAAAGTTCAAAATGAGTTAAATGCATCACATGATTAAGTTATTTTCCTTTACAAATCTCAGTGACTTACACTCAGTTTTATGAAGCATCTAGTACCAGGAAAAAGCTGCCATATTGTATGTTCCAGAAAAAGTTCAGTACTCTTATAAACCATATCTAAAACCATCAGGTTCTGTTCATCACTTGACATCTATTAGGGATGTGAATCGTGTCCTCGATCGTCTTAACGATCGATTTCGGCTGGGAGGGGGAGGGAATCGTATTGTTGCCGTTTGGGGGGGGTAAAATATCGTGAAAAATCGTGAAAAATCGTTAAAAAATCGAAAAATCGAAAAACCGGCACATTAAAACCCCCTAAAACCCACCCCCGACCCTTTAAATTAAATCCCCACCCCCAAATAACTTAAATAACCTGCGGGTCCAGCGGCGGTCCGGAACGGCAGCGGTCCGGAACGGGCTCCTGCTCCTGCATCTTGTCGTCTTCGGCCGGCGCCATTTTCCAAAATGGCGCCGAAAAATGGCGGCGGCCATAGACGAAAAAGATTGGACGGCAGGAGGTCCTTCCGGACCCCCGCTGGACTTTTGGCAAGTCTCGTGGGGGTCAGGAGGCCCCCCACAAGCTGGCCAAAAGTTCCTGGAGGTCCAGCGGGGGTCAGGGAGTGATTTCCCGCCGCGAATCGTTTTCGTACGGAAAATGGCGCCGGCAGGAGATCGACTGCAGGAGGTCGTTCAGCGAGGCGCCGGAACCCTCGCTGAACGACCTCCTGCAGTCGATCTCCTGCCGGCGCCATTTTCCGTACGAAAACGATTCGCGGCGGGAAATCGCTCCCTGACCCCCGCTGGACCTCCAGGAACTTTTGGCCAGCTTGTGGGTGGCCTCCTGACCCCCACGAGACTTGCCAAAAGTCCAGCGGGGGTCCGGAAGGACCTCCTGCCGTCCAATCTTTTTCGTCTATGGCCGCCGCCATTTTCGGCGCCATTTTGGAAAATGGCGCCGGCCGAAGACGACAAGATGCAGGAGCAGGAGCCCGTTCCGGACCGCTGCCGTTCCGGACCGCCGCTGGACCCGCAGGTTATTTAAGTTATTTGGGGGGGGGTTCGGGAGGGTGGGGGATTTAATTTAAAGGGTCGGGGGTGGGTTTTAGGGGGTTTTAGTGTGCCGGCTCACGATTCTAACGATTTATAACGATAAATCGTTAGAATCTGTATTGTATTGTGTTCCATAACGGTTTAAGACGATATTAAAATTATCGGACGATAATTTTAATCGTCCTAAAACGATTCACATCCCTAACATCTATAGACCCTACAGAACTCCATTCAAGACATTGGGTTCTTGCCAGCTGAAAATGAGTAAAATTGTGTTTTATTCCATTGATAAACTGTATTTGAATTCACTGTGTGGATAAAGAGTCAGACAATGAAGCTTTTGGAAACCTAAACAACGAGCTGTAGAAAAAAAATGCATTTGTTATGACTGCAAAACAATATAACCTGAATCTTGTTTTTACCCTGCTGTTATAAAGCCAAAACAATGATTCCCACATTATAACAAATATATCTTTATATCCCACAGTGCTCTTTATTGAAGATGACTACATTGGCATTCATGTAAAAAGCTTTAAAGCCATCTTACCAAGTCACCCACACAATTTCAGCAAAGACTATGCACATATGTGGCTTAGCCTGATTACTTAAAGACAAAATGGAAATTAAGTTGGAAGTGATAATCAAAAATTCACATGCCCACTAAACTAATCACTTCTGTGCATTTAATCATAATAAATTTAATTGTATGTCACAAGCCCCTTTCATGATTGAATTCACTAGATTTCCTGCCAAAACTGGTATTCTACAAAATGTCAAGAAATTAAGAGAAAAAAACAAAACAAAACAAAGGGTGATTTACAGGGCATATATATTTCCAGCATCCAAAATTTGTCAGGACTGGGGCATCCAAGTCATTTGGTGTTATCTGTGCTGTGAGAAATCTGACCTAGGAAATCTTTGTACAATCCACCATCATGCAAGCAGTCAGCAGCAACTGATGCATCACCAAGACAGTTAAAACTAGAAGATACAATCTTAAACAAATTACTACACAGTGCCTGAAATCTTGTCAACTTTATTTGCTTTTCTCCTTTCAAAAAAAAAAGAAAAAATCAAAGCGTAACTAAATAACTCAATATGTTTGTTTGGTGGGGGAGGGAGGGAGAGTGAAGGTGAAAAGAGTCAGTTTTCACTAACCAGATATTGCATATGCATTCCCTCTGCATTCGAAAAATGTGCGGTCAACAGTGCGCTCACCGCCGGGTTAAGCCGAACACCCAATATTGCATCGGCCCCCCTTGCCATAATTTTAGCAATGAAGGTGAGAGAAATCATAAGAGACACTCTAGTGAATTCAATCATGAAAGGGGCTTGTGACATACAATTAAATGTATTATGATTAAATGCACAGAAGTGATTAGTTTAGTTTAGTTTCAATTGCTTCTGCTACCTACACCAGGAAGGGAGAAAACAAGTTCACTAATCACTGAGTTTCTCTTTCTCAACTTTCAGGACTCAAAAAATGGTAATCAATGGAGTCTACTCCAGTAAAGAGAAAGTGACCAGTATGGATGCTACAAGGATTAGGGCTAGGCCAGTCCTCTTCACTGACTTTATAAATGGCATTGAGGAAGAATTAGAAGAAAAAATGCACCTGTGTGTGGATGACATGAAAATTAACAGCAGAGTAGACATGCCAGAGGAGGGTAAATAAGATGAAAGAAATGTTTGTAAAAATTTGGGAAAATGGCCAAAGGTATTGCAACTGATTTATTCCAACTGTAGGGATACTGTTAGTCTCCCTATTAGTTAGTTAGAATTTTACCATTGGTGTGTGGAGTAGAGATGTGAATCAGAACCGGAAATGGTTCGGTTCCGGTTCCGATTCAAATCTTATAATTTTTATCGTCCGGCCCGATTGGTTTTTTGTTTATCGGCTGCGCCCGATCCGATAAACAAAAAACCCACCCTGACCCTTTAAAACTGACCCCTTAGCCTCCCCCACCCTCCCGACCTCCCCAAAAATGTTTTAAAATTACTTGGTGGTCCAGTGGGGGCGCGGGGAGCAATCTCCCGCTCTCGGGCCATCGGCTGCACTAATAAAAATGGCGCCGATGGCCCTTTGCCCTTACCATGTGACAGGGTATCCGTGCCATTGGCCGGCCCCTGTCACATGGTAGGAGCACTGGATGGCCGGCGCCATCTTTAAAAATGGCACAGGCATGGCCACTAATAAAAATGGCACGGGCATGGCCGGCACCATCTTTAAAGATGGCGCCGGCCATCCAGTGCTCCTACCATGTGACAGGGGCCGGCCAATGGCACGGATACCCTGTCACATGGTAAGGGCAAAGGGCCATCGGTGCCATTTTTATTAGTGGCAGCTGACGGCCCGAGAGCGGGAGATCGCTCCCGGAGCCCCCACTCGACCACAAGGTAATTTTAAAATGTTTTTGGGGGTGTCGGGAGGGTGGGGGAGGCTAAGGGGTCAGTTTTAAAGGGTCGGGGTGGGGTTTTGTTTATCGGGCCATCAGCGCCATTTTTATTGGTGGCAGCCGATGGCCTGAGAGCGGGTGATCGGTCCCGGGGCTTCCACTGGACCACCAGGTGATTTTAAAACATTTTGGGGGGGGGGGGGGGTTGGGAGGGTGGGGGAAGGTAAGGGATTAGTTTTAAAGGGTTTGGGTGGGTTTAGGGGTTGTTTTGGTGTGCCGGTTTTCCCATCCTCCCCCCAAATAACTCCTGTTAGTGGACACAAACCCGAATAACGATTTTTCACGATAAATCAGGGGAATTTCTATTGTATCGCACTCTTTAACGATTTTTTGACGATTTAAAAAATATCGGACGATATTTTAAATCGTCAAAAAACGATTCACATCCCTAGTGTGGAGAGACCTAGGGCTCACGAACTAAAATAGCAGCTCCCCTCATGTGGAAGCTGGTGAATGGTAGGTCCCTCTGGCTTACGATGCCTTGGTACCATTTTGCTTTATGGATTCCCCTTTTGCTTTTGGAGAGGTAGCATGTCCCTTGCTGTTCTCTAATTTTTCTATTGATTAACTTCTGTCTCCATGGAGCATATTATTTAGATGGGAGTTACTTTCCATCCTTCCAGTCCTGCATTTCCTCTTCTAATTAATGTATTTAAGTTTGGAGTTCCCACTACTTTGGGACTCAGTTAAATTGATTTAACTTCTACTCTATTATCAACTGGGAGAGGTTCACTTCATGTAAGATGGACTTGAAATCATCAAGATCCAAGGAGAGGATGACTTCTAGCCATCCTAAGGAGAGGAAGAAAGAGAGAGGGGAGAAAGGAGTTGGAGTAGATCCCAAATCGGGCCCATGCACATCTACAAAAGATGAGAAGAGGAGCTACAGGTATTATTATAATACTGAACTGGGGCAAACGTTGCGCTGAAGGTGGACCCTTGGGCCAAGGTGGGGTTGATGCTACCCATAGGAGGGATCCTACAGGTCCACACTGTCAGCAGGCAGAGAGGACTGATGGACAGAGGCTGGCTGGTGCTTCACCAATACCAGCCCTCGTTCCCTGCGGGTTGAGCCTTTGGGTGCCAGGGCCAGATGGACTTAGGTGGCCTGCGACAGTGGTCGTCGATGGGTGGATCGAGGTCATCCCAGAGGGAGCAACTAGTGTAGGTATCAGTCTGTACTGGACGAGATGGAGTCCCGGAGACCCGGGCACCAATAGGAACACAGTCTAACAGAGGGTGTCCGAGCAAGAGCAGGCCGAAGCCTGAATGAACCACGTCCAGAACAATAGCTGAAGAGGCGTCTTTAAGCAAGCTCGGATCAGGGCTGGCGACAGACTGGAAGCAGTGGCAAGCAAGGCTGAGGTCTAGACGAGGAAAGAGTCAAAAGGATGGTCAGACAAAGCAGAAGTCCAGGACTGGAGAGAAGCAACGGAGTAGTCAAGTGATGCAGAGGTCCGGGGCTGGAGAGAGGCAACTGAGTAGTCAGGCAATGCAGAGTTCCGGGGCTGGAGAGAAGCAACGGAGTAGTCAAGTGATGCAGAGGTCCGGGGCTAGAGAGAGGCAATGGAGTAGTCAGGCAATGCAGAGATCCATGGCTGGAGAGAGGCAACAGAGTAGTCAGGCAATGCAGAGGCCAAACCAGGTTAGCAATCTGAAGGAGAGAGGAAGGAACAGGAACACAGGAACAAGGAAACAGGAACGAAGGCAATCAGGATCAGGAACCAGGAACTGAAGAGGCAACGAGTACTCGACTAGCGACGGGACATGATGCAAAGGCAATTTGAGAGAGCGGAGCATGGGCTTATATATCAGAGCTCTGCCGATGTCATCATCTGTGGCCGCGGCCAGGTTCCCACCGCCCTATTTAGGGACTAGCTGTGCGAGCGCGTGCTCTTAGGGAGGGCTGCAGCACTGTTCAAGACGGCCTCTCTCCGCGGGCCATGTGGAGAGGCCCGACGCGAAGCATCAGGAACTGCAGCAGAACCGGAGGCCCCAGGGGCGACCTGAGGATGGAGCCGCCAGAGACGAGGGACCAGATGCTGGATCACTTTCAAAGAGGTGAGGGGGCCGAGCCGCGGCTCTGCCAAGGCCTGCATGTGTAACAGTAACCCCCATGCCCCCTGTATGATATAGTGAGGGCAAAGGTAGCACTGGCGCCATTTTGAATATTGGCAATACGGCCCGCGTGCAGGAGGTCGCTTCCGGACCCCCGCTGGACTTTTGGCACGTCTTGTGGGGGTCAGGAGGCCCCCCCAAGCTGGCCAAAAGTCCTTGGGGGTCCAGCGGGGGTCCGGGAGCGATCTCCTGCACTCGTGACGTCGGGTGCCAGGAACCAAAATGGCGCCGGTGCTACCTTTGCCCTGTCACATGGTAAGGGCAAAGGGCCACCGGCGCCATTTCTATTAACGCAGCCATGGCCTTAGAGCGAGAGATCGCGCCGGGACCCCCCCACTGGACCCCAGGTAATTTAAAACATTTTGGGGGGGTTCGGGAGGGTGGGGGATTTGTTTTAAAGGGATGTGGTGGGTTTTAGGGTTGTTTTGGTGTGCCGGTTTTCCCCCCTCCCCCCTCCCCCCGATTAAACGATTTTTTAACCAAAAAAACCATGACGATCAGATTTTCCCCCCCCCCCTCAGCCAAAATCGATCGTTAAGACGATCGATCACACGATTCACATCCCTATAATTGTAACATTGTGTTCTTGTATTAGGATAAAGTTGAAGGAATGGAATGTCATTGTAATGGAGTTAAATGGTTAGAATGTTATGTGATGTAACATGTGTTGTAGATCTGCTCCTCCAGAGGGGAAGAGTTAGCAATCTGTTGTAGATCTACTCCTCCAGAGGGGAGGAGTTAGTAATCTGTTATATTTCTGCTGATCGGAGTTAGCAATCTGTTATTGAGCTCCTCCTGTAGGGGGAGGAGTTAGTAGTCTGTTATCAATCCCTACTGCTAGAAATAGCAATCTGTTATAAGTCCGCTAGGGAATTAGCAACCTGATACGGATCACCCTGCCAAGGGGAATACCTAACAATTGTAATACTCTGTAGGTGGAGTTAATGATCTGTGGTGGGTTGGCTTCCCACAGAGTGCAGTCGTATAATACCGCTCTAGTAGTGTAAGGGATGACACTTGAGGTAAATTGGTGAATCCCTGGGCCGATGGCAGATGACAGCGCCCCCAGGAGGGTATCCTGAGAGGACCACCGGCTAGGCTGGAGTATGGAGACAAACACAGATAGTTCTTTTATTAGACAGGAAGTAGAACCACCAGAGGTGGCAGTAGGGAGCTGATGTGCCCGGCAGGGCTGAAGTCCCTCAGATACTGGAATTGTGGTCTCTGGGTTGCTGAGCTGTAGAAAGAGACTATAGGTAGTGAGTAGACAGGGTATGCTGGATACATAACCAGTAGTAGATGATACACTCACAATTGTAGAGATCTGTAATGGTTTCTATGCAACAGAGTCTTCAGTATATTCAGGAACAGGAGCCATAGGCGAGTGCTGGTTCCTATAAACGCTCTGGAATGAGAACTCACAATATCTGTGTATGAGATGGCTTATAGAATAGAAGAGTCTTTGGAGGGTTTTAGGAACATAGGACCTCAAGGAGCGAGTACCGGTTCCTATCTGCAATCTATAATAGTAATGTACAGGATATAGGTATATAATAGTTTCTGATATAGAAGAGAGTTGAGAAGGGATTTAGGAACATGTGCCCTCGTGGAGCGAGTACCGGTTCCTATCTGCAATCTACAATAATGACTCACGATCTCCGTACCTGCGATAATGTCTTAGACAGAAGGGAGTCTTCGGAGATTAGGAACATAGGCCCTCGTGGAGTGAGTACTGGTTCCCATCTGTAATAGAACTCACTGTGTTCACGTCTGCGATCGCTTCCAGGTAGTAAAGAGTCTTCTGAGCATTCAGGGACGTAGGCCTTCGTGGAGCGAGTACTGAATCCCATCTTAGCAATCTGAAATCAAGAAGAGAGCGCGGGGCCCCCGAGGAGTGGGTACCCCTCGGTAAGGTAGTAGAGACAGAGCAGCGGAGAAAGAATTCCCCTTGCTAACTCGATTCATAGTAGCAAGCAAAGACCTTTTAAGGTGGAAGCGGATGACGTCACTATGGGGGGATGCCCCCGAGGTTCGCGCCCTTGCTGGTACAAACTCTGGAGTGCGCGCCCTTACGACATCAGGAACATGGAGGATCCGCAGTGTCAACCCAGCTGGGGATTCCAGGAAGTACGGCGAGGAGAAGCTGCGGCAGCATCTGTCTGACAGACCCGAAGGGAGTCGCCACTAAGGTAGAGAGAGTGGAGCGAGGGCAAGAATTTCGGATTAAGAGTTCAGATCCAGCCCGTGTGGTGTTTGGGTAATTGAAATCTCCCATTATTACCACACTACCAATTTGGTTAGCTTCCCAAGATTAAGGTATCAAATTGAAGAATGAACATGTCAGAAGAAGGATTCAAACCCACAACTCCATCCAGAGACCACAACACCCAGCACAGAGAAGAAGCAACACTTAAGTTCAGTGCTTAGACCACTCAGCTATCATGATATGATAGAAAAAGTCAAATATAGTGGGCCCTCGGGTTACGACCAACATTCAAGGTTTTGGGTTACGAACAAATTTTGAATTGCAACCACAATTTTCAGTTTTTAGTTACGACCTGTGTGCAGTTTGGTTTTTTTTGCGGATGTGTGTAATTGGCCCATTGTTACTGCCTATCTCATTTTATTGGTCTTGGAAGGCGGGATTTCAACAGAGATTGGATGGCTAGTTTTGCATGTGGGCAGACCCAGCACGGAATGCAAACAACAGCATCGGGACAGCATGGGGGAACAGTATCGGGGACAGCACTCAGCTGGCAAGGTACAGAAGAGTTTCTGGAGGGCCATAGATGTTCTCATACGTGGTGGGGAGGGGGAAAAGAGTGCCTGGGGTTAGTGTTGTTTTTGGTTGTACACCTTTTTAGATTTCTTATTTTTTTTTATTTCTTATCCCTGCTGAACACCAAAGCAGTGTTAAAAATGGTTCCAAAGTTAAAGAAAGCAATAACTTTTGAAAAGAAGAAGGAAATAGTGCAGAAAGTGAACATGATGAAATATTTCGTGCCAGTAAGGGGTGGTTTCACAATTTTAAAGCAAGAACTGAGGTTCATAGCGTAGCTAGGCATGGTGAAGCTGCCAGTTCAGATAAAAAGGCTGCTGAAAACTACATACCCCACTTTGAAGCAATGACACAGAGAAATGGCTTTTCCTGTCAGCAAGTTTTCAACTGTGTTGAAACTGGACTGTTCTGGAAGAAAATGCCCAAGAGAACATACATTACCCAGGAAGAAAAGAAAATGCCAGGCCACAAGCCAGTGAAAGATAGGTTAACCTTATTGCTATGTGCCAATGCGAGTGGTGACCTCAAGATAAAGCCTCTCTTGGTTTATCATTCTGAGACCCCTAGAGTGTTCAGAAAACAGAATGTCATGAAGAATAGGTTAGGGGTCATGTGGAGATCGAACAGAAAAGCCTGGGTGACAAGAGTCCTTTTTCTCGCGTGGATAAGGGAGGTATTCTGTCCTACTGTGCAGAAATATCTGGAGGACAAAGGCTTACCACTCAAGGCTCTCCTCACCATGGACAATGCTCCAGCTCACCCACGAGACTTGGAAGACGAGTTGGCTGAAGAATTCCCATGGCTCACAGTAGAGTTCCTCCCACCCAATACAACTCCTCTACTGCAGCCTATGGACCAGCAGGTCATAGCTAACTTTAAGAAGCTATACACCAAGGAACTGTTCCAGAAGTGCTTCCAGATGGTCTCAGATATGGATTTAACCCTTACAGAATTCTGGAAAGAACACTACAGCATCCTTTCATGTGTGGGTTAATAGAGAAATCCTGGGCCAATGTCTCTCAAAGGACATTGAGATCTGCCTGGAAGAAAGTGTGGCCTAAAATTATAGAAGAGCAAGACTTCGAAGGAGAGGAGCCTGAGCCTGCAACTGACCCTGTGGTCAATGACATTGTCAATATAGCAGAGTCCATAGGCTTGCAGGTAGACAGTGCTAATGTTGAGGAACTGGTGGAGGAACATTCAGCTGAATTGTCTACAGAGGAACTTCAGCAACTTCTGGCTGAGTAACAGAGAATGGCAGCTGAGGAGCTTTCTGAAAAGGAGGAGGAGGATCAACAATCAGTGCAGCAAATTTCCTCTTCTGGAATCAAGGAAATCCTAAAAAAATGGACAGAGCTACAAACATTTGTAGAGCAGACCCACCCAAACAGAGGAAAAGCAAATCATTGCATTCACTTGCTTAATGATAATGTCATGTCATACTACGGAACAGTGTTGAAGAAAAGACAGAAACAGACAACCTTAAACCAGTTTTTAGTTGTGAAAAGGTTGAGACCAAGTGAGCCAGAAGCAGGTCCTAATGGGGCTACAGACACCCCCCCCCCCCAGTAGAGAAAGGACACCAGATTCCAGATGTTCTAATGGAATAGGACTCTCCTTCCGAACAATAACCACTTCAATTTCATCCTCCCCCTCCTCCCTTCCTGAAAAGATGTTAACTTTTAAATAAATAAATAAATAAATAAATAAATGAATAGAAAAATAATCTTGAATTGTTGTTTCTGGTAGGCTAAGCATATTTTATAACCTTTTGGTGAGTACACTAGGGAAGTATTGGTGTTTCTGGTAATTAATGACCTTATACAACCATTTTTTATTATAGAAATGGTTAGGTAAGGGGTGCTTTTGGGAGGTTCAGAATGCATTGTTGGTTTTCCCATTGTTTCCTATGGAAAAAATAGTCTTGACTTACAACCAACTTGGGTTACAACCAGCCCTCTGGAACCAATTGAGTTTGTAAGTCAAGGGACCACTGTATCTAGTAGGCTTCAATTAAGTACTTAAGGAAGCATTTTTCTTTAATGGAAAACTTGAAGGACTAGGGATCATATCGTGAAACCAAAGGGAGGAAAGATTTAAAAAAAACAAGAATGTAAGAAATAATTGGAGCCAAAACAGTGGCAGAATAAAAGCATGCATGGGATAGATACGAAGGACCTTACCGGTGTTTTTTAATGTCATTGAAATATGAATGCATACCTCTAAATATAATTTGATTAAAACTAGTAAAGCTGCAGTTAATGCTGACTCAATAATACAATTAAAATCTGATAGATTCTGATAATCAAAATTGAAGCTAGTCACTAGAGATATGCATTCATTTCAAACGAATTTAAAAAATGTGACAAATAAAGGCAATTTGTTTCATTGGAAGTACCCCAAAACAAATTGTGAGAGCTCCGAGACTTGGGCTCTGGGCTTGAGCCTGACCTTAGGCTGAGGCCCAGGTGTTGGGACCCAGCATCTAGGCCAAGCTCTGGCATCGAACCTGGGTCAAGGCCCCAGCATCGGAGCCTGGCCTCCAAGCCACAAAGTTGGGCCTTGGTCTTGCATAGGCTGAGGCTGAGGTTGCAGGGTCCTAGGCCTCACCAATGGCGGATCCCCACTGGAACATGTAATTGGCGGCCAGGGGGATTAAGGCCCTGGCATTTTTCTGAGTGGGAGGGATGAGTGGTGTGGATGGTACAGGGGGGCCTTGGAAGGCCTAGTTTTTGTTTTTTGGTTCTTTTTTATTTAATATTTGATTAATTTTTTCCATGAATGAATTGAATCAAACATTTCACAAACCAAAATTTGTGGGAAAAACCTTCCCGAAAAAACACCGAAAAATGAATACATTTTTTTTTCCTTGCACACCCCTACTGTTCACTGTACAGTTTTTGACCAGACTGCCAAACTGGGGAAAACATCATCATTTTCTGGAACCTGTACAAGTCCACTGCTCGCATGCTAACTGCCCAGCATGCTGTGGTTGTCTCAAGGTTTGAAATGCGCTGGTAAAGCAGGTTCCACAGGAGCCCCCCTTTTGTTTGGGAAAAAGTTCTGAGGAGTGACTCATTCTTTTCCTTATCTCCCTATTGGCTTAAATGTGTTGTTAGGGTAAGCTTTTCCCTTAGCTTCCAATGTTCCTGCTGGGTGGAGCCTGAGAAGAAGAAAAGGACAGATGAAGAAATCTTGCAGTGCAGGGTCCTAGAAGCAAGCAACTGATGAGAACTGCTGTTTGCAATGAGTATGAACTTTACCTATATGTTTCTCTGTGACTTTGCAAAATAAAAGAAAATGGCAAAATATAAAAAATGATTCACATTCAAACATTTCCAAGTTTTTCTTTTTTCTTATAAGTATTCATCTTATTCTTACCTTTTTATGTCACAAGCATTGTATAAAACATTGAGAAATTCATGTATTCTAACTTGATTGTTTTCACAGGTAATGTGATGAAGAAAGAAGAATCACCTCTATTGTTTGTTGTATAAATAATTATTGGATTTGTACTCAGGCATTGTGATCCAAATGAAATCCTATTCTGATTCTATCACTGGCCAAATGAATTGATGAGAATCTACTTCTATAAATAATTATCCATTCTTTCACAGCTATTGTGTGACAAAGGAATCTTTATCTGGTGGTGATTACCTAGTAGGGAAGTCATCAGTAGGAAGTATAAAGTGTCAAGTGTTTTTAGGTAACACTAATTCTTCTGTTCTATGAATCCACACAGAAATTATTTTATTTTGTGTTCATCTCTAAGAGCGTCACGAAGATAAAGGTTGGAAAAAAAGCAAGACCCTAGTGTTGAGCTCCTTGAATGTGGTCCCCCAGGTAATTCTGATGGGGCTTCTGAATTTTTGGGATATAAGCCATTCTTGTTCCCTGGGAGCATTCCTTTGGTGAAAAGGAGAGGTCTGAAGAACAAACTATTGAGAGTATTCCTCAAATTTTCTAAAAGATCACAGAAGTCCTGATGTAAAGAACCTATTGAGAAATGCCTGTCAGTACTGCATGAATGGGTATTAGAAAAGGCACAATATTGTAGTGCTATGTGTGTGTGTTGGGGGGAGGGTTAAGGGAAGAATGTGGAGATGAGTGTGGGTGGGGGATAAGGGGTGTAGTTTGTGCATGATTGTGTGGAGTGTGTGTGTATGTATGTGTATGAATGTGTTATGTTCATGTGGTATGTATGGGTGGGAAGTGTGTATAGTCAGTGTGTGGGATGGCATAAATGTGTGAGCATTTGTTTTTATGGGGTATATATATATGAGGGCAAGGGATGTGGAGCATGTTTGAGGACATACAGTGTATAAAGGCAGAGGTTAAGTAGGTGAGTTGGATGTACAATGTAGAGGTTGAGTTTCTGGGTGGAATGAATGAGGAGTTCTATGGGAAATGTGAGGGTATATTAATATGTATATGTGTGGGATGTATAGATGTGTATGTGTGTGGTCTGGGTGTATATGGGGGAGTTTAGGGGTGGTTTGGAGGCTTAGGGGTATGTGTTTGTGAGCAGTGTATGTGGCAATGGTGTGTGAGTAGGTGAGATGTGGGGAAGTGGGGGTTTATGATTGGGTGTGTGGGGGTTTATGTTGGAGGTGTGAAGGAAAGTAACCTTGAGAGCCACAAATAGGCCAGTTTTTCAGGATATACACAATGACTATGCATAAGATAAATATGTATGCATGGCCTTCATTGTATGCAAATCTATCTCATGTATATTTATTGTGGATATCCTGAAAACTTGGACCTGTTTATGGCTTTCGAGGACCGGAGTTGGCCATCCCTAGCATAAATCTTCAATAGAATTGGTCCTGAGAAGAGTCACTTAAAGTTACCATGGCTATCACTTCATAAGCCTTGATAGAATTTTGTAATCTGAAAACCAGCCGATGCATAACAGTGCCCTATAGAGTCCACTAGAAAAAGTTGTTAATCAACAACTCATGGAGCATCTAGAAAACCACAACATACTATTCCCGGCACAACACGGATTCAGGAAGTCCCTCAGCACAGAAACCCTACTACTCTCTCTCTCAGACACACTCCTCAAAGACAGCGGCCAAAAATATCTGCTCATACTCAATATATCTGCAGCCTTTGACACCATCAACCATAACATCCTCCTGAATAGTCGAAGAGAAATTGGATTATGTGACACCACAACCAGCTGGTTCACATCATATTTATCAAACAGATCATACAAAGTAAGAGCCAATAACACAGAATCTAATCAAATACCCCTTCCATATGGTGTCTCGCAAGGATCATCATTATCATCTACACTCTTCAACATCTATTTCTTACCTCTCTGCAAACTTCTAACTGGACTAGATCTCTCCTACTACATATATGCCGATGACATCCAAATCCTGCTCTCCATAAGAGACACCATTGAAAACACACTAAAATACTGGGACACCTACCTGAGTGCAACTCAACAATTACTATCACAAATGGCCCTCACCCTCAACCACAACAAAACTGAAATACTCTACATATGCAATAAAATTTCACCTGTACCTGACCACCATCTCACTACACACCTGACAAAAATTCAAATTGTTCTCACCGCAAAAAACCTAGGAATCATACTAGACAGTGAACTAAACTTCAAAAAATACATCAACAACATAATAAAAGGAAGATTCTACAAACTCCTAAATAAAAATCAAACCTCTCCTATACCCCAAGACTACAGAACAGCATTACAAGCTCTCCTGTTCTCAAAGCTAGATTACTGTAATGCAGTCCTCCTAGGCCTACCAGCATCCACCCTAAGACCATTACAACTCCTACAGAATGCAGCAGCGAGAACACTCACTAGCAGCAAAAAAACAGATCAAATCACACCAATTCTCAAAGAACTACACTGGCTGCCGATCCCTTGTAGAATACAATACAAAACCTTATCCCTCATCCACAAACATTATACAATAACAAAATGGACTGGATGAATGCCGCACTACACTTCCAGATGCCATAAAGGAACCTATGCTCCACAAACACTGGACTTCTCCCAATCCCCTCTCCAAAACTAGTTCACCTCAATTCAATCAGGGAGCATGCATTCTCACTGGCCGGACTTCCCCTATGGAACAACCTCCCCATAGACCTAAGAATCAAACCCATGTCACAAACTTTCAAAAAGAAACTAAAAACATGGCTCTTTCAAAAAGCCTTTACAACACGTTCAGCACAACCAGATGTCAACTCCCGATCACCCATACCTTCCTGAACTCCACCGGAGACCATCCAATGAGCCATGTACTTAACCACGAAGCTACCAATATACATGCTAAATAAATATTACATAGAAATGTTTATAAACCTAAAATTCCTAATTTTCATGTTAAGTTATTTTATACAGAAACCGTATTTAATACAGAATGTTAAGTTATTTTTATACACAAATGTTCATCTTAATAAGTGAGCCTACTCTTAAAGCTAATCATTTATTGTTATGTTATTTTCCCGTTACTATGTTTTCCCATTTAACTACTACCTTGTTACAATGTAAACAACCTCTCTTGTTCCTTGTAAACCGATGTGATATCCTGTGTTGAATGCCGCTATACAAAAACAAATTAATTAATTAATTAATTAATTAAATGAATAAAACTTCCCTTCCTAATCTATTGGAATCAAAGGATACAAATAGCTAAGAAGCTTGATGGTGAGGCTGAGTCCTATTTAGGTAATAAGCCAGGGCTCTATTGTAGTCTAAGGAGTAGAGAGCCCATTCTCCTTTGTATGCATGCAGTCTTGGAAAAAAGGATAGCAACACCATAGCTTGGTTAGTGTGGAACACAAATACCACTTTTGGAAGGAACTAGTGGTGAGTTCCTAGAACAATCCCATTGTGAAAAAGCTAAAGGCTTTGTTAATATCAAACTAGAACCTGTGATTCTCTTACTCTTCTTGCTGAGGTGATGACCACAAGAAACAACACTTTCTAAATAAGAAACTTCAAGTCTACCAATTTGTGAAGTCCAAAGGTAGGTTTCATGAATTCAACCAGGACTATGTTGAGGTCCCAAGGCAATGGAAGTGTACTAACTGGAACTTGGAATGTCACAAACCTTTCATGAATTTGGTACTAGAGGGTGGAGATAAATCAGAGACCACTCAACTTGCTGGTGATATGCCACATTGGTGCAGAGATGAACCTTGACTGAAGAGGTACCAAGAATTGAGGATAAGAGGAAGAATAGATAGACAGGAAAAGGGATATAACTGACTGGCCCCACACCAAGCCAAGAACCTCTTCTACTTGAATCTAAAGATCTTCTGACTGAAGGCTTTGTAATTCAAATCAGTGTATACTCCACCTCCTTAGGAAGGATTAAGAAGTAGACTATTGCATGCTCAACATGTAGGTTGTGAGAGCCAAACATAACAGATTCTGATGACAGAGCTATCATTCTTCTGCATGATGAATGTTGGAGACATCCCCAATGGAATTGGTGACTGAGATATAGATACCACATTCGTTGAGGCCATGTCAGCATGATGAAGATTATTCCAGTGTTGTCCTGAAGAATGTCCTGGCAATGAAAGTAATTGGTAGGTACTCATAAAGTAGACTAGTGCTCTATTTTAGCACGAAAGCATTGGGAGCTGATCTATAATTGCTTGAATGTATGGAGCTCTGACATGAATTGATCAATCACTGGTGTTCCCCAGTAAGTGAACAAGTTGTTCACAGTCCTTTGATCTAAGATTCACTCATGTGAACACAGAAATCTGCTAAGTTGATCCACCAATATACTGAGATCCTGAAAGATAAGTCACCTAGAGATTGGTATTGAGATGGCTGGCCCATGGCCAGATTCTGAGGATTTCTTCACAAAGGATATACAAACTTGTGTTTCCTTATTTGTTTATATAGAACATGGTTACCTGGTTATCCATCTGGAACAAGATTATTTTGCCCGAGAGCAGGAGAAGGAATGTCCTTAGAAAATAACGGATGGCTTGTAATTCCAGAAGGTTGATTTTTAGGTCCAGTGTGTGCTCCCCACTCTCTGGTGGAGGTGTCAGTCAGTAAATAGGGTTGCTTGATGCATCAGAACTCGTAGTGAGGGGCCCACATTTATGAATCTCCTGGTTTATCCCACAGAAGGGATGTTAGCATCTTAGGTATTGGGTGGGATAATGGCTGAGAGAACTGATCCCACTGGTATCAAAGGGCCCATTGAAAACCCCACATATTCAGATGAGTCAGAGGACCCATATGCACAGCTATGCCATGTAACCGAGAAGAACTAGGACTAAACTTGTTGATGCCCGGTCCTGCTATAGTAGGGACCTTAGCAGACCCATCGACACTCTGGCTCTTTTGATAAGGAGAAATACTTTCTCCTGAAATGAGTCTGCTCATGCTTTTATGAACTGAATCTGGTTAGACTTGGAGAAATTCACCAGGAACCCCATGTACTGGAGGAACTGGATGGTTACTCTGAGGGGCTCCAGAATCCTAAACCAATTAGGATCTATCACCAACCAATCATCAAGGCATGGGAAAATGCATACACCCTGCTAACACAATTGTACAGCTATGACTTTTAAACCCATTATGGTCACTCTCAGGACCACCTAGAAACCAAAGTGGAGCATTTCATTCTGGTAGTTGACTTACTTCACCACACCCCTACCAAACCTCTGATGAGTGGGGTGAATGGGAATGTGTGTATAAGTGTCATTCAGATCCATTGGTTGATTGAAGGAAAAGATTTGCTGGACAGAATTCATCTTGAACGATTCCCTAACCAACATTCTGATAAGCTTCCATAAATCCAGAATAGGCTTCACTCCGCCTGACTTGTTGGGGATTATAAAATGTTGGGCATAGAAACCCTGATAACACTCCTGCAAATAGACATGCTTTATCACCTTCTTTTGAAGGAGAAACTCTACTTCCAACTGTGGTTGGGCAGGTTGAGAGGAGTTGGAGATGAAAATTAAAATTTTCTGAGTTGGAGGTGAGTGAAAGAAGCATAAGCAGTGGTCATATTTCACAATTTTCAGGATCCATCCATGGTGATGCAGATCCATTCTAAAAGGAAGGACTGCACCTTTCCCCCACTAGAGGAGGCGGGACTCAATGACATCAAAAACTGGTCCTGAGACTTGGCTGCAACTGATGTTGGGCCTTAGGCTGATGCCTTTCCCTTTGCTGACCTCTAGAGGGCATCTGCTGAAGAGTGGGAGGAACTTGATCACCTTGAAAAGAGTGAAAACAACATCTTTGGAAGAACGGACCCTTGTAGGAAAAGTACTAACATTGGGCTGGCGAAATCTGGCCCACTGCTGTTACTGATAATGACTGCAGAGTGGATTGATGCTCTTTAATCAGAGCCCCTGACTTTTGACCTTATCATTAAACAAGTTTTCTCCTGTACAGGGTTCATCTCTACACAGTTGGACACATCTTTTCAAGGCCACTTACTTACAATTAAGCAAGCCTTTGAGCTCCAACAGAAATGACTGATGTTCTGGCCACAGTGTTAAAAGCCTCATAGATGGAGTGAATAAGATGCTGCTCACATTTCTCCACATCTTTCACTACTTAATGAAAATCTGCCTGTCCAGGATCTGAAGATTCTATTAAAAACTTCTGCTTTCGCATACATTCATGCAAATACTGTACTATGCATAACTGATGAGCCACAATCTAAGTGCTAAGCATGGATCCTTAAAAGACCTCTTTCCCAAATGCATCCAATGTTTTTGGATTCTTCCCAGAAGGCATGTTAGCGTGATCATGAGTATGCTTCAGCACTGACTCCACCACAACAGAGTGCTGTGGTAGATGGACTACTACAAAGCTTAGGAAAGGTCTGGATCTTATACTTTTGAGTCATCATAAAACATGATGTCATCATCATTTTCAGGTCCTTGAGTAGTCGTGCACCAGAATGGATGCTGAAGGTGGGAGAATCTAAAGAAGCTTGAAGACATCTGTTTAAAGGTCTTTCTCCCTCCTGTCACTGATGGGCAGTGTTTTTGCCAGCTTATTCAAAAAACATGAGTAGCAGAGATCTTCCAGAGGAAAGATATTTTAAGGCAAGTCTGGTAGGGGATCTGAAGGGATCCCAGTGGAATCCTCCTCCTCCCCCAACCTTGACGGTCTGCTGAGCTATGACCATAACAATGATGAAGGAGACGGAAGAGCAGACCTCCACTGGTCAAAGATGGAAACATCTGGCAGGAAATCAAAATGAACTGATCCTACTTCTTCCCCTTCTGATCCATGAATGGACTCCACTGGAGGAGGCAAATCTACTACTTCAGGGAGGACACTTCTTTCCACTGCTAGAAGTCCCTATGGCAAAGCAGGAACCTCTGGGGGACTTAAAACTTTGTCCTTGGGCTCTTCCATTCTTATCCTCTTATTTTTTTATGTTTAGATTTGAAAAGTGTGGAGGGACTGCCAAGTCAGTAACAAAAGCAAAAAAAGATGTAGATCTAGGCCAAAAGAATTGGCACAAAATAAAATCATAGACAGAAACTGGGAACACATTGTGTAGTAGCCTAGTCAAAGAAAGACTGAAGGGCTCACAATGCAGTGTGGGTGTGTGTGTGCATGAACTCCCATACATGCACTGTAAGACTTTACTGTGCTCTGAGAGCAGGGTCTGTGCCAGCGCCATCACATGACATCACCCATGTGTTATGGCCAATTCATGCCTGCTCATTGACAGAGAAAGTAGTGTGGTTACATAAATTGGCTGTCTGTCTTCCCTCAATCTGTTGAGGGAGCGCTAGTGAGCGCTCCCGATTCCGGGGAGATGTGTGCCCTTGGACCACAATGCGACTGCAGAGAAAACCTTTGTGGAAGGGCCGCGGCTGGCAAGAAATGTCTAAGCATGGGAGAAGCAGGCTGGCCACTGAGCCCAAACCTCTGCCGAACCTGCATGCACCGGTAGAGACCCAACAACGCAATGCTGATCTC
The DNA here is from genome assembly GCF_901001135.1 of Rhinatrema bivittatum. Classification (NCBI taxonomy): domain Eukaryota; kingdom Metazoa; phylum Chordata; class Amphibia; order Gymnophiona; family Rhinatrematidae; genus Rhinatrema; species Rhinatrema bivittatum. The sequence continues at coordinate 47,255,399 of NC_042617.1, read as the reverse complement.
TGGGGTAGCCCTCCGGCCACTCGATAACTCTTTTGGACCTGCCACTAGTGAGCGGCAGATGCGGCAGGACAAACAGAGGTTGAGGACAGACGATGGTACTGGAACAAGACGGGACCTCAGACTTGGACTAAGCTTGAAGACTTGAACAAGGCGAGGATACTTGGAACTTGGATCTGTCTTCAAGAACTGCCTAGAATCCTCATCTGGAAGTCCTTCCAAGTCTCAAACCTGATGTCCTTCCAAGTTCCAAGTCCTTGTCCGAGCCTTTCCAAGTCCTCGTGTGAGCCTTTCCAAGTCCTTGTTCGAGTCCTTCCAACTTCCTCGTCTAAGTAACCAGAATCCTCTCCTCAGTTTACATCTAATTTCCTTCCGTGTCTGAGCATCTTGCAACTGAGTTTCAAGCATCCTCAGGATGCTTGGAACTTGGAATTCAGACAAGACGAGGACGCTGGGAACTTGGAACTTGAAACTCAGTTGCAAGATGCTCAGACACGGAAGGAAATTAGATGTAAACTGAGGAGAGGATTCTGGTTACTTAGACGAGGAAGTTGGAAGGACTCGAACAAGGACTTGGAAAGGCTCACACGAGGACTTGGAAAGGCTCGGACAAGGACTTGGAACTTGGAAGGACTTCCAGACGAGGACATGGAACTTGGAACTCAGATAAGACAAGGATTCTTGGAACTTGGAACTTGGACGAGACCACTTGGAACTTGGAAGGGACGAGGACAAGGACTCAGGATACTCGGAGACTTAGACAGGCATTGCCCCTCAGGGCACCCTACACAGTCAATGTGGGCTGGTCGCGGACCACCCTGTCCCACTGCGCACCCTACACAACCTGAAAAGGCTGGTCACAGACCACACGGAGAGTGGAACAAGCACAGGATTGAGGCTCAGGACGAAGGAGGAATCTAGGCAGTTCTTGAAGACAGATCCAACCGGAAGAGGGCTCTAGCCACCAAATTCAGACACCAGATCGATACAGATTTACTCCCAGGAAAGTCAGCTGGAGATGAGGTCCGGGGCGAGGCGAAGCTGAACCCGGAGCTAGGAACTGATGGTACTTCAGGATCAGGATTGTACGAAGGACATCAGGTTTGAGACTTGGAACTGGGAACATCAAGATCAGGACTTGGAACTCGGGACTTGGAACATCAGGTCTGGAATGTAGGACATTGGATATGAAAGGACACCGGTACCTCGGGACATCAGGACATCTGGACATCTAAGGCATCTGGACATCAGGGACCTCTAGAGAGGAGGACCACAGGGACATCTGAAACATGATGGATGAAGACATCAGAGGACAGCAACATCTGGACATCCGAAGAGAAGGGGACATCTGAACATCCAGTGACAAGGAGATATCTAGACAACTGGAGACAAGGAGAGCTGGACATCTGGAAACACGGAGACAGGATCCGACTAGAGACCAGAACATGGAACGAAGAAGATGACGACAGAGGTTCAGGAACCATGGACAAAGACAAGGAGTACCAACGAGGAACAGAGTGCCTTGAAGAAATGAAGAAGGATCACGGAGGACTCCTGCAACGAAGAGCTGGAACTGAAGATCCAGCAGCAATTTGACTCCTTGACCAATTCATTGTGAAGGCGAAGACTGAGTGAAGGAAGGCCCTCTTTATAGGGCTGAAGAGGAAATGCCTAAAGGACATCAGCAGGAGGAGCCCAAGAGGACTGCCCACTGCTGGCCCTTTAAGAGAAGAGAGGAGGTACGGCCACACGCCTAAGGCGGCAGAACCAGGGACAGTAGCCATGCTGAGAAACAGGAGTAGGCCCTAGACGTCAGAGGCGGCTCCTGCCACAAAGAGAGAAGACCACAGGCAGAGACTCCTCGCGCAGGGGAGGAGATGGCGTCAGCAGCCTCCAGGCTGCAAAGAGGAGCTCCAGGGCGGCCTGCTGGCTGCAAGAAGAGGAAGCTGTAGGCGGCTCCTGCCGTGAAGACAGAAACAATGTTGGCGGCATTTCAAGGCTGCAACAGCGGCAGTGAGCAGTGGCGGCATCCGGACTGCAGGGAGAAGATGGTTGGCGGCGGCTCGCGCACATGGAGACAGCAGTGTCGGCGGCAGCTGGATCACCGCATGGAAGGTGATAATCTGCGATCTCCAGGCCATGTGAAGGCCTGGACAGCGGCGGTTCCCCACCGTGGGCAGCAACAGGACTGACGGCAGCCTCCAGGCCGCAGAGGAAATGGCGGTTGGTGGTATTGGCTCCAATGCCACATAAACGGAGGGATGGTCAGTGGCGTTCTTGGCAACGAAGGCAGCGATGGCCTCCGGGCTGTGCTGTAAGGTGAGAGACTGCTTGTGAGATTAGCTCACAAGCAGAAACGTAACACAATCTGACTAAAAGTACATGGTCTTCCATAGCAAACAGACGTTTTTGCTGGGCTGAAAGGAAGCATTCCCAGATGTACGTTTAGGTTGGAAATAATTCTTGTAGACTGTATTTTCAATGTACATATACTATTTTCCATTGAAATTTCACCAACAGATAATGCAGGTACAAAGTCCTTTGTACCCGTGGACAGTTTTCAAAGAAAGGTGCATGCATACATCCTCTTTGAAAATTAGGTCCAAGGTCCAAGGATACAAAGTATCCATTGACATAAGAACATAAGATATGCCATACTGGGACAGACCAAGGGTCCATCAAGCCCAGCATCCTGTTTCCAACAGTGGCCAGTCCATGTCACAAGTAACTGGCAAATACCCAAACATTAAATAGATCTCAAGCTACTATTCCCTATTAATTAATAGCAGTTTATAGATGTTTCCTCTAGGAACTTATCCAAACCTTTTTTAAATCCAGTTACAAGAACTGCTGAAACCACATCCTCTGGCAATTAATTCCAGACCTTAACTATGCGCTGAGTGAAAAAGAATTTTCTTAGATTTGTTTTAAATGAGCTACTTTTTAACTTTTCACCAAAGCAGGGAGTTTGCAAATTGCAGCCATATAAGATTCATTAAATTACAAAGTGAAATTAATTAATTTCTCTCAAGTTTTTGTACTCTTCATTTAGTGTTCGATGGTACTGTATTGTCATGCAAGTTAATGCCAGTGAATACTTGTACCTTGATGCCTTGCTATGACATTGTTAGTATTAATATCAGCACAGCTTCCTTTTTCACCTGCCTGGCTGCATGTTTTGCATAAAACCAAAGGTTTGTCAGGTGTTTGGGTACTTACCAGGGTCTTGTGGCCTGGTTTGGCCTCAGTTGGAAACAGGAGATGCTGGGCTTGATGGACCCTTGGTCTGACCCAGCATGGCAATTTCTTATGTTCTTATTTTCTTAGGCCAAGAAAAACAGATTGCTGCAGGATACCTAGTAATGCCTTTTACCAGCATGATCTGAAGATGTGTTGCAAGAAACTGACTCCCAGCGCATAGAATCATCCACCAATTACTGTCAAGCAAATGATAATTTACAATATGGGCCATGAGTGCTGCAAAATTTTCCAATTGATTTTTTTTCTATTGTTGGAAGAATTTCATTCATCTCAATTTAGAAAACTAACCAATAAGTAGGGAATGATTTTCTTCACATCCGTGGTGTAAATTAAGGAATATTTATCACACAGTGCATACAACAACAGAAAGCTGATGTCTCTAATGATAATTTTATTTACTTAGCAATACTTGTTTGCACTACACTGACCCCGTATGAGATAAGGTTTGAGGATTGTTTTCTGATGTATATGCTATTTTATGGTCATGCTGTTGTATTTATGGACCTAATTTCCAAGTCATTTACAAACAAAACATGGTTTTATGCATGTAAATAAGTACTATAAAATACCCCAGGGCTCAGTAGGGATGTGCATTTGTTTTTAATGACCGCACACAAATAAATAAATAAATAAATAAATGAATAAATAAATAAATAAATAAATAAATAAATAAATGAATGAATGAATGAATGAATGAATGAATGAATAAATAAATAGATGTTGCCATTTTCAATTCATTCTGAATGGAACAAACCAATAATGATATTATGTGATGAAAATACCAGAAAATGTTTTGGTATTTTAGAATTTGTCTTAAGAAATGTCCTTCCCTAGGCCTTTTGGCACTCTACTCCAAAAACTGGACCAGAATCACCTGGTGTTTTATGAAATCCCTCTCATCCCGCAAAAGAAAATGAGGAGCCCAGACCTACCTGGGCCTCTCCCCTCCCCCCCACCATCCACCCCCAGGTTCAACTGCCAGGACCATGGAGGTCCTCAACCCTCACCTCTTTCTGGGGACTCTCAGTGTCCAAAGAGCAGGAGTGACCCTCCCACTCACTCCTGCCCTGGTTGGTGGTAGATTTAGAAATGACTGAAAAAAAATGAAAAAAACAAAACCAAACAAACTTAACTGAAATGAAACAAAGATGCTGGGCTTGCATTTCCCTAGGGCTCAATGCATGCAAAAATATGTGCATAACTCCATTGGCTCCCCGTTACATTTAGAGTACAATATAAGGCACTGTGCTTAATTTATAAATCCTTGAACAAAAGGAATACTGAATGGTTAAATGCATCACTACACATTCATGTTCCACAAAGGTATCTTCGATTAAGAATTAAGGGCCTGGTAACAATTTCATCACTAAAAATGGCGCGACTCAATAAAGTATGAGAGAGACCTTTACCTTTAGCTGGACCGAAATTATGGAACTATATGCTAGTGGAATTAAGATTAGCAGTTTTTCATCTTTTAAAAAGAATCTCAAAACATGGCTGTTTAGGCAAGCGTTTAAAAATATGAAAGAGAATAATATATAACTTTGTTGGCAGGCGAAGAGAATGAGAATATCTTTAAATGGACTGTAATGGTTATTGCTGGACTTTATTGAACCTTTTATTATAGTGTTTTATGTTTTATTTGATTTCATTATCATTGATTTGATTTTATGTTTTAAGAGGTTATTCATTTATTTTATCTATCAAAGGTATATTCTCATTCATGTATTTTATGCCATATTTAAATTTTGTAATATTTTATCCTATAAACCAATGTGATTGATCCAGAACACCGGTGTATAAAACCAAATAAATAAAAATAAAAAAAAAAATTGTGCGGATTTTTACATACACTGGCAATAGGCATTCCGGGGGAACAGTTGGGACTTGCCTGCATTCTTTTATAGTTTAAGAAAGTCCAAGCTTATGTTAACTTGGTCAAGTTACACTCTTGAAAGAGCAGGCATAACTTTGTGCATATGAGATTGTGTGCATACCAGGGCACTTATATGGGCATTTTCAAAGTGAACTTATACACTAAGGGGCGGATTTTCAAACCCCTGCGTGCATAAATCCGGCAGGATTTACGTGCCCAGGGCCCTTGCACGCCGGCGCGCCTATTTTGCATAGGCCGCCAGCGCGTGTAAAGCCCCGGGACGCACGTAAGTCCCGGGGCTTTCGAAACGGGGAGGGAGGGGGCGTGCCCGGGGCGTTCCTGAAACGACGTGGCGTTTCGGGGGCGTGCCGCGGCGTTTCGGGGGCGGGCCCGGGGGCGTGGTGCCGGCCCAGGGGCGTGGTCGAGGCCTCTGGACCACACCCCCGGGACCGGAGGACGGAGCGGGGCTGCTGGCGACGCGCGCAAAGTTAAGGGGGGGGGGGTTTAGATAGGGCCGGGGGGGTGGGTTAGGTAGGGGAAGGGAGGGGACGGTGGGGGGAGGGCGAAGAAAAGTTCCCTCCGAGGCCGCTCCGAAATCGGAGCGGCCTCGGAGGGAACAGGCAGGCTGCGCTGGGCTCGGCGCGCACAGGTTGCACAAATGTGCACCCCCTTGCGCGCGCTGACCCCGGATTTTATAAGATACGTGCGGCTACGCGCATATCTTATAAAATCTGGTGTACTTTTGTTCGCGGCACCGGCGCGAACAAAAGTACCGGCGCGCGTATTGTTTTAAAATCCGCCCCTAAATATTTTGGGGTGAATTTTAAAAGCATTGTTCCCATTAAAAGGCCCATAAACACGAGTACCTGGGCTGTGCATAAGCAACGTGTACTTTAAAAGCCACAAATTATTATGCACACACACACACACACACACACACACACACACACATATATATATATATATATATATATATATATTATATATACATATGCACAAGTTAATAAAGAAGGGGCACTGTTGGGACATGTCAGGGGCATTCCAGGGTGGGTCCAACATTTACATGCGTAAATCTGTATTTTAAATCCGATGGCCGCAGCATGGTGCAGACTGCTAGCTATGTATATTTACTTCTGCTCTTGATGAGGCGTAAGTCTGCAGAAATCTTTTAGGCCTAAAAAGACAGGGTGAGAGGTCTGAATAAGCTGGGGGAGTGCAGGCTGAAGAACCAGAGGGTTCTGGATGACTTGAAGATGGACTGGGCAAAATGATGGACTAATAGAACTGTCCTTCACTCAAGCATGTTTTAAAATCTGCTTACCTGTGCACGTTAAACCCGACAAAGTCCTAAGGAAGATACTCAAATTATAATTGCTTGAGTAACTGCTTAAAATTAGGGGCACACATACATACGGTAGGCGTACGTTAAATCATATGCGAGCAGTTGCATGCGCGATTTAAAATTCCTGCATATGTGCACTCATACACACATACTCACATATGTGGGAACCCGCACGCTGGTTTTGAAATTACCATCTTAATGTATGTAAGGTATTTATTCCCTTAAACCAATGCAAACAGAAAAGATGATAATTCAGGTAGCATCTAAAATAGAACGTCTTCTCTGATTTAAATTTAATTTGTAAGGCCCTGTTGCTTTACTAACAAAGGTAGACTACACTGTTTGCCACGAAGAGAATGTCATTCTGCAACACCTCTTCAGGAAGTTAATACTTGGGTTCTGCCAGTAGGTGAGTGTACAGCGACCCCTGTGGAAAAGTTTGAGCTCTTCAGTTTTCTTGGGTAGAGAGAGAAAGCAACCTTCTGAGCTTCCCCAGACAGAGAATGACTGGCAGGGTGAGGGCAACTTCTTGGCCTCAGAAGAATCAGGAGGAAGTTTATGAAGCCTTAAACTCCTTTCCTCTGGAAGCTGTGGCCAGAGAGGGACCATGTGAGTAAAGAAGTTTTGTATTTTTGGCCTAAAGATACTATGGATAAGGTATTTAAACTGGGAAAAGAAATAATAGCATGAAAGAATTGAATAAAGTGCCAGATAGCATCACAACTGAGCAAGTCACTGGGTGGAGTTTGCTCTAATGCTAGGGTAGTTCCCTTGCAAGCTTAGAGACTTCTGATAGCAATAGTTTTGAAGAGGTTTCTACCCTAATAAGAGTGACAAAATAAAATAGAAAAAGAGTATAAATAATTAACTTTATAAGCTGCTGGAACTAATGAGTCATCTGCTTGATCTATCTTATTGGATGGAATGTAAGTAGACTATGTGATCCTTCCACTCCTCTGGAATTCCCTAGGAGCAGGTGCCAAGGGAGGGTCGCAACAACACCTTAGAAGAAAACAACCAGCCAGATCCCCGGGGACTGTAATGGGGAAGAGGGTGTATGAGTGCAGGTTTATTTACCTTGTGGGGAGGAGAACAAGGTCTGCAATGCAATCTCAATGCCATGCTTGGAGGGCTCCTCAGATTTCTTTCAGTCTGTTTCAAACACCTCAGGTGTAGGAAACCACACAAACACACACACACAGACACACACACACACAAACACCCACACACACACACACACACATTCTTGGTAGACAGGGCCCCCCTCCCCCCGAGTGGTACTGAAGTTGGGGCCAGTTGTCCTCTGCCTCTCAATCTCCCAAGCCCCACAATATCTTTTCAAAACAGCAGCAGACCAAAAGGCTCAAGGAGGCAGTCCAGCCCCAATCTCTACCCAACTTGGCGACTGGAACTGTGCACAAATGTAAGAGTGGCCTGCCCTCCTCCCATCACCTCTCAGTCCCCAAGTCAACCCCAACCTTCTTGCCCATGCAGGCATCCCCTAAATAGCCCCTGCTGCTGTGGCCCAAATGTACCACTCTTGGCGGCTGGGGTCATTTAGGGATGCTGGCAGGTACAGAAGGGTTAGGATTTACCTGGAAGGATGGACTGAGAGGGGGAGGAGGGGATGGGAGGGGAAGGGGGATGCTGACAATGATTTACAAGCCTCAACCAGGTAAGAATGTAATTGTGAGCAAGAGGCAAGCTGAGTCAGTTCTAATTTTCCCATTGCTTGCATGGAGACATCGTCCTGTTTTTCTTATGGAACTCAAAAGAGAAATCAGAAAAGCCTTGCGATAGGAGATGTTGTCTCACTTGCATTGGAAAGTGGTTAGATAAGTTCACTTTAGTTTGCTTTTAGTCTTAATATACTGCTATTTAGCTTAACATATCAAAGCAGTTTACAACATATGGCTGCACAACATAATTGTGCCGGCCTCAGAGCCAGCCATTGCCAGTTTGAAAATTGGACCCAGTGGAGCAGGAGCAACTAAGAATCACTCCTGCCTCATTTTGACTTCTACAACCCACAGATTGGGTAAGATGGGAATGGGGAGGGAAGGGATAGGAAGGGCTAGGGCGAGGTGTTACTTCTGGGTGGTTTGGCATGCGGTAGGGGGTAGAGGGAATCTCAGCCCAGTCCTTTCCTTTTCTCTTTTCTAATTTTTTTGATGTAATGATGTAATATCATGAGACACGGTGTAACCAATGGGGTTGATTTAAAAAACCATGCTCAATGCCTAAATTAAGTGCTTAAATTATAGGCATTCAAAATTTAGGAAGATTTTCAGGATTTTAGGTAGAAAGTTGAAATCCAGAACCTCCAGGGGGGCATTCTCTGAAATGCTTCCTGTTCCATGTGCAGGTACCAGGGCAGGCAGAGCACCAGAGTCTCAATGCGTGGATGAGACGGTGCAGGGAGGAGGGATTCAGTTTTGTAAGGAACTGGGGAAACCTTTGGGGAAGGGGGAGACCTTTCCGAAAGGATGGGCTCCACCTTAACCAGAGTGGAACCAAGCTACTGGCACTAACTTTCAAAAAGGAGATAGAGCAGCTTTTAAACTAGAACAAGGAGGAAAGCCTACTAGGGGTGTGAATCGTGTGATCGATCGTCTTAACGATCGATTTTGGCTGGGGGGGGGAGGGAAATCTGATCGTCGTGTTTTTTTTTTGTTTTTTTTTTTAAATCGTTAAAAATCGTAAATCGGGGGAGGGCGGGAAAACCGGCACACCAAAAAAACCCTAAAACCCACCCCGAACCTTTAAAACAAATCCCCCACCCTCCCGAACCCCCCCAAAATGTTTTAAATTACCTGGGGTCCAGTGGGGGGGTCCCGGCGTGATCTCCCTCTCTCTGGCCATGACTGCGTTAAGAGAAATGTCACCGTGGCCCTTTGCCCTTATCATGTGACAGGGCAAAGGTAGCGCCGGCGCCATTTTGGTTCCTGGCTCCCGATGTCACGCGTGCAAGAGATCGCCCCCGGACCCCCGCTGGACCCCCAGGGACTTTTGGCCAGCTTGGGGGGGCCTCCTGACCCCCACAAGACTTGCCAAAAGTTCAGCGAGGGTCTGGGAGCGACCTCCTGCACGCGGGCCGTATTGCCAATCTTCAAAATGGCGCCGACGCTACCTTTGCCCTCACTATGTCATACGGGTCTTGCACATAGGGAAAAATAACCCTTGCTGTAGTTATACAATGTTAGGTTCCATATTAGGAGCTACCACCCAGGAAAAAGATCTAGGCATCATAGTGGATAATACTTTAAAATCGTCGGCTCAGTGTGCTGCAGCAGTCAAAAAAGCAAACAGAATGTTAGAAATTATTAGGAAAGGAATGGTGAATAAAACGGAAAATGTTATAATGTCTTTGTATCGCTCCATGGTGAGACCACACCTTGAATACTGTGTACAGTTCTGGTTGCCACATCTCAAAAAGGATATAGATGCGATGGAGAAGTACAGAGAAGGGCAATCAAAATGATAAAGGGGATGGAACAGCTCCCCTATGAGGAAAGGCTGAAGAGGTTAGGGCTGTTCAGCTTGGAGAAGAGACGGCTGAGGGGGGATATGATAGAGGTCTTTAAGATCATGAGAGGTCTTAAACGAGTAGATGAGAATTGGTTATTTACACTTTCGGATAATAGAAGGACTAGGGGTATTCCATGAAGTTAGCAAGTAGTACATTTAAGACTAATCAGAGAAAATTATTTTTCTCTCAATGCACAATTAAGCTCTGGAATTTGTTGCCAGAGGATGTGGTTAGTGCAGTTAGTGTAGCTGGGTTCAAAAAAGGTTTCGATAAGTTCTTGGAGGAGAAGTCCATTAACAGCTATTAATCAACTTTACTTAGGGAATAGCCACTGCTATTAATTGCATCAGTAGCATGGAATGTTCTTGGTGTTTGGGTAATTGCCAGGTTCTTGTGGCCTGGTTTGGCCTCTGTTGGAAACAGGATGTTGGGCTTGATGGACCCTTGGGCTGACCCAGCATGGCAATTTCTTATGTTCAGTTAAATTTAGGGGCCTACGTTTTTGCCTAAAATATCTCCTAGATCTAAGGGCCTAAAACTTATGGCCCTAAATTTAGATCTGCAATTTTCAAAACCACTTCTATAGGAAAATGGCTTTTTACCTTCAGATATCGACAGTCTTAATTCTCCTCCCCCCCCCAGCAGATAAAGGTTTGTACATTGTTCCACAGTGCATGGACTTTTACCCACACTGAGAGGAGACATTCTCAGGGGTGGAGCTAGGGCAGGAAATGCTACAAGGATCATAACTTTGCATTTTCAAAAATAGACATTGGTTGAAAGTTAGAAAGTACCTACATGTGACCCAGCTTTGCTTGTCACTAAAGATTTTCCCTTTTAAATCATGGGCAGTGGGAGGGAATTTTGCTAATCTTGAAATCCTACCCTGGCGTTAACCCCACCTTTTTGTGGTAAGGCTTGTGCAGACTATAAAGTTCCCTCAAGATACATGATCTAGGATATTGCTTCTCCTGAAGAAGAGTGATCAAGAGGGTGAGGAGTTGTTGCTGTTGGTCCACCAGGTTGGTCATCAGCCTGGTGGACTGATCAAGAGGACATAAGTTTGTTGCAATGGTTTAGAATTTGACCAGTCTGGATGGAAGGGAGAGCTCCAGTGTCCAGAAGGACTTGGGTCATTGATTTTTTTTGCTCTAGCTACCAGTTAAAGGTAAGGGTGAAAAGAAGTTTGAGCTTCTTGACTATCTAATTAGGATGTGCTGGATGTTTCTTGAACTCTGAAGAACTATTTTTGGACTAATGGATTTTTGGCACCTTTTCTCATATATGCTGGAATTACAATCAAGCTAACCTACCCTTCAAAGGAAAGGGTTAGTAAATATGGATGGTGGTGCAGGACGGAGGGGAACAACCAGGAGGAATAAAATGGACTAGGAGACTATGATTTATTTTTTACACTTATTTTCTTAATGCTGTTTCTTATCTTTACAATTCTTGCATGAATTCTTATTTTCAAACTGAAGTACATTTTTCTTTGAACACCAGTTACATGTGTAATATATGCGCATAACCCTTTAAAACCTACCCCTGCGTGCGCAAGCCCCGGATGCGTGTATGACCTGGGGCTTTGAAAAAGGGGCGGTCCAGGGGTGGGTCTGGGGACGGGGTGGGGGGACGGGGCTGGGGGCAGTCCGGGGTGGGGCAGCAGTCTGGGGGCTGTCCCAAGTCCTCCAGCACAGCAGCTGTGCTGAGAGATGGTGTGCCGGCAGCTGGCCGGGGCGCGCACGTTACGCCTGCCTCGGCCAGGCATAACTTTGACAACAAAGGTAGGGGGGGATTTAGGTAGGGCTAGGGAGTGGGTTAGATAGGGGAAGGGAGGGGAAGGTGGGGGGATTGAAAGGAAAGTTCCCTCCGAGGCCGCTCCTATTTTGGAGCGGCCTCGGAGGGAACAGGGAAAGCCATCAGGCCTCCCCCAGGGCTCGGCACATGCAAGGTACACAAGTGTGTACCTCCTTGCGCGCACCGACCCCGCGCACATGTTATAAAATTGGGTGTACATTTGTTCGGGTAGCGCGCACAAATGTACCCCACGCGCGTAAAATTAAAAAGCTGCCCCATTACATTTAGTGCACACTAACTAGAAATGTTACCAATAGGTTAAAAATTGTCAATTGGGGAGGAGTTTGCTAGCTAGAGGTATGGTTCTGCATTCCCACTGGCTGTCTCCTTAGTTACTTTTTTGTGTTGCCAAGGTTGCAAGATGGTATTTGTGGGGGGATGGCCAGTGCCTGGTAATAAATATAAACAAACAAGTGATTTAATAATACCATCAAATTCTAGTCAGAATAAACAAAAGCATGTAATGCAAATGCATATTTTAAAATATGCCAATCCCTTTATATTTTAGGAAAGGTGCCCTGGCATTTTAGGATATACATACTTTTAATTCCCCTGGTGTCTGTCTGTGTGTTTGGGTGAGTGGGCAGTAACTGGTGAGAGGGAAAGTGACTGGGGTGAATGAATGGGGTGACAGGTGGGGGAGAGACTGTTTGGAGTGATGACTGGTGAGAGAGAGGCAGCCTGGTGTGTGTATGGGAGGGTGACTAGTGAGAGGGGAGTGACAGGTGGGAGAGAGCCTGAAGTGATGTGGTGAGAGGGGGTAAAAGGGGTGACTGTATGGGGGTGACAGATAGGAGAGCGACCAGTTGGGGTGGTGCCTAGTGAGGGAGAGGCATCCTGGTGTGTGTGGAGATGATTGGTGAGAGGGGGAGAGACGGGGTGACTGTATGGGGTGACATGGGAGAGAGAGGCAGCCTGGTGTGTGTATGTGGGGCTGGGTGGGGTGTGTGACTGGGTTAACTATATGGGGTAACAAGTCACCCCACACATGTACCAGATTGTAGCTATCTCTCTAGTCACTACCCCAACTAATCTCTCTCTCGTCATCCCATACATTCACCCAAGGCACTTCCCCTCTCACCTATCACCCCCTCCACCCAAATACACAGACTCACACCAGGGGAATTTAAAGTATGCATATCCAAAAATGCCATGTCCCCTTTCTTAAAATACAAAGGGCTTAGCAAATTGTAAATATGCATTTGCATTACATTATTTTGCTGACTAAAACTTGATGCTATTATTATACATCACTCGTTTACACTTGTTACCAGGCACTGGCCATCTCCCCACAAACACCACCTTGCAGCCTTGGCAACACAAACAAGTAACTAAGGAGATAGCCAATGGGAATGCAAACCATACCTCTAGCTAATGAACTGCTCCCCAACTGACACTTTTTAACTTATTGGTAACTATTTTAGTTAGTGTGTACTAAGTCCCATTGTGCGCACTAACTCCGAAATTAGGGAAACCAGAAATAAACACCTCCCGAACCAGTTTAAAAATGAAATCAAATAAATAACAACACGAAATGAAAATAACATAAAAAAAATCAGGGCGCATCCCTACTGGTAAATGGGCTTTTTTGCTTTTTTCTGATCTTTTTGTGTCTCCTCCTGAAACTCCTTTACCCAGCCAGTGTTAACAGTGGGATTTGAGGAGTGAATTTTCTCGACCATACCAAGAGTCCAGGAAGTTAAGCCAGGGGTACTCAAACTATTTCTATGCCCACCCCCACAGCCAGTCAGGTTTTCAGGATATCCCTAATGAATATGCATGAGATTTATTTGCATGCACTACTTTCTGAGTTAAGCTTCCCCCCTGCTGGACAAAGCCCGGCAAAAGTAGCTCCCCAGATGCAGCCAACCAGCCAAACCGGGATCCCACTACACCCAGAAAAAACAAACCTCTAGGGGTACTTGTTTCCTAGGCAACTGTTGAAGGGAAAGCATGTGTGCACCTTCCATTTAGGATCCGTGGCAAAGTCCACAAGTAAAAGTACACATGGATTTTGCAAGTATTGGCATTGTTTTACAGATTGCCCCCACCCATTTGCAAAAATTTAGGGGCCTAAATTAGGCTTCTACCACTGAAAATCTCTACTAAACCCATAACTTTTTTCCCCACCCTAACTCCACCTCCACTGCCACTCATGTTCTAGGCACCTAAATGTAAACACCCAGCCCTGGAGTCAGTTTTTCAAGGTGCTGATTTAAATACCTTTCTCTCAAAGTTAGGCTCCTAAACCCTTTCAATACCGACCCATTTGAATCTAGCGGCCATGCAATGCAGGCTATAGTGAACATTCTGAGGTTAATATTCAGAGAACTGACAAGCAGGTAAGTTATTCAGGTAAATAACTTTATATGAAAATTAATCTGGACATACAATGGAATTTAGCAGGATAAGACTGCCACTGAACATACCCAGATACATTTACATGCATACCATTATCCAGATAATTTTAGGACAACTATTTTACTGACCAGGCGTATGCAGATAACTTTAGCTGGCAGCACTCAGTAGCTTCGTGCACTGGCTAAAGTTTAGCTGTGCTCCCCTCTGACCACCTCTAGTGCCATCTCTTTTTATCTGGATAAATTTTCTATGCAAACTCATTGTGCATGCAAAATTTATTCGCTCAGTGGCAGGAAAATATTCAAATCTTTAATTTTGTCCAGCTAACTCCAAAAGTTAACTGGACAATGAATTTGAGGTGAATTTTTTAAAAATGTAGCCACGTAAAATTAGCATATGCTCATGTAAGCAGCTTGTACTCACATATATGCTATTTTATAAACATCAAAAGTATGCACGTATTTTCGGTCTTATGCACTCATTTATGCGCATAAAAATAGAAGCGGTCTAGGGACGTTGCAGGGCATGTGCACAAGTTGCTATTTTGTAAGAGACTTGCGCTTGTACATTTGGCAGCTTATTCATGCAATTTTCACCTACTAATTATCTTGCACAACTGATTTCAAACTTGTCTATTGTTTACTGTTGGGTGGGTGGGAGGTCTGGGTGAACTGGGGGAGTTTGGAGTGAAGAACTAGGAGGGTCTCGATGACCTAGAGAAGAACTGGGTGAACTGTGGAGGTTTTGGCAAACTAAGGATTTCAATTATGAACACATTTTTTAAAATACAGTACTTTGGTGGGTGAACAGGGTTTTACAGGTTTTTTTGCATGTAAATTATACACATGTATGTTTTTAAAATAGGCAGGAAAAGTATGCGTTTGAATGCATTGCAGATATTCACACAAAGAGAAAATATATGCTCATATATTAGGGGGTAGACATACATGTATTTTATAATTTGTGCATACTTGATATGTGCAAATTATAAAATACTAAGGTGTATATCCATGTGGCCATATTCGTGTGTATATGGTACCAAGTGGGTTGTTTGAAAGTACCCTCCCTGAATATCAACTGCTGAAACTGTTCAAGAAGTATATTTTTCCAGGAATATAAATAATATATCATTTAAAAAAAAATCCTATACAGTACTTTAACTGAAGTCATTGGACCTAATTTGTCAAGGGGGCTCTCCTAGTTTATGCCTGTGGGAAGATGCTTTGATAAATCATGGCCATTGTGTTCAGCAAGTTGTCTGACTAAGTTGCCTGGAAGACCTGATTACTGTAAATGGTTTAAAGCTGATGTACAAGAGATTCATGGCAATTTCATTCCACTGGTATGTAATAAATAAATAATCTGAACAGATTAGAATAATTTATTTGCATTTACTAGTAAGTGAGCTATATTATTCACAATCGGTAAATGCCTAAGCGAGCTGTAAAGTCCTTAAACTCATGTGCGGAGATGGAAGTATTTTTTCACACTCGACAGTGTCACACTGATGCTTTTATTTTGCTATAAAATTAGAAGTATTTTTAACAAGCAGAGTTCTTCCATACGAAACAGCAAAATGTAAACTTGAGCAATATTATTTTCACAGTTGTTTGTAGCTTCCCATCTTTCATGAAAGTGTTTCATTCTTGTACTGATGTCTACCTTCTGTCAGCGAAAGACTAATGCTAGTTTCAAAACACTTCCTTTTTCTTTTTTTTTTTTTTTTTTATAAATTTGTCTTTATTAGGTCAAAGAATACGGAAAGGAAATACAAAGAACACTGAAGTCCAACAATGAAATAACATTAAGACAATGACCCAAATTTTTCAGTTTAATCCCCAGTCCATTAAAAGTGGACTAAATCACAGTCACCCCCATTTGCTCATTTTCAAAACACTTCTTATGTAGACAAGAGGAGAAACTATTTCAAGAGATGTTGACATGCTTCTCGGAACCCATCTGGAAAGTTCAGTGCTATTATGCCTCAATCCACATTTAAAAATGTGCAAACCAATCTCCCCTCCAACCCAATCTTTAAAAAGTGCCCTCAATAATCCTTCCTACCCACAAAGACTCCCTCCCCTCCAACTGCTCCCCAAGCCAAACTGGCAGGAGGATACAGTCTTACTATCAGGGGAGATGGGGATCACACCTATGGTGTTCAAGGCCGGGAGACATGGCAGTGAGCCATAGGGATTCACGTTCATAAAGGGTTATGCAACATACATACTAACATAGTAATGATGGCAGAAAAAGACCAAATGGTCCATCCAGTGGGCTCTGTAAGTTTCATAAGATAGTAATCGCCACTCCATACAGATTACTCCATGTCTCTGGTTAGGGTAGTAACTGATGCTTTGTTCTGGTTAGTTCCAAGCATTTTGTTAAGGGTAGTAATATTTACAACCAGACATGCTGCTTGAACATGCTTTGCTTTTGCTCTTGGCTGTGGAAGCAGTCCTGTGCTTTTTGCCTGATGTCTGCATATCAGTATCCTAGACCATAAAAGTTGGGGGCCCAGCATTGGCTATCATCTGAATCCAATTCCCCTTTTCCCCCCTGCTGTTAAAGCAGAAAGCAATGTTGCAGTCGCACCAAAAGCATCAAGGCTAATCATCAATTAATGGTAGTAATCCCATGTCTTCTGACTAAGGGTAGTAACTGCCACTGTTATGCTCAGGCTTGTGAACCCTTAGGCTGACGGGAGGATGGTATACCTTTGGAGAAGATCCGTAGGTTCTCCCGTCGGAAGGCGAGGCAGGAACAGAAGATGTGATCAGCTGACCCTCGGCACTGTAGATAGAGATGACTGTGGAGGCGAACGAAGAGTCGTGACATCGAGGAACGGAAGTGTGTCTTCGCCACTGGAAGTCCGCGGTCCCCCCAGGAGGAGCCCGTAGGGACCCGGACCGCTGGGACTTAGGTGGACCTTTGAGAGGTCAAGGAAATGGACGTTCGGTGCAAGGGCTGACTGGAGCTTCACCCCTGGAAGCCCGCGGTCCCCCTGGGAGGAGCCTGTAGGGACCCAGGCCGCTGGGACTTAGGTGGGCCCTTGGAGACGATGGTCAGGAAGAAGTCCAAGGTCAAGTGCCAGAGGGTCGTCGCTTACCAGTCCGAGGTCACACACTGAGGGATCACCGCTTGCCAGTCTGAAGTCACACACCAGAGAATCACCGCTTGCCAATCCGAAGTCAATACCAGGAATCACAGCTAGCCAATCTGAAGTCAGGAACCAGGAACACCAAGACGAAACAGGAACAAGGAATCAAGACACTGGAACTCACTGAAGCAAGCAGACCTGACCAACGTAGGACATTGTCAAGTCAAGGAATGGGCAGAGGAAGCCTCCTTATATACTTCCTCTGCCCTGGATCATTGGAAGCAGGTGAGTATCATTAAAGGGATCAGGTCCCTTTAAATCAAGCAAGGGGGCACGGCCTCACGCCTAAAGATGGCGGTGGCCATCTTGGATTTCCTCCACGGAGGAAAGCCAACAGAACGCCGCGAGGGAGAAGCAGGAACGGCTCCCAACCCGGCGGCCAGAGTGCGGTCTGGCCCCGGAGTGACGGGCACCGGCCCAGGGGAATAGATCAAGTGTTGCCGCGGTGGGTCGCTGCCGCGGTGGAGGTAGGGGGCTGCGCCCGTGGCCGTCCACGGGCGCGGGACACAACAGCCACTCTATGCAGGTTACCCCCTTGCACCCTTTACTTCATTTCCAATCTCTAACCTTTAAAGATCCAGTGTTTATCCCATGCTCTCTTGAATTTGTTTATTATTTTCATCCTTGCCACCTCCTCTGGGAGGGCATTTCAGGCATCCACCACCCTTTCAATGAAGAAATATTTCCTGACATTGGATCTAAGTCGTCCCCCTGGAGTTTCATTTCATAACCCCTAGTTCTACTCTTCCCTTTCCAACGGAAAAAGTTCAAAGTTTGCGCATCATTAAAATCCTTTCAGGTATCTGAAGGTCTGTATCATATCTCCCTTGCATCTCCTCTCTTCTAGGGTATACATATTTAGATCCTTCAGCCTCTCCTCATAAGACTTCCGATACAGACCCCATGCCATTCTGTCACTCTTCTCTGGACAGCCTCCATCCTGTCTCTATCCTTTTTGAGATATCATCTTGAGAACTGAACACAGTACTCCAGGTGAGGTCTCATGAAAGACCTGTACAAAGGCATTATCACCTCCTTTTTCTTGCTGGTTATTCCTCTCTCTATGCAGCCCAGTATTCTTCTGGTTTTAGCTATCGCCTTGTCACATTGCTACACTGCCTTCAGATCATCAGACACTATTACCCACTATCTAGTCTGTGCACATCAGTCTTTCACCACCAATCACATATGGCTCTTTTGGATTACTTGGAGCCACTGTGCTTGACTAGAATCTCTTCTGATACTGAGGTTCTAGAGCAGAGTTTTTCTGAGACTGGCCTCCTGGATCAGAGTCTTTATGAGACTGGGCTGCTGGTTCAGGGACTCTTTGAGACTGGGCTAATGGTTCAAGGTCTCTTTGAGACTGGGCTGCTGGGCCAGAGTCTTTCGTGCACTGGGTGGCTAGAACAGAGTCTCTCCAGTGCTGGGTATCTAGGCCAGCATCTCTCTGGTGCTGGGCTACTGGAACAGCATCTCTCTGGTGCAGGGTGACCTGGCTAGAATCTCTCAGGTGCTCGGCGGCCAGGCCAGAGTCTCTCAAGCACTGGGTGGCAGGAGCTGGCTCCTCCTGGAGTGCAGCTGTATGCACAGGCTGATCCTGAATCATATCATATGGACCGGGCTCCTCCTAGAGTGGATCAGATAGACCGGGCTCCTCTCTAAGTGGATTAGGTAGATCTGGCTCCTCCTGGAGTGGATCTGTGGGTGTGGGCTCCCCCAGGAGTCGAACTGTGGTAGTGGCGCTTCCCGGAGAGGATCTGTGGGAGTGGACTCTTTCTGGAGCAGAGCAGATGGAACAGACTCCTCCAAGAATGGAGTTGCAGGACCAAGCTTCTCCTAGAGTGGAGTTGCAGGACCAGCACCCCACACACCTCTAGTGGGCAGGATTAAGAACCATTCTTGATGCCTTCAGGAATTGTTGGTGTTTTCAACACTAACACAGGTTACAAAAATAAAGAGAGGTAACAACATTTTTCTTAACTTACCAGACTGTGTGATGGCAGACACCGATGCTTGTAGCTTGGGAGCAGGAATTATCATAGGACCGGAAAAGTTTTTTCCCTGGCTTACTAGGCTTATGAAGCAGACAGCGAATCCTGGTCCCACTCCAGAGAGGTCATGGCCTTTTCATTCTGTCTCAGATCAGGCAGGCAGGATTGGTATTTTCCCCAGTAGGATTAGGGCCAGACTCGGGGTCAGGGGTGGAGTGGGTCTTCTGCTTATACCAGCTATCTCTCCCACAGGTTGAGCCCTTGGATTCTAGTGGCTGGCAGTACTTATCCGGAACTAGGCAAGCCAAGTGTAGGAGCATGGCGAGAGCAAGAAGACATCACAGGCTGGGAGTTGGAACACAGTACAGGCTATAAGCTGGAAAATGGTATAGTTTGGGAGCTGGAACAAAGCACAAGTGGGGGGGCTGGATACAGGCAGGGCTAGAGAAAAGGACTGGGAACAAGGGCAGGCTTGGCTAGAAGATTAGGGCAAGGCCTAGCAGGGCATGACAAGGACAAGACTAGACAAAGATTAGTCAAGGACTGGACAAATACTGGACTTGAACAGGCAACAATAAACATGAAGACCCCAAATGGGGCACAAGCATGGCTAGGCAGGATAGAAAAGTCCAAGAGGGCACAGAGCAAGGCAGGTAGGCCTGGAATGCCACAGAGCAAGGCCAGGAAGCCTGAAAAGGTACAGAGCGAGGCAAATGGCCAAGGTTGGCTGCAAGGCAAGGCAGAAGACCAAGGTAGGCTGCAAGGGAGGAGGCCAAGGTAGGCTGCAAGACAAGGCTGGAGGCCAAGATAGGCCACAAAGCAAGGCAGAATAGCAAGGCAAGGATAGCAGGTCAAGGAGTCAAGGTGGCTCAATGAAGAGGTACTGAGGGAAAGGAAACGCTGGGTTAAGTAGGCTTGGAGTCACCATCCCATGGGATCAGCAATAGGGTGGCTAGAGCAGCTGTGAGCAAGGCTCACTGATGACCTCTGCTGGTGAGGGTGGGGTAGCTGCATAGCAGGCTGAATTGTGACACAGATGTGTCACCTTGGGGGTCTTTCTCCACTTTGCAGCCCTCAGCCATCTAGATGCCTAAATACTAGGCCTTTCCAAGCAACCCCTTTTAAACCTATAGAGGAACAATCTGGATCCTTGGCAGTGTGGCCTTGTTCGGGCTAACAACTGCTCTAAGGTTGCCTCATTTTAAATCATTCTGTGGCCTCATCAACAGAGCATCATCCTTTGAGAGATCTGCTATTTAAGATAGAGAATATACATACAGAGACTATAGTAAAACCCTCAATTAGAAAGAGGACATGCAAGCACAACAGAAAACATGCAAAGGAGAAACCTTTTGCATGTTCTCAATATGGGAAAGATTTCACTAGTAAGAGAGAACTAATACAACCAGAATGTAAACAAAGGGAAGAGACTGAGTTCAGTTACATAATATGGGAAAAGTTTAATAAAGCAAACCTCACAAATTACCAGAAAAGTCACATTGATGAGAGACAATTGTCATATTCTGACTGTGTCAAAAGTTTCATTCAGTGAGCAAATTTGGCATGCAACCCAAAAATTCTACTCAGCAATAAGATCGATTTCTAGTAGAGAATGTAATAAAAGCTTATGTCACAAAAGTAATACGGATAATAGATCATTCTCTTGTACTAAACTTGACAAGTGTTTCAACAGGAAAACATACATCTCCTATGCTACGCTGCTTTGCAGCAATACCCTTTATCTTACATTTTAGGAGTCTTTCTTCTACCCAGAATTGCTGCCATACCCAGACTTTGCACTGTTTCTTGTTGTCACTCTGCTTTCCTGTCATTCCTTGGATGCTACACCTTGGAGTGTTCTAACCACTGTGGGAATCTGCTTTGCACCTCTCATAATGCTTTGCTGTGTTGATGGCACCTTTTGTGCTGCTATGTCCCTTTATTGGTGCTTTGGGATTTTTCCTGCCTCCTTTTCTGCTTTGTTCCCCCTTCTTGCTGCCTTAGGATGTTGATGTCATTCATATTGCCTTCAAGAGTTCATGCCACTGTTGTTGATGCCCTCTGTTGAAGCCTTAGTGTGTTCTTCCCACTCTTGCTACTTATTTGCTCCTCTCATGGTGCCTTGGAGAATTCCTGCCACAGCTGATATCCCTTTGTCTTAGGCTATTCGTGCCACTTTTGGTGCCACTTTTTGACAGTCTAAGGGCCTCAGAGTTCTTTTCCATTTCTGATGATGTCTTCCCACAAATTTCATTAGAATTAATCAGAAAACTCTAAATTTGGAGTCCAAAATAGCAAGCAGTGCTTTCCCCATTGACTTTAATGGTAAACAAATGAATGCATAAAACAAATAAATGAAAAAATATATTTAATTCAAACAAATCAAATAAATGGATGTGACCTATGAAATGAATTAACAAATAGAAATGAAAACTTTGCCTCTGCACATCCCTACTAGCTGCCTAAATTTTGGCAAAGGAGTTACAGGGGCTTATCTTTATCTAGATAAGTTTTATCTGTGGTGGGAGTGAACCCTTGAGCCAGAGCGAGAGATGATGACGCCAGCCGAGGAGGCCTTTTGGTAGGAACTCATCTCCAGGAGGTGGCATAGGTGAAGAGGAGGACTCACTGGAGCTAGTTCTGAAGATCCGACCGGGCGACCCCCCCCCCCCCCCCGAGGAGCAGGTGGTCTATGAACGCTGTAGAGCCCCCAAGGAGCGGTTACTCGGGCATTCACCCAGCATTCACCCAGCTGGATAGGAACTGAACTTCATGAAAGACAGCTGAAGTCCAGGCAGATGATCCGAAGCAGGCAGCGAATAGATGAAGCGAGGATAGAGGCCACTGGTCAGGACGGGCAACAGACAAGCGAGGACGAAGAGACGAGCCAAGGTCAAGCCAGGAGATCAAGCCAAGGAAAGGAGCCAGGAATGGAGTCAGGCACTAGGAAGCAAGGAACACAGGGGAACAAGGCACCAATGTCACTTACCGGGGCCAACTTGCTGCTTCCTGCGCTGTCCCTTTAAGGAGCAGATTGGATGGGCATTTGGTCGTTTTCTGCCATTGTTACTATGATACCTTTAGCCAGGTAAATATCTTTGAAAATTGCTGTCCCTATCTAATAGGCTTGAAAATATCCATGATCTTTGAATGCTCGGAATACTTTGTATTCTTTTGGCATGAATTCCAACCAACCTGGGTAAATCGGTGCTAATCACCTAAGTACCAACTCAGCAGCATATAGGCTAGTACTCCAACTCCCGCTCCTCATCCGCAGTCTCTGCATTACAAAAAAAGCAGAAGCCAAAAGCTCCACCCCAATCCCCTTCCAGTATTTTTGTTTTTTTAAGTGACAGGCAATGAAGGAAGCCCTCCTTCTCAAGCCCCCTTCCTGCAATTATAACAAAAATCCTGACAACCTATTGTCAGCGCGATGCAGGACACCAAGACAGAGGAGCTAAACCGGCTGCTTCCTCTGTTCAGCTTCTCAAACACTTTTACAGGTACTGGATAGGTCTGGATGATTGGGGGGGGGGGGGGAGAATGGAGCATGTGGTGGGGAATCGCAGTTTTCATTTTTTATTTTATAAAACAGTTGAAGGGGATGGGGAGCAGGCTTCTGGGACAGCGGACAACTTTTCTTGAGGGGGAAAGTGAGGTAAGAGAAACAACAGGCAACTTTTCTTTAAATCGCCGATGGGGCTTGAGAGGTGAGAAGGCTCAGGGCGCCGCCGTCATTTTTTTTTTTTTTAACGTAGGGAGGAGCATTGGGATGCAGGGTTCCTGAGTCACTTCCTTTAAAAAAAAAAAAAAAAAAAAGCATTCAGCTGCTGCCCACAACTTTTTTTTTTTTTTGGTAAAGCAGAGAAAGGGAGGAGGAAGAGGGCCATTGGGTGTGGGGTATTTTTGGTTTGATTTTGAAGTCACATTTCAGCAGCGCCAGGAGCTGATAGTTAACCGGGTGAAGTTTAGACCAGCGTTTTTTTTTCCCGATGAGACTTACACGAGAAAGTTTAGCTAGATAAGGCTGAATAGCGGCCCTACCCAGCCAAACTTAGCCCCCCCCCCCCCCGAGTAACCCCACGCTCCCATTTTTCACCCAGCTATATTTGACCTGGGTAGAAACATACACAGATAAGATTTAGCCATCGAGTTGAGTGGAATATTCGTTCAGAGGTTTTGTCTGGGTAATTAAAAAAATACCTGGACAAAACTCTTTGACTATGGATCTCTCGTTTATTACAAAAAAAAAAGACAAACAGGCCCCCATCCAGCTTGTGCAGTTCTTCCTGTGACCACACACTGCGAGGATATATCCCAGCTGCTGGATGATCTTGCATGCTGGCTCCTTAGTCATGGCTGCAGTGTTGTCAAAATACCTGGGTCTAGACCTTCTGGTTCCGTTAGGGAGATGAGATGCTGTCCGGATGCAGTCAGACATATGGAGCGTGGTTTGCCCCTTGCTGCTCATGTGCTTTCATAGATTGAGGAGAAGTTTGTGTTTGGCATCCCCGAAGAGATGTTTGATGTGCTCGGCTGATTGTAGCAGGATGCCCAAACTTATCATCCCAGCAGCAATGGCTTTCCAGACTTTCTGCTTTGCTGCACTGGACTATTTTGTGGGCTCCTTGACCTACAGAATGTCATATATTTTTACCATCATCTCCAGGAGCATGTCATTTTCCTTGTCAGTGAAGGATTGTGTGCACTTTGGCTGCTGTGAGATAGGAGGAACAGGGTGACCTATAGCCCTCACTGTGGAAGTCTATGACTTAGTATCAGAGAATAATTGACGATCCTGATGCCTTTAAAAAAAAAGTCAGGCATGGCTCTTCAATGAAGAGTTTAACTGATGATTTCTATTGTGCTTATGTTTAGTCTGCACTGTATTTTCTGAATGTCTGGCTTTCATTATCATTTTTATTTATGTTTCTTTTGTAAAACTCCTTGTAGCCCATTGGTTGATAAATCTGTAAATAAATACATTTGTGGCCTTTGGGTCAGCTGGAAGGGATCCCTGTCTTGCTGTGTTCTACTCCTGCTTCCTTCCCTTCTCTCATTGGTTTCCTCCCTGCCTTTCTTATGACCTCCCCTAGTCACCTCTGCTTCTCCTCCATGCTCCTGCTCCCCCTCTCTCTCCTCCACATACTCTTCACCACTGCCCTCCTCTTCCAGCTGTCACTCCTCTCCATTGCTCTCTTCCTTGTCCTCCTGCCCGCCTCCTGTCCCTCCTGTCGTCGTCGTCCCCCAACTCATCCTCCCAGCCCTCTGGACTTTCTCCCCCTACTAGTACTCCTTTTTGCCCCCTCCATTCCTGTGCCCCCTGACTCCTGCACCCACTCCTCTTGCCCTCCAGTCTCTTCCTCTGCCTGATTGGCATACGTTGCATAGCAGCGCTCACCCACAGATACACAATCTCCTGAACAACACTGAACTGGGGCAACCCTCACGCGCATTGCCTCATGCCAGTCAAACTCCATAACAAATGCTGACTTCACAGGGACAAGCATAGACTCACGCAATACATGCTCCTGCACACAGGCACCCTCTCAGAAGACACAGCAAGGGTAATAGAAAGGGTAACAAGTCACAGACAGATTAACACAGTCAAAAGAGACTCAAGACAGCAAAGATTTACCTCACCTTTCTTCTAACTCTTCCACAAAAACCTAGACCTCTTTCTTCCTTTCAGCACTTAACCCAAAGATATGCAGAAAGCAACCCTCGGGCCAGGAAACGAAATGTGCAGTTGCGTGCAGCAGTGCATAGGTGGGTTGCACAGTTGCACTGATAAGGCTCCATGAGCGTTTGAACCCGGCCGCACAGCTTTCCTTTTATATTCCTGCAATGTTGCGAGCAGTTTTAGTGAAGTCAGCATAAAAAACTTCTTTTTACACCCGCATAAATCTCCTGCATTTAAAAGGGGGCTATACGGGCACTTGCAAGGCTGAAGTAAAATTTACCCCTGTTTGTCACATTCTGCCTATTCACCTTGCCAGGCAGCTTTGAAGCAAAATGTTTTTATTCCACTGGCATGCCTGAAAAGCTGCTTGTCTCAGCCTCCTTTCCAGCCTCAAAATCGGTGTATCGATGTATAAAATCACAGACTGCAGTCAACAAATAATCCTATTAAAGGGTAGAGGCTGTGAGACCACATCAGGATTTGTGGGTGAGCTTTCCTTTAACTTGCAAAAGTGTCCAGGTTCAAGCAGAAGTCCCTAAAGTCCCAGGTTCCTCCGAGCTGTGCATTCGTGGCACCATGGTACCCCTGGGTTTTGCTTTATGATCAAGGCTCCTAGAAGCCTGTGCCACTTCAGGTTTAGTAGCTGCGGCAAGGTCAACTGAAACTTGCAGCGAGGAAAAGTATATATATATATATATCCTAAAGTAGATTGTGACAGCGGAAAATGCTGCAACACCATTTAAACATTTTTCAACGAGCAGATTTTATTATACACTGCATTAATTCACTGCAGAGGAAAATCATACAAGAGAAGTGCTAAAGAAACAGACTAAACACCCCTCCCAATCTCTGCTATTTACAACAGTGAAGGGGTGGCAGCTTGTCCTTTTGAAACTAGAAGATAGAAGAAAGAACTATTTGGACTTTCGGATAATAGAAGGACTAGGGGGCACTCCATGAAGTTAACAAGTAGCACATTTAAGACTAATTGAAGAAAATTCTTTTTCACTCAATGCACAATTAAGCTCTGAAATTTGTTGCCAGAGGATATGGTTAGGGAAGTTAGTGTAGCTGGGTTTAAAAAAGGTTTGGATAAGTTCTTGGAGGAGAAGTCCATTAACTGCTATTAATCATGTTCTGGATCAGGCAGACATCCGAGTTTGCCATCCAGGCAGCTAAACTTTTTCTCCAATCAGTCCTCAAGACAAAGATTCTTTAAGTTTGAAATTATTTATTGTACAGGTAAATTCTACTTACAGTTGTTGCATCTCAAATGTACGCCCCAAGGCAAAGATCTTTGGTAACTGGAGACAGGGTAGCAAGAGGAAGAGGAGGTCTTTGTGTTGCAGGAGTTAGTTTATGGTAGAGGTAGGAAGCTTGAGGGATATGAGGCTGATTTAGTCTTTAGACGAAGGCAGTAAAAGAAAAGGTAAAAACCCGATTGTTTCACAGGGTGCTGCTGACTCAGAAGAAAGCATGGGCAAGACTGAGCTCTCGTCAAGAGCTGTTAGAGGAAAAGCCTCCACAAGCTAGGGGCAGGGGGGCAAGGTCCAATGGCAGCAAGCCTAAGAACCATGTGATACAGGGGAAGCATGAAGGGCCATCCCTTGAGCCTATAAGGCACCTAGGAAGACTCAAGTTAGATTGAGGGGTATTCAAGCTCTTCCGATAGTGAGAGGAAGTGGAGGAGGGAGGGAACTTCTCTTAAGGGTAAAGGCCCCTCTTATTATTATATATCAACATTCAATCTGAGATATCACATCGGTTTACATTCAAGTATTGTAGGTATTTCTCTATACCCAGAGGGCTTACAATCTAAGTTTTGTACCTGGCGGGTAAAGTGACTTGCCCAAGGTCACAAGGAGTGACAGCAGGACTCGGACGCTGGTCTCCTAGTTCATAGCCCACTGCTCTAACCACTAGGCTATTCCTCCTCCCTACCTCTTAAAGGCAAGGCTCACAGACTTTTATTATGGGTTACAAAAAGTGTTTCAGTATCAAGAATCCTCAGAAGGGAAGACTGCACTAAACACAGTTAAACTACAGTATATACAGATACAAACATGTACCCACTGCTGGGGACAGAACAAATCAAGTTGACTTAGGGAATGGCCTCTGCTATTACTGGCCTCAGTAGCATGGGATCTTCTTGGTGTTTGGGTACTTGCCAGGTTCTTGTGGCCTGGTTTGGCATCTGTTGAAAACAGGATGTTGGGCTTGATGGACCTTTGGTCTGACCCAGCATGGCAATTTCTTATGTTCTCATGAACTCTTCTAATACCATTCTCAAGAGAGCCCCATTTGTCCTCATGTGCTGAATCTGTATTGTAGGTCTAGAAAAGTAATGACATTAGCAATATAGGTCAAAGTCACTATCACTAATCTGAATTCAGATGGCTTGAATGCTTCCAGAACCAATTCAGGTCTTTTGCCATTTTTGCTTTTAATACAAATTATTAAATAATTGAGCCCCATATTCAAAGATCCACTGAATGGGTAAGATATCTAATTAGGAAAATATTCTGTTGAAACTTACTGGCTAGGAATGCAGCTGGTGAAAATTTGACCAGCTAGATTTAATGCTGCTGAGATTACCCAGCTAAACAAAAGATTAGTGCTGAAATTCAGACACCATCCTGCCCAGGAAAGAAAAGTTGTGGTGGGTCAAGGACAACCCATCCCCCGACCCCCACCCTCGTCCATGAAAGAAAAGTTGTAGGGGCTTAGAGGACCCAGTTTATGCCTACCAAAGAAAATTGTAGTGGTCCGAGCCCCTCCCCTCTTCATCCGCTACCTAAAAAAGTGGAACGCCATATCACTCCCCCAAAAGTGTCCCCAAAACCAACCGGGAGGAGGAGAAGTCCTTACCTTCTCCCTCTCAGCTGATTAGTTATGATATTTATTTATATAAAAGCATGAATCACCCGCTCCCTCTGAAGTTTGGGGCAGGGTACATAAAAACACATGCAGATAGCTCTGACAGCTACCGGCACTTACTATTCATTTATTTTCTGCACTCTAGAGTGAACAGACCAATTCCTGTTCATAACTGTTCTGAATAGATATTCATGGTCCCTTCATTGACAAGGTCCCACCTCCCCTTTTTTTAGGTAGTAAATGGGGGGTGGGGGCGTAGCTTGGCCCACTACAATCTGTTTTTGACAGGTGGATAGAAGGAAAGCGAAAATGGGCCACCCTCAGTTCACTACAACTTTTCTTTCACGGGCAGGAGGAAGGGGATTTTAGGGCACCACTCAGCCGATTTCGGAGCAGCCTTGGAGGGAACAGGGAAAGCCATCGGGGCTCCCCTTGGGCTCGGCGCACGCAAGGTGCATAAATGTGCACCCCTTTGTGCACGCCGACCCTGGATTTTATAACATGCGTGCGGCAGCGCGCACATGTTATAAAATCGGGTGGCTATCGGCACCATTTTGAATACCGGCAGCCGACGGCCGAGTGCAGGAGATCGCTCCAGGAGCCCCCTGGACCACCAGGGACTTTTGGCAAGTCTTGGGGAGGTGCCAGTATTCAAAATGGCGACGATAGACTTTGCTCTTACTATGTCACAGGGGCTACCGGTGCCATTGGTCGGCCCCTGTCACATGGTAGGAGCACAAGATGGCGCTGGCCGTCCATTGCTCCTACCATGTGACAGGGGCAGACCAATGGTACCGGTAGCCCCTGTGACATAGTAAGGGCAAAGGCTATCGGCGCCATTTTGAATACTGGCAGCTGACGGCCCGAGTGCAGGAGATCGCTGCAGTACTCCCGCTGGACCACCAGGGACTTTTGGCAAGTCTTGGGGGGTCAGGAGGGTGGGGGGTTGTAAAGGGTTGGGATGGGGGATTTTTTGGGAAACAAATATATATGTAACTAATGAACGGATCGGGGTCCCCTGAGAACGGATGCAACGGATTTGGGTCCCGACAAATACGAATACCAAATGGGACGAATCCGTCCCTGCTGCACATCCCTAAAACACAATAGCCAATATAATACAAAAATATGGGAGATGCACAACTAAAAAATATATCAAAACTCCCAGAACCCTCCTTTTCCTTCTCTTCCCCCCTGTTCTCACCCACAGTTTGCAAATCCACATAAAGTACATGGCAGGAAAATGAGAACGTGATCTACAGCTTAAGAATTCTACAGTCCTCCAGTGCCAGCTCAGCATTATTGCACTGTGTTTATAATCAAACTGTACAGTCCATGGGGTAGGGACTATAAAAAGGAGACCCAAAACTTCAGAAATATTTTTTGTTTGAGCAGCACAACTATTTTTTCAACCTGTTGCTCCATAACACCGTGCTGGCATGTTATGGAACAAGTTGCAATTGTAAAAGGGAAGGAGCGCCTGGTGTAAGCCGTTTCTGCAAGATGGCCTTAGCTAACAACAGCACTTTCCTATTCCACTGTTTAGTGAATGTGTCTTTAAAAGTGATATGATACAAACCATCAAAGAGAAAATCTGGGCTTCCATAGGCAATAACATATCCGTTATATTCAGGAACGGTAACTTTCAAACTGGCGTGCGGGCACACATTGGCGCTTGTGTGTCGACCTGCGCCCAGGGACGCGGCCATTTCGTAAGTTGTGCACGTATGTTGTAAAATAGCCTGGCCACGCGCACATGGATACAAATCCCGCTTCTGTGGCGCAAGTCAGGGGATGTTTAAAAAGGTGCGCGCCCGCACCATTCCCAGTTTACCAGTTTGTCCATCAGTTTGCCCAGATAACAGCTAGGTCCTCTAAACCTCCCTGGTTTGATAGTGTACACCCCCCCCCCCCCCCAATAACCCCAGACCCTTTTATTTTATAACTGTTATGACCGTCAGTTGCAGATGGCTGCGAATGTTCTTACTCACTTCATGTGCTGCCACCCTCTCTTCCTTGGGTGAACTCGCGGCTGTGGCTAGCTGCTTCCGACGCACGTCGCCCTGTCCCAGGACCCCTGATGGCGGCAGGGATGCGGCCGACTGCCATGTCTCCTCCAGGCCTTCCTAGATGTGCGCGCGTGCTACATGGCCCTCATTTAAGGACGCTAGGGTGGGAACCTCAGGGGCGTCTCCTACTGATGACATCACTAGCCCTGGACTCTTAAGCACCACCGGGGCCTGGCTCTAATCGACTTGGCAACGAGTTCCCTCATTGCTGATTCCTGCTGATCCCTCCTCGGACCGTGGTTCTTGTATCCTGCACTTCCTGGCGTGAGACACTCTTCGAGTACCCGCTCCTCGGGGGCTCATTCCTGTCTCTGGCTATCCGCTCCTCGGAGGGCCCTGCGCCTTGGATGCTTGCCTGCCGGCTTCCCCGCCTCTCAGGGTCACTTCTGGAACTGCTCTGTTTCGTGGAGACTCAGCGTTGCTGTACCCCGCTATGTGGGCCATTGCCTCTTACTTCAGTGACTCTGCCGTGCTTCTCCGCTCCTCAGAGCAGTGCTTTGTGTACTTCAGTGACTGCGCCACGCTTCCCGCTCCTCGGGGCGGCGTTCTGCTTCAACGTCAGAGTCTGTGCTCGCACTTCCCCTGTGCCTCGAGGTAGTGCTCCGTGCATTGCCAGAGACCCCTGGGACTTCCCAACTTCTCGGGTAAGCCTACGTCATTCCTCCCGTGCTGACTCACCCCATGGTTCTGCCCCTTGGGGTTGTTCCCTCGGCACTCCTCCATACCTTGCCTTCCATTCCCCGCTCCTCAGGGCCTGCTCAGCACTTCACCATTGGGAGTTTCTACTCTGGCATTTGTACCCACACCCCAGTCTCTCTCTCTTTCCCCGTACTCTCTGGGCTGTGTCATCTGCTGCTACAGAACTCGCCTCCCGACGGTGAGGCCCAGTGGGGCTCCTCCCCATGGACGGTACCAACTCTCACCTCGGGCCAAGGGCCCATTAACTCACGAACCCTAACAATAACGTAGACATCATCCATAGCAGAAGTAAAGTTACACAACAGGGGATCTCGGTGCGCTGGGGCACGGAAGTATTTACATGCACATCGCTTGGACAGGCCCTGCCACTTCTTGAAAACTTTTCAGATGTGCGTGCAGTGGGTTTTACACGTGTATCTGGGTGCTTTTAAAAATATGGACAGCATGCGTGAGCCCAGTCACTTCGCGCATCCCCTAACTGATGCGCGCGCTAGGCTTTTAAAATTCACCTTTTAATGTCACCTTGTACCTTAGCCCAAAACAGTTTAATAAGGGGACACAACCAAAATCGGTGTCCTATAGTACCCTCCTCCGTTTGACACTTCAGGCATCTGTCGGAATGGCACAGTTTCCAAACCTTTGCTTTTTCTGTGAAACATAAAACCTTAGGAGGAGTTTAAATTGAGTTTCTCTCAACCCCATATTAGTAATTAGAGAGCAAATTCTAGAGAAAATCTTTAGATATTGTAGTAATGTGAAATCCATCTCCAATTCTCTTTTCCACGTGTATAACACATTAATATACCTAAGAATGGAGTCCCTTTGTGTGAAGAACTTGCTCCAAAAAGTTACAATATGGTGAACCGGGTTTTCTGGATCAAAAATATCCCAAAGTATGGGATTTCAGCTCATTCAAGTGCAGAGATTGCACATAGGGGTAGATTTTCATACATACGTGTGGGCATACATGTGCACATGCTACCCGGTGCGCACACATGAACGCTCGATTTTATAACAGGCACGCACATATTATAAAATCGGGGGTCGGCGCGTGCAAGGGGGTGCGCAATTGTGCACCCAGCTCGCGCCGATGCCCATGGGCTTCTCCCATGGGCTTCTCCCATGGGCTTCTCCCATTCCCTTCCCCCTAAACTAACCTTCCCACCCCTTCCCCTAACCTATCCCCCCCAGCCCTATCCTAATCCCCCAAAATTTAAATTTACCTTCTGCGCCTGCCTCGGGGCAGGCACAGGTTGTGCGCACCGGCAGCCTGCCGGCATGCGATCCCTCAGCACAGCGGCAAATGGCCGCTGTGCTGGAGGCCTCTGGCCCTGCCCTGGCCCCGGACCACCGCTTTTGTAAAGCCCCAGGACTTAGACGCATCCTGGGGCTTTACGCGCGTCGCCTTTATAAAATAGGCCCGGCGTGCGTAACCCAATTTACAAGCTTAGGGCTTTGAAAATTAGCCCCAGAATGTTGAATCTGTAAATATGTGTAAAAATGTTTGCTGTCTAGGTCATATTTCTGTTGTAAGTATTGAAACGAAGACACCACACCATCTTCATTAAATAACTGAGATAGGATTTGAAAGCCCCTGGATCCCCAATCTATAGAAACCCTGGAATGTAAACCCATGGCAAAGTCTCTGTTTCCCCTAATAGGAAGAAAGTGGGAGAGTCTGTAATTTAAATGGGGTTTAAGGCACAGCCATATCTACGTTTTCCAAATAGGTACAATTTTAGGACTGTCTCAGGCCTGGGCTAGGAGCACAGAAAAACATAAAAAATAAGAACATAAGAACATGCCATACTGGGTCAGACCAAGGGTCCATCAAGCCCAGCATCCTGTTTCCAACAGTGGCCAATCCAGGCCACAAGAACCTGGCAAGTTACCAAAACTAAGTCTATCCCATGCTACTGTTGCTAGTAATAGCAGTGGCTATTTTCTAAGTCAACTTAATTAATAGCAGGTAATGGACTTCTCCTCCAAGAACTTATCCAATCCTTTTTTAAACCCAGCTATACTAACTGCACTAACCACATCCCCTGGCAACAAATTCCAGAGTTTGGTTGTGCGTTGAGTGAAAAAGAATTTTCTCCAATTAGTTTTAAATGTGCCACATGCTAACTTCATGGAGTGCCCCCTAGTCCTTCAATTATCCGAAAGAGTAAATAACTGATTCACATTTACCCGTTCTACTGGTAATTACATTGCTTGCAAAACAGGGACAAAGCGCTCTTACCACAGCCCAGAAAACTGTACCATCAATATAACAAATGTTACAGTAGGCCCTTTTAAAGAGATTTTCCCTCCAAAATTAACTGTCAAACAATTTAAACTTGTACCATAAGCTAGTATCCATACAGCCCCCACCCTCTTTTTTCTTTACTCATCCTGCCCTTCCTGAAAAATGATTGTCCTGGTGTAGGGATCTCATAGCCCTGATTTTCAGTGAGCCATAATTCAATGATCACAGTCACATCAAGGCCATCTCTGGGTAATGATATTTAAACATCACTGTGCATATTTATATGCCAAAGAAAATGCTTCTTCATCTTGATGTCATGATGCTGAAGTATTTGGGTTTGTTGGGTTTTTTAATAATGATTTTCAAAAACATTATTTTTGACATGTCTTAGTGAAAAGAGCATTCTAGAAAACGAGGTCATGATACGAGAATCAAAGTGGAAAGTATTATAAACTATTTCTTCTCTGATAAGGTAGTGGATGCATGGAGTAGCCTTCCAGGGGTGGTGATGGAGGCAAAAACAGTAAACTGAATTCAAGAAAGTATGGTATATAAGCACAGATGATATTCGATATTTCCTGTGTGTTTGCCAATGTTACTGCCCCCTCACTCCATCCCCTCCCCCATGCTGGCGTCATCATGGCCTGACATACAGTCAAAGTCCTCTACCATAAGAGAGAGCCAGAGCCAGGTGCCAGGACCAGACGGAGGGCTGTTTCAGGAGCTGAAAAAGAGTTTTTTCACCCTTCAGCCCCTACTACCTTGCCTGCCCCAATACCAATGCCTGGATGGTGTTTCCTGTGTACTTGCCGATGTCTCTGTATCCCCTCCCATGCTGTTGCCATCATATTATTGTGGTCCAACATATAGTTCAAGGCAGGTACCAGGGGCTGGTTGTCCTAGACAAGTAGCTCCCAAAGGGGTGAACCCAATGGAAGTTGACCGTTACACCATTAAACAGTGGGTGTGTTTATTGTTGAGTTATATACTATGATGTAGGAGAGTTATTATATAGGCTGCTTATGTTTTGGGGTTTTTTTGTTCTTGAGCAGCTACATACTTTTATATGTTGTTTATATTTTGCTTTTGGGAGGGAGAATAAACATAAAAACATAGAAACATGCCAGCAGAAAAAGACTATATGGCCCATATGCTCAATTAATTTAGCTTTATGATTCCCATCAGTCTCTTAGCGATCCCCTATATTTAACCCTTGTTTTCTTAAATTCATATAGGGCCTGATTTAAAAAAGGATTTACATGCGTAAAACTAGATTTTACTTGAATAAATGCACTTTATTTGAGTAAGTGAGCTTTTGAAAATTGCCACAATATATGCCATTGTATTGTCTATAGGATTTGCTTGCGTAAATGCACTTTACACGTGTAAACGGCTTTTGAAAATTGTTACGATAATAGTTATATGTATGCATGTAAATCCTTTTGAAAATTCACCTGTCTCCATCACCTCCACTGGGAGACCATTCCATGTATTCACTACCATCTCTGTAAAGAAATATTTCCTAAGATTACTTCTGAGTCTATGCCCTTTCACCCTCATCCCATGACCCTTCGTTCTAGAGCCTCCTTTCTTTTGAAAGAGGTTCACCTCCTGTGCATGGAAACCTATGAAATCTCCCCTACCCTGCCTTTCCTTTAGGGTGCACGTTTAGATCTTTAAGTCTATCCGATATGCTTTAGAAGGAAAACCACCGACCATTTTAATAACCACCCTCTGGACAGACACTAGAACATGAGATCTTTTTGAAGGTGAGATCTCCAGTATTTGACATGAGGTCTCATCAGGGACCTATTCAGGGGCAAAAACACCTCCATTTTTCATTCCTCTTCCTATGCAGCCAAGCATCTTTCTGGCTTTTACCATCACTTTATCCATTTTTTTAAGATCATCAGATACAACCTTAAGATCATTAGTATTTTACATGATGTCTATATGGTGTTTTTTTAGAGGGAGAACATTTGATATGTTGTGTTTAAATTGTAAGAGGTAGGATTTAGTTTGTCCCCTAGTGAGTGTATATGGGGGATGGAGTGGAATTGGGCTGCTTTATGAGGAATATTATGATTATTGTATTTTTGCTGTATGTTTTATTTTGTCGTAAACTGTTTCGAATATTTTTTTTCTTTTTTTGAAGCTGGCATACAAATAGAAATGGAAATGGAAAATGAAGGAAAATCAGAGATCAATGCAAAAGAAAGCAAACTGAGCAGACCAGATAGGACGTACAATCCTTATCTGTCGTCATATTCTATGGTTTCAAAACTCTCATTTCTCATCAACAACTGATTATTCAACACATTTCTCTCTCTCTCTCTCTCTCTCTCAGGACTATAGGTTCAAGTTTAGCAAGTGAAACAAAAAAAGATATGCTTTATTTATATTTCCATTCAAAATCCTTGTTGCTGAAAGTATAAGTAGTTTTTCCCGTGTGTGCATGCATAGTAAATGTTTATTGAAAATTTAATATTTAATTTTGTCATACTATATTAAAATGCCATTTGTTTTTTACTGCGGTAGCACACAAGTGGTCTGTAGAATTTTTCTGCCGAATGTGAGTCTTATTTCCCACATGTACTTTACCTTGACCACCTCTACCCCACCCACTTTTGCCGTAGTGAAAGCTTCACACGCTGCCATACTGCGTGCGCCTTTATAGATGCATACAGGGAGGGCAATTTTCTAAGCACTGTTTTATTTATTTACTTTCATAATTTATACCACACCTTTCTGATAAAGGGCTTGATTTTCAAAGCTCTTTCTGCATGCAGACCGGGCAGCGAAAATCAGCTGGATGGGTTCTGCAAGGTAAAAATATGTGTGAGAAACTCGATGTCGCGCTCCAAGTAGGCATTCTGGGTGTGGAGTTTGACCCGTGGAAAATATTTATACACAGGGAGGATAACTTCCAAACAAATGCGTGCGGCGGCATTTATGCACACACATGGCCATGAGCAAATATATGCAAGTGTTTTATGACACGTGCGTATGATACTTGTGTTTTTTAATAAAATATACGTATCCCTACCCCGCAACATACACATGTGTATGCTTACACATGAATACACGCAATGAACTGAAACCATAAACATCAATGTCGTGAACACACATACTTTTCCTACATATTTTAAAAATATGCGTGCTTAAATTTTGTGCGCAATAGTAAAGTAGGACTTACTTGCATAAGTGCTGATTTACGAGCGCAAGTTGGCCAATGTTAAAACATGCGCACATAAATGAAATTAACCAGTTTACCAATTAATCCCCTAATTCGCCCAGTCCTTTTCCAGATCATTGAGACCTTCCTGGTTCTTCAGCCTACACTCCCTCCAGTTCACCAAGATCTCCAACCCAGTCAGTACTACAAAATAACACATTCAATATCACTTACTCCAGATAATTAGCAGGTGTAAAAATATGCAATTAAGTTGGCAATTGTACAAAACAAGTGTCCTTTAAATTTACAACTCGCATGCATAACTTTTGGTCTCTCCCCAGAATGCCCCTACAACATAGCTTCTTTATGCGCACATATGAGCACATGAAAATGAAAATACTCATATATTTTTTACTTTTAAAAAACATGGAATACTCAAGTAGAGGTTACTTATGCGCATATATGCTCATGTTTTCATGTGTAAAGTTTTGAAAATTCACCCCATACTTTTGATTTTCAAAGGCAAGTGACGAAGTCACTTGTGTCTCTCTGTTCAATATAGGTCAATTAAAATTAAAAAGTTCATAACTTATTCTTGTGCTAAACACTATTTTTAGATTTTAATAAGAATAAAAGAGATGTAATGGCCTGGTGCCAGTGACCCTGAGTCCCAGAATTGAACAAGATATCAGCAAGCAGACCAGGGACGTTATTAGCTCCAGGTACATGAGGCCCATGCTGAAAGTTTGCTCAACAGTACTCTGCGTCTCAGTTACTCCTGTTTGTATTTTACCTGCTTTAGGCTTATAAGAAATCAAACTGAGTCAAATCTGGCTTTGAACCAGGGTCTTCGTTGTCAGACAGTCTGTGCCCTGCTCTTGAGCCATAGGGTGAGTCTGCAATTTGTCAGTAAATAAGCTGAGAAGGGCTTTCGTACCTGCTTAAAGCCAGACAGACCTGTAACTGTAAAGCCAGACAGCCAGGCCTTCGCAGAGAGATAATCCTCCCACTGTAACTTGCTCGCTAGCTAAGTCAGCTCTACTGTTATCCATCAGCTATTCCAGTTTTTCCCCTTATTATGACGTTCCCCTAAGATTATTTGGAAGTTTCATCATGTATAGCCCTATGTTTATATTATACTTAAGTATATTTCTATTGTACCACATGTTCTTGGTTTCTTCATGTTCATTATACCTCATGTTCATTGTATTTGCCCCACGGCGACAGTTCAGTTTCTATGTAAACCGGTGCGATATGTATCCTATACAGGAACATCGGTATATAAAAGTTAAAAATAAATAAATAAATAATTGAATAACTCTGCCCTGGAGGACTTGCTTTGGTCTTTGGGAGATCATAAGGGATTACTGGGGATATCCTGGCAACTAGAAGCATGTAGGCTATACTGTGGTCCCTGGGTTGAGGACAATTGATTACCCTGAGCATCAGTTGGTAGCATGTGTAATATATGTCAAAGCCACTGGAATATTCTGATCAGGCTGGACTGTGAGAACCATGAATCTGCGGTTATACGGTTATGTTCGTGCTGATGAAGGTGAAGAGAACCTCTTACCTTTCATGTTATGAATAAACCCTGCATTGAATGAGAAGATATCTGTGTTTCATATTCTGGGTCTAGCAACTTGACAAGGCTTCAGGCAGGGAGCAATCCACTTGAACAGGCCCAATTCTGGACAACAGGAGGAAGATGAGGTGCTAGCCACTGAAACATCTAAAGCTACTGCTGCAGCCTCCCACCCCCCTTCCCAGCATGATCTCTCTCCTACTACCAGCAGTACTCGCCTAGCGGAATATAAATGCTTGAAATAAATAAAAATACAATGCTTCTTTTCTGCAATTATCTGCTTCCTCTTCTGTAGCTTTTTACTATAAAATCTGAGTCATGCAGGGCCGGCCCTGTATTCTCACAAGATAAAGCCGAACAGTCCAGCTTCATAGTGTAGCCGGCAGAGGAGAAAGCAGTTAAAAGCCTGGAGGCTGCTTTCCTTCTGTTGGTGGAAGGGTGGAGCTTGTGGTCTAGTGTGAGTCAGGGAGGATCACACCGGAGAGCAGAAACAAAGGGAGAAAGAGGAAGGGTAAGAGAATGGAGAGGGAAAGTATAAAATGAGACTGAAGGAACAAATATTGAATTGGGGGAGAGTGAGCAAAGAGGCTGGGGGATGAGAGCAAGAGGAACTGAAAGGTTGAGAGGATGAGCGAAGGGGGCAGAGGGATAAGATCGAGGGGTCTTCAGGGGGTGAGAAATTAAAGGGGGCTAGGTAGGGGGAGTGGAGGGGTGACATAGGAAGTGAGGGGTGCTGGAGAGGAGAGAGCAAGGGAGGCGGGGGCGAGAGCAAGAGGCTGCAAGAGGTGTGAGATAGCAAATCAGGAGGACTGGATGGGTAAGAGTGAGCGGGGGAGGGGGAGGGGGTTAGCAGACCAAACCCGAAAAAAGGCATCACTTCATCATTTCATCCAGATCGGGAGCAGGCTGGCCCTCCCATCCACCGCATTAAATATAAGGGAAGCAACCTGATCTTTTCAGAATCACGTTTAATTAAATTAAACTTTGGGATTTTTAGCTGGCCTTTCCTAATAATGCTCAAGGCAATTTACAGCCCTTTTTTTGTTTGTTTGTTTGTTTTAGAATTCAGAGACAGCAAGTCTCTGCCTGAAAGCGCTTACAATTTAAGTGGGTACCTGAGGCAACGGGACATAAAGTGATTTGCCCAAAGTCACATGAAGTGGCAGTGGTAGAAGCGGCATTCAGACACTGGTGTAACCCCCATCCCCAGGTGTGGGCTGCTACCCGGCAGGTCCTTAAAAGCATTTGTTTTTACTCTACGGGAGTGGGACCTTCCCAGGGCAGCTTGAACACTGAGCCTTATTGCCAGGGCCTGGATCCTTCCTCGAGTGGTGGGGGAGGGGAGATTGCTCCCAAGGCCCCGAGTGCTAAGGGTGACACCTCGCGTCCCTGGGAGAGGGGTAGTTGCATGTCCCAGTGTGTGCTGGAGGTGCCAAATAAAGTCACTGGAGCCACTGTCTTAGTGTCCAGATAAAATCTTTGCTGTTGAAAAGGTGAGACGGATGGCATGGTAAATT
Source organism: Rhinatrema bivittatum (assembly GCF_901001135.1). Classification (NCBI taxonomy): domain Eukaryota; kingdom Metazoa; phylum Chordata; class Amphibia; order Gymnophiona; family Rhinatrematidae; genus Rhinatrema; species Rhinatrema bivittatum. The sequence continues at coordinate 47,216,172 of NC_042617.1, read as the reverse complement.
AATCCACAGCACCACAAAGCATTTTACTGTTACAATCTTTTCCTCAATCTGTGCAAGAACGTCTGATGCCAGAGCAAGGGGGACTTCTACCCTGCTGGGCTTTGGAAAAGAGCCCCCAGATGGGTGGGGTGTCCTTTGGATGGGCAGATCACCCCTTCCAGCTGGCAACATTACAATGTACAGAGAGATCAGTTCTCTCTCTCCCCAGGGGTTTGGAAGCACTGGATGGGTGTCTTTTAAGGATGTTAGCCTTTGTCTTTGCTCACAGTTGATTTCCCTGACTTCTATGTTTCGGATACAGTTCTTTTATCTTCTGGTTTTGATCCCTGATGGGAGGGATCCCCTGAAGTAGGACTCTCTGCGCTTCAGTCAGGAAGGAAGGGCACCAAATCTTCCTCCTGGATCTTGAAACCAAATCTTCCAAAAACTGAGAATAACACCGGAGTGTATCCTTGCTGCAGGTCACTCCCACTCCAGGGGCAGGTCTTCCCTAACCTGCACAGACCCCAGACACAGGGTTCCCTGTGGTGTACAGGCTCTCTGGCAAGGCTCCTACCACTTAAAATAGTAAAACTAAAATATGTACCCAGAGGGAAAACTCAAACCAGCCAGTGGGTGGACTGGAAAGGAAGCCCCTCCTGACCCTGGTCAGGACCACCCAGCAGGGTTTGCCTGGCTCCTCTGACTGGGCCTGTAAAAACAACAAAAATATAAGCGCTTATCTACCTCTGAACTCTTTGCAAACTGAAAGGGATTGCCTCTCAATCTCTAGCCAGAGCACTGCTTTATGTCCTGCCCAGGGGGACGGCCATTCCTGACCCCTCAAAGGGAGGGGCTGTGTTTGAATGGAACCTCCCCATAAACCATCCTACACTAAGCTGCCACCTAAGAACCCAGGACTTACCAGTAGCGTGACAGTAGTGATTACTACACTGGTTTCCCTGATTTTCAGCCCACTGTTCTAACTTCCGCTTTATTTAAAATGGTTTACACATAAAAGGGTTGATTTTAAAAGGCATCCATTTTAAAACGCATCCATGTGAGCGCAGTTCCCGGTGAGTGCACATGGACGTGGCTATTTTATAACGTGTGCATCAGCGCACACATGTTATAAAATGGGATTCCCGCGCACATATGTGCGCCGGATTTTAATGTCCATGCGCGCAATTGCAGGCGGGTGGCCTTCCTTGTACGCGGGGGGAGGGTGATTTTATAAGAATCACGTGGTAACGCGATCAGGCCTTTGCCCAGTTCTATAACCCTAACCCTATCCTTCCTCCCTCTTCACCTCTCCTCCCTGACCCCTTACCTACCCTAGCTATCCCCAATTTTTTTGTTTTTATACTTTCTGCTCCACTGGGGCAGAAGTAAACTCCATGCGCCCAGATCCCACTCCTGGCCCGCCCCTTTCTTCAGACCCCACACTTCTGCATCTATCAGGAGTTACACGAGTGGCCGGGCCCTTTCTAAAATGTGCTCGGCACATGCAGCTCCCAGCCACGTGCATAACCCCTGGTATTTGTACGCACTGTCCTTTTAAAATCGACTTAAATATGAATATTGAGTTTTAGGAGAGGAGAGTCTGATGCAGGTACAGGTCTGATCCCCACCCCCAATCCCCAGAATCCCTATAAATAATTTCAGGCATAGAATCTGACAGCTGTGCCCCAAGCTCTCCAAATGGTTTAAAAGAATTTGCAGGCCATAGCAACCCAAGGACCCTCCCTGATTTCACAAATTCTATGCAGACTCAGTCTGGGACCTCTCCTGACCTCCACTCACAACCCCCTACCCCAAGCTTCCCACCTCACCCAGCATCCCCAAAATCCCCATGGCCAACAGGAACACCGTACATACCAATCCCAAGTCGTCCATTGTTGCTGTCATATTATACTCTGACAGCAACATTGGTAAAGTCTCTTACCAGTATTACTGTCAAAACAATGTTGGATGCTGCCGGCAGCAGTACAGCACTGCGCTCATGCCAGATGTGAGGGTTTTGAGGGGGCCAGGTGGGGGGCGGAGGCTTGAGAAAGGGATGTTGGTGGGAGGGGAGAGAGTAGTTGTTAGGTGGGGGCCCAGAAGCCACACAGTATTTGCAAAAGTGGAATCAACAGATCAGGGCTCTCTGGGCTGTTGAGGATCTGGAGCAGCAAGGGAAAATGAAATGCAGAGCTGCCAATTCCTGCAGGAAGTTTAAGCCAGTCCTTGTTTTTAATTTAAACTTGCATCTCATTGCATGCTGGTATTTGTAGTCTCTGCTTCTGCTATTTGAAATCAGCAGTACCAGAATGCATCAGCATACCTTGGAACAATCCGGATTTGGAGGAGAAGGAAGAGGCTGCTGCTGCTCCAGGAGCCCAAGTTAGAGCCTGCTGTTGCAAGTGTGTTTTGAAAGAGAGGAGAGAGAATGAATGAGCATGTCTGTGAGAGTGAGTGAGTTTGTATTTGTGTAGGAAGAAGAGATCGGAGACTGTATGTAGGTGAGTAGGAGCGAGCCGAGTGCAAGTGAGCATGGGTGTGAAAGTTAGTGGGCATGTGTGTATGGAAGAGGGAGAGACGTGAGTGAGTGGGTGTGTGTGTTGGTGGGAGATTGGCAGAAGTAAAGGTGTAAATGGACATGTGAGAATATGAGAGAATGAGCAGTGAAAGTAAGTGTGAACATGTAAGAGTGTTTATGAGAGCAAATTTGTGAGCATCCGGTCCCACTGTGCTGTTGCTCTCTCTCCGTTCCCCCCATCCCCACCCCACTAATCCATGGCAATCTCACAGTGACTGGAAGTCAAAAGTTCCCAGGTATGTGCATCAGGAATGGGTTTGTCAAAGCCAGGACAGGCCTAAAATCTCCCTCCAGGAATTGGGTGACTTGCCAGTTATGAACAGTCTCTTTCTGTGCATACTTTATTCAGCTGTGACCAGATCTGCTAATAAAATAATCCTAAGCAATCCTATGTGAATGAAAGGCACTAGACAAATTAAACATTTTGTTGAAGCAACACAGTAAAATGATATAAAATAATGTGACTGCCATGTAGTCTGCTTAAATACATGTAAATAAAGGTTAAATAAAAACAACATTTAAAGAAAACTATATAAGATGATTCTTTTTGTTGGACTAATTTAATATATTTCTCGACTAGCTTTCAGGAGCAGATGCTTTCTTCCTTGGGTGAGAACAGAATCTATAAAAAGGTATTACCTTATATATTTTGTGTTTTTTATGTGTTAACCTTTATTCATATATAATAAATGAAGTCAGGTAAACATCAATTGCCCCAGTCAGTCTTCCTAGGGGGTAGAGTCATGGGCAGAGTCAGTCAGGGAAGGTCAGGGATGGGGGGTCAGTATAGCATGGGTAAGAAGAGTTGCACCCCTGAATATGCTACAGACTTTTAAATACTGGAAAGTTATTAGTAATGCACAAGAGGCAAACCTGTGCCTATGAAAAGTAAGTTCCGGAACTAGGGGGCATGACATGAAACTCAAAGAGATTAAATAAAAGGACCAACATCAGAAAATATTTTTTCATGGAAATGGTGGTGAATACCTTGAATGCCCTTCCAGTGGTGAAAAAAACTGTACTAGAATTCGAAAAGGAATGGGTAAACACAAAGGATCCCTAGAATTTTATTTATTTATTTATTTATTTATTTAATGAGTTTTACATACCGTCATTCGGAAACGTCAGAATAACGCCATCATAACGGTTTACAAAATAAGGTTACAGGGATAAGGGGAGTTAAACAAGGGATTCAAACTGTTATTAAGCATAGGGGATAACATGTGTAAGGATTTAGTTCAGTTTTTCTGTTTCATTTCTTATTTATGAAAACCAAGATGTGATGAATTTCATTTAAAGCACTGGGTGACATGCACGGAGCGGCAGATAACACCCTAAACAGAAGGCGTGGGGGTAACCTGCACAGATAATCCTAACAAAACCTTTGCTGGACAGACTGGATGGACCAGTTGTATCTTTTTTCTGCTAACAGTGACAGTGTGACTGTCTTACCATGATGACCTCAAGGCACCCAAAAAGGGGAAAGCAGCGCAAACAGTGGCATGAACATGGCCAAGCACAGCGTGAGTGGTGTGGTAGCATGCACAGTGGCATTAACACCCCAAGGCACTCCGTGAAGGGAAGGGCATCAAGGGGAGCAGCAGCGAAGCCCCCCTGACAGAGTGCAGTGTAAGGCAGCAAGAGGAGAGGTGCCAGGTCTCTCAGACGTTGATTTGGTGGTACGACAGCAAGAGGAGAGGCATCAACACACCAAAGCATGGTGAGAGATGCAGCAGGAAGAAGAGTGACATCAAAGCCCCAAAGCAAAGTGAGTCTGCAGGCACAGTGGTATCAACTCTTCACTTGCTGGCATGTAGTGAGGAGGTAGGCAGGAAGAAGAGTGGCATCAAAATCCAAAAGTACCAACAACAGTGGCAAGAGCACCCCGAGATGCTGAAAGAAGGGCAAAGCAGCACAGCATGACACCCAAAGAAGCAAAAAAAAGCATGAACAGTGGCAAGGCCAGAAAACACAGTGCCACTCCATGCCCTTCTCAATACGGCTGCCTCAGTCTGTCATTTTCTCAGGGGACCGCCCTATGTCCCTGATCACATGACTCTAAGATCCAGTGGAAGCACAGAGGAGGATGTGGCCAATCAGGAAGCTGGAGAGGACAAAGATTTCAAATCTGCCCAATTAAAGAAGAATACAAGTGCTGCCTGTGACTCTGCACAATTAGGCCTGCGAAGATACCACAGAGTGAACAGCTTGGGAAGAGAGTAGAGACTATCTGTAACTCAAGAGGAGTTACAATTATCTACTGAGCCCGTGCCATTGCTATTGTGGCTGACGACCCCTGCCAGGTCCTGTGTTCTGTGACTGGGATGCTGTTCATTGCAGCCTATGCATGGATGATAAAGGTCCCACAGATGGAAAGGAAAACCTCTACACAGTTGTACAATTTCAATATAGTAAAGCTCCCATGCTAAAACAGCACTAATTGCCATTACTCAAACAATAACAACCCTACCTATAAAAAAAAGCAACATTACAAATATTACACCAGGCCCTAAAATAACAATACACCTCCAATTAGGAAAATAGAACAAGCCAGGCTGCTATAGATCCCTAAACAGAAACAACAGACTTGCAATGCCTCACCTTGATCTGGAAAATAGTTTTTGTGCATACTTTTGGTAATTTTAACTGAAATTGATTCTGTAGTCTTCGCGACCACGCAAAATGAGTGGGCATCTCCCTTTCAATATTTCTAAAGCCAAGACTGACATCTTGAACTCGCAACAAGATCTTAGAGGAAGTCAATGCTGTTTCTTCAAAAGTGAACCTGCTGGATCTTCTCTCCTTGAACTTCCCCTCCACCCTGCGAAACAGTCTCATTCCTTCATCCCACATGAATGACAATATCTACCCCCATGATTACAGCACAAAAAACATAAAATCTGAATTTAACGTTTCTTTCCCCTTCCTACTGCTCACTGTATGACCTTGACTAAATAATATTTCCACCTTGTGTTTAAACTGTAATTTCTAATTTGTGTAGTATTAAAACTATACAAATAGAAGGCAATTTGCAAAGCTATTTATCTGGGTAAACTGGCTGTCTAGACACTGCCCTCCCTCAATCCAGTAAAAAGTACATGCGGTCTTCCATAGCATGCATACTTTTGGCCAGACTGTGAGAAGAAAGTCCCAGAGGTGTGTTTAGGTCAGGGGAGGGAATTAATCCACGTGGACTGTAATTTCAAGTCTATCGGGATAATTTGCTAAAGGATTAACCTGCATAAAAATAGGCTTTTGGAAATTGCAAGTTTAACTTGTTTGAAAATTCACTCCATGGGGCTGAATTTTCAAAAAGTTTTATGCAAATACTTTTTTTTTTTTTTAAATTGCTAAGATCTATGCTACTTTTATGAGCCTAACTCCTTTGAAAATTCACTCCTAAATGCAATGTTTTCCATTGAAACTTCACACACACAAAGAGCTGGTGGAACGTCTGCAGATTATTTGTATCATGGACTGGCAGACTGGAGTCGGGGATCAGCCCCACAGAAGCAGAACAAGACTGCAGGACAGGAATGGAACTGATCTTCTGCCTAACCAAAGCCCTCCCCCCAGGTTGACCCTTGAGTTCTGGGGGCTGGTAGAACTTGTCTTCTGTAGAACATCAGGGGATGGACTGGGAGCTGATTGCAGGCTGGGAGCTGAGGCCAGGTGCAAGCTGAACAAGACAGGTCAGGCTATATGAGCAAGGCAGGGCAGCCTGGATGAGGCAAGACAAGCAGGCTGGATGCTGAGGCAGGCACAGGCAAGGGCTGGATATAGAGTACAGGCAAAGGCTGGACACAAAGCACAGGCTGGGGGCTGGACACAGAGCACAGGATGAGAACCAGATACAGGAACTGGCGGGATGGTTATAGACAGGGCTGAACCAAGGACCGAACTTGACTAGACAAGGATAGGACCAGACAAGAACAAGACTGAACAAGGACAGGAGTAGACAAGTAACAAGAAACAAGAAAGCCCAACAAGGCCCAAGGCTGACAAGGTAATCCTAGTAGGTGTGGAGGCCACAAGGTAAATCAGGAAAGCCCAGGAGGGCACAGAGCATGGTAGGGAGGCCTGAGGGATGCAGAGCAAGGCTAGAAGACCTGGAAGGGCCCAGAGCAAGGTAAGAGGCCAAGATAGGCCATAAAGCAAGGCAGGAGGCCTGGGTAGACCATAAGGCAAAGCAGGAGGCCTGGGTAGGGAACAAGATAAGGCAGAAGGCCCAGAAGCCACAAGGCTGACAAGGACAAATAGCAAGGAAGAATAGCCAGGTCATAGAGCTAAGATGAAGATGCACTGAGGCACTGGACAGGCTGGGTAAAGTAGGGCAGAGGCTTGGGCATTGTGTAATCAGTGAGGAAGTAACTTGCAACATAGTGAGTAAGGCTCACTGAGCAGCCCTGGTGGAGGGAAGATTGCGCAGCAGGCTGAACCTTGGCACAGGAAGACTACACAGCAGATGAAACCGTGGCACTTTGTACTTGTGGATAATTTTTGAAAGGGCAGAGTACACATGTACTTTGTCTTTGAAAATTAAGTGCAAGATCTGTGGGTACAAAGAAATCACAAAGTTTGCGCCTAAGTTGGAAGTTTAAAAGTTATCACCATAATAAACATTGATTCAATTTTATAACAGCCTGTACAGGATTGAAGTCCATGAGTATAAAATACATGCAGACTTCAGCTCTACATTTCAAAGTGGATTTGCACACGTAAATCTGCGTTGAAAATTAGTGGACTTGAGCATGCTTTAGTGCTGCATAGGCACACACATTTACATCTACTAGAGACCAGGTGAAAATGGCCATGCGGACAACTACGTGCATACTTTCGAAAAACAAAAGTATGCATACAAATGATTTCCCCATTATGACTCCGCCTCCAGGAATGCCTCATTGCAGCAGCAGCACAAAAGTACACATGAAATCACTTCCACACATGCTTCTATGTGACCAACCTCTGGGGCTACATTCAAGACGACCATTTATGTGCGTAAGATCACGTCTTAAGCGTCTATATGTTTTTGAAAATTATCCCCATTATGATTAGCATTATCAGAGCTGGATGAAGCTAGCATTTGAGGCTGCGCAATCAAAAATCATGATCCAGGAAAATAGGCCTCTGTTCTACAAAATTCAGAAGGATGCCAAAATGAGGACACAGGTGTATTATCCCCACAAGACAAGTTGGACCAGGGGTCTTTGCAGCAACATGAGAAAATATACCTCCAGTTAATTGGCCTTTTCTATGGCTCATGAAATTGTTCAGAAGAGAGGCCATGATGATTTGTGATTTATTTTTCATTTTGTTCTGGCCCTTGGATTTCAATTTAGTCCAAGGATAGTGAATTATGATTTACGCTGGGGAAATAGATGTTTTGGGGCCTATAATAAGTTGGGGTTGGAGTTTTAAGCTGGATTGATGAATAATGTGTACAGATGAGTGCAGATCTTACCCAGTTTTGATTGGGTTTAGATGTTGGTATGAAAGCCATATATTTTTGTTGTTTGCTTCTTTAAGGCCTATGGTAAGAAGGTGGGTTATCAAATATTATTAATAAATAAATACATTTAAATCCCCTTTAGAAAACTAATAAAGTCTGCATGTAAAAGAAAACATATATGTCGAAGAAAGAATGAAAAAACTGAGTGAACTCTTCCACCCACAAATAAACTCTTTTTTTTAAATATAATTTATTTATTCGTTGAAAAAATTTAGCACAATTCTTTTGTCATAATTGGACAGCCCTACAATTCACTTCCCTTCCATAACAGGCCTAATATACCAATAGTTTTCTTTCATTGAGGGGGCAGTTTTCAAAGAGCCTGTGTAAGAAAGTCAGCAAAAACAACACATTTAGTTACACCAATTTTCAAAATGGACTTATGTGCATTTCTGCTTTGAAAATTATCTCAACAAATCTGCCCAGTCAAGTTACACTGGATAAAATGTCTGCACACATTTTTCCTGAACATTTACATATCTACTTTTTAAAATTCAAAAGCATGGGTTTATAAGGGCAAACCCCTCTCATCTCCATTTCCAGGAACAACTCCTCTCAGTCTGGGTAACTTTATGTGCATACCTTTTCTGCATATTGGACAGGCAATTCGACCATTTCTGCATGCAAACTACCATTTTACCTGCAGAAATCCCTTTGAAAGTGTCTAATGTTTAGTCTATGCAAAAAGTATTTCATTTGATGACAACTTTCAAGTTGCGCTATGTGGCTGTCTCACTGTAGACACACTAGCACTACAAGCCATACGTACTTTCTGTACCAGACTGCATCACACAGTGTTACTGAGAATTGTTGGGTTCGTTCTGATGCAACAACTGCACATACAATGCCAAACAGCAGTGCAAGTAGCACCTAAAAAAAAACAAAACCTCTTAAATCCCTAAGGTATACTATTCACTTTGGACTAGGACTAACACATTGTTTCATGGATAGGTGAGACAAACTATTGCAAACTCAAGAACACACATCTCACCCTCTCTCTGTTTTCCTGATTTATTTTTACTATATTTTAAAATTCCAGTCTTTTTTAATGATGTCCATATTCAAAGGAGTTTGCCCAGCAAAGGGGGTTATTTTCTAAACGTTTATCATGTGCGTTAGGGCCTTATCGCATGCAATAAACCCTAACGCACGCAATAAATTTTTCGCGTGCAATAGGATGTTAATTAGGGGGAGGGGAGGAGTCGGGGTGGGGAGGGGAGGAGTCGGGGCGGGGAGGGGGAAGAGTCGGCCGCGGCACCACTGATGGCGATTAATGTGAGGGACATTATTGCCGGCAGTAGCACGGCGAATAGCACCGCTTTTTACGGTGATGCTATTTCTGTGAAAGGCTGCAGCCGGCCGCACTGTGGCGGGTGAAATTGCACCGCCGGGGTGCGAACGGCTGAGGCCTTTCACAGGCCCGCTCTCCCCCTTTGCCCCCCCCCCCCCGCCCCCTTTTTCGCTGGATTCATCATTCTGTGAAGAATGATGAATCCAGCCCTAAGTTTGAAACTTAACCGAACAAACACAGAGTTTTCAATTTACCCCCCTTTGCAAAGAATATGGTTTAGCTTGATTAGTCATTACTCACAACCCTGCTAAAACTTGCCCAGATAAAAAAAATATATATAAGGCACTGGGGAGGTGTTGCAGGGGCAGGGTAGGTCTGATCGTGGTAGAGAGCTGAACAGGCCAGGACTGATCAGCTGTCAGTGAAGGGACAAATTCTGACTGGAGTGAAGTGAATACATGAATTTTTAGGTGACAGTACAGCTCACAGCTGCCAGCCTTTAGATATTCATCCTGTCGAAGGAGATAAGAGGTTTTCCTTCTCTCACTGGAGGATGCTTTCAAGGACTCAGGAGAGTGGGTGAGTTTGGTGGGGCGAAGGCTTGACCTGTCAGGGGATTGGGCATGCCCTGGTTGTTCGGCCCAGCCGCTCTCGTGGTCTCCCCACCCCACCCCCCTTCCCAGCTCCTGCTCTGTGTCCCCACTGTAATGGTGAGCGGCGACAGCATAGCCGCACTTGCACAGACTACAAACAACTGACTTGACTGCTTCTTAATGTTTATCGTGCGATTCCTCCAAAGCTGGAGTCTGGTACCAGGTGTTTAAAATCATGAGAGGTCTAGAACGGGTAGATGTGAATCGGTTACTTACTCTTTCGGATAGTAGAAAGACTAGGGGGCACTCCATGAAGTTAGCATGGGGCACATTTAAAACTAATCGGAGAAAGTTCTTTTTTACTCAACGCACAATTAAACTCTGGAATTTGTTGCCAGAGGATGTGGTTAGTGCAGTTCGTATAGCTGTGTTTAAAAAAGGATTGGATACGTTCTTGGAGGAGAAGTCCATTACCTGCTATTAAGTTCACTTAGAGAATAGCCACTGCCATTAGCAATGGTTACATGGAATAGACTTAGTTTTTGGGTACTTGCCAGGTTCTTATGGCCTGGATTGGCCACTGTTGGAAACAGGATGCTGGGCTTGATGGACCCTTGGTCTGACCCAGTATGGCATTTTCTTATGTTCTTAAGCTAGCTCTACCACTCTGACACATGCAAAAAAGTGTTGTTGGTCCCATGTGGCAGTAAAACTTTTACTTTTTCCAACTGCCACCCAGTAAAAGTGGAGTAGGCTTGAATCCTCTTAAAAAAAAAATACCCAGAGTGTTGCTGCAGACCTCGAGGGTGGTGTGGTTGTAGTTCAAGCCCCCCATCTTCCCATATTCTTTAGTCACCTACTGGCTATCTCTCTCTCTAGGTGTGTCGCCAAGCTACCACAAAAGCCAGGTAGATGGTGGGCTGTTCCTGCCCTAGAACTGCAGTGGATCATAGGCCTCTCCATCATGCCTCAGGCTCCAGCGGTTCTATAATTAGGCAGGGCAGGCCAAGGTGGCTGCTGCAGATGTAGTAGAAAGTGCCTTCACAGGTCACAAACATGCCCATGGTGGTGGCCTTTTTGTTTAGCTGCCTAAGAAGACCATGCAGCGAGGGAAGGGAAGGTGGGGTGGGAAGGAAATGGAAGACGTGACTGAGAGGGAAGGAGTGAGTGACTGACTGGAGGGAGTCAAACGGGAGAGAAAGGGAGTGAGTGAGAGGGGAGGTAATGGGGTGAGTGGGAAGAGGGAAAGGAATGGAGGTAAGAGGAGGTGACAGAGAGATGAGTAAAGGAAGGAAGATGAACGAGTGAGAGGAAAGGGGGAGTGGAGGTGAGATGGAAGGGGTGTGACTGAGGAAAGGGAAGTGAATGGGAAGGAAACGGGATGTGAGAGAGAGGAGGGAAGGGGTGAATGAGTGGGAGTTCCCTTCCATTCCTTTCCAACATCATTAGCGGTGATCAGGGCTGACTGGGCCCAAGAGAGATGGTTATTACCAGCTTTCTTTGTGAAGGACAATGGATGGAACATGAACAAAGCAGTGTGTGATGGGAGCTACTAGGGTATCCGAATCTTTGCACACTTAATGCATCTGGTTGTGGTATGGGTGGTAAGCAGTGTGGCAGCCTCATCCTGTGTGATCTGATAGAAAGGTGCTGGAAAATAGTATACTCTTTGCCACCAAAGTGTGAATGCTGGCCAATAGCTAAGGGAAAAGCAGTTATTGGAAGGAGTGCCTCAGAGCTGTCTTATCCAGGATGTGTTCAACAGGTGTAATTCCACCTACTATATATACTTCAGAAGTTAGTTGCACAGAAAACACTCCTTCAGGAGTTGTCTTTGAAGAACCCTCTTGAGGCTCAGATTTGGTTATATATGAGGCAGTTGGTGTACGTTCTGAAGCCCTTTAATGATTTCATGGATGCCCTGAGTTTAGTCTCAGCTAACATTAGTGAAGTTATCCCCATAGCCCACCTCTTGAAGCAGACCTTACAGTGCTTCTGGCAGGAGCAGGAAACGGCACAGGCAATCTTAGTGCTACTGGCTACATTGGACGTTCAAACTGAAAATCATCTCAAATCTCTCACACAGCTGGGCTGTTTCATGCTAGCCACGCTCTGTGACCCAAGAGTGAAAGGCATTATTGCCTGTCTTTATGAATATGTCTTTTATCTGAAAGTGAAGCTGGTGGCTAGGGTAATAGAATAGGAGCATAAGAATCCAAGGATTAGTGCAGATTGGGAGGAAAGAAAGGAGTCCTGGTCAGCAGCCCCATTTTCAGCAGCCTCTGCCCCATCACCACCATGGGACAAGATTTCCTAACGCAGGCCATAGCATTGGCAGTGACCTTCATAGGCTTCCATCAATGCCTTCTAGAGAAGACCACTGCAGGAATTGCCATCAGGGAGTACCTTGGTGAGCCCGTTGAGACGATGGCCATATTGGGCACAAAAGTCCTCATTCTGGCCAGAACTTACAAAGGTTGCCCAATATTTCCTTTCCTCATGTAAAGGACTCCTCATCCACAAGTGTGCCTAGTGAGCTTATTTTCTCATTGCCGGGGTGCATTGTGAGTTCCCATCTTTCATGCCTAGTTCCAGGCTTGGTAAAACACTTTGATTTTATTAAAGTAAACCTTCCACTTCTGGGTTTCTATGAATTAACATGCAAATGGAAGGAGCAATGAATTCAAAACACATACAATAATTTGCATAGGTTGGGTTTTTTGAGGAGTGTATCAAGCTAATTGGATAGATGTTAGCACAGAGGGGAGCACAATGCACCACAGCTGGGCAACACAGGATGCTGGAAACTGCTGGACAGCCAATCATAGCCTGCAAATGTTTTGTACATTTGTTTCGATGTATTGCAAATGCTTTGGAGTGAATTTTCAAAATGTTACAGGCAAAAAAAATGTCCGTTTACTCCTGCTCATTTATGCTCAGAAGTTCAAACTTTCATGCTGTTTTGTGTCTTGGTGTTTGGTGGGGCTGGCTTCGCTGGATAGGGCAGCAGGCTAGGGGTTGACAGTCAGGGTCCTTGGGACAGGCTGTGTTATGCCGAAGTGTAACAGGGACATACTGGGTTATACTAGCGGTATCAGCGAGATTACTGACTAACACCAGCCGAGGAAATCACATCTCACCCATCCTCAGAAACCTACATTGGCTACCAGTAAATTTTAGAATCCTTTACAAATTAATCACCCTAATTCATAAATCCATCCATCACCAACTCCAACTCAACCTTGAAATACCCTTCAAACTTCATTCCTCCAATAGGCCAATTAGAGATAATCATAAAGGTACTTTAAATTACCCCCCAACTAAAGCCTCACGCCTTTCCTCGACCAAAGACCGAGCTTTTTCAATAGCAGGTCCTTCTATTTGGAACAACATTCCTTCAAGCCTCCGATTAGAACCCTGTCTCATTACGTTCAGAAAAAAACTTAAGACGTGGCTATTCCACCAAGCCTTCGATGATCCTCCAGACAATCCTTAGTCATCTTTTTCCTCACTTGGACGTAGAAGATTAAAGTCCTCCAACCATTCAAACGAAGGACTCTGGCACTCACTGATTAAAGCATCTTTTGCTCTAATCCAAATTCCTTTTCTTTAATTACCTTTTGCCTTTAACTTTCTTCCAGCTCTTAAGCTTCCCAAGTTTTTTACTCCTTGTTAAATGTAACTTTACCTTATTCACTTCTCTTGTTAATTACTTTTTTTATTGCTTCAGTTATACCCTTGTTTTATGTAAACCGATCCGATATGGTTTTTACTATGAAGGTCGGTATAAAAAAGTGTTAAATAAATAAATAAATAAATCCAGGTCAGACTGGACCAGCCCAACATTACTCTCCGCATCAACGGCAGGGGGTGGCAGGAAATTCGAATCAAACAGTTACCAACAAGGGCCCTGAACTTGGTGGTCGTGAAACAGATAAATATGGGAAAATAAGTGTGGGAGCTTGCTGGGCAGACTGGATGGGCCGTTTGGTCTTTTTCTGCCGTCGTTTCTATGTTTCTGTATGTTTCTATGTAACCATTAAGTAAAATAAGCATGTGCATAGGGCACCAAGGGAAGGTGGGCACCACAGAGTCTTGAAAATTTGCCTTTTTTCTATTGCCCCCTAATTATAAATAAATAATTTGCTTATATGTCTTACTGCTACTTCATGTTAAATAAAATTTAAAAAAACAACTTTATATTTAATATAGTTGTGGGGTCTGGCCTGGAAGAAAACTTAATTTTTTATCTCTTTAAAAAAAATATAGTAGCATAGCAGTGACGGCAGAAAAGGACCAAATGGTTCTTTTCCAGCCTGCCCAGCAAGCTTCTTATGGTAATATCTGCTGCCCCATGCAGATTATCCCCATGTTTCTCTTAAAGATTGCAACTGCCGCTCCGGGCCCATGATGATTGTCGTCTGAATCCAATTCCTCTTCAACACACACCCCCACCACCGTCAAAGCAGAGAGCGATGTTGCAGTTACATCAAAAGTATCAAGGCTTATTGTTAAGAGTAGTAGTCCCATGCCTTTCTCTTAAAGGTTGCAACTGCCGCTTCGTGCAGTTATCCCCAAGCATTATGATAATGTACTGCTTGCAACATTTTTACTGGGTGACGAGCCTTCTTGAAAATTCAGACAGCACTGTCATAAGGGTCATAAGATAAACACTGCAGATCTCTAAAGGTTAGAGGTGAAGAAAAGGGTGCATGGAGGTAACTTAGTGCGGTAGTTACTACTTCTTCAACCAATAAGCCTTGATGCTTTTGATGCAACTGCAACATTGCTCTCCTCTTCGATGGCAGAGGGAAAAGGGAAGCTGGATTCAGACAACAACCAACGAGAGCCCCAACGTTTGCGGTCTGAGGAATTGATAAGTATGGGGGAAACCTGCACAGAGCAGCAATTACTACCCTTAACAGAAGACATGGGACTACTACCCTTAACAATAAGCCTTGATGCTTTTGATGCAACTGCAACATCGCTCTATGCTTTGACAGTGGTGGGGGTGGGTGTTGAAGAGGAATTGGATTCAGACAACAATCATCATGGGCCCTGACTTTTACGGTCTGGGGTACTGATACACAGACATAAGGGAAAAAGCACTACTATCTCCCTTTTAAAACAGGAAATCTGTTATAAAGACTAGCCAAAAACTGTGCTATGGAAAAGACATTTTTCAGTTTGGAAGGCCTAATCCAAACAATGTAATTCAGAGAACTATTAATAAATATCATTTTCAGCACCTATTAAGTCTTAATGTCTTCTGTTAAGCATTGGAAGGGTCGAGGTGTCATCATTGTTGGGCTGTGCTTAGGGCATCAGTTGGCCTTATTCCGGCCCTGGACTGGGCTATTCTGGATGGACTGGGACAAACTGGGGGGGTGGCAGTGAGTATATCTGAGACACACTTGGCTATACTGGAGTGTAACTAGTAGGGATGTGCAGACAAAAAGTTTATGTTCATAAGTCCATAAGTCGAAAAGGGGGGTCAATTTCGGTCAATATGGACATATGGAGAATTCCATAATTTGAGTCTATGTCCATACGTGCACCGGTTCCCTAAATAAAAATTTAAACCCCTCACCCTCCTTAATCCCCCCCCAAGACTTACCAAAATTCCCTGGTGGTCCAGCGGGGAGTCAGGAAGCTATTCCTCTATTCCTTTGCGAGGAGCACATGACGGCCGCGTCACGTCGATGACGCGGCCGTCACGTGGTCCACCCGGTTCCGCTCCTGGACCCCTCGTTGGACACAAACGGAACTTTTGGCCAGCTTGGGGGGGCCTCCTGACCTCCCCAAGCTGGCCAAAAGTTCCGTTTGTGTCCAACGAGGGGTCCGGGAGCGGAACCGCGGTGGACCACGTGACGGCCGCGTCATGTCGGAGTGACGCGGCCGTCACGTGGTCCTCGCAAAGGAATAGAGGAATGGCTTCCTGACTCCCCGCTGGACCACCAGGGAATTTTGGTAAGTCTTGGGGGGGATTAAGGAGGGTGAGGGGTTTAAATTTTTATTTAGGATCAACGATCGCGATTTCCAACGTATTCAACATAGCTATGTTGAATAAGTTGGAAATCCGATCGTTTTCGCCTCATCACTTTTTTAAGTTAAAAAAATAAATAAGTAGCGTTTTACGTATAAGTTCAAAACGAATGCACACCCCTAGTAACTAGGACAAACTGGGTTATTCTGAAGGATGGAAGTGAATGTATCAGGGACAGACTGGGTTATATAGGTGGTAGCTGCATCAGATGGGGCAATTCTGGGGGTGGGAATGAATGTACCTGGGACTGACCAGGGGCATATTGGGGGATGGGAATCTGTGGGCAAGAATCCATTTTTAAAATGACTATAATGGGCTAATGCATACTTATGTCACAATGGTTACAGAGAGAGAGAGAGAGAGAACAGAAGAGCAGGAGGAGGAGGTACCCCATACAGAGAGTATACAGGACTGGGGCACAGTTTTTGGATCTCTCAGAGGAAGAGTCATGTGCAGGTTCAGATTCAACAAGGAAACCATGGCATACCTACCCAGTTGGAGCAGGACCTGCAACCTTCCACCCATAGGGACTACACCTTGCCTATTCATGTCAAGGTCACTACCACCCTGGACTTTTTGGCCATCAGCATCTTCCAGACACTTCTGTGGGGTCACAGCTAGAATAAGCCAGTCTGCCACTTCCACATGCATAGATCAGTTCCTGACTGTGTTTCTAAGTAAAACCACCAAAATATATCTTTTCCTTGGAGCAAACAACAACAAATAATAACTAATTTCTACAAGATAGCATACTTTCCCTCTGCTTTGGAGGATATTGATTGCACTCCCATCCCTATAAGGGCACCAGGGGACAACAAAGCTACCTATTACAACCATAAGGAATTCCACTCCCTCAGTATGTAGGTTGTCTGCAATGCCACGGGCATCATCTGGATGTCATGTCCAGGTTTCTGAGATCAATCTGAAATTTGTGATTGCTTCCAGGAAGGGCATATCATCAGGGATTGGCTTATAGGTAAAAATACACTTATCACTACCACCACCACACAATAACCAAACTTTTTTCCCTCTCATATCTTGGTGCACTGACCAAGATTCCCTTAGTAATGGCAAGTGAAGATCCCAGCATTGAATCCTCATGCATATGGTAGGTGCGGGAATGTAGCAGAAAGAAGACTATCTCCTCGGTGTTGGTCCAAGCCCAAGTCCTTCGGATTGAGGCTTAGCCTGTATATAGTCTTAGGCCAGTAGTGAGTGTGACTGCCAGCACACTGGGATAAGATCTTCTTGTAGCCCAAATTTTTTGGGGGAATGTATCCCAAAATGGGTAGTAAACTCCATATACTGTAAAGCTAAATATCAACACAAGATCAAGCACTGAACAGAAAAGTTGAAAAGAACTTTAAAAAGAGAGCTCAAGAGGATGTGAAACCATTAAGAGGTAAATGAGTGAGGTCCATGCAATCCACTCAGAAGATTCAACCCAGTGGGATGGTTGGTCATACCAGGAGGGATTCCTCAGGCCCTATAGGTCACATTTCCACCATGGCAGTGTGCCACAACCAGCTCCCATTTCACATGGGAAGGATATTGGGAGTGAGTGGCTCACCACTCTGGTGACACATGTTATAGTCCCATGGCAGCAGTCTGGAACCCCTATCCACTCATGAAGGAGTTGGGATTGAATGGGAACAGGGCTTCCTGCTCCTGGTATGACTGACAACTGGATTGGACTGTCCTCAGTGCACTTTGACAGTGCCATGCTGCTGGGCAGGAAAGCATCTGCTGGGCTCCTGGGGTCTGCAGTCATGTTAGTGACCCACCCAACCTATCTTGAAACATGGATCAAGGAGATTAATATATGCACTATTCAGAGGACCTTCTGAACACTGTGGTGCAATGAAGGTAAGGGCTGGCATGCGTAGGCTGAAATAGAATCCTGCCATTTCCACCAGTGGGCACACCATCTCACCTGCACCATTAGGTAGGTAGAACATGAGTGTGCATGATAGGACTTGAAAGATTGTGAAGAATGCCTCAGCAGGGCAAAGTCAAAGGGAACTCTAGTGGAGATCTATATTGGACCTGACATGCAAATCAATCATCTGGTCTAGATATTTGGACGAAAGACTAATCAATCTAGTAGCTTGTTCACTTTGAATTTTCCCTCAGGATAGCTAGCAGTCTGGCTGCCCAGTTCTATCTGGTAACATGAATGATCAGGAATCTTGGGGCCAAAAGATTTCAAACTATTCTCAAACTCTAAATGGATAAGATACCCAGCTCACTGGCATGGAGATAGCCATGGAATGTGAGTGCCTAGTGCACCATTTTTGGTAAGCAGAACTGGCATTACAAGATGACCCAAATGCCAGAATAAGGTGCCCAATATCAAAGCTCATCAGACCCCAAAAAATGTGTCGGTTGATATAGAAAGCAGGATGGTGGCCATAGTTGACACAGGCTGAGTGTGTAACAACTCACCTACCAAATCAACTAGCCCTGAAAATACTAAGTGCTGGATAGTGCTGGAACATCAAGCCTATACCCAGCCATCATCAGCCATGATAGCTATTGGGGCTAAGCTGTGATGAGTAGGACTACTCTGGTGGGAATGGAAAGCCCAGGGTGAGGGCCCAGGTAGAGCTGCCCACTGGTACCAATCTTGGTGGTAGTAACAAATATTTTAAATGAACTTTGAAGGCTGAAGTGAAGAAAGATTCTATACTGAACATGGGTCAGTCATGTCCTAAGATATAACCCAGCAGGGAATTAAGGTGTTCTGCTAAGGATGATGGCTGGGGTCTGGCAGAAGGGGGAAGCATTCTGCAGGGAAGAGCTTCAGTTACTGGGTTTTTTGCCCCTTCCAGATGGTTGGAAA
This sequence comes from Rhinatrema bivittatum, assembly GCF_901001135.1. Classification (NCBI taxonomy): domain Eukaryota; kingdom Metazoa; phylum Chordata; class Amphibia; order Gymnophiona; family Rhinatrematidae; genus Rhinatrema; species Rhinatrema bivittatum. The sequence goes on along the minus strand of NC_042617.1, from coordinate 47,197,331 downwards.
TTCAGGGAGCATGGCTGCTGGAGACCTTGATCCTTTGGAAGGAAAATATGGGACTTAATAGTCACCTCTCCAGCTCAAAGAACCAAGATGGCCAGAGATCCATGGCCAGCATGGAAGGAGGAGAGAAAGTATAGTAATTGACAAGTACAGCAGTCCACAATGGGGTTTAACTCTCGCCTAATCCAGCGTAGACAATAAGAAAAAAGAGAACATGGGGGAACATAAGCGAAATTTCATTGGTTTATTGTAGATGAAAATCCCAAGAAATAAAAGGGCTTTGGTCATTTTAAAATAGCATATCCCTACTATTCATGATTTTTTTTTTCTTTTTTGATACTCATGATCTAGTTGACATATTTATAATTAAACATATACATACCACAGGTTTTATTATACAGAACATTTTCTCAAGTTCACATTTGAGCTTTTATTCTACAGATGATACTGTAAGTTTAGTATTGTTTAAATTGAACAGGTGTAAAATGGATAGAGAAGAAAATGAAAGAACTTACTAAGGCAATGATTAATAAGCGACCTAATTGGCATTTGGTTAGTTCCATCATATTGAAATAATTGTTGCCTATGCTGGTATTTAGCAGTTAAAAGAGAAGCATGGAAATCAACCATTTGGTTCTCAATTTCATACTGTGCCATACAATCAATTCTTTTTAGTCAGACTGTCTCTAGATTTACTTCAGAGCCATAGTTAAAAATGAGGAAGCTTTCATTAATCTTTCAGATGCTTCGTATTAATGACAAGGCTCTTGCATGAACAATGTAACAGCAATTAAAAGCCCATTAATCTGCATTACAGCTATTAAAGATGCATGTCATAAAGGGTATGGAGTTTGATTCATTTTCGCACCCCCCCAAAAAATGGAGCAATTATGGTCTGGCAATGCACTTTGTCATCAAATTAGGTTGGGGTTTTCCAGCAAACGGCTTTGCAGCATTAAGCTCTTCTCCTATTTTATTATTCATGACTGAAATGTGGAAGTCAAGACCTTTGAAATTACTTCACCTTCTTGTGGAGAGGAGACGTTCAACGTATGTGAGCTCTCGGTACGGCCAGCTAAAGTGCAGGCCGCTAGGGTTACAGCATAGTTGGAGAAGGGCAGCAAGCCTGACAATATACCTGCAACAGAAGGAAAGAAAGCGTTAAGGGTTTATGTAAGCTATACATGTGCATTAATTATAGATATAGGTATTTACATATATACACATACATATACATACATATATGCAATGCATACAGATTTCATGTGTGCATGTGACACAATTGTTAAAATAGCTATATTTTTATTCTTGAATGAAATGACAAAGTGTAAGTTGACCATTTAATTAAAGTTTACTATATTTCAAAAGTCTTGTCTTTTTACATTTTACTAGCTTTCCATGTGTGTCCAGCCTACAAAAACAAAACCCCTCATAGATGTCATGCCTTCCCCTGTAATCTACCACCTGATATTTTGTGAACAGAATAATATCATGGATATAACATCAAGCTGAAAAAAAGTATATTATGAAAGTTTACTGCATCAGTGAAATGTGATGAAGAGTAACTCAAGGATTCTACAAGTGCAATGAAAGTGCTTTTTAATATAGAATTCAACTTTTCCACAAGCCTTTTATGCAGTGCACTTTTAAAAATGAACGAGCAGCTCAAAGGGTTTCTTCATCCACTTCCATACTGATTCTATAAAATCCTAAGGTGTTTGTTTCTACAAGAGGTCCTCCATGTTTTATCACAATTGTAGAGGATGCAAAACTTCAACCTGCAGTTAGTCTGATTACGTGTTAGACACGGAAGAGCTTACTTATATGAAAAGCATTGCCAGTGGCTCCTTAAACAGGTAGAAGAAGACACAAGTGAACTCAGTGCTCTTTACTCAGATATGTCAGTTCCTTCATCAGTGGTGTAACTACCTACGTTACTCCCTTGCTTCCATCTAAGGGGCATGAGAAGCAAGAGGTGTCAATGGGCTTGAAGGAGATGGCTCATTTCCTCAATGCAATGTAAACCTGAGAATGACTGCAATATTCTAGCCAGACAGCTATACTGTCGCAAATACCCTAATCTCTCAGCCCCTTTGGATAATTGGTTCTATATCAGGAAGTTTATAGATGTCATGCCATAGTAGTGGAAATGGAGGAGACACACACAGACACACACACACAAAAAAGAACATAATTCAGGAAAGCCTGGGATAAGCAGAGATGATCCCTAGTTGTGAAGAAATGAAAGAAAAGCTAGAGAACAACTGTGGTCTATGGGCCTGCATCAGGAATGAAATGGGGCAGACTCGATGGACCTCATTGTCCTTATTTGTATTCTTTGTTACAGATGTGTATCCATACAGTTCATCTGCATTGCCATATAGAAATGTCAAAGTATCCATGAAGAGGGCAATTTTTAAAGCCATTTACCCAAGTAAATAGCAATTTATCTGGGAATACTGGTTTCTGAAAATTACCCCTACTCAGTCCAGCTAAAAATATGCACAGGGTTCCATAGCACACTTATTTTAAGCCAAATTGAGGGGAGGCATTCTGGAGGGGAAGGGGGGTAATGGGCAGTATCAGAAACCAATGGGCATTTTCAGTTCTACGGGCATTCATTTTCATAGATATCTTACCTGCACGAAAGGCAGGTGCAAAAGTCTGCGGGTACTTCTGACCTGTGGCAATTTATAAAAGGGAAAAACATGCACATTCTTTCTTATGAGGGTTCCAACAGATTTCTGTTAAAAAGGATATTGTATGATTATCTTGTTGCTTTAATAAATAGTATTTAGCAAAAAAAAAAAAAAAATTAAAAAGAAAGAAAAGAAGGTACAAAAATCTGCAGGTTCAAAGTACCCACAGACTTTGCACCTGGGTGTTTAGTTTGAAAATCAAAAAGTATGTGCACAGTTTTCTCCACTTGTCTGCCCCCAACCCACCACTAGAATGCTCACTTTTTAACCGAGCTGAGTAGCACAGCTACATTGTGAAAATGTGCTCGATATCAGGATCAATTTCAAACAAGAGATCTAGCCAGCTGTCAAGATTTAGGATCATTTGCAGCTGCAAAAAAAAAAATTATGTATATATTCCTAAGATTATCAGCTAGGCCTTAGCTGGTAATTGCAGGTGCTCATAGCCTGCCCGCCCTAATAGGGTCATTTTGAAAAGAACGCTGACTTAGCCGATGAAATTAAAGTGAGATAGCGGCTTATACGTTTCCTAAATCTAGCTGGAAAAAAAACTTCGCTGGAAAGATTTAGGCCTGCAAAGTGTGTGCACTGGGTTAGCTAGCTAAAGTTAGCCAGTTTCGGGGGTAATTCTATAACAGCCTCTGTCAGTTAAGCCGGCAAAGGTGCGCAGAAGCCTGCAAACTGGTTTGCTTTCGAAAATTCTCTCACCAAATTTACCCATGCACGACTGCATCTGCTGTTATGTGCACGGCAAATGTTCTTGACATTTTATGGGCATGCTTTCGAAAGTGCAAACTTCTCCCCAACCCCTGCCCTTGGGAATGCTTCCACGCTGTCCAGGTAAACTTAGGCACATTAATGACATCTGTATGCAGGTTTATCCGCACATTGGGTGGAAAATTTTATAACAGGCCAGGTTTGCAGGGAGAGCCCCATGAATGCCTGTAAGGCCATTCACTCTTTGAGTAGTTACATTTAGATGCTTAAATTCTCTGGCTGTTCAGTAAGGTGAGCATTTCGCTCTGTGAGATCCAGCTGGTTCATTCTTTTTTTTATCCGGCCAGATCTTAATGAAAATCAGCCCCGATAGACTTGAAGATGAATTTTCAAAACTTTGTGCATAATATAGCAATAGCCTATACACACGTACATAAACTCTACTCACGTATTCCATATTTTTAAAAAGTAAAAAATTTCTGTGCATACGTTCCCTTTTGCACGTAAATATATGTGCATAACAAAAAGGGTGATCTAGGGGCGTTCTGGGGCGGGACTAAGAAAAGGGGAACTGGATTCAGATAGCAACCAATGAGGGCCCTGACTTTTAAGGTTGGGGGAACAAATAAACATGGGGGTAACTTGCTGAGGCGCCAGCAGCTTTTACTACCCTTAATCACTCAGCCTGATGCTTTTGATGCATCTTTTGATGCTTTTGATGGAGATCTCACACAACCCAATCACTCTCAATAACAATAAACAAATAATACTAGCAGACAAAGTACGGAATCTAGGAGTTATAATCGACACAGAACTAAGCTTAAAACAATATATATCCATAAAAGTAAAGGAAGGATACGCTAAACTCATGATCCTCAGAAAACTTAAACCACTTCTAACAACCGCTAACTTTCGATCAGTACTGCAAGCGCTAATATTTGCAAGCACTGATTACTGCACTACCATTCTACTAGGTTTACCATACACCTCCCTAAGACCACTACAAATCTTGCAAAACACAGCTGCAAGAGTATTAACTGGCAAAAGGAAAAGTGATCACATCACGGAAACACTGGCCGAGCTACACTGGCTTCCCATTGAACAAAGAATACAATACAAAACACTTTGCACCATACATAAATTAATACACAACGAAAACGTAGACTGGCTTAATGCTGCCCTTCACGTACACATCCCCAATAGAAATCTAAGATCAGCCAACAAAGCACTCCTAACTATTCCATCAGTCAAAACAGCAAGACTGACCTAGGTAAGAGAGAGAGCATTATCCTTAGCAGGTCCCATACTATGGAACTCCATGCCCTTGGAGTTGATTGCAAAGAGAAAACAAAACATTTAGAAAAAATCTAAAAACCTGGCTCTTCAAACAAGCTTTTCAAAAAGAGAAGGGAGAATAGAAAACCAAAGAAGCGCAAGGTACAATCAAAGAGAACCCACACGCACAACAGTAATCACTAAGTGAGAAGTTTTAAGTGAACCCTGCAGTAAAGGATAAAGTTACAATTATAGAATAAGTCCTGCACTCAAACTGCTATAGAATTGACCTGGACATGTTTTTTACACTCTTCTATAATTTATCTTGTTTAAAAACTGTTACCGAACCTTATGGCACCAGTGGAAAATGAAAGATTATAATAGCATTACTTTTATGTGCCTTTATATAAACCGTTGTGACGGTACCCACCTTAATGACGGTATAGAAAAGACTTAAAATAAATAAATAAAATCTCTATCATTGCTCTCTGCTTACACGGCAATGGTTAATGAAACTGAATTCAAATACCATCCAAGGGCCCTGACTTTTACAGTCTGTGAAACTGATAAGCACGAGGGTAACCTCCACAGTGCAGCAGATGCTGGGCAGACTGGGTGGACCATTTGGTCCTTTTCAGTCATCATTTCTATGGTTCTATGTTTCGAAGTTGCTATTTTAAAAGCTATTTACATGTGTAAATTTTCAAACTTACTCATGAATTTTTACATCGTTAATTATCTGGTGTAAGCGATATTAAACGTATTTACTATGTAACACTGTCAGGGTGGGAGGTCCTGATGAACTGGGGGGATTTCAGGCTGAAGACCCAGGAGGTTCTAAGTGACCTGGATAAGGACTGGGCGAACTGTTGGACTAATTGTTAAACTGGTTAATTTTCTCATTGTGAGCATGTTTAAACTGTCCGACTTACACTTGTAAATCGAGACTTATGCAAATAAATCCTAGTCTAATTTCAAGTGTAAAATATACGCATGTGTATCTTTGAAATAGGTGGGTAAAAAATCCACACATTCAATCCATTGGTTTATGTGTTTCAGTGCTTTGCATGTATTCAAGCACAAGCCTATGTACATGCTTCTGCTGCATGGAGGAATGGCGTGTATTTTATAAAACACGCACATAACATATACGCATATTATAAAAATATATTGCAAATATGCATGCAACCACATACACATGTACATGCCGCCAAGCGCAGCTTGAAAGTTATCCTCCTTGCGTACACAAAATAGTGGGCACAAAATCTGCAATGTGCTCATGCTGAAGTAAAATAAGACCCGCGTGCAGGTGCACATGGACGCGGTGATTTTATAACATACGTGCATATATGCGCATGTTTGTGTGCATGTTATAAAATCAGCTAATCGTGCATACATGTGGGCATGATTTTATATTGACATGCGCATTTGCATGCAAATGGTGACTCAAGCGCATAAATGGGAGTAATTTTAGTGGATACATAAAAGAGAAACCTTCTACTGGTCTGGCAGAACTACAGCTGTTGTAGTAAAAAACCACAGCATAATATATTAAAAACATGTCTATTGAATTAGACCTTCATAGTACAGAGCTATATTCCTTTGCTCCAAATAGTTCACATACCTCTTTTGCAAAAACTAAACACATTAAAAGTGTTTACCATATATAATTATTAGTTTCAATTTTAAACTCTATTTGAACATTTTTTGTTGTGCTCTTAAAAAATGTGCACCAAACTGTGAACTTTAAAAATGGAAAATTCATGCACTTATCTTAGTACATTTTTGACTAGATGCTGGAGTAAAACCATCGTTTCATCCGACCTGCGTTTGATAGAAAAATCAGCTCAATATGTTAAAGTCCAAGTATATCACATGACAACACTCTTGTAGCCAAGGCCCAAAACACTGCATGATTCAGAAATCATTGAGGACATCAGGAATATCACTATAATGAGTATTTATTCTTCATGCTCAAGAAAATCAAGATTCAGGAATACTCCAGTTCTCACAGTTCTTTCATGTCAAGATGGCGGACATCCAACTATACTTCCTTACATTTACTTGACATTCTATCATACAGAGTAGTCAGATTGGATGAATCTCAGGAAAGACTGCAATGGCCTGCAATTTGGAACTTGTTACCTCACCTGTTAAAGGAAAAAACCTCTTTTTTAAAATTTAGGAAATTGGTAAAGGTCTTTTTTCTATCAGCAAGCTTTTGAGTAATTTCCTTATGGGTTCCAAGCAGGTATTTTAATTATGTTTTATTATGGCTAGCAGTATTATGTTACATTGCAATTCAGGAACATGCAATCAAGGATGTTGTGCAGAGTTCATTGTTGCGATTTTAGTTTGAGTGTTTTCATTTTTTTAGTTTATTTGTGTCTTTTAATTTTATTCCCACCATGTTATGAAAAGTCTGTTTAGTGAACCCGTGGCCCGGCTGTCTGGATAGTGGAAACCAGACGATGGAAAAGGAGCCGGGAGGCGGTACGGATCTGGCGGGTAGGAGCAGGTGTTCGCCCTGGAAACCCGAGACCCCCCCAGGAGGAGCCCGTAGGGGTCCGGGTCGCTGGGACTTAGGAGGTCCGGTAGTCAGGGCTGGCTGAAGACGAGAAAGGTCAAGCAGAAGTCCGAAGGTCAAGGCCGGCTGAAAACGAGAAGGGTCAAGCAGAAGTCCGAAGGTCAGGGCTGGCTGAAGACAAGATGGGTCAAGCAGAAGTCCGAAGGTCAAGGCTGGCTGAAGACGAAAAGCTGGAAAACCTGGAGCGGACCACGGGAACAAGGACAGGAGCAAACAGGAACGGATCCTCAGGAACAAGGACTGGAACAAGCAGGAACGGAGCACGGCAGGAACCACAGGAACAAGGACTGGAACAAGCAGGAACGGAGCACGGCAGGATCCAGGGAAGCAACTAAGTACTCACAGGAGCGACCTCATTGCAAGGCAAGGTAAGAGAGACTGAAGCTGGTTTATATAGCCAGCCAGCCTCTGACGTCAGGAAAGGGGCGGTTCAGCACTTCCGGGTGCTGGACCTACAAATGCTGTCCCCTCGCGCGCGCGTACCTCGGCAGGGGGGAGGAGTTAGAATCGGCCTCGACGGCGTCTCCACGAGGGAGACGCCGCTGCCATGCGGCTGCACAGGCCTGAAACCCCGGCGGAGCGCGACACGAGCGGGGGCCTCGGCACGGAGGTAAGCGCCCGGTCGCTAGTCTGGCGACCGGGATAGCAACAGTACCCCCTCTCTTACGCCCCCTCTTCAAAGGACCAGGCTTTTCAGGGTGATCCAAGTGGAACTGTCGCAGGAGAGACTTGTCTAGGATGTTGCGAGCTGGTTCCCACGTATTGTCTGCATCTCCACAACCCTCCCATGCTAGCAAATACTCCCAATGTCTGTTGACAAAGCGAGTGTCCAGTACTTCACGCACTTGAAAGGTGGGATCTTCCACTGTAGATGCCGGGGTAGCATCAGGGGGTCTAGGATGGAATCTTGAGAGTATGACTGGCTTCAGAAGAGAAACGTGAAAAACGTTGTGAATGCGCAGGGAAGTGGGTAGTCGTAAGCGGTAAGAAACCATGCCCACTCTCTCTGCTACGCGGAATGGACCGCAGAATTTGGGTGCCAACTTCTTAGATGGTTGTCTGAGATGGAGGTGTTTGGTACTGAGCCATACTTTGTCCCCTGGGAGAAACAGTGGTGCGGCCTTTCGATGCCGGTCGGCAAATCGTTTAGAAGCTAGTGCCACCTTTTGTAGTCGGTGCTGGGTAGAAACCCAAAGTCTATCCAGTTGGTTAGCGGTTGACTGAGCGGCAGGAGAGGAGACTGGTATTGGTAGCGGCAAGGGAGGTTTAAGCTGTTTCCCGTATACAATCTGGAAAGGAGATCTTCCGGTTGCGGCGTGCACTTGATTGTTGTAGGCAAATTCTGCCCAAGGTAACAAATCTACCCAATTGTCCTGTTTGTGATTGATAAAAGCTCTCAAGAACAACTTCAATGAACAATTCATGCGTTCTGTTTGGCCATTGCTCTGTGGGTGGAACGCAGTGGAGAAACTTAACTGTATCTTGAATTTTTTGCATAGTGCTCTCCAGTACCTGGCGGTGAACTGGGGGCCACGGTCAGAGACAATATCATGAGGTAGCCCATGGATGCGAAAAATATGGTGGACGAACAAGAAAGCCAGTTCCATAGCGGAGGGAAGTTTGGGTAAAGGCACAAAATGGGCCATTTTAGAAAATCGGTCCACGGTGACCCAAACCACCATCTTGCCTTGAGAAGGCGGAAGTTCTACTACAAAGTCTGTAGCAATATGTGTCCAAGGTTCCGCTGGGATCGGTAATGGCTGTAAGAGCCCCCTTTTGGAACCAGTTAGGGGTTTTTGTAGAGCGCAGGTAGGACAGGAATTAACAAAAAGGGAAACATCCCTCCGAAGTCCAGGCCACCAATAGAAGCGACCTATAAGATCCAGTGTTCTTTGTACTCCCGCGTGCCCTCCGGTCAAGGAATCATGCCCCCAGATTAAGACCTTTCTGCGAAGTCTTTTGGGTACAGGAGTCTTAATAGTGCTGTCCAGCGGAGTGAGGTTCAGTTGTATGCTTGCTGGGTCCAAAATGTGCTGCAAAGCCTCCTCCTCTTCAGGTTGAGTGGTCCGAGATAGAGCGTCTGCCCGAACATTCTTTTCCGCAGGTCGGTATTTAAGAATAAAATTGAAGCGACTAAAAAACAGTGACCACCTTGCTTGACGAGGGTTCAACCGTTGGGCTTGAGCCAAGTACTGCAAATTCTTATGATCTGTATATACGGTCACTGGATGATTGGCTCCCTCAAGCCACTGTCTCCATTCTTCGAGGGCGAGTTTGATAGCCAGGAGCTCTTTGTCTCCGATACCGTAATTACATTCGGCCGATGAAAATTTCTTTGAGAAGTAAGAGCAAGGCATTAACTTGCCGGAGGCATCGTGCTGACTGAGGACGGCCCCAACCGCCAAACTGGAAGCATCCACTTCCACAATGAAGGGGCGCTGCGGATCTGGGTGGCGCAAGCAAGAGTCTTGTAAAAAGGCTTTTTTTAGTTCCTCAAAGGCGAGACAAGCAGAAGTGGACCAGTCATGAGTGTTGGAACCCTTGCGGGTGAGTGCAGTAAGCGGGGCCACTTTTTGAGAGTAGTGTGGTATAAAGTGTCTGTAAAAGTTGGCAAAACCAAGAAAACGTTAAAGAGCCTTCAACCCCACCGGTCGGGGCCAATTAGAGATAGCAGCGACCTTCTCTGGGTCCATTTGGAAGCCACTGGACGAAACGATGTAACCCAAGAAAGGAAGTGTCTCGCACTCAAACTGGCACTTTTCCAGCTTGGCATACAGTTGATTGTCTCTTAAGGCGTGTAACACCCGTCGGACGTGATGACGATGAGAAACAAGGTTCGGAGAGTAGATCAAGACATCGTCAAGATACACGATAACGAATGAGTGGAGCATCTCACGGAGTACCTCATTCATTAAATTCTGGAAAACAGCTGGGGCGTTACATAATCCGAAAGGCATTACAAGATATTCGTAATGACCGTCCCGGGTGTTGAAGGCCGTCTTCCACTCGTCCCCGGGACGGATACGGACTAGATTGTAAGCCCCACGCAAGTCAAGTTTCGTAAAAACCTTGGCTCCTTGGAGTCTGTCCAATAGCTCAGGTATTAATGGAAGCGGGTACCGATCCTTCTTGGTGATAGTATTTAATCCACAATAATCAATACATGGCCTGAGGGTACCATCCTTCTTGGCCACAAAAAGAAACCTGCCCCAGCTGGCGAGTGCGAAGGACGGATAAAGCCCTTGGCAAGGTTTTCAGTAATATAGTCCGACATCGCCCGAGTCTCAGGTATAGACAAGGGATAGACCCTGCCTCGCGGAGGAGTGGTGCCGGGAAGCAGGTCGATGGCACAATCAAATGGTCGATGAACAGGGAGGAGTTCCACCTTCTGTTTAGAGAATACATCCGCGAAATCCTGATAGGGGACTGGAAGTTCCAAGGCGGCCTGACAGAGCGGAACAGCTGGTCTCTGAGGCAAGTTCAAACAGTTCTGGAAACAATAGGCGCTCCACTGGGCGATTTGAAGAGAATCCCAATGAATGATCGGAGCATGCTGTTGCAGCCATGGAAGACCTAGGACTATAGGATGCACTGATTTTTCCAATAGCATGAAAGAAAGTCTCTCAGTATGGAGGGTCCCGGTCCGAAGAGTGAGGGGTCCAGTGACCTCCGAGATGTCTCCCGGTAACGGAGTTCCTTGAATCGAGGTGACTCGGAGCGGAGGCTCCCGGGGTAATGTGGGAAGCCCCAGTTGATTGACCAGTTCTTTCAAGATAAAATTCCCTCCAGCTCCAGAATCGATAAATGCTAGAGTCTGGAAGGAGCCTCCTGGGTAATCCAGGGTGACAGGTACCGTACATTGAGGAGCAGGATTAAGACAACCTAGAGAGATCTCCTCCTTCTTCTCTAGGTTCAAGCGTTTTCCGGCCTCACGGGGCACTGGGCCAACAAATGACCCTTGGTACCACAGTACAGACACAGTCCTAGGGTGCGGCGTCGCCTCCTTTCCTCGTCGGTTAGCGGCGTTCGCCCAATTTGCATGGGCTCCTCGGAGGAGATATGACTGGGAGTGGATTGTGTCTTATGGGCCGAGGTCAGAGGCCGTGAAAAGGTGGGAGCCAGAGCGACCGGTCGCCTAATAGTTCGGCCCTCCTTGGCTCGCTGCTGAAGGCGTCGGTCGATCCTCCCCGCCAAATCTATCACTTCGTTCAAGGTAGTGGGAATGTCCCGAGTCATCAGTTCGTCTTTTATACGTCCTGCGAGACCTTCCAAGAAAATGCCTCGCAAGCAATTATCTTGCCACCCAAGCTCCATAGCCAGGGTGCGAAATTCAATGGCGTAGTCCGCTAACGAGCGGCTCCCTTGTTTCAATTGAAGAATTTCTGTAGTGGCGGTAGACTGGCGAGCTGGTTCGTCAAAAGTCTGTTTGAAGTGATCCACAAACCTTTGCAGGTAAAGAATCTTGATGTTCCCAGAGGGGCGAAGCCCATATCATGGCCTTCCCATCAAGCAGGGACAAGATGTAGGCGACCTTGACAGCATCAGAAGGAAATTGCCCCGGCAGCAAGGAGAAGCGGATGAAGCACTGATTCAGGAAGGCCCTACAAGTCTTGGCATCCCCTGAGTAACGCGTAGGAGCCGGAAGTTGGGTCTGCACGGACGGCTGAGGTACTAGTGCTGGGAGTGACGGCTGTACCACCACGTCACGCGGCTGAGCGTCCAGGCGATTCGCCAGGCGGTCTACCGTGGCAGCCAATACTTCTAAACATTGTTGCTGTTGCTGGATTCTTTGAGCCATTTCCGGAATGGCCTGCAGACCGGAAGTGTCCGCCGGGTCCATGGCCTTGCAAACTGTTATGAAAAGTCTGTTTAGTGAACCCTTGGCCCGGCTGTCTGGATAGTGGAAACCAGACGATGGAAAAGGAGCCGGGAGGCGGTACGGATCTGGCGGGTAGGAGCAGGTGTTCGCCCTGGAAACCCGAGACCCCCCCAGGAGGAGCCCGTAGGGGTCCGGGTCGCTGGGACTTAGGAGGTCCGGTAGTCAGGGCTGGCTGAAGACGAGAAAGGTCAAGCAGAAGTCCGAAGGTCAAGGCCGGCTGAAGACGAGAAGGGTCAAGCAGAAGTCCGAAGGTCAAGGCCGGCTGAAGACGAGAAGGGTCAAGCAGAAGTCCGAAGGTCAGGGCTGGCTGAAGACAAGATGGGTCAAGCAGAAGTCCGAAGGTCAAGGCTGGCTGAAGACGAAAAGCTGGAAAACCTGGAGCGGACCACGGGAACAAGGACAGGAGCAAACAGGAACGGATCCTCAGGAACAAGGACTGGAACAAGCAGGAACGGAGCACGGCAGGAACCACAGGAACAAGGACTGGAACAAGCAGGAACGGAGCACGGCAGGATCCAGGGAAGCAACTAAGTACTCACAGGAGCGACCTCGTTGCAAGGCAAGGTAAGAGAGACTGAAGCTGGTTTATATAGCCAGCCAGCCTCTGACGTCAGGAAAGGGGCGGTTCAGCACTTCCGGGTGCTGGACCTACAAATGCTGTCCCCTCGCGCGCGCGCGTACCTCGGCAGGGGGGAGGAGTTAGAATCGGCCTCGACGGCGTCTCCACGAGGGAGACGCCGCTGCCATGCGGCTGCACAGGCCTGAAACCCCGGCGGAGCGCGACACGAGCGGGGGCCTCGGCACGGAGGTAAGCGCCCGGTCGCTAGTCTGGCGACCGGGATAGCAACACACCAGTCTATTAATAAAAAGATAGAGTTTAAGAGTTGCGCGCATTTGCCGGTGCACACACATGGATGCATCGATTTTATAACATGCACGTGGCCGTGAGCCTTCTAAAATCCGCACGGCCCACACGCTTCCGAGTCACACACGTTATCTCCTGGCTTGGCCACGCGTAGGTTTTTGAAAATCTACTTGTTAATGTTTTAATGGAATGTTTTATGTTTTATTACCTATTTTATGGATGTAAATTGTAGAAACCACTTAGAAATTTAGATTTGCGGTATACAAATATTTTAAACAAACTAATCAATAAATTAATTAATTAATATGGATTTACTAGCATTCAGTCAAAAATGTACTAAGTGCACACATTTTCTATTTTTAAAGTTCACTGGTGCAAATGTTTTAAGAGCACAACTAACAATGTCCAATGATTATATCTGGTGAGCATTTGTAATGTTTTTGATTCCTGCAAAAGAGGTATGTGGAACTATTTTGAGTGAACGAATGTAGCTCTGAACTATGAGGTCTCATTTAATAGATGTGTTGTTTAGTATATTATACTGTGTTTTTTTGTTTTTGTGTTAGACTTTTTACCACATCATCTGTTGGCTTTTTGTTTAGTGAAAATTCAATTACAAACAAATTTACAGAAACAGGCTGTTGTGATTCTGCTTGTCATGCAGCCTCCCAACCACCAGAGGTCCTCTGGGAGCTGCACCTACCCTCTTCTCAGCTTTACTCTCAGTGACCTCATGACTGGGCAAATCCCTGCCTATTTAGCCCTGCCTCCGTTTACACTCAGGGCCTTGTCATTGAGTCTGCTCAGCTCCTTGCTTGGCTCCTCATCTCTGTATACCTTGTGACTTTCCAAAGCCTTCTTGTCTCTGTATAACTTGTGGCTCTCTGTAACCTTCTGCCTTGTGGCTTTTCTAAGCCTTGTTTCCCAGTATACTTTATGGCTTTCCTTAGCCTTCTTGTTTCCAAGCTTGCCTTGTGGCTTCCCTAAGCCTTTCTGTTTCCAAGCTTACCTTGTGACTTCCCTAAGCCTTCCTGTGTTCTAGCTTGCTTGGTGGTGACCCTAAGTCTTTTTGTTTCCAAGCTTGCTCCATGGCTTCCCTATCCCTTCCTGCCTCGAGTTTATTCCCTGGCTCCCGAGCCTCCTGCTCGAGCTTGTTCTCTGCTCCCAAGCCTCCTGTCTTGAGCTTGCCTTTTGGCTCTTTAGCCTTCTGTCCCATGCTTGCCAGTATCAGTAACCTCTGTCTTGTTCCACTGTTCTAGTGTTTCACCCCTGACCTTGCTTCCTGCCTGAGCTGCAGGCCAACCAGACATCAGCCTCCAGCCCTGCGGCCTGCATATCAAGTCCGCTCTGGCTTCTGGCTTCAATCCTGTCTGACATCAGTCTATAGCCCTGCAACCTGCCTCTTCAGTCCTGCCTTTTGTCTCCAGCCCTGCAGTCTGCATCCCCAGGCCTGTTCAGCTTCACCTGAGCTTGCTCCTCTCCCCTCCAGATTCCAGTCCAGCCTTAACCTTAGGTCTCCTCCCTTGTTCAAGTCCTACCGGCCGCCAGAACCCAAGGGCTCAACCTGCGGGGGAGGTGGCTGGTATAGGCCGAAAATCCCCTAGTCCAGTCTGTCGCTGGAGTCCTGGACTGTTCCCATGGGGGTTCCCCAGCCGAGTTGGGCCTTTATCCCTAATACAAGCATTTTCTTCACAAATTTCCAGAAAAGCAAAAAGCCAGGAGAGGTTTTTTTTTTGTCCCCTTCCTTTGATTTTAATTGGAATATTTTTGCACATCTCAAATAGTTTTGGAGAAGACGGGGGACTAACAGGGAAAAAAAAAACTAAGGACCTTCTTCAATTATATATGGCATGGGGGAGATGATGGGAATAGCAGGTTAGAGAGGTAAACTTGAGCTGAAAGTTCTTGAATGAAAGGAAATAGCCAACCTAGAAAAACAAAAGATATATATGTATTATTCAATTCAATATTCTTGCTAGTATTTTTCCCTATAATTGAAGGCTAAACACGAACTGTTTGAAAGAGAAAAATAAGTGATAATGGGCAATAGCTATCTTTTTCGCAAAACCCCCGGACTATAATTGATAAGCACAAAGGAGAGATGAGCAGCTGGAAAAAGCCTTTTCTGCAAAGCCTAGCCAATGGCACGGATTTTAAATTTTTGTCTTTGTGCAGTTCAAAGTCAGGAGCGGATATCACAGATAGCAGTGCTCGTCTCATGGGGCCGTACGGCACCGCGGCAGTCCTTAAAGCCTTGCTACGTAACCCTGATGCTGACTAAAAGTCACTCCTTATCAGGAGCCGGGAATTAGTGTTTTGAGGCATTCTCTCTATTACTCGCTCATTCGCTTATGCTAAGTGATTCACAGGACATTACATATCAGTTAGGGATACTTTAATTTGACATTTACAAGCACAAACCTGTTCTCTTTCACTAGCAAGAACAAAAAGGGGAAAAGGCTGGATAAGAGAGTGTGTGTGATTTTTGGTTACCTACTTCGGCCAACTGCTTCTTTATTTTATTTTTTTTTTTGCACCCCCTAAATCCCCCCTGCCCCAACTCAGCTGCCAGCATAGCTGTTTGGCCAGCATCCACCGTAATCTGTTCTCCTTCGTTATGTTAATCTGTGGGCGTAAAGATTTCTGTCATCTTCAAATCGCTTGTACAGCAATGGTAAACATCTTGGCCTGTCTGTAATTGGACAGGTGTCTACAATGGTGTCATCCAGCTTTTAATTCAATTAAGGAACTGCCTGCTCTGTTCTCATTAGCCAGACGCTCCTCTCACATTTTTTTTTTTTTACTCTTACAGAGAAATTTACACTCTGCGCTTACAAAGCAGGACAGCGTCAGCAGTTCCATTAACACAAAAGTCAGGTAAATTTCAGGAAATTTGCGTAAAGATCGCGTGTTGTTTATTCATTGCGTCGTCCTTAGCCTGGATTTCCCATCTGCTGGCAGAACTGGATGTCAAACACTAGGAAGACAAATTTGAAAGGAATTTAGCTGGGTGAGATTTTACTCTAGGAAGAATGGCAGATAAAGGCTAATTGGTGTTTGCCCGGTTGAGACTCTTCTTCTGGTTTTTCCTGCTTTTCCACACAGACAACCAACACCACCAGCTTCCTCTGCACCTGTCCTTTCCCAGTGTCTTTTACGTGGCCTGTCAATCCTTTTCCTATTGCTTCCCTGCAATATCTGCCTTTAACGTGGCCAAAATCTGTTCCGGTGTTACCTGATTAGACTGCCCTGAGTGATAAGCATCATCCCACGGAGTGGCTAATAGTGCATGTGAGCTTTCACAATGCAGGTACTTTTAGCCAGATTAAACAGAGGCATTCACAGGGGAACCCCCCCCCCCCCCCCGATAATTACCCCCTTAGAGGGTAATTTTATAAAGCATTTGCACGTGTAAAACTGGGTTTCACGCATGCAAATACACTTTACCCATGTAAGCAGGCTGCTGAAAATTGCTATGATATATGACATGGAACTGTTCATGGGTTTGTTTGTTTTTTAAACTCGTCTTTTATTCAACCAGATGCACAAATATAACACCCAGTACACTATGCCAGCAAAAGTGTTTATACCAAAAAGGAACAGAAATAGAAACATAAACAAAGGTGTTGCATATTCCAGTGTGTAGCAAAGACAAGTGTCTAACATCCATCATAACTACAGTCTGAAGTTTCCTGTGCTACATAGTAAATCGTCCTTTCACTTTCAGCCATTTAGCATGGAGGATTTCCTCTGCCCTCAGACCCAAGCAGAGATGTTATTTATTTATTTAAAAATACTCATATTCCACAATTTCCAAATTTAAAATGTATCCAGGGCAGATCACATAAGTACATTCATAATACATAAGTATCAACATATATATAAGAAAGAGATCCGCTCTTGGATACCTTGAGAAGCTCTACATTTCTCCCCTCTTTCCTGCTACAGCATCATTTCTTCCCCCAAAGCATTGCTCCCTCCTCTCCTGGCAAACGGTATCTCCCATACAGCAGCCCCTGCCCTAGTGATCCGGGATTTTCACAGGCAGAAAAGAGGCATTGGAGCCCTCTGCCCACAATGCAGCCACTGCCGAATGGAACCTCGAGGAGGCGCTTTCATCAAATATGAAGAAGCCCCTCTTAGTGGCATTATTCAGTGGCTGTGGTGCAAGCAGGAGGATGACAAAATCCTTCCTTGCCATGAAGATCCTATCCCTATGGACTCTTTACTCTGCTATGCAAGGAGGACATTCCTTAGTGTGGGAATGGGGGGATGTGATGTCTCAGGGAAGGGTGATGTCTTGGGAAAGGGTGACGCTGGTTTTACTCAAGGAAATGCACTTTACCCAAGTAAGTGGGCTTTTGAAAATTGCGTCAGTATATGCCATTGAATTTTCCATAGGCTTTACTCACATAAGTGCATTTTTTTACTGGAGTAAATGGCTTTTGGAAACTGCTACACTGATAATTACATTTGCATGCATAACTCTTTTTGAAAATTACCCCCTTACTGAATAGCATGCTGTTTCTAGGGGCAATTTTCAAAGGGATTTTCATGAGTAAATGATTGTTTACTCATGAAAATCCCTTTGAAAATTCCTCCCCTTCCTCTCTGAGTGAAAAGTTAGGCATTGGTACGGATAACGCATGTACTTTTCCCTGTGAGGAACAGGGACAGGTTTAAGGTAGGCCCGTGAAGTATGCAGGGTAAAGAATCCCTGGAGCTCTAGCAACTGTGGGATTTTCAAAGAGAAACTGCATGGGGCGGGGGCTACCTTTCAAAATCTGCTTGCAAGCCCCATGGTGGGGGTGGTGGCGGTGGCTATGAAGGTTTCCCTCACCACGTGCAAATAAAAGCACTTAATACGCACAATAAGCTTTACTGCATAGGCCCTTTGATACTGCTCCAGTTACCCTCTCTAAGTAGGCGTGTTTTGTGCATACCATGACGGAAATAAGCCTCATTCGCAAAATGAGATTTCCCTTCTCTGCATCTCGTAGACTGTATCTAACTCTAAAGGGCCTGAAGTGCAGCTCTCGGTCCACAACAAAATATTTAACAAAAAAAAGTTGAAATGGAAATGGAAGAAGCTGCTTCTGAATGCCTCTAGTGCTACAACATTAAATAATTCCTGGGAGGCTTTTGTGTAAATCTGTACTTCAGGATTGGTTCAACAACTTAAAATCCACATAGTGGATTACAGGCAGTAAATCTATTCAATATGCCACTCTTTCAGCCCATTTAAAGGACCTCCAAGAATAAATTAAGGTTCTAACACAGACATTTTGACACAGCAACCTCATCAAACTGAATAATGTCATGTGTTAAATATGGATGTAAAGTGAATGGTCTTACAATGATCTGGAATCAGCATGAGAGCATTTTGCTCACTCTGAAGATTGCAGACAAATATTTTGGTTATAATTAGGTTTGTATTGCAATATAGGAGGTGTGCACAAAAACATTAAGCATTTCGCATTTTTTTTTTATTTGATATTCTGGTGCATTTGTTTTATTCGGTTTGAATCAGAAGCTCATTCATTTCATTTGTTTCACTTAAAGTCAATGGGGAAAGCAATGCTTCCTATTTTTTACTCTAAATACTGGGATTTTCCATCCAAGGTTTATTAAACTTGCTGGCAGTCATTTGCAGTAGAGGCAACAGGACCCCAAGTCACCAAGAGTGGCAGGAGCACCCCATAGCACCAAAAGAGGAGCAAAGGGTGCCACCAACAGTGCACGAAAACCCTAAGGCACTGAGAGAATGGCAAAGCAACCCAAACAGAGGCACCATAAGAGGAGCAAAGTGTACCAATAACAGTGGCATGAATAGCCCATGGCACTATAAGGGGGCAACGCAGCACCAATAGTGGTATGAGTCCTCTGATGAACACAAAGAAAGGAAAGTAGCATAAATAGTGTCTTGAACACCTCAAGCCACAGAATGAAAGGTACTGTAGATAGCATAGTGACATGAACTCTCATCCTGCACTGAATTCATGAAGAGCTTCAGGTCTTGTACCCATTGCATCAGGTGTCACCAATCCAGATGCCCCAGGGGGAAATTATCGCCAATCTCAGTATCCATTGACAACTCATGAAGGGGTGTCTGTTGTTCCACTAACATCAAATAGTTGGAATTCCACCTTGTGTTAACATCCTGAATAAGATGGTCTGCAGGTGTCCTGATTGCTTCCTACCTACCTACCCTTCAAACTCTGGTTAAAATGTTCCAGTATTTCTTGCGTGTCTCTATCAGTTCCCACAGGACAAAGCTGCTGTTTTCTTTGTCCTCAACCCCAGAGAGTGCTTTACTGTCAGGTGCAAAACATCAGATCCCCTTGTATCTTCCATCACCCACTGCTCGGTTTATATTCTTGCTACCATCTATAACAAAAAAAACAAAAAACAGCAATGGTTAAGAACATAAGAACATAAGAAATTACCATGCTGGGTCAGACCAAGGGTCCATCAAGCCCAGCATCCTGTTTCCAACAGAGGCCAAAACCAGGCCACAAGAACCTGGCAATTACCCAAACACTAAGAAGATCCCATGCTACTGATGCAATTAATAGCAGTGGCTATTCCCTAAGTAAAATTGATTAATAGCCATTAATGGACTTCTCCTCCAAGAACTTATCCAAACCTTTTTTGAACCCAGCTACACTAACTGCACTAACCACATCCTCTGGCAACAAATTCCAGAGCTTTATTGTGCGTTGAGTGAAAAAGAATTTTCTCCGATTAGTCTTAAATGTGCTACTTGCTAACTTCATGGAATGCCCCTAGTCCTTCTATTATTCGAAATGTTATCTGCTTCTGTGCTAGCTGCCAGCCCTCAGTCACCCCCTTTTTTGCCGCTAAGATATAGGTTGAGGCATGGCTGTTGTCCATCATCTGGGTATGTAGTACCTGCCTTATGAAGCTTCTACCAGTGTGCCATCAGGGAGAGGTAGGCATCACTGGTGAAATGAATGCTACTCCCATTTACCTTGGCCAGCTGTGCCTGCATCCAGGCATGGCTCTGAATATATAGGCTAGGGATTATCCATCTACTAAATGTTGTCCTTGAGGGAACTTTATATTTTGGAGCTAAGACATGCAGCAACTGCTTAAATACCTTGTTGTCAACCACCTGTAAGGGCTTGTCGTCTAGCACAATCATTTTATCGATGGTCTGAGTCATCACTTTTAATGCTGTCTGCCTCTTGCTCTGGGATAGTGAAGCAGAACACCATCCTGACTAATCTATGATGGCTTGCTGCTGATATAAGGATGAGGACTGTTGGCTATCTCCTCTTTGGGGGAAGGAGACAACAGGTCAGTTTTAGAGGTGGACATCCCCTATGCAGTGGCTTTCTTGCTCCTGCTGTTGCTTTGAATGGAGGATGACGTCACCAAGCTGGTACCAGCCTCCCCTGAAACCAAGACTTTTTTGCAAATAATGGACCATATCACTGTTTGAAAATGGCCCACTATCTTACCTTTGCTGATGTACTTTTGACAGTCAATGCATTCTGCAAAATGCTGATGCTCCATAACTGAAAAGTGTCTCTCCACATCTGTGATGTCTAGATCCTTGGAGGAATGCTGTTGTGCTAGAGTTGAGGGCAGACCAAGAGAAAAAATGCCAGGGGTGTCTCGTGTTCTTGACTGCCTGTTGTTCATGGGGGGTTGATCTTTGTCCCAGCATGCTCTCTTACTGCCTCTGTGGTTATCTTCAGGGGCAGATTGGCCTATTGAGGGATTGAGCATCCCCCGATGGGCCGATTCAGTTGGTCATGTGATATTTGGCATCAGCAAGTCCTCTGCTATACAATATCCCCACACTCTGGTGTGCAGAGAGAAGGGCCCAAAGGAGAAAGCAGTTGAAGGAGAAGGTACTGTGGGCTGCCACCGGAGCCCAGGCCAGTGGCAGCTGAAGAGTGGAGATATTCTGGGAGCCACTGCTACCAGAGTCCAGGCCAGCGGTGGCAGCTGAAGAGTGCTGCAGGCTGCCACCAGAGGCCAGTCCAGTAGCAGCTGGAGAGATGTTGCGGGCCTCTGCCAGAGGCCAGGTCAGTGGCTGTGGAAGAGTAGAGTGACACTATGGGCCACCACCAGAGGCCAGGCCAGTGGTGGCTGAAAAGTGGAGTAACGCTGCAGGCTACCACCAGAGGCCAGGTGGGCAGTGGCTGAAGAGTGGAGTGACACTGTGGGCCGCTGACAGAGGCCAGACCAATAGCAGCTGAAGAGTGGAGAGAGACTGCGGAGCCCAGTTCTACTAGGCCAAAAGGCCAAAGAATGAGAAGAGGCTCCACGTGAGAGGCAACTTGTTTGTGTGTGTGTGTGTGTGTGTGTGTATATGTGTGTGTGTGTGAGTGGAAGATTGTGCATGTGTGTGGGGGGGAAGCAGCATGTGCGTGTGTATAAGAGGCAGCTTGTGTGTATGTGTATGTGTATGTGTTTGCATCATTCTTCTCTTGTTAGTCCATGACAATCTCAGGATGACTGGAAATCAAAAATTCCCAGGTATGGAAAGCAGGGTGTTATTGGTGTTTGGGAAATATTTTTAAAAATTTATGTTTTGAAATATTTGTTCTTTCTATTAGTATTTATTGATTTGGTTTTACTATTATGTTTTATATTTCTTAGTTTTTATTGTTCAATATTTTATGAGCAGTAGTAATGTTTATTTTTCTATTTTTGCACTGCATACAGAATCCAACTTATTGCATTTTCCTGTTTGGTTTTTGTCTGCACATTTCTTTTTATTTCTTATGGTCTCTTTCTTCTTCATTTGATGAGGTGAGATATTTTGTTAGCATGTAGTTTCTTTGTAGGGATCTTTAGAAGCCTGGCTTGTTCTATTTTTCTAACAGGAGGTGTATTGGAGTTTTGCAGTGTTGCCTTTTCATAGGTAGGGTTGTTACTGTTTGAGTGCTGGCAGTTAGTGATGTTTTGGTATGGTAGTACTTTGTAATTTAGTTAACTCATGGTTTTCTGAAGGCCATACCTACACCCAACATGTATTATAATAGGCCTAATATCAATGAGTTCCAATTGTCTTGTTTACTTTTTTGCAAGGTTTTCTGGTTGAAGCCACAGCAGTGCTTGTAAATATAATATACACATTATAATATTTTTATCCATTTTCATGTAAAAGCTTACTATAAATGGGGCTGGGAGAAGGGGGGGGGGGTACTTGTACAAGACTGTAAGGTTTGCTTAGGTTGCCTAATACCCTTGCACTAGTCTAGCTCTGGCTGCACTGGCTCCATGTGGATTCCATCTGGAGTTGTGCTACTTTGAGCCAGGCTTTCCCCAGCCTCACTCATGGCCATGGCTTAATATTCTTTTCCTTTTCTTAAGCCCTGAAGAACGCTGGCAATATCACTTCCAGCTCCCCTCTTCCCTGGAATAGGTTGGCAGAGCAGAGCCTATGGAACCATACAAGCAGCATTCTGTATGGCACACAGTCTATGAATCTGCTGAGGTGGGGGCCCTGAGAAGTGGAGAGGGGTGAGCCAGAAAGAAGTGCCTGTGCAGTGTCAGTGATTCTTCTGTCAGAGGTGGCTGGGCTTTGAGAGGAGCAGCTGGCTACGGTAAGCCTCTGGGAGGGAGAGGGTGCTGAGAAGAGGTGAGAATGGGAAAGAGAGGGGCTGAGGAAAGGCTGCCAACAAGCAATTTTTACATAATTATGTGGCAGTGCTGGGACAGGATGGCACTTGCCGAGTGAGCACATGAGCAGCGGCACAACAGCAAATGACTTTGTGTGGGTGTGTTTGAGCCACTGGTTGGCAATGTGGTTATCTCATTACTTGGCAACTGGTTCAACATTTGATTGGTTGGCAAGCAGCTTTAACAACAGACCAGGATATACATGAGAGATATAGCAAACTTGTGGGGGGGCCCAACAGATTACATGGATTGAAAGGGGATTGCGGCTCAGTTTGCTCACCCCTGCTCTAAGGTGTGCTGTGGATAGTTGTTTCGGGAAAATATGAAATTTGCTGGCGATTTTTTGTCTCAATTCTACTAGGCACCAGGTCACATGATGTACCTCTCAAGGATCAACGGTGCGGCTTTGAGAATTGTTGAAGCATGTGCCACACAGAAAGCGTACGAGTAAATCACCGATATCCTGTAGGCTGGTTTTGAAAAATATCCCATGAGCTGCTATTTTCCTACATTCGTCCCCTGGTTATGCCATCCACCTGCTACTGAGCCAGTTGATATGGTGTATTTGGATTTCCAGAAAGCATTTGACAAAGTCCCTCATGAGAGATTTCTGAGGAAATGAAAAAGTCATGGGATAGGAGGCAATCTTCTGTTGTGGATAGGAAACTGGTTAAAAGACATAAAACAGAGAGCAGGCCTAAATGGTCAATGGAGAAAGGTGAATAGTGGAGTGCACTAGGGATCTGTTCCCAGACCACTGCCTTTTAATACATTTATAAATTATCTGGAAATGGGAACGAGTGAGGTGATGAAATTTGCAGATGACAGGATTATTCAAAGTTGTTAAATCACAAGAGGATTGTGAGGAATTGTAAGAGGATCTTGAGAGACTGGGAGACTGGACATCTAAATGGCGGATGGCCAGTCTATATATTCTCTATTCCCTTCAAACTCTGTTGATCTCCCCCCCCCCCCCCCCCAAGTTTTAATGCAGCCTGTTCAATGTACTACGTTTAAGTTCCTTATAAACCAATATGATGTTCCTGGCCTATAAAAGCTTTAAATAAATAAATAGAGCTGAAAAGTATTCTGGGACTGCACTTATTCAGTTTGGGCCAGATTTTAAAAAGCATTTACATGCGTAAATCTGGGTTTTACGCATGTAAATGCACTTTACTCGAGTAAGTGGGCTTTTGAAAATTGCTACAATATATGCCATTGAATCGTCCATAGGATTTATTCGCATAAGTGCACTTTACGTGAGTAAATGGCTTTTGAAAATTGCTACAATAGTAGTTACATTTATGCGCGTAACTCCTTTGAAAATTACCCCCTTTGGTTGCTGCAAACTGAAATGAATATCAACTCATTTGTCACATTTTCTCATTTGATACAAAATGAATGTGCATCCCTATTACAATAATGTTTTCCTTAATTAGAAATTGAATCAGAACTTAAAAGTTCTATAGGACTGACGCCCGATGTTACAGTACCTGGACGGATGCCGAAAAATCTAAAAACATCATAGCATGATATATTTGAATAGGTTCAACAAGAGATTATCTAGAAAACAAAACTTGCAAATTATTAAAAAATATACAAATCCAGCAGCTGAATAAGGTACAAAACATTGAAGGGTAAAGACTAATTACAAGCTCAGATACCTTGAGGTCCATATATAAAAGATATTTGGTAAGCTAAGTTAGCAGGATAGACTTATCCGGCTAATAAAATGGGATATTCAGCTGTGTCACTAAGCTGCATTGCTGACTATAACCAGATAACTTTAAAGTTAGCCGGATAAGTATATCCAGCTAATTTTGCAGGTCTAAATTATCGGGCTAACTTAGGGCCTAATTTACTAAGGCTTTTCTCCTATTCTGTGTCTATGGGAAAAATGCTTAGTAAATGAGGCCCTTAGTCAGATAAGTGTGAATCTTGTCATTTATCCAGTTAACGGGCCGATACAGTAAAAACGCGAGAGAGCGGGCGAGTGCCCAGGCCTGGGCGCCCGCTCTCCCGGCGCGCACACAGGCCACTCTCCTGTGCGCGCGATTCAGTATTTTAATTTATTAAAATTAGGCCCGGCGGTAAAAAGAGGCACTAGGGACACTACCGCGTCCCTAGCGCCTCTTTTTTGACGGAAGCGGCGGCTGTCAGCGGGTTTGATAGCCGACGCTCAATTTTGCTGGTGTCGGTTCTCGAGCCCACTGACAGCCACGAGTTCGGAAACCAGACGCCGGCAAAATTGAGCGTCTGGTTTTCAACCCGCCAGCCACGGGTCCTTTTTTATTTTATTTTTTTATTTTTTTTACTTTTTTAAACTTTCAGGACCTCCGACTTAATATTGCCATGATATTAAGTCGGAGGGTGCACAGAAAAGCAGTTTTTACTGCTTTTCTGTGCACTTTCCCAGTGCCCAGAGAAATTAGCGCCTACCTTTGGATAGGCGCTAATTTCTGAAAGCCAAATGTGCGGCTTGGCTGCACATTTTGCTTTCTGAATCGCGCGGGAATACCTAATAGGGCCATCAACATGCATTTGCATGTTGCGGGTGCTATTAGGTTCGGGGCGGTTGGACGTGCGTTTTGGACATGCTATTACCCCTGTAAATTAGCTGGATGGGTACCTCCTCCCTGTTATTCTCTATTCCATCCACCACTTAGTTGGCTAACTACTTAGCTGGATAAATAGTTATCCGACTAAGTGGCAGCAGCTGAACAAGATCAGATACCACCACTTAGTAGGATAAGTCCCTAAGTGGCTAAGTGGTGTTGAATATCAACCTCCTGTTTATAGTGACTGGATTATTAAAACCAAAACAAAGTAAACCAGGTAATAGTATGCTCCACTGATGATATTTGGAAAACTAATTCTGCCTAGCAGTTTCTCTAGGATTAAAATACTGACATTGATAAAGCATCCACCCAGAAAGTCCAGGAGCATTTACCCAAGGGGAAGGGCTAACACATCCAAATAATTACTGAGACAATCCTTCATTCGTTCATTCATTCCAAAACCTGACAGCTTACATTCTGTTTGGCTATGTTATTATGTTAACATGCAACATGCTATTAAATATTGATGATTATTTTTATAAAGCAAATCATGTCTTTTCTTCATGTGTATTAAACAATTTCTCCCATTTTGTGCTCTCTGATCTATATTCTTAGAACTCATTCCAGCTATGACTCAGAGAATGTGGTAAATGTCTCCAAATATTTGCAAATTCTGGATGGGTTAATCCTAAGAAGATAATCAAGTGCTATGAAAGTATAAGGCACTCCTACAACCTCACATTTATTGCTAAATTAAGATAACAAGATTTAAAGATGTGTAAAAAATTCTAGTCTTGCTCCAAGAATATTTTTTTGAGAAATGTTCCATTCTTGAGAAAATGTTCATCATGAAGCAAAATCTTTCCTGAGAGATGGCACTAAACTTGCAGGCAAAAAAATGGAGAATCTAAGAATGGTAGTGAATTTTCAATAAAAAGAATGCAAATCTAATGGCAACATCTTGTGAATTCTATTGCAAACTTTCCGTGAAACCCATCCGGTTGTCTATAATATTCTATGGCAGGCGCGGCCAACTCAAGTCCTCAAGAGCCACGGGGAGTGACTTTGAAAATTAGTTTGCACTCTTAGCTACAATATACCCAGAGGCTTGCAAGCCCCACAGGGAGTTTGAAAATTGCCCCATTAAAATGAAATAATATATTAACACATATCTGGAAAATTTCCAAATAGGCCTGGATTACTAGGATGCATTCTCAACTTTACGATTAAATTTCAAAGGAAATATCTGGAAAGATATTTTCACATTGTATAGAGGCAGTACAGGACTCCAGGTTGTTTTTTATAGTAACTTTTATACACAGACTACCCAGAACCCAATAAATTTACCTGTAGGCACGAAGCTATCAAACTAATCAACTTTCACATGAACTGACTTATAGTAATTCTTCTTAACTTTCTGGGTACTTACAAAATTTCCACACTTAGCCCTGTTGTAATCAATAATCTTACTTAAACACAAAACCATGTACAAGTAACCCCTGAGCAACATGGTATGTCCCAGAGAGAGGGTAACATTTCTGCTTTGAGCCATCATATAATGTCCCATCCTGCACACCTGTTCCGTGGTCTGACCACTCACTCATAAAAGTACACCTCTCCATAAAGCAATCCACGACACCCCTCCCCAAGCACAGCACTTTCATACACTTCAGGAAACCCTGCAGCAAAGATGACTTAATCTCCTCAATCATCAACTCCTTCCACAACCTAGACCTAACAAACCCCGACTCAGCACTCTCTACCTGGAACAACCTCACAAATAACATTGCTAATAAATTTTGCCCCCTCACATCCAAAAATATAAATCACTTACACCACGCTAAAAAAAAACCCTGATATACCCCCGAACTAAAAAAACATAAAGACGACCTCAGACTGAAAGAAAGAAAATGGCACAAAGACCCCTCCCCTAGCCAATTGGCTTCATACAAATCCTCCTTACACACCTATAGAACCACCATCCTCAAGACAAAGCGTGACCACTACGCAGTTAAAATTCATAACTACCAATACAACCCCAAAGCCCTATTCGCATATGTAGCTGACCTCACCAAAACGTCAGCCCCCCATCCCCGATGAGGACTCCAATATGAAATGCGAAGAACTCGCCCAATTCTTCCATGATAAAATCGTGAAAATTTTGCTACTTTTCTCCACATCCACCCCCTTCTCACACTCTCTCCCAATGAACCCAAACGCCATCCTAGACTCACTTGACTCAACCTCCGCCTCAGAAATTGAATCTATTCTAAACAAACTAAACCCCTCCTCACACCCATCCAACACAATCCCCACCAAATCCCTCCTATTTATCCCAAGTACTATCGCCAAACCCCTAGCTGAGATAATCAACTGCTCACTCTCCCTCGGTAAAGTCCCTGATTCCTTAAAACAGGCTGTAGTTAAACCCATCCAAAAAATAACCAATCTTGACCCCACTGACCCAGCTAACTATCGGCCTATCTCCAACCTTCCCTTCCTTGCAAAAATCATGGAAAAAGTTGTGAACTCCCAACTCACAGACCACTTAGAAAACCATAACATTTTATTCTCCTCCCAATTCGGTTTCCGTAACTTCTTCAGTACAGAAACCCTCCTGCTCTCCCTCACAGACACCCTCCTTAAAGGACTAGACCATGGCCACTCCTACATACTCGCCTTACTGGACATCTCTTCCGCCTTCAATACCATTAATCACAACATCCTAATCAGCCACCTCACAGAAATCAGCATCTCAGGAACAGCCCTACATTGGTTCAAATCCTATCTTGAGAACAGACACTACATAGTTAGAATTGGAAACTCAGAATCCACACCCACCCAACTTACCCAAGGTGTCCCCCAAGGATCCTCTCTCTCATTCACCCTTTTCAACATATACCTCCTGCCCCTCTGCCAACTCCTCTCAGATCTTGGTCTCCCTCACTTTATCTACGTGGACGATGTCCAAATCCTCATTCCCATCCAAGAATCCTTTTCCAAGTCTCTCAAGACCTGGGAAAACTGCCTCAACGCTATAAACCGCCTTCTCACCAACCTCCACCTTGCTCTTAACACAACAAAAACTGAGCTCATCATCATCTCGGCACACAATAACACAGCGCCCTCACCCGACGGTAACCCCCTCCCCCCCTCGACCTCCTTCCAGCAAAATGTACGAAACCTTGGCGTCATCATTGATAACCAAATGAACCTAAAAAATTCATCAATGCAAGCATAAAAGAATGCTATTTCAAACTCCATGTCCTCAAAAAACTGAAACTACTCCAACTCAATGATTTCTGCACAGTCCTTCAAGCCACAATTTTCTCAAAAATCGACTACTGTAATTCATTACTACTAGACCTCCCCGCCTCAACCATCAAACCACTCCAAATGCTGCAAAATGCTGCTGCCAGAATACTAACACCCACAAAACAGACCACGTTACCCCTGTCCTCAAGGAACTCCACTGGCTTCCAATATATTTCCAAATCCTCTACAAGAATCTCTCTATTATACATAAAATGATACAAAACTGTAACATACACTGGCTTGGCAATACCCTCCGCCTACATACCTGCAACCGCCCCACTAGAACAGCATACAAAGGAATCCTACACACTCCCTCTCCCAAGACCACCCACCTTAGCTCCACAAAAGAGTGAGACCTCTCAATTGCAGGAAGCTTAAGAGAGAGTTGGTGGGTTCTTGTGTTTTTTTGGCGGCTCAGGGTAGAAAGGCGGGAGTTGCCATATTGGTCAGGAAAACAACTAACTTCCGAGTAATTAAAAGCCTGCCAGACCCAGAAGGCAGATTTATTGTTTTTAAAGGGGACTGGATTTATCGCTGTATAATTTGGCCTGTAGTCTGAGGCATGTGGTAGATTAGATCTCTGATATTTCTCACTTTACCCCATCTGAATATCTTTTAGACTGGTATGCAGTGCCTTCCTTAAATTTCCTGCTTCAAATAGAGAAAAGATATGTTCCACACCCTTTAAGGTCCCATCTATTTGTTCACACTTGCAGGAGGGCTTGGTTACAGCTGTGTAG
This sequence comes from Rhinatrema bivittatum, assembly GCF_901001135.1. Lineage (NCBI taxonomy): Eukaryota > Metazoa > Chordata > Amphibia > Gymnophiona > Rhinatrematidae > Rhinatrema > Rhinatrema bivittatum. The sequence goes on along the minus strand of NC_042617.1, from coordinate 47,168,039 downwards.
GATAAGTCTAACACCTGGGCAGCTTGACCTGTTTGCCAACAATAGCAGAAAATGGGCTATTTCAGCTGGGAATGAGGGAATCCGTATTTAAAAGATGGCATAGGCAGGGCTTTACTAATATATATCATCTTTTTTCTTTATCCTCAGGTCTACTTCTTAGCTATTCAGAACTACAGCAGCAATTTTCACTTCCACATACAGATTTCTTTGCCTTCCTGCAACTGTGGCATTTTGTTCATGGAAATCAGCCCTATTTTCAAGAGTCTGCTTCTTCTAAAGCAATACAAGAGATAATACAAGTGGGGGAAAAACAGCACCCTTCAGTTGCCTATTTTTCAAAACTCCTGCTTTCTGTGGAAGTTACAGATCCTCTTCAAGGATTACACATGAAATGGAAAGAGTGGTCAGCATTTTATCTCTCCCTCTCAAATTTTAAGACTAGTTTTCTTTGTATAAAAGTTCTCAAGGTTAATGTTATTTTGAGAGAAACAAGATCTCAAGGTTAATGTTATTTTGAGAGAAACACAGTACAAAAATTCTTGTGGTAGACCTATCTCACACCCTTGAAAGCGTTCCAAACCCAGGTTAGCTCCTCAATGCTGTGTACAAAATGTCATCGGGACATTGGCATGTTTTATCATTGTTTCTGGGACTGTCCGGTAATTAAAATTCTGGGGGGCAGATCAATCATAAATGTGCAATACATCTAGGGAAAGAGGTACCCATCAACCCAAATGTTTGGATATTTGGGATTTCTACACCAGCAGTTTCTCATTGGAGAGAGGGGAATCTATTATTTATATCAAAAACTGATTTAATGGGGAAAAAAGTGATTTTGGCGGGATGGGTGGGGAATCAAGGACCTAATGTAGAGCATTGGTTTCAGAAAATGGTGAACCTGTTTACGCATGAATATCTGGTTGCACGGGCCAGTTCTCCAAAACGATTTGATGGTATGCTGCAAGTCTGGTCTAATTTCTTAGACCACCTTTCCCCATCGATGAGGAATGTTATATGTACGTTACAGCACCTAAGTTAACTGTTTTTCTGATATGGGGGATATACAGCTGTGAAGAACATGTTGATGCTTGTCCTATCCACCCTTACTTCTTTCCTCATTCTTGCATAGCCTCTCTGTGCAAAACAGGGATTTTGCATGCTTTGTAGTTTATTGTTCTGCCCTGTAACACTTTCACCAGAGAGCTCATTTCCTATGTGCTGGCCTGCAGGTGGTATTTGACCTCTTCACTGTAGTTCAAGCAGAGACTTTGGATGCTGCCTTGACTAAAGATGGTTTGATCAACATACACAGCCCAGCAGCCCTGAGTACATGTAACATTGAAACAGCCTGCAGTGCCATTGGCCAGAAAGCTAACAGTTAATACTGTGTGCCCTGATTGGCCCTGCAGACAGATAATTCCCCCTGAGGCTTATGGTATCTTACACATGAAATGGGGACTATTTACAATCCTGGAAGTTTTGAATTTTAACTTTCTACCTAAAACCCTAAGGGGTAGATTTTTAAAGACGCACGTATTTTACAACATGCGCGCGTGGCTGCGTGCACATTTTAAAATACATGGGCTGCGCGCACATATGTGCTGGATTTTATATTCCGCACGCATATGTATGGGCGGTGCCTGCAAGGTGGGGTAGATAATTGCAATTTTTGTGCAGCGACGCATCGAGGCCTTCCCCAGTTCCCTTTCAGGCCGCTCCAATTAAGGAGCAGACTGGAAGAGAACTTCCTTACCCTCTACCCTAACCTGCCTTCTCCTTCCCCTCTCCTGCTCAACCCCTAAATCAAAATTTTATTATTTTTTTTTTACCTTTGTTGCTCAACTTACTTTAGCTCCCGAGCTGAAGTAAGTTGCGCATGCCAGCAGCCGGGACAGCAAACAATGGTGCTGTCCCGGCCTGCCCCGCCCAGAACACACCCTCTGACCCACCCCCTTCCAAGAGGCCCAGCACTTGAGCATGCACCGGCCTTTACGCACATGGCCGGGCTTCTTGGAAGATTCGCCCGGCGCGCGTAAGGCCTGGCCACGCGCATAAAGGCCAGAATTAACGTGCTGGGCATTTAAAATCTGCCCATATATTTGACTTCCAGAACCTTCCTCTCACATCTTCCTATGTGACTACTGCCTACATGTACCATGACAGCTGACTCCTTACCAGCACTGTTTAAAATCCTATCTAGATTGTGCATGAAATTTGCCAGTTTTGCACCAGGCAGGCAAGTTAACAAACAATCCTCACACTTTAATTCTAAAAGATGAAGAACTAAAGAATAAAGGGTATATTTTAAAAGGAGTGCACACGGTCTATATGTGCGCGCACTACCCGGCGTGCACACATATACGCCCGATTTTATAACATGCACGCGCAGGCGCACACATTTATAAAATCCGGGGTCGGCGCGCGCAAGGGGGTGCACAATTGTGCACCTTGCGTGCGCTGAGCCACGCTGGCTTCCTCCGTTCCCTTCCCCCTAGCCTGACCTTCCCACCCCTTCCCCTAACCTTTCTACCCCCCCCAGCCCTACTCTAACGCCCCTGATCTTTATTTTACCTTTAGTGCCTGTTTCCAGGCAGGCACAAGTTGCGCGCACCGGCCAATTGCCGGCACACGATCTCTGACACAGCGGCAAATGGCCGCTGTGCCAGGAGCCGCTGACCACGCCCCCGCCCTGTCCCGGATCGACCGTGCCCCATCCCTTTTTTCAAGCCCGCAACTTACACGCGTCCTGGGGCTTTACGCATGCCGCCGGGCCTTTTGAAAATAGGCCCGGCGCGCATAACCCCCCTACGTGTGTAAATCCTCCTGGATTTATGCAGGTAGGTCTTTGAAAATCTGCCACTAAGCTTGTGGGGTTTTTTATCGTAAAGACCAAAGGACTCAGGAATAAGATGTTTTTTTTTATTCTAAAAGCAAAAAAAAAAAAAAAAAAGGCAGGAATAACTAATCTACCCCCCCCCCCTCCAATCTCTCTTCTCTTTCAAGCTTTAAGTCTCAAAAATATCTCCAGCAAATCAGTCAGCTTCTGCTCTCAATACTCCCTCAGGATTTTGCATTTTAGTACATCAGCCTTAGGAGCTTGAGTTGGACTATGCCACACAAAGCCGAGACCTTTCCAATGCATAGTCCCAATTTTATGGAATAATTGCCTACTGAAAGCCCATCTGACAAACAACTATTTATCATTTTGAAATTTAGTAAAAACCCAGCTGTTTCAGGAAGACTTTGAAGTAATTAAACTAGGGGATGCAGTAGCTGTGCTGATAATTGCTGAAAGATTTTAATATAGGAGACTGTCTGGTGCTCAATTTTGGCTAAATGCTTTGTTTATTATTGCGTTGTTGGAGCAGTTGTTTTATTGTCTTGTCTGTGTTTATTATTGACCTCCCTTGTTCTGTTTGCCTAATTCCTTTTGTTTAGTTGGTTTATGTAGTTTTATTGCTTATTTGTTTATGTTATAATGTCAGTTTATGGTTTTATGTTGCTCAGTTGATGTGTCTTATTGGCACTATCCATTTACAATGACTGTTTTATGGTTAGGGCCTGGATTATTAATATATTTTATTACATTGTATGGTTGGTATTTATATTATGATTATGTTGTATTGCATATTGTTGTGACTTGCTTTGAATACTTTTTGATACTTTTATCAAAGTGATACTCTCACCTATCCAAAATACTTTTGGATAGGTGAGAGATTTAACCAAATTAAAAAAAAAATCAATTGTACTTGAAGGGTTTACTCATTTTTGGCTTGTTCCTCAGAAACAGATCTCTCACCCTTCTAGGTTGCAAACTCTCTAGCATGTCCAACCAGCTTCAGCTCTGAAGTAATTTGCTTCTCTTATTCAGCAAACCAATTTAGAGGGAGCTAAGCTATACTAAAGAATTTTTAAAGAATTACAGAAACAGAGGAAACAAAAGGCATCTTTTTGAAAAGTGGTACTTTGGGAGTTGCTGAAAATCATTTCTCCCATGGGCTGTTACTTTCTAACTTTGTATTTTAAAAATAAAAATGATAATTCAAATTAACACATATACAAGATATATGGAAATCAGCATCTCTGTTAAAAGAGGATGGTACAGTCAAGGTAAAAGCAGATTCCAGATGTTTCTTTCTAAACCAATTTCTGATTTCCGTAGCCTCTATTTATGAAAAAAAATGGTTAGGTAGATTAATGAAGCAGCATGTTAAACCAATGAAACATGCACTAAAATCATTTTTGCCTGACAATTTTAGTTATGAGTCACAGTTTTTCTTTCACTTATAAATATCTTTGATGTGAAAAAAAAAAAGCCTGTAGCCTTTTATGGTATTTCATCCTTTTTATGAGCAAAGTCCAAGATTTGAGCTTATCAAAGACTTCTACTCTCATTTACTATAACAAAATTTAAATATTTTTCATCCTTATCTTACTATGTGAATTCTAACTTTAGTTAGTACCGGTTCAAAGTTCAAAAAAGGATCAAAGAAATTATTAGGTATAATTGTGGTTAGCAATAATATTTAAAAGTATGACAAAGAGGAGGGTAGGAAAGAAGATATTTGCTGTAGAACATGTGGGGCGGATTTTCAGCGCCCTGCTCGCCTAAATCCGCCCAAAACCGGGCGGATTTAGGCGAGCAGGGCCCTGCGCGCCGGTAAGCCTATTTTACATAGGCCTACCGGCGCGCGCAGACCCCGGGACTCGCGTACGTCCCGGGGTTTTCGGAGGGGGGCGTGTCGGGGGCGTGTCGGGGGGCGGGCCCGGTCGACGCGGCGTTTCGGGGGCGTGTCGGCCGCGTTTTGGGGGCGGGTACGGGGCGTGGCTACGGCCCGGGGGCGTGGCCGCGCCCTCCGTACCCGCCCCCAGGTCGCGGCCCGGCGCGCAGCAGGCCCGCTGGCGCGCGGGGATTTACGTCTCCCTCCGGGAGGCGTAAATCCCCCGACAACGGTAAGGGGGGGGGTGTAGACAGGGCCGGGTGGGTGGGTTAGGTAGGGGAAGGGAGGGTAAGGTGAGGGGAGGGCAAAGGAAAGTTCCCTCCGAGGCCGCTCCGATTTCGGAGCGGCCTTGGAGGGAACGGGGGGAGGCAGCGCGGCTCGGCGCGCGCAGGCTATACAAAATCGATAGCCTTGCGCGCGCCGATCCAGGATTTTAGTGGATATGCGCGGCTCCGCGCGTATCTACTAAAATCCAGCGTACTTTTGCTTGAGTCTGATGCGCAAGCAAAAGTAGGCTGTTCGCGCGCCTCTTAAAATCTACCCCTGTGTGTATGGGATGCCATTGATAAAGGTACATCCAAAGGGAAGCCAGAATGCCCTGAGCTCAGGATTTACCTTCACAGTGCAAATTTGGGGGGGGTCAAAGTTAAACATTCCAAAAACCCAATGTTAGTTTATAAGTAGTTTTTATAAAGTGTCTCTTTCATTTTCTGCCTATTACATAAATCCCTTGCAATCTAGAGAACAAAATCTATTTTCAACATTTTCTATAGGTTAGAAATGATAAATCCTCGAAAGACATGCCCCCTCCAAAATTATTATTTCAGCCAAAGGAAATATATTAGATGCCACGCACTTTTTTATATTCCTGTTTGTGAAATCATTTAGAAGGTGATATAGTCCTGAAAGAAAGTAAAACTCCTCCCTGTGGATTGACATGTTCCTTATTCTGATTTCTTATATACTCTCATATAGGATACAAATAGTGTAAGCTTTTGATGGAATATTGATTCTCTTCACCCATAAAGTCTCTCTTAAAACCCAAAATATACATATTAAGGGTTCTTGATAATTGTGAAACAAGAGAATGCAGTTTGTTCTTACTAATAAAAGCTTGATTCACAGAAAGGATAACTTTCATACAAATGCATGCAGTGGCATAGGCACACACATATAACCACGAGCAGATCTACGCTAGTATTTTATAACCCATGCATTTCTTAAAATATGCATATCTCTACTCTGCAAAACACGTGTATATGTAGGTTGCATGCAAATCCATGCAATGCATTGAAAGTACGTATATCTATCCATTGAAAATACGTACTTTTCCCACCTATTTTAAAAATATACATATGGATACGTTATGCACGAAAACAAAGTAGCACTTACACAAATCAGGATTTATACATGTAAGTTGGTGTATTTTAAGGAAATTAAAATGCTTGCATTAAGGAAATTACCAGTGTTACCAATTATTCCACCAATTCACCCAATCCTTCTCCAGGTTATGGAGAGCCTCCTGGTTCTTCAGCTTAAACTGGGGGAGTGAAGGCTATTAAGCTAGGAGGGTCTGGAGGACTATCTCTTAACTGGACTATCTCTTAACTGGGTGAACTGGGGATGAACTGGTAAAACTGGGAATAGCGTCAGCGCACACTCCTTTTAAAATTCCCCGATTTACATGGTAGAAGCGGCATTTGTGAGCACATGCGCGTGCCCACTTAAGACATAGTTTTCAGGAGCCAGTTGTGAATTAAAGTGAAAACTTCCTATATTGCATCTATGTCTAAAGGCCACACCTTTGAAAGGTTATAAACAGGATGAAAGTGGTCCAGAGAAAGACTACAAAATGGTTCAGGATCTTCAGTGAAAGCCATATAAGATGACATGAGGACCTAAATTTATATAGAAACATGATGGCAGAAAAAGTCCATATGACCCAACTGGTCTGCTCATCCATCCAATTAATTTAGCATTATAATTCCTCAGAGGTTGCCTATATTTATCTCATGCTTTCTTGAATTCACATACTGTTTTTGTCTCTACTACCTCTATTGGGAGGCTGTTCTATGTATCCGATACCCTCTTTAGAAAGAAATGCTTCCTAAGATTACTCCTGATTCTACTCCTTATCAACCTCATCACATGACTCCTTGTTCTAGAGCCTCTTTTCCACCGTATGAGGTTCACCTCCTGTGTATGGAAGCTTTTGACATATTTGAATGTGTCTATAATATCTCCTCTATCTTCCTTTTCCTCCAGGGTGTACATGTTTAGAATTTTAAATCTATTCCCATATGCTTTAGAACCAAGACCACTGACTATTTTAATAGTCACTTTCTGGACCAACTCTATCTTGTTTATATCCTTTTGAAGGTGTGCTCTCCAAAGCTATTCACAAATTTCACAGAATTCCAAGTGAGGTCTTGCCAAGGAATTATACAGGGGAAATATCACATCCCTTTTTTTCCTGGACCATTCCTCTCCCTATGCAGCCAAGCATCTTTCCAGCCTTTACTGGCACTTTATTCACTTGTTTGGCCAGTTTAAGATTATCAGATACAATTATTCCCAGATCCCACTCTTCCTTTCTGCTTAGAAGAATTCACCTCCCAATACTGTAATTTTCTCTTGGATTTCTGCATCCTAAATGCAGTACTCTGCATGTTTTACCATTAAATCTTGGCTGCCAGATATTAGACTATTCTTTGAGCTTCGTTAGATCTCTCCTCATGTTTTCCACATTTTCCTGACTGTCCACTTTGCTACACATTTTGGTATCACTGGCAAAAAACAAACCTTTCCCAACAATCATTCCATTATGTCGCTCACAAAAATGTTGAAAAGAACCAATCCAAGGAGCATTCCCTGTATCACACTGCTAGGAACATCCCCTCCTCAGAGAAAACTCCATTTACCACTACCCTTTGTCTCCTCCCACTCAGCCAGTTTCTAACCCAGTCAGCCATTCTAGCTTCCATACCAAGGACACTCTATTTATGTCTTCTATTTGGAACCATGTCACAGGTCTTGGTGGAATTGAAGCACACTACATCTAGCACTTTCCCTTGATCCAACTCTCTCTGGTCAGACACATTAATCAAAGAAATTGCTAAGATTTGTCTGACAAGATTTACCTCTGGTAAAACCATAGGGGCAGATTTTAAAAGGGTTACGCGCGTAATATACGTGCGAAACTGGTAAAACCATAGGGGAGGATTTTAAAAGGGTTACGCGCATAATATACGTGCGAAATCCTTTCAAACCCACTCCTGGGCGTGCTGAGCCTATTTTGAATAGGCCCAGTGACGCGCGCATGTCCCGAGGCTTGAAAAAAGGGGCGGGGAATGGGCGGTCCAGGCTTCTCTTTCCTTTTCCCTTTATTTATTTTCCTAACAAAAAGATTAGTTGCCCTTATGATATCTCCCTTTAGTTTTGTCCACTCCCTTCTATTTCCTCTAAATTTTCCCATCTAGCTAACGACTCCTTGTGGTACTCTTCCATTTTAAGAAAGTTTGATTTCTTGAAGTCTAGAACCCTTGCCTTGGAATGAACCTTCACCTCTTGCATCCTAATATTGAACCACACCTTCATCTCTTGTGTCCTAATATTGAACCACACCATCCAGTGGTCACTGGATCCTAGATAATCATCCACTACAACATCCTCTAAGGAGATGAGAGACAGGGGCTATATAATAGAGCCATTTGGATACCTCAAAGGTATAAATCTCACATAGAAGAAAATCGTTTTCAAGGAAATAATTCTCTAGAATGAAAGATCATGATGTCAGATTCTAGCAAGACAGACTTAGAAGTAACATCAGAAAATATTTCTTTACAGAAAAAGTTGTGGATCTATGGCCTGCACTTCCAGTGGAGGCAGTGGAGACAAAAATGTTAAAGGAATTCCAGAAATCATGGAATAAGCACAGAGGATCCCTATTGGGGAAGAAATGAAGAGAAAGCCAGAAATCAACTGGGGTCTATGTCACTGTAGCAGAAAAGAAATTAAGCAGATGAGATGGGCCTAAAGGGCCTTATTGGCTTTCATGTTCTATGACTATAGAAGGAGCTAGGTTTTTAAGGCTGCAGTAATGTAAACAACTCCCTTTTACTCCCTAAAGAACAAGGAGAAGGAGACAAGTGATAGGGACAAAACCAAAGGGCAGGTAAAGGAATCGCAGCTTAGTGATTCTGCAGACCATGGGGTAGACACATTGATACCAGTAGGCTTCATTGCTCCAGAAACCAGGCAGGTTGGGGCCAGCAGAATGGTGGAGGCTGGGAACTGCACAGCAAAGCCATATGAAACTAGGAGACCAGATGTTCTGGCAGCAGCATCAGTAGGTTTGGTAACTGTGTACATTATTACAAAGCTTGGTGGTGAGAAATGGAGGCTGGGAAGGGGAAACTGGATTTTGGATTAAGTATGGGATGTTGTAGGTTCATTTAGCTAGCATGTCAGAGAGCCAATGAGGAAGAAAACAAAAACTGGCTTGGATAAGGAGTGGTATCCCACAAGGTGGCATGCTTTTATGGTTGGCAGATGGGATATAACCTTGCAGTGTGGACAGGAATAACTGGGCATACTGGGTGGGCTCATTGGTCTATATACTATGTTAGTCCTGCCTCTTCTTCTGGTGCAGAAGTCAGCATGCTCAGTGGAACATGGGTTGAACTGTTTCATTGCACTTCATGGGGAAAATTTCCTCATATGTCATTTTAAAATGTAAAAAAATCCTGTGTTTTTGTATAAAATACCTACAATTATATATTTATGTACTTTACAATAAGTCATAAGAACATAAGAAATTGACATACTGGGTCAGACCAAAGGTCAATCAAGCCCAGTATCCTGTTTCCAAAAGTGGCCAACCCAAGTGCCCAAACACCAAATAGAAAGCAATATCTTTTTTGAGATGCGGCGACCAGAATTGCTCACGGTAGTCAAGGTGTGGTCTCACCATGGGAGTGATACAGGGGCATTATGACATTTTATGTTTTATTCACCATTCCATTCCTAATAATTCCTAACATTCTGTTTGCTTTTTTTGACTGCTGCAGGACACTGAGCCGATGTCAATGTGTTATCCAGGGCCGTTTACACCCTCCAAGTCAGCCATTGAAAAATCCTCACTAGTACCTCTTTAACACCCAAGATCAGGACGACACATCCAGAGACAAACGGCCTCACCTTTGCCTTCATTAGTACATTTCACACCTAGCGCCAGCAATCACTCTTATCCTAACCCAGCAATCATCACTGCAGTCTCCAGCAAGTATTCTATTGTCACTCAGAAACCACTCATCCATCCTGCATCCAGCAGCCACTCATCTAATCTTCTCCATCTCATCTAATCTTCTCCTTCTCATCTAATCATCACTGCAGTCTCCAGCAAGTATTCTATCGTCACTCAGAAACCACTCATCCATCCTGCATCCAGCAGCCACTCATCTAATCTTCATCCAGCAGCCACTCATCTACCATTCATCCAGCAGCCACTCATCTAATCTTCATCCAGCAGCCACTCATCTATCATTCTCTCCAATCTTCATCCAGCAGCCACTCATTTACCATTCATCCAGCAGCCACTCATCTAATCTTCATCCAGCAGCCACTCATCTAATCTTCATCCAGCAGCCACTCATCTATCATTCATAAGCTCCCAGCTCCCTGTAATCCCAACCACAATTCCTGATCTCAAGCAAGGATACAATACAACACACTAGCACCTCAACATGCACCCTATCCCTATACCTACAATCCCTTACACTACCAAACTCACATCCAACAAACCCAGGATTCTAGGCATCCAACATCAGAGATTGATTCCAATTATGATCTCCCCCATCTCTCAAATGCTAGGATTAACACTATTCACGCTCACTCTATTCAATGCCCAATCGATCACAAAAAAACTCCACCTCCTCAATGACCACCTGACGGACAACAACCCCGATATTTGCGCCATTACTGAAACATGGCTGAAACCCACAGACACAGTACTTTTAAACCAGCTCCCCAACCACCTCTATGACTTACATTCAATCCCTAGAATCAAAAAAAGGGGTGGAGGGATCCTGCTAGCCACAAAAAAGGGCCTTGGGCTCTCACCACAAATATCTACTACAATAAACAATACTGAAATTGCCTTTTTCAATTCGGACCATCTACAAATAGCCTTAGTCTACTCACCACCAGGAACCTTAGATACAGACCCCTCACCATTAATTGAATTCACAACCAAACATTTTAAGCAGGACAAACCAGCTATATTGATGGGAGACTTTAACCTTCATGTAAACAGCGCTCGTCTAACCCATAACTGTGACATCCTTCTCACAGCACTCAATCACTTAGGCTTCAATCAGATTGTCAAAGATCCCACGCACAAAGCGGGACATACCCTAGACCTGATCTTTCTCAACGACGGAATAACTTCAAACAATAACCCTACTTGCGTCCCGGTCTCATGGTCTGACCATCACTTCATCTCTGCCGAACTTCAAATTAAAGACCAGCCTCGTCCCATATACCCGGCAACCACTATACGATACAGGAAACCCTGCCCCATAGACAGTCTTAGTAATCTGCTCACCAAAGAACTCAACCGACTGGATCTCACAGATGCTTCCTCAGTTATCAACTCCTGGCTCAAGATAACAAATGAGGTCGCAGATCTATCCTGTCCCTCCATCACCAAATCCTTGAAACCACCCCAAGCCAACAGACATCCGTGGTACACTCCGACACTTAAAATCCTTAAACAAGAACTTCGGAAAAAAGAAAACAGAAGGCGCAAGTCTCCTTCCACCATCACAACTCTAAACTATAAATCCCACCTCAACACATATAGATTAGCCATCCTCAAGGCTAAAAAAGACTTCTTTGCAAAAAAAATCCACAACTTCGCATTCGACTCCAAAGCCTTATTCTCATTTGTATCATCCTTCACAAAACCCTCTCCACCTATCATCCCGGACGAACAAGCAGCCAACAAAGCCTCAGAACTAGCAATCTACTTTGATAAAAAGATCACCAACCTCCTTAAGCCAATCTCCACCCAACAGCCAACAGCAACGCACCCCAGCATCTCATCACATAACAAAGAATGCAGCTTATCATCGTTTGAGACCCCATCATCATTGGAAATCAAAATTATTCTCAATAAGCTCAAACCCTCTTCTCATCCACTGGATACCATACCCTCTAATCTTCTGCTATCGACTCCTAACACCATTTCTAAAGCATTAGCAGACACCATCAACTGCTCTTTAATTCAAGGAAAGGTCCCAGATCAACTCAAAATAGCCATTCTGAAACCCTTACTAAAAAAAAACCTAACCTTTCAACGGCTGACCCTGCAAACTTCCGCCCTATCGCTAACCTTCCCCTGATCTCAAGAGTGATGGAAAGATTCGTCAACAAGCAACTGTCGGAGTACCTGGAGGAGAACAACATACTCTCCCCTTTCCAGTTCGGCTTCAGGAAATCGCAAAACACAGAAGCATTACTTGCATCGTTATCTGACACCATCCTCCTCAATCTTGAAAGAAAACAACCATACCTTCTCGCTCTTCTCGACCTATCCACCGCATTCGACACAGTCAATCATGCCATCCGTCTCGAGCGGCTATCCGATATAGGAATTCAAGGAGAAGATCACAGCTGGTTTCAATCATTCCTGGAGAATAGATTCTATAAAGTCAAGATCAATAACGAAGAATCGCCTCCTATTAAATCAATCCGAGGAGTACCACAAGGATCATCTCTCTCCCCTACGCTATTTAATATTTACCTGCTTCCACTCTGCCACTTACTCTCCAGCCTCAAGCTAAAACACTATATTTTCGCTGATGATATTCAGATACTCCTTTCCATCACAGAATCACTGCAAAAAACTTGGGCACATTGGAATAATTGCTTACAATCTATCAATACTCTACTATCCAGCCTGAACCTCATACTCAATTCAAATAAAACAGAAATCCTCATCATCTCGCCAGACGAAAACCTTACTCTCATCAACTCCCAAAGCACAACACAATTCGCAAAATTATCTATTAACCACTCCCCGTCCATCAGAGACTTAGGGGTGTGTCTCGACAATCAATTCAACCTTAAATCCTTCATTATCAACACAACTAAAGAATGTTATTTCAAACTTCAAGTGCTAAAAAATCTGAAACCACTCCTCCACTTCAGTGACTTCCGTCTAGTAGTCCAGTCTATAATTCTGTCTAAGTTAGACTACTGCAACTCTCTACTGCTAGGTCTTCCGGTCTTATCTACAAAACCCTTACAGATGGTGCAGAACGCTGCGGCGAGGTTACTCACCAACACTAATAAAAGAGCCCACATCACACCAATTCTTCACAGCCTTCACTGGCTTCCTATAAAAGCCAGAATTAACTTCAAGACATTATCAATGATCCACAAGGATATTATGGGCATCGCCCACCTAAATCTAAACTCGCAACTCCGCCCTCACACATCACAAAGACCTATCAGATACAATTACAAAGGTTCCTTATATGCTCCCCCGATCAAAACTTCTCTAACAAAACGAGCACTCTCCACAGCCGGGCCCACCCTCTGGAACTCATTACCGCCGGATCTACGCCAAGAGACATGTCATCTAACTTTTAAGAAAAACCTAAAAACGTGGCTCTTCCGGCAAGCCTATCCAGAATCGCAGGAACACTCCGACACCGATCAAAGAGCAAAATAGTCCACTATAAGTTCCATGACCGCCCATATCCCCTCAAGGCCCGACTACGCCTTATCTGGACAGCCCACTTGTTTTGAAAGACTCCTTTGTTGATGCATTAGTTCTTTAGCTCATGCATTACTCATGTTTATGCCCATCAACACTGTTCTCTGTTACCTGTATATCACAATTTAGCCTACCCTCTTTTTTAGCTATTCCCTACATTTATTCACGTTATTTTGATGAGTTATTGTTGTCTATTTAATATTTAATATTTATGTTCTTATGTTCAGAAACTCTGTTTAATGTAACGCCTTAACCGCGACTGTTTTGTTCTATGGAAACCAACCTGATTCGATATTTGTATCGAGAATGTCGGTATATAAAAATCCTAAATAAATAAATAATTAAATAAATAAAATAAATCCACTATGATGCTTAGATCTTTTTCCTGGGTGGTAGCTCCTAATATGGAACCTAACATCATGTAACTACAGCAAGGGTTATTTTTACCTATATGCATCACCTTGCACTTGTCCACATTAAATTTTATCTGCCACTTGGATGCCCAATCTTCCAGTCTCGCAAGGCCCTCCTCCAATTTATCACAATCCACTTGTGATTTAACTACTCTGAATAATTTTCTATCATCTGCAAATTTGATAACCTCACTTATCGTATTCCTTTCCAGATCGTTTATAAATATATTGAAAAGCACTGGTCCAAGTACAGATCCCTGAGGCACTCCACTGTTTACCTTTTTTAATCAGTATTGTTGATGGTGTGCCTTAAGATGGTCACAGCCTATTGATTTGGACCATAGATCAGAACTGTTTATTTAAAAAGGTACCTGAAATTCTGGCCTGGTTTAGCAACATGGTTCTTAGAAAAATCAAACTCATTGGTTAAGAGAAAAATGTTTCAGCTTCTGAAATGCATGCCAAAATAATAAATCCTTTCAGGAATAAAATGTATAATTGCAGTAACCTATGATGCAGTATCATGTAAATAATTTGTGTAATCTCTGTTTTAAAAAACAGATTCTGCACATATATTGTACCTAAACATACCTAGTTAGCCATAGACCTGCTTTTTACAGCATGTCCCAGTTGTTTTTACAAACTAATTAGTGCTTTATTCAAATTTATGTGTACAGTGCCTTAGTAGTACATTATTAACAAGAATCTAAAAGAATTATTTTAACATCAGCCACAAGAAACTAACTTGTAATTCTATAATTAATTCAATGGTACTAACAAATTAAAGAGAAACTGTGTTTTTCAACTACCTCACTCGGGAATACAAATAAAATACTTAATTATAGGACATTACCGCTTATTTATGTTTCTTGAGGAAAGGCTAAGTAGCTCCTAGTGGCTGCATTAGTTGTCATTTTATAGCATTGTCTAACACTTAACATTTACCTGATACATTATCTAACCCTTTTGTTTACGTAATTTCCATCTTTACTCTCTATAGAAAGTGCAATAATTATAGAATTTATACAGTATGCAAAGGTTTAAAAGTTAGGATTAATTTCTAACTTCAAATAGACTGATGGCAAAAATTACAGGCTCAGCAAGAATGCATACTATTATTTGAATCCGATTATGCTGTGCTATTTCTACATGTCTATAGTAATTCAATTGCACAGTATATGGAATTGAATCTCTTTCCAATACAGTCTGCACTGACTTGACAGAAGCTGGTGATTCCTACCTGCCCATTTCTTTCTTCAACTGGTCTAAAATTCTCCTTTTTCCTCAGATTTACTAAAACGTTTGTAAAGCTAAGGAAAAGAAAATCTACTATTTGTTCTTTATACTGATCGTTCCTTCCCTTTTCCTTTCCTACTCACTGCAAGCAAGGATGGACTCAGAGAGGTGACCGTCTCCTGGTCCTGTACTCAGAGGGACCCCCCCCCCCCACGCTTACTCCCGATGGGCTGCACCCGTGCAGCAGCCTCTCCAGGACAGCTTGCCCTCTGCCACTAGATGACCCTCTCACCCGTGCCCAGCGCCCTCTCCCCCTCTCCACCCGGTGCTGATGATCTTGCCCCAGCCCCACACCCCCGAATCTGCCCTGTCAGCAAGGCCTGAAACATTACCCTAAGCATTTGTAGTCCCGTTTTCCAGCTCTATGCATCTCCCCTGTTACCCTCCTTTTCCTTAAATCATAAACCCAAGAGACTTGTGCATAGAAGTGTTCTGTTCTTTCCTGTTGTGTTATACCTGGCTGCTGTGATGCTTCCTGATCAGGCACGCAAAGGCCATGAGTCACTCTTCTGTTAGCTTGCAAGGCCTCAAGTGGCGTTATGTAATAACACAAACTTCAAGATAAAAGTAGAAGGGTATAATAATTTTACCAGAAACTCTTTCGCCTTGAGTCAGCATATCCAGGACGAGTGTGGAAAAACTAAAATGTACGGAAGCAACATTCATTATTGGTTCTGAATATAACCATGCATCATGTTAGCACTTATGTGATTTATGATGAATGAACATTACAGCAGTTTCAAGGTCCTCTGTCTGTGGTAAAATTATGGTAACATGCAATTTTACTGCATTATATTGCTGTTGTGTACCCCAGCTGTACATATATAATAAATGATGAGGAGCAGTTGATTCTTTATGATATTTATTGTATCTTTCTAAGAAAAGAAACTCAAGATTCACAAACTTAACCACTTACACGCTATCATCTCCTTCTTGAGAGGAAATCTTAGGCCCTGGAATATGAGGCCCATGCACAGATTCAATGTAGCAGCACCCCCGAAAGCCACTGTCCTCGTGCTAACCCATTTGTGCTTGGACAGGGTTCTGCCATGCAGGAGTTCGGAGGCTAACGTGACAACAGCAGTGACACAGATAAGGCTGACGGAAAGGAAGCCCCTCACCCTTGAATCTGGCAACTATCCAATGATCCTTCTATCCCTTATGGAATTTACTACAGCAATAATCACACATGGCCCTTCCCCAGGCTTACATTCTGTACTGAGTCTGGTTTTCAGGATAACCACCATGAGTGAGCCTGAGCTCATTTGTAATCACTGAGAATATTTTTCAAAACTGTTCGTGTGCGCACATATAGGCATGCACATGGGTGCACAGTATTTTACTTCTGTATTTTATAACCTGCGCGCAAATGTTATGCACAGGTTATAAAATATGAGTATGTATGCATGCATACATGCTCACATATGTAAAAACTGTGAGCCACATAAGTTCAGACTCATCCAGAAAAGTAGCAGCACTTAGCTAGAGATGTCTGAAAAGCATTGCTTGTGCATCTAAGTAGCAAGTTTCAGACTTATCCGGGTATGTAAGTTAGCCGTATAAGTCTAAAAAAACCTCTATCCAGATAAATTCACATTTGTCCGTCTAAGAGGTGCAAAGGCGCTACCTATTCAGATGTTGGAATTTAGTCGGATAAGTATGTGCAAATTATATACATGCGGATTTGAAAATCATATTTCAAAGGGATATGGAACATATTTTACTTGAGTTATTTAGATGCATTTATCCCCCTCCCCCCCCCCCCCCCCCCCCCCCCCCCCCGCAAGTTTGCTTTTACTTGTGTAATTCAGTGGTTTTTATAACATGCGCACCACAATGAAATTATCAGTCCGTCTGCAGCTCGTGAAGACCCTCCTGGCTTTTCAGTTTGAAGTCCTTCCATGTCACCCGGAGCCCTCACCCAGTCATTTTTTTTTACTTTTCAGATATTTACGATCACTTACACCAGATATTGCGCAGGAGTAAATAGATACAAGTAAAAGACTTACACGTGTCACTTTGGCAGGCTGCAAAACAGCAACGTATGCGTGTAAATGTTGGCCCTACCCTGGAACACCCCTAGCCCGCCCCTTTTTTATGATTTCCAATGTACTCGCGATCCCTGATTTAAGCGTGTATTTTGCAGGCATGTGCTCTTTTTCATGCGTGCATCTTTGGAAACTTCACCTCGTTGAATTTAAAAGTCAAGTTAATTTGCATATTGTGGTTACTTTGAAAAGTAGACCTGTTCAGCAGGGCCTCAAGGTCAAGGCTAAAAGCCACAGAATGATTTTAAATCCTCCCATATTACTCTTCCGTTCAGGAAATTAAAAATAAAATGTTAAGTAATGAGAAACTAAAAGAGATTGATTACTTCCTTGTAGATTTTTTTTCCCCACTGATTTATTATGGCTCTACCAGACAATTCTCTCAAAATGTCAACAAAAGAAGGAACTTCCCCAAGTTTGCTCCTGAGAATTAACCAGTTTGTTTAGCTAGTTGGCCTACAATTTCCTCAGTCACACTTTGCTTCTTTCCTAGGCAATTAAACCAATGTAATGTTTGTGTTGTTTTGTGTGCATTTTCCTTATCCATGCTCTTGCTGCTTGGACCATGCCCTTCTCTGCTGCAAAGTTCCATGAGGTTAGCATATCGGCACAGAAAATGTTGAGAGAATAGCAGCTAATAATTAAGAATATCTGAAATCAGATTCTTATGGGATGCCTCAAATCTAGTGCAAAATAGTCCCGTCATGTCTATTCCCACATCACTGGGTTAATGGGTGCCCTGCATATGACAGTGAGGGAGAAGAGATGTCTCCTTTGGACAATAAAGTTCACAATGGAACATCCCCTTCAGATGACATGGTCAACCAAGGGGCTGGGGGGGGGGGGGGGGGGGGGGCGGGGCAGGGCATCAAATGACAATGCATATACAGGAGCACCACAGAGCCTCTGCAGTTCCTTCTATGATGGTGGAAGGTGCTTTCCTCAGCATGGAACTCTGGCACCCCTTCCCCTGGCCTAGCAAACCAGGTCGCCACTTACTCTGCCTTCCCCTTCGGACAGCCCTGCCTATATCAATATGTATTCTAGTCATCTTCCAGACCAGGCAAAAGGCAGAAATTTTGAACACTAGAGGGACAGTATTCAAAATGGTTCGTCCAGCTACATTCAAGTATAGCCAGACAAAAACCTGACGTTTTTAATATCCTCTTGCCCCTCCTCCGCCACAGAATGGCTAGGATTTAGCAGGTTAAGTCATTACCTTGCTAAAACTTAGCAGAATAAAACAAGGTAGGAGGGGAGGAGGTGTTTCATGGGCATGCCTAAGCTAGCACAAATATTCATGCTAACTGGATAAATTTACCTGTCTAACTCTGGTGCTGGTGTAATAAACTGAGGGTTAAAGCTGTGTGCTGAAATTTACCGGAACTCCAGCTTCTACCCATAGACTAACATTAGCCCTATAAAACTATTCCACCTTGGACTAGGAGTTAAGTTTCTAGAGCTAAGAAAATATGAGGTAAGGCATGGCAATGCATCTTTCTGTATGGGAGGA
The DNA here is from genome assembly GCF_901001135.1 of Rhinatrema bivittatum. Classification (NCBI taxonomy): domain Eukaryota; kingdom Metazoa; phylum Chordata; class Amphibia; order Gymnophiona; family Rhinatrematidae; genus Rhinatrema; species Rhinatrema bivittatum. The sequence continues at coordinate 47,149,266 of NC_042617.1, read as the reverse complement.
CGTGGGGATGGTAATAGCTAATGTCATCATTAACATGGGTTTGTATGAGAGAGAGCTAACCTTGGATTGGCCACCTTTGGAAGCAGGATACTGAGATTGATGGACCCTTGGTCTGACCCAATATGGTATATCCTATGTTCTTATATTCTTATGTAACCTTTATGTGTGTATTATGCACATTTTTTGTGCACAAAGCTCTTTGCTGAATCAGCAGTAAAGTTTGCATACAAAAATGCACACACAACTGCAGGTCAAATTGTGTGCTCTGCCAAGCTCACGTTATTACATCAGCCCCTTTGTTTGGAAAAATTGCAGGTCTAAAATTTGGTAATTGAAAAAAAATCTTGCAAACTAGCAGTGGTCTTATCCCCACTTCACTTTCCAAAATACAGTTAACTATCTCATTTTAGCCAATCTATAGACATATCTGAAACATGCTTAGATTGGTTTAACTCTTTTTTAAATAATAGGTAGCAACATATCATGCTAGACTTATCCCTATCAGGTCCACGTGAGGTACCATATAGGGTTCCACATGGTTTCCTTTTATGCCAGTTTTATCTAATATCTATATACTTCCACTGGCTAACATCATAATGGTGCTTGAATATGAGGCCTTTATGTATGCAGATGATATTCAAATGTGCATTCTTCTGGATCATCAATGGGATGCAGCTTTATGTGAACTAAACCAAGGCTTGGAAATTATTGCTTGGTGGTTGCAGGTCAACATGCTCAAAATAAATCCTGCCAAATCTGAGCTATTGCGGGTCAAGAGACCAAACCATTTGTCATCTGCCCCTATAGTTAAATTATGTAGCACTGTACTTCCAATCTCTGAAGATGTTAGTTTATGGTATGTCCAAGTTGATTCTCATCTGATACTAGAACTACATATTATCTTTTTTGTACAAAGCAGCTATTTTGCATTGTCAGATTAGACACTTGAAGGACTTTTTTTTTTTCAGCTGAGGATCTTCAAACAAGCATCCAAGTTTAGTGGTCTCTAAAATAGATTATTTCAATGCCTTATATGTAGGTGTAGCGATGTAGCATGCAAACTTGTAGTGAGTCTGGGTGTTGACACTGATGCTCCCTAGTGAACAAGGCTGGAACAACTGGATTTCAGGCAAGAAAACTGTAGGGTAGAGAGAGTTACTTAGACTGAGGTGCTCTCAGTAAGAGAAATGGCTGAGACAGGACTAACCTATTTCCTCCCTAGTGGATTCCTCACAGTACTCAGAAGAATTGGATTCCCTTCTTTATCCTCTATTCCCTGGGCATAAGTAAATTGAGGTCCTTATGAAGTACAAGATAAAATTCACATCAGACAATCACTTCATGTTATATTTTATGTTTATTGAAATTCCCTTCATCAAAAAGTACGGGTGAGGGGATCTTACATAGTATAGAGTGGCTAATTAAACATGATTTTTTGCTTTCTACCTTCTAACTCACGGTTCACAAACATTACATTCACTAAAGCAAAACAGGAGCTTCCTTTTCCTATGTTCACTATCTTCTCTCTCTCTGTTAAACATCGCTGTTAATCATCCTACTAGACATCTCCGCCGCCTTTGACACTTTCAACCACGAAACCTTACTAAACAGACTAAGGAGCCGATTTTAAAAGTTATGCGCGCCACTCAGCATGAACAAATGTACACCCAATTTTATGACATGTGCATGCTGCCACACGCAGGTTATAAAATCCGGGGTCGGCGCACGCAAGGGGGTGCACACTTGTGCACCTTGCGTGCGCTGAGCCCTAGAGGAGGCCCGATGTCTTCCCCCGTTCCCTCCAAGGCCGCTCCGAAATTGGAGCGGTCTTGGAGGGAACTTTTTTTTTGTCCCCCCACCTTTCCCTCCCTTCCCCTATCTAACCCACCCCCCAGCCCTACCTAAATCCCCCCCCCCTACCTTATTTCGTCGAGTTATGCCTGCCGGCACTGTGCCGGAGCACGCGACCCTGCCCCTGGATCGCCGCCATGCCCCCAAACCACCCCTTTTTAAAGCCCCGGGACTTAAGCGCGTCCTGGGGCTTGCGAGCGCCACCGAGCCTATGCAAAATAGGCTCGGCGTACGCAGGGGTAGGTATGTGGGGGTTATGTGCGTATCTTACGCGTGTAACCCTTTGAAAATCTACCCCTAAGTGACATAGGCTTAGGTAATACTACCTAAGCCTGACACCTGATACCTGACAAACAGATCATACAAAGTCAGAATCAACACAAAGGGGTAGATTTTTTAAAAAAGCGCGATCCGAACTTTTGTTTGCGCAGCAGGCGCAAACAAAAGTACACTGGATTTTATAAGATATGTGCATAGCCGCGCGTATCCTCTAAAATCCTGGATCGGCGCGCGCAAGGCTGCCAAGCCTGCGCGCGCCGAGCCGCGCAGCCTGCCTCCGTTCCCTCCAAGGCCGCTCCGAAATCGGAGCGGCCTCGGAAGGAACTTCCTTTCGCCCTCCCCTCATCTTCCCCTCCCTTCCTCTACCTAACCCACCCCCCCCAGTCCTATCTAACCCCCCCCTTACCTTTGTCCCTAGATTTACGCCTGCGAGAAGCAGACGTAAATCTATGCATGCCAGTGGACTGCTGGCGCGCCGTCTTCCAACCCGGGGGCTGGTCCGGAGGCCTGGACCACACCCCCAGGCCGGCGCCACGCCCCCGGTCCCACCCCCGAAACACCGCGCCCTGCCCCCGAAATGTCGCATCATCCGGTCCCACCCCCGACACGCCCCCTTCGAAAAACCCCGGGACCTATGCGCATCCCGGGGCTCTGCACGCGCCAGCGGCCTATGGAAAATAGGCGCGCCGGCACGCAAGGCCCTGCTCGCGTAAATGCAGATTTACGCGAGCAGGGCTTTTAAAATCCGTCCAAAAGGAATCCAAACAAATTCCCCTCACTCATGGAGTACCTCAAGGCTCATCCCTCTCCTCAACCCTGTTTAACATCTACATCCTCCCTCTATGTACGCTCCTATCAGGACTAAAGCTAACATTCTTTTTATACGCTGATGACGTCCAGATTCTACTCCCCATAAAAGAAAACCTCACAAACACACTAAAAACATGGGACAACCACCTCCAAAAAATATCTCACCTTCTATCACAAAGGTCCCTCAACATCAATCACAATAAAACAGAAATACTGCACAACAACAAGAACATCTCAACTCTCAATCACGACTCATCTACCACAATGAGTAAAACAACCTCCACAGTCAGATATCTCGGAGTTCTCATCAACAATGAACTCATCAAGAAGAATTACATCATCACAATAATAAAAGAGGGATTCTTCAAGCTCCAGATTCTCAAAAAAATCAAACCACTACTCTACAACCATGACTACAGAACCGTACTTCAAGCCCTATTATTTTCCAAACTTGACTATTGCAACGCCCTACTCCTGGGACTCCCAACCAATACTCTAAGACCACTACTACTACTCCAAAATGCAGCGGCAAGATCAATCTCAAACATCAAAAGAACTGAACACATCTCACCAATCCTCAAAAACCTACACTGGCTGCCCATCTCATACAGGATTCAATGCAAAGTCGTAACACTCATCCACAAAACACTATACACCGAAAAATTTGATTGGATGAGCCCCACCCTGCACTTCCAATCCATGCAGAGAATACTCTGCTCCACCAACACTGGACTCATTTCTACTCCATCACTTAAAATGGCCCACCTAACCTCAACTAGAGAGTAATCCCTAATAATTGTGGGCCCAACCATCTGGAACAGTTTACCATCTCAACTCAGGCTCGACTCCACAACCCAATTATTCCAAAAGAACCTGAAAACATGGCTCTTCGAAAAATCATATCCCACAGTGACACATCACACACCACCTACCATACCAAGCTAAGCCCCCCCCCCCCCCCAACAATCAACACACACTTCACTGCCCCCAACCCACAACAGAACCTATAATGGTTAACACAATGCGAATCAAGCCATCTGGCTACATCTACACCCAAGTTAAAGAGATCTCCATGTCAAAAAGTTACCCTTGCTCCAAACTTACGCTTGCCACAAAAGTACTCTTATCACAGAGTTATCCATATCACATATTCACTCATGTCTCAAAATTTTCCATGTTACAAAAAATAATCATGTTACAATGTCACAATATTACAATGTTATCCATGTTACAAAACTAAGCATGTTACAATGTCTCAATGTAAAATATGAAATCTATTCCTATAGATTCTACTGTTTAAGCTGTAAACCGATGTGATAAATTCAGTTGAACATCGGTATAGTAAAAAATAAATAATAATAAACAATTACTGAAGACAAACAGAAGCTTTTCTTCTCCTATGCTCACTCTTCTTCCACAGTGATGCATTTAGATAATGCAGGTTTAAACACATGGAGGTCCATATTCAGACACTGTCTGGCTAGCAAAGTTAGCCGGATAAACTTATCCGGCTAACTTTGGAGATATATTCAAAAGTGAAACCGCACTAATGAATATAGCTGGCTATCTTAAAGTTAGACGGCTGACTATAGCCACATAACTTTATGTCAGCTCTTTGGCTTGACCAGACTTAGCCGGATAAGTCATCCGGCTAATTCTAATATCGGAGTTAGCCGGCTAACTTAACTGGTTAATCAGCTCTTCCCAGATATGCCACTGGAACGCCCCTAATATAGATGGCTAAATTCTAGCCGGTATTCTTATTAGCTGGCTAGAATTTAACTGGAGAAGTGCCCAAATATTAATTTAGTTAATGACACACATAGAAGAAATGTACAGATCACAATATCATTATTATATTTATTCAAAACAAGATACCATGCCCTCTATCTAGACAATTAAAATCTATCTCATACATTCCCATACATTCAACATTCATACCATATAAAAATTACATTATTTATTTATTTATTTGTAGCTTTTATATACCGACATTCATTTAGTGACATCACATCAGTTTACAATTAACATAACGTCTAGCAACGGTGCTTTACAAATGAACAATTGAGCTAATTAGAATAATAAACATAGAAATGACAGCAGAAGAAGACCAAATGGTCCATCCAGTCTGCCCAGCAAGTTTTGCACTTTTTTTTTCTCATACTTATGTTACTCTTGGCTCTTAGTAACTTTTTGGTTCTATTTCCCTTCCACCCCCACCCTTCCACCCCCACCATTAATGAGAGATCAGTGTTGGAACTGCATCTAAGTGAAATATCTAGCCCAATTAGTTAGGGTAGCAATGCCGCAATAAGCAAGCCACAGCCACGCCCACCTGCCCACCCAGACTAAATAATTCAGTCCTTGTTGGTTGTTGTCTGTATATAGATCCACCTTTCTTCATTCCCCCTGCATTGAAAGTGAAGTATCAGACTTTCACCTCTGCCGTTGAAGCAGAGAGCTATGCTGGATATGCGTGAAGTATCAGTCTTTCTCCCCTGCCGTTGAAGCAGAGAGCTATGCTGGATCTGCTTGAAGTATCAGTCTTTCTCCCCTGCCATTGAAGCAGAGAGCTATGCTGGATATGCTTGAAGTATCAGTCTTTCTCCCCTGCCATTGAAGCAGAGAGCTATGCTGGATATGTTCTCAGAACTCTGTATCTGCAATTGAGTTTAATAAGACCTTCCCCCTGATTGGCTTACTAAGTTTAACTAAGTTAAACCTTTACTTAGCTGGACACAAGAATATTTAGTGCTCCCTGGCTCCACACTATGCACTGGCCACAATGGCTCTCCTGATTCTCAAAGTTTACCTCCCCCAAGTTTTGAGACAGCCACACCCAATCTAGATAGGACAGATCACTTCTAGAAGTTTGTTTGTCCTTTTTTGTAAATTTTTTTTACACAGCTCTTTATTCCCCAATATTAATATTTAAACAGATTATTAGTACCAGCTAACTCCAAATGAGAAATAGATTTTATCAGATTAAAAGCTGGAGGGTTTTTTTTGTTTTAAATCTTAACTCTATACCAGAGCAACCAAACAGCAAATTAATTTACTAGAATAATATCTGACTATAATGAAATGAAACACAGACAGGAATTATACACAGAAGCCTTCTACAATACTTATAAGTAATAAGCAGTAATACTTAACCACAATGAGAATTCAGCTCCACAATGAGAATTCAGCTCCACAATAATAACAAAACTAGTTACATATAAAGAACAGTTGAAGAAGTTAGAAAAGGACAAACTAGTTAAGACAGTGGTTAATTAAAAGATCAAAAACAAATTTAAATAAAGTAACTTAAAATACAAGTTGCGAGGTTGGGAAACTTAAATGATTAAATCTCTTACTACATATTATGAAATGAAAAACAAATTAAAAATATGAGCAGAAAATTTGAAAATTTGGAAGATGTAAGACAGGAGGGGTATTATCAAGACGAAAGGGGGTACAGGCTGGTTAAGTCTAAGGAACAGATGGGATAGTTATATAGTCAAAATACATAATAAATATTGTGGGATAATAATATAAGTTGCAAAGATGAGCAAAAAATTGAAGTTATGTAAATTAGAAGGTAGATTATTAAGGCATTGCCAATAAATGGAAAGCTGAAGGGGATAAATGAGGGGATATGCCTACTGCTACTATGAGGGTGAAGGATCATTAGCTAAATGCTTGTAAGAAGAGCCGTGTTTTAAGTTTTTGTTTAAATGTTTTTGGGCATGATTCCTGACGGAGGTTCAGGGGGCATATTGTTCCAGCTTGTTGGCTTGGCTATAGACATGGCATGTTCTCTAGTTGCGTTGAGTAGGGTGGTTTTGTGAGAAGGCGTGTGTAATGTAGCAACACCAGGCGCAAACAAAAGTACATCGGATTTTATAAGATACGTGCGTAGCCGCACGTATCTTATAAAATCCGGGGTCAACGCGCGCAAGGAGGTGACATTTGTGCACCTTGCACGCGCCGAGCCCTGCGCGCACTGCCCGTTCCCTCCAAGGCTGCTCTGAAATTGGAGCGGCCACAGAGGGAACTTTCATTTGGCCTCTCCCCACCTTCCTCTCCCTTCCCCTACCTAACCCCCCCCCCCCCCGCCCTATCTACACCCCCCTACCTTTATCGATCGGCCACTGCCGTGCGATTCCCTGGCCCAGGAGCGATTTCGGAGGTCTCAGCCATGCCCCCGAAATGCCCCAGGGCTGGTACCACGCCCCCGACATGCCCCCCGGAATGCCCCAAACATCGCACCGCCCCTTGACACGCCCCCAACCCCCCCCCCCCCCCCCCCTAGCAAAGCCCTGGGACTTACGCGTTTCCCAGGGCTTGCGCGCCGCCGAGCCTATGCAAAATAGGCTCGGCGCACACAGGGGGGTTTTGAAAGGGTTATGTCCATAACTTATGTGCGTAACCCTTTTAAAATCTACCCCACAATTACAAAATTCCCATGATTACAAAAAAGTTTTTTTTAATATCAACTTCATACTAATTTTTCTCTCTGTGATCGCTTGTAGTTTATGAACACTAATCTTTTTTCCTTAACTTTTCAGCTACTTCTTTTGACAATCACAGTGGCCTCTTTTTCCTCTTTTCCTAACAAAAAGTTCAGTTGCCCTTATAACATCTCCTTTTAGTTTTGCCCACTGCTCTTCAATTTCTCCTAGATTTTCCCATTTCCAAATCCTTGACATACTCTCCCCTTTTAACAAAGTTGGTTTTCTTGAAGTTTAGGACTCTTGCCCTTGAATCAACCTTCATCTCCTGTGCTATAATACCTAAGCACTCCTTTTAGTGATCACTGGATCCCAGATGATTTTCCAATACAACATCAGAAACACTGTCCCTGTTGGTAAGCACCAGGTCCAATATCACCCCCTCCTGTGTGGGTTTTCTTACCAGTTGACAGAGCAATCCTCCTTGCAGAGAATCTATGATCTCCCTTCTTCTAAAAGACATTGCAGCTTGGATGTCCCAGTCAACATCTGGCAGATTGACATCCCCTAGCAATTGCACCTCCTCTTTCATAGCAATTTTGCAAATATTCTCCATTAAATCTTCATCTATTTATTCTGTGATGGAGCTCTGTATTGTATTGTATTGTATTGTATTTTTTATTTTATTTTTAATTTTTAATTTATCATTTTCAACATTATATCTTACAGATATTTTGCCAGTTACAGATATATCATAGTTCTTAAACCATATCAGCATCTCAGCATATCTCATTAAACAGCAATTTTTCATATCTGTAAATTTCTAAGTAATCCTTGGGGGAAAATAATAGAGCGGTTGGAGCTTTGTATTTTATACCAATATAAATAATTTCCTATTCTTTCTTGCAATTTCGTTGCTTCAATATTACTTTTCATATATAGTGCCATACCTCCTTCCTTCCTTCCTAGTCTTTTCTGAATAGGTTGTAGCCCAGTATAACTATATTCTTGTCATAGTTCTATGAACATTCTATGAACCATGTTTCTGTGACAGCCACCACATCCAAGTCAACTTCTTCTCTGACAGCCTCTAGATCTGGGACTTTTTTCCCCCAAAGAATGAGTATAGCTTTCCAGATTAAATTCTTTATTTCTCAGATGTAAAATGTGGCACTCTCTATCCTGAATGTTTCCTGGATCACATAATTGAGAAAGGAAAAAGTTTTGGTAATGAAATACAATGGGGCATCTGCCAAAGCTACATTTTCATGGACTTACCCCTAGAAATATGTATGATTAAGATTGGGGGAACATTTTATATGTTCTCAGATCAAAACTAACTAAGAATGTGGTTGCAAAACAAAAGCATGGGTGCTGTTTGGCTACCCCAGTTCCTATTTTTGTTCCTGTTAACTAATATTGTATGGCTACTTGCTAGATCTGAATTTCAATTGATTATCTGAATTGTTTAGCTTAGACTGTGGCCTTGCCTCTTCCCCTTGATTATTGTGGTCTTACACTAACGTTACATTTCTTTTATTTTCTTTTTTTTTATGGCTTGCGTATTGAAACTTGTGTGACACCCTTGCTGTTTCAAGATGCTATTTGTCTTGATGTATGTTTAAAGGAGGAAAACTTTCAAACTGTGCACAGAAGTGTAAAGCCTGTGAGTACTCTTTACCCACAGACTTTTATACCAGTTTTCAAAAGGGAAAGTTCCCTTTGAAAATTTACACAGAAAAACAATGTCACTGTGCACATCCTGAACCTGCTGCCAACCTCGTCTCTCCTTTTCATTCATAAAATGATGTCCATGGTGGCACTACCTCTGCAACTTTGTGAGCAGATAGGGTAGGCAAGTTTCCAAAGAGTCCATTTCCAAATGCAAACTGCTGCTTTATGTACAGAAAAGGCTTTGAAAATTGCCCTCTAAATCAAATAAAAAAAAGAATTTACAAATCAGAAAACTCAGTGCTAATGTGGCCCTTGATTACTAATCATGTGGTAGGTTCCAGTCACTCCCATGCAGAGAGTGATTGTGGTTTTGTCTGGGGGTGGTTACTGAGCATGCTCAAGACTGTGTGAGTAAAGATGCTGGATTGCGAGAGAGCTGCATGGTGTGTCAGCAAGGGCAGAGACCGGAGAATGTCTGTGAATACCCAGCTCCCTGGTAGAACATCTCAGTGGCTCCTGGAGAGGTTTGTGTGAGAGCAAGTTAAGTCTGGGAGTGCAGTTCTGAGGTGCCATGCCACAGGATTATGTGGAAGGGATTGAACTGTCTCACATCTTATGATAGTGTACAGGGAATGATTCAAGAGATCTTAATACTATGATGAAGAAATGCTGATTGTACAACTGCAGGCCAATGTCTATTGAAATCATGTTATGCTATGTGAATAAAGCAAGTTGGATTTTCAGGGAACTGACGAGTTTATAGTGGCCTCGGGATGCATTACATGACTCTGGTGGAATGTTCATTATTGAAAGGAGAGTAGCAAATAGTAGGCTGTGACTGAAGATGGGTTATAATTGTAGGGACCGGTTATACTTTTTTATTTTTATTTTAATATTTTTATTTTAATTTTATTGTATTGCATTTTATTTTACTTTATTTTATGTTATTTCATTCCATTTATTTCTTCCGCTATTCTCCACTCCTTTTCTACATATCTTCTTAGTTCCTTCTCCCTAATCTTAGCCTAGTACAAGCACAACAATCTTTGAATTTTTCATTTATTGGACTCTTATCACTTATGACCATCATTACTATGTAATCCAATTCTTATCTACCTAGATTTCTATGTAATTTAAATTGTATATTTAGTTTTTCTTCTCTTTGACTTTTACTTAAAGTTGCTTAAATGTTTATATGTTTATTGTTCCATGTAAGGCCTTATGGCAAGTTTTTGTTCTTTGTAAACCAGTTTGATTTGCATCTAATGTAGGAAGATCGGTATAAAAAAAAACAATAAATAAATAAATAAATAAATACTAAATAAGTACTAAAGCACCATATAAACAAAAGTAGCCACTATAAACTGAGCAAACAGGAAATAAACTTCCCAATAAAATATGTGTAAAACAGCAGATAACGGAAAAATCTGGTGACAATTTAGCTGTTTTTACAAAAGGAAGTCCTTCAGTGGATAACACACTGCTTTCTTTGGAAACCATTAGATCTTGTGATTAGGATGTGAAATTTACCTGTAAAGGTAATGGTATCAGCAAAGTCAGCACTGATGATGGGAGCATGCTTTCAAAATGTACTTCTCAATTACACCTATAACCCCAGCAGATTTGTCCCATGTCACTTTGACTCTATAACCATTTAGGCTGCGAACTCTTGAGGGAGTTGGCACACTTCGCGGAACTGCAGAAGGATGAAAGAGAAAATAAGAAAAAATGGTAGCCCTGAACACACTTCTTCACTTTTAATGGCTGCTGTAAATCAGACTCAGCCATTAGCATAAATACAATTTATTAGCGTTGTAACTTCAGCCTTGATTTAATATGACTGCACATCTTGAGCCATTCAGTTTAGGCTATATTTCAAAACCATCAAAACTCCATCTACATAGCATTCTTTCTTGTCTGGTTCAGGTTTTGCAAAAACATTTTAAATATATCAAACATGTTTAAACATCACTCCTAAAGAAGGAGGTGGATGGTAGGCAGATAAGTTCAAGCAATATAATGATGTAACCATAAGAAGCAGGATAATTAGACTGTTATTATACATAGTGGTTTGACACTTTTATATCCTGAGTACATCACTGAAAAAAAAAATCACAAATTAAGTGATGTTCAAATGTGTGATTTCATTTTCTGAATTCAATTTGTTCAAATCTAATTAGAAGGTAAAAGCAAGTCACAGCATATTAGAAATATGGATAAATTAATGGCTATGTATCCTCTTTTAGAAGAAAGGCTTTACCTTAATCTCTTATGCTAGTCCATGGCAAAGAAATTCACTTTTGATCAATTCAGATTCTTTTTTTTTTTAAAAGCAAAATGAGGATGTTTAAAAGGAGAAAGTCAGGCTCACGCATACATGCACCTGCTGGCTCACTAATAAAAAAAAAAAAAAGATCTATTTTACGTAACCTTTAACTATTTATTAGATATGGCTATGCCAAGGAAAGGTCTGGTCAGTAACAAGTTCATCACAGATGACTGCGCAAGGGACGCAGAGGAAGAGCCCAAGGAGCTCTATGGCAGGATGATGGATGATCGGTATACAGTAAACGCTTGTGCACTCCCAGGCCCACGTCAGTGAGGATCACTCTAGCTTCTCTATAACCAATGTCCTCCCCCCCCCCCCCCCTTTTTTTTTTCCTGACTATATCATTTAGGATCGTTGCATGGCCGCGGCTATCTTAAAAATGAATTTCCTTTGCTTTAAGCAAAATGATCAGTCCGTCTTGTGCAGTACCCAGGGAAAAAGCACCCAGGTAAGGTAGCAGCTTTAGCAAAACTTTATGCCGGAGCTCAGCCTGCTGCAAATATATTGACTTGATTAGTTCTGAAGTGTGAGGAGGGCTAAGGCAAAGTACAGTGCAGCAGATGGTCTTTTCATAAGGGACACAACAAAACTGACTCAAAAATAATTAAATAGTTCAATTATTCTCAGGCGTGAGGAGGGTGCACAGAGTTCCACACTGCTGTGGTCAGACAGCAAATACCAACCTCAGGTATAACTTGAGGTGGTCGGATCATTCTAAAACTTAGCCATATAGATAATTAGATATATATATATAGAGAGAGAGAGATATAGATATATATATTTGGGAATAGACAAAAGGCAAGCATAATGCAAATGTTAAGTCTTGCCAAGATGGCAGCGACCATTTGGCTAGATAAATGGGATGCAAAGATTCTTCCACTGGCTGTTACTGTTTCTGACAGAAAAATTGTGCTCTGGTGAGAGAGGAATTGTTCTCATAGCATTTCTGTGCTCTGGCACATGGAGAATATTGCTTACATTTGTTTAGGATGGGGATACTTATTATTTGTATGGTATCACTGATGTAAACAAGGAAATTTACGTGGGCTTCTCGCTTGTGAAATTCTGAGTTATGCACAAAACTATACAGAGAAGAAACCTATGCAGGAGAGAGACCACTATCCTCTAAACATGTCTAAGTAGCTTTTTCAGAGTATGAGAAAAAAATGCTAAATGTTGAATATTACCAGATATATGACTACTTATGTGGATACAAACTTTTTCTGAATTGAAGCTTGCCGTTATACAATCCAATCCCTAGAGAGCTTACAATTGAAGGTTAAATACAGAGAAGTTAAATAACTTGCTTTAAGGTAAAAGATGAGGTCTTGTAGTTTTGATGCACTCTATTGATTTCCCTAAGAAAAGCAAAACCTGTCCATGCAGACAGGGGGGTACGGGGGGGTACGCATGTAAGATACGCACGTACCCCCGAAAACCTGCCCCAAGTTCCCCCTGCGTGCGCCGAACCTATGTTGTATAGGCTCGGCGGCGCACGCAAGCCCCGGGACACGTGTCAGGGGGCATGTCGCGGTGGCATGTCATCTGGGGGCGGGGCTGAGGGCGTGGATCCGGCCCGGGGGTGTTTCGGGGGCATGGCCGAGGCCTCCAAAACTGCTCCTGGGCCGGGAAATCGCGCAGCCGGCGTGCGCGAGTTACGCCTGCCTCGGGGGGGGTTTAGATAGGGCTGGGGGTTGGGTTAGGTAGGGGAAGGGAGGGGAAGGTGTGGGGGGGGGGTGGAAGGAAAGTTCCCTCTGAGGCCACTCCGATTTCGGAGTGGCCTCGGAGGAAACAGAGGCAGGCTGCACGGCTCGGCGCACGCAGGCTGCCGATTTTGCACAGCCTTGCGCGTGCTGACCCCGGATTTTAAAAGATACGCGTGGCTAGGCGCATAGCTATTAAAATCTGGCATACTCTTGTTTGCGCCTGGTGCACGAACAAAAGTATGCGCTCGTGTATTGTTTTGAAATCTGCCCCAGTGGGTTTAAAACCTGAAAATCTGGAACCAGTTGGCAAGTGGCATCCCTAGTCAAACTTGTGGCAACTCTGTGGAGGTCAAGGAATTGGTTTGCAAACTTATTTTAAAAGCATGGAACAATTGTTAGCAAAATCTGCAACAGAGCCATAGAAACCAGCAGCTCCATTCAAATTCTACTGTAGATTTTCACAGTCTACAGATGTATTTATTTATTTAGATTTAGATTCCGCTTTTTGCACTTCTTTCAGCGCTTCAGAGTGGATTACATTCAGGTACTGTAGGTATTTCCTTATCCCCAGAGGGCCTACAATCTAAGGGGGTCAATAATCAAACTGCTATATGGCATTTTCGCATGCAAAAAACACCTTTAACGCATGCAAAAATGCCATAATGCATAGTGCGATGCAAATTAGAAAAAGGGGAGGGGTTTGGGGCGGGATTTGTGGCTTCATAATTTGCGAATATCACACTGGAGCTCTAGTTGCACTAAAACGTATAGTGTACACACAAGAAGTGTAAGAATACATTTTTTCTGGTCAAAGTTCAAAGATAAATGCCTTTTAATCTAGTGTCCAGACTCGGTGCAGATGTCTGGAGTTCCAGAGGGAGTCAAGAATTAAAAGGCATTTATCTTTGAATTTATCTTTGAATTAAAAGGCATTTATCTTTGAACTTTGACCAGAAAAAATGTATTCTTGTACTTCTTGTGTGTACTTCTTAATTTGCGAAGCCATATCTCACAGCTTTAATGCATATTTTAACTACACCTTTTTCATTTGCGTAAAGCCGTGCGATAGGGCTTTATTGCGCTTTCCGATGTTTTCACAAAGGCCATTTTTAATTGTTTTAAGTTCCTGGAGAGCCAGCCTAGCTATCAGGGCCCTCCTACAACCACTGGGAGAGAGAGAGAGAGAGAGAAAGAGAGAGAGCCTAGCCATAATGCCCTCATACTAGGTAGGTATTCATACCTCTAAATGAGGCCCACCTAGTCACTAGACTCCCCCTCAGAGGTTGTAGGAGGGCCCTAATAGCTAGGCTGGCTCTCCAGGAGCTTAAAACAACTAAAAATGTCATTTGCGAAAACATCGCAAAGCACGATCAAGCCCTATCACACGGCTTTATGCAAATGAAAAAGGTGTAGTTAAAATATGCATTAAAGCCATGCAATATGGCTTCACAAATTATGAAGCCAGCCCACTTGGCTACAAATCCTGCCCCAAACTCCTCCCCTTTTTCTAATTTGCATCACAATATGCGTTATGGCGTTTTCTCCAGCAGCTTAAAATACAAAAAATGGTCCCCCCAGTGGTTGTATGTAGGAAATACAATTCTGGCACTTATCGCAAAGTGTGAAAAAGTTATCACAGTTTGCGCTAATACGTATGCGAAGCGCTAAACACGCCCATTTTCCTATTGCATGCAATATTTAGTGCATTTTGATAAATCCAGGCCTAAGTTTGTACCTGAGGCAATGGAGGGTAAAGTGACTTGCCCAAGGTCACAAGGAGCGAAGGCAACTTCCATCAACATCCCTAAGATCTACTGCAGAAAGTCAAATCTAATTCATTTTTTCAAACTTGGACCAGGATGAAATCTCTCCGATCTAAGTTTAAATCAAACCATTTGGCACATCCTTAGCAGCAGACAAGGAAACAAACCTGGTGCTGCTTTACAATGTTTTGGTCTACTCACCGTGATGCATTGGCAACTCACCACTAGGCAAAGCTATCAGCCTTATATATCTAAACTGTTTTCACCGGTCACAACAGACAAAATATGTTTTTCCCAAGCCCAGATTCTGTTCCTTGAGGAGGCCAAGACTGGAAACTGTGAACACTACCTCCAGAGTGGGTCGCAACGGAGTCAAAGTCATTGCATAATGCCAACATCTAGTGTCCAGACTCAGTGCAGATGTTTGGAGTTCCAGAGGGAGTCAAGATCTGCGGCCTCCAGTTGTGGCCTGTCGCTTTGATGGTTAGGCTAGATGGGAGGGGATGTTGGTTAAAAATGTGGAAAAAAATTCCAAATAGTTGCAAATGAAGGTTCCTGGCACCATTCCCAATACAACCCTGTCCCGACTGAGTTTCCACTTTGAAAGCCACAAAAGCAGGAGGAAATTACCAGAGCAAAATACACATACACACAAAAGAAAGAAAGAAATACCTTTTGTACCATAAGAAATCTTCTAAAAATACATAGACCCAACAAATTATAATATTTAACTCCACAAGGCAAAAGGCATAGCTGACTTGCTCTTTTTAGATGATATACTCTAAACAGAGGCCTGCTTTTTCTTCCTGTTTGCAATTTACATTATGATCCTAAAGGTACAGGCTAAATTGTACATTTGCAGAACTCCTATAAATATTCATGTCACTTCTTGTAGCCTTGGCACTTATGAATTATTAGACCTTATCTTCCTGATAGCATATGTTTTGCATGGGACTGTCAAGCTAGCATTCTATATAGTATGATTACTTGTTTATTTAACATTGTACTGGCTTATAAAAAGATATAATTAAGACCAAATTTAAAACACCAGAGACAAACATGCTGTATGTGTACTTACTGTAGTCCTAGAAATATAGTGGAAGTGTGTTGATCTGACTATTTTTTAATGATAACAAATTAAGGGGCTGATATTTTAAAGTGCACTAACATCGGCCTTTAACATATAGTATGATGTTTATGATGCATATTAACCACTGATATTAATGAGATGCAAATGACGCATATACTACTGCAGACACTAAAGTACATATATACATGATAATGGTATTGCAAAATCTTCAGGGATATGTTTTCAAAAGATTTATGTGGTTACAATCAACTTTTAATTACATAAATCTAACTGGTTAAAAACTATGTTCCCCCAACCCCTGTCCTCCTCCCCAATCCAGTTAAAATCACTATGCACACAGATCTGGGTGAACAAAAAAGGGGCTGGATTGGGCCATGTCTGGGGCAGGGTTTTCAGATTTCCCAGTTAGTGTGATATTCAGAACTAACCTGGCACATTTTTCCACCTGAGTGCAGCTTCTGGAATGACCTCCACTGCACAGTCAGATTTAACCAGCTTTTCAGCCACAACTTGAACTGATCAGATATGGCTGCAGATCTGGATAAAGCTGACCAGTTAAAATTAACAGGTTAACTTTGCCACTCAGCAGATCTTCAAAGATCTACTCCTTAAATATACCTTTATTAAGTTTTATGTATTAATGCATCTACAAAGCATTTTGCACATGCACTTTTTCACTGCAGTAGCATATAATGAGCTATTTGCATAGTTTTGCATCTTATTACCACATTAGCCCGGATTTCTTGTTAACAATATAGTGAGCTAGTTTATGCACATTAACAGCACTTTTAAAGGGTAATTTTCAGCAGTGTTCATAATTCAGCATGCACGCAAATAACACTGTGTGCACAAAGTTATGCCTATACTTTGTAAACTGTGAAACAGGAAGCAAACAATTTATAAATTACTTATGTTTCAGTACATGTACTTTTTTTAAATGCAGGGACCCACATACTTTCTATTCCTATTTTACACAAGTACATGCGTATATTTTATGTACAGTTTACACGTCAAGGAAGGTTTTTGTTTTTTTTTAATAAAGTAGGCACACCACATACTGCATTCATGAAAATATTTGCTTGCGCACCTAATTTTAAACACCAGTCAATAGTCCAGCCAGACCTCCACCAGTTCATCTAAATCTCCTCCCTGACTGCCTACCACTTAACCTAGACCTCCTACCCAAACCCTGCAGACAAAAGACAAGTGCAATTTCACTTCTACAACTCAATAAGCAAGGATTCGTTCTGTAATGTATGCATGTATGCCACTTTCAAAATACTATTTGTGTGCAGACTTCTGAATCCCACACCAAAAATGTGCCTAAACCACCTTTTTATTTCCCTTTAAGGATTTACATGCTACACTACTGGTACTCGTATACTTCCGGCTTTTGCAAAATATTACTTGTGCACGTAGATGTTGCTTACATGTGTAACTTCCAGTTTTACCCACTGAAACCTTTGGAAAATTAATCCTTTAATAGTCGCAAACCTCTTGCGATAGCTTTTAAAGTATGTTAATGCTTGTGATAGTATTTATACATTTTAATGCACTGCCTCCTAAATTGCTTGTATAGCAAAATTTAAAATGTGCATTTCTTTACAGTATACGAGTGCAAAATAATAAAGCTGAAAAACAACAGGAGGAAAAAAAATGGGGGCGCAGTGTTTAACTGCTTTCCTTGGGTGACTTCGCTTTTGGTCATAGACTCCTGAACCCCCTTCAATTACAGAAGTTATCCTGTACAAATATTCTGAGAAAAAAGGACAAGGACTGAGGCTGAAAAGAAGTATTTTATTCAAATTATAAAGGTATTACCTGTGATAGGCTGGAGTTCAGCATCATAAAGCATTTGTTCTTTGCTTCTGTAAACTAGAATGGAGTCATTTCCCCTGCAGTTAACAGAACTGTCAGTTGATGGGCAGCCATCCAGATTGACTCTGACAGCACTGCTGGACACAGCTGCCAAGTTAGCTACAGCACCTCGTGCAATTTTACATCTTTCAAGCAGTCACCAAAACCTGCAAATAGTAAGGGATTAGTAGTATCACAGTGCTTAATTAACAATTTCCTCTTCTTGGGTTTTTTGTTACATAAACACTACATGTTCTATGAAGAACAAAGTTGACTGTAAATGTTAACTTACAATCTATTTTAGAAGGCAAAAAAAGTTGTGTCCATTAAAAGATACGTTTTTCTATATTCTATACTCTTGATTGACCATCTGACCTACCTAACTTTGAGCCTGTCCTCTAAGAACATAAGGCTTGCCATTCTGGGTAAGATCAAGGGTCGACTAAGCCCAGTATCCTGTTTCCAACCGTGGCCAAGCCATGTCACAAGTACCTGGCAGGATCCCAAGGGGTAGATAAATTCCAAGCTGCTCATCCCAAGAATAAGCAATGAATATTTGCAATGCCACCTTAGTAATGGTTTACGGACTTTTTCTCCAGAAACTTGTCCAAACTGTTTTTATGCCTCTAAACTGATAGCTTTCACCATATCCTCTGGCAATGAATTCCAGAGCTTAATTATGCATCAAGTAAAAACATATTTTCTCTTATTAGTGTTAAATGTATGTTTTGGGGAAATAATCTATTATGACTCTCAAGAAGTATTTTGTTGATGTTCTTCATAAGCCCCCTGGGTCAATTCCTTCTCTTAATAAGGTGCCTTTTTTGCCATCTCATCATCGAATGTGCAAGTTGTTCCTAATTCATCTGCAATGCTTAATTTGACAGAATGTTTGCAAACATCTGAGTTTGAGATTATTGAACAGTCAACATTACTTGTATCTTTTATGATGGACTCTGACTTGTGTAATGTTATGTCTTTATACTTTAGAAACATAACATTTGAATTGTATGGCCACACAGTTAGAATATATCCAGATTTGACTAAGTTGACTCAGGAAAGGAAAAAAGCTTTCCTTGCTC
Organism: Rhinatrema bivittatum; assembly: GCF_901001135.1. Lineage (NCBI taxonomy): Eukaryota > Metazoa > Chordata > Amphibia > Gymnophiona > Rhinatrematidae > Rhinatrema > Rhinatrema bivittatum. Next base: position 47,130,389 of record NC_042617.1, on the reverse strand, counting down.
TTAGACTTGGCTATAAGAGCAACATTTCTTTTATGTTATCCTTGTAAATGCTTTGTTAAATATCATGCTGACTACTATGTTTTCTTTTCTCCTGAGCATTTGAAGACTTTTTTAGAAACTGGAAGAGTATTAACATCTTTGCCAGTTTCAGTGTCTGCTTTAGATCAACAGTCTTGAATTAATGTATGTGGAGCTGTTAAGGTCTCCCCTCTATCAGGCTTTTCTTTGAAAAATGTTACTATTAGGTTTCCCATGAACCCCAACTTGAAGTATCCAACTGCCTTACCTTGGTGCTGGGGTCAAAGCAGGTGTCAAGCAGTAATCCAATCCAGAACCATGTGGAGGGCCAAAGCAGATGGCAAACAGAATCCAGAGTCCAGAACCTGGCAGAGGATCAAGGCCAGACAAGGATAGGGCAAAATCAAGGCTCACACAAAACAAGGGAACCATAACGCAGGAAGAGGGACAGAGGAGATCAAGGAGCAGCAGGAAAACAGCACAACTAGAAAGAGCAGCAGAGAAGCACAAACTTACCAAAGCCCATTGCCGAGGTGAAAAGCAGGAGGACGAGTGATCCTTAAATAGTTTGCTTGCTGCAGCTCCCAAACCCAGAACTTCCAGTGAGCACGTGTAAGAGCGGCAGGGTCGGCATTATTGTGCTCACCATAGAGCAGCTGACGAACAGCTGCCGCTATTATCGGCAGAGACACTGGGATTGCCAAGGGAGCAGGCAGAGTTGTTTCTTAACAGTTCCTCCCCTGCAAGGTCCTCTTCCCTGTCTTCTTGGTCTGGGCTTCAATGGAAAGCACTGATGAAATTCGTGGATGAGTTTGAGGGGCTTGGAAATTACTGGTGGGCTCCCAAGAGTTCTCCTCAGGGCTGTAACCTTTCCAGAAAATAAGATATTATAGTTCTTTTCTTCCTTTTCTGACATCCAGAATCTCAGCGACTTCATACTGTGTGTCATCCTCAAAAATCATAGGTGGAGGCCGTGACAACTTTCTAGTCAGAACAGCAGGCTTGAGAAGAAATACATGGAATATGTCATGAATTTGAAAAGTGGAAGATAGAAACATAGAAACATAGAAATGACGGCAGAAGAAGACCAAATGGCCCATCCAGTCTGCCCAGCAAGCTTCCCTCATTTCTTCTCTCATACTTATCTGTTTCTCTTAGCTCTTGGTTCTAATTCCCTTCCACCCCCACCATTAATGTAGAGAGCGGTGATGGAGCTGCATCCAAGTGAAATATCTAGCTTGAGTAGTTAGAGGTAGTAGGGGTAGTAACCGCTGCAATAAGCAAGCTACACCCATGCTTATTTGTTTTTACCCAGATTATGTTATACAGCCCTTATTGGTTGTTTATCTTCTCCCCTGCCGTTGAAGCAGGGAGCTATGCTGGATATGCGTGAGGTATCAGTTTTTTTCTTCTCCCCTGCCGTTGAAGCAGAGAGCTATGCTGGATATGCATTGAAAGTGAAGTATCAGGCACATTTGGTTTGGGGTAGTAACCGCCGTAACAAGCCAGCTACTCCCCGCTTTGTGAGTGATTATAGTAGAGATGTGCATTCATTTGTGCATTCATTTGTGACGAAACAGGAAATATAGGTGATATTTCCTATTTTGTCGTGGTTCAGGGCGGTCCCCGAAATGATAGGAAAACCCACGAAATTTTGTGTGGTTTTCTTATCGTTTTTGGGGGGAGGGAGAAAGGGCACACAACCCAACCCAAACCCATCCCAACCCTTCAGATTTAATTAATTATAATCCCCCCCCCTCCTGACCCCCCCCCCCAAAATAAACTTGCTTAATGTCCCTGGTGGTCCAGTGGGGGTCCTGGGAGTGATCTCCCCCTCTTGGGCCATTGGCTGCCATTAAACAAAATGGCGCTGATGGCACTTTCCCTTACCATTTGACAGGGGCTATCAGTGCCATTGGCCGGCCCCTGTCATATGGTAGGAGCAATAGATGTCCCGCGCCATTTTTTAAGATGGCGTCGGGCAACCAACTGTCTTATGGTTCCCTTTAGGCAAGTTTTGGGAGAGGTCGGGAAGGTGGGGGATTGTAATTAATTACATCTGAAGGATTGGGGTGTTTTTTGGGGGGTTTTTTTGGATCGGATAGCCGAAAAAAAATTGGCCTGAACCGCGGGAAACAAAATTTCCCGCGGTGGGCCAATAACAAAGGCCGAACCAAAAGGTTTGGCCGAATCACATCTCTAGACGATAGTCTGAGTTTATATGTCACATTTCCTATGTGTCGATCAATTTGAAAAGGTCCCACCAAACAAGGAGTGAATTTCAATGAAGGCATTCGTAATCAGAGGTTACAGGTACTTAGCCATACAAGTTCTTCAGGATGGAATTGTGGTGCAGAATGTCACTTTCTATCCACCTGTTATTTAGATCGAGCAGCAGCCTGTTCCAGGAGGTGATGAGTATTTTGCCAGAGATTGTATAGTTCTTGGGTAGTGAGACTAATAGCAGGGCACATTGATGATGTAGCTATAGGCATTGGTATTCAAGGATGTCGTCCAAAAACTAAGTAGAAAGGTGAAGCCCCTGTAACCTGGTTAATGTGATTATTATGGCACATCTCAGCCCACAAAAGCAAGGAAGACCAGTCATCCTGACCTTGGTTCAAGTAACATCACAAAAAGATTTTGAGTGATTGATTTGTTCATTCTGCTAATCTATTATACTAAGGGTGGTATGCTGAGGATAAATCGAGGTGAATTCCTAATTTCTGACATAAGCCCCTCCAGTAATGGGCGGCAAATTGGACTCCATGGGCGGGTAGGATATGATGAGTGAGACCGTGTAACTCGAACACATGTTGAGCAAACAGCTGCACCAACTCTGTAGTCCAGGTAGAACAACAAAGTTGGCCATTCTAGAAAAGTGGTCTACAATTACCCAAATCATATTGTTCCCTTTGGAAAGAGTAAGGTCCATGATGAAATCAGTGGTGATATGACTCCAGGGTTCCTCATGGGCTAGTAGTGGTTAGAATAAATCCCAAGGTCAAGCCCGAGGGCTCTTATTGGCCACACATGTAGGACAAGATTCCACATACTGTTTGGTGTCATTCTCCCACCGAGGCCACCAATAGTGTTAGAAGAGGAGCTCCTTGGAATGTTGGAGTCCTGGGTGACCTGCAATGTATGAGTCATGGACCCATCAGAAAACTCATTCTTAGAAATGCTTAGAAACTACGATCTTCCCCACCAGGACCATCAAAGTAGAAGCAATCATGATTCTGGCTGGATCTATACTATGACGAAGTGAATCAGGAATTCCATCAGGGTCAAAACTTCTGGATAAGGCATTAGCCTGTCAATTTTTCTCTGCTGGATGAAATGCAAGTTGAAGTTAAAATGACTGGAAAATAGAGACCATCAGGCTTGTCGTGGATTCAGCCGTTGAGCATGAGACAGATATACCAAATTCTTATGGTCAGTATAAATTGTGACTGTATATCTGTCTCCCTCCAGAAGATGACATCATTCCTCCAGTGCTAAATTAAGCACAAGAAGTTCCTGATCTCCTTGAGTAATTATTTTCTGTAGAGGAGAATGTTTTAGAGAATTATGCAGTTTCACAAATCACCTACATTTTTTTGAATAAACATGTGGACAAAGGCGAACTAGTAGATGTGATGTATTTGTTTTTCATAAGGCGTTCAACAAAGTCCTGCATGAGAGGTTTCTAAGAAAACTAAAAAGTCATGGGATAGGAGGTGATGTCCATTTGTGGAATGCAAACTGCTTAAAAGACAGGAAACAGAGAGTAGGATTAAATGATCAGTTTTCACAATGGAAAAAGGTAAACAGTGGAGAGCCTCAGGGATCTGTACTTGGACCAGTGCCTTTTAATATATTTATAAATGATCTGAAAAGGAATACGACGAGTGAGATGATCAAATTTGCAGATGGCACAAAATTATGCAGAGTAGTTAAATCTCAAGTGGATTGTGATAAATTGCAGGAGGACCTTGCAAAACTGGAAGACTGGGCATCCAAATGGCAGATGAAATTTAATGTGGACAAGTACAAAGTGGTGCATCTAGAGAAAAATAACCCTTGCTGTAGTTTCACAATGTTAGGTTCTGTCTTAAAAGTTACCACCAAGGAAATTGTCGGTTCAGTGTGCTGTGGTGGTCAAAAAAGCAAACAGAATGTTAGGAATTATTAGGAAGGGGAATAGCAAATAAAACGATGGATGTCATAATGTCTCTGTATTGATGTATCATGATACCACATCTTGAATACTGTGTGCAATTCTGGTCACTGCATCTCAAAAAAAAAAATATAATTGCACTGGAGAAAGTGCAGAGTAGGATGACCAATATAATAAGAGGCATGGAACAGCTGCCCTATGAGGAAAGGCTAAGGAAATTAGGGCTGTTCAGTTTGGAAAAGAGATGACTGAGGTGGGACATCATAGAGGTCTACAAAATCATGAAAAGCTTTCCACATGACCATTCTCCTCCAAAGCAGCACAAGGGCTGGAGTTAGCACCACTCTACTATGCCCCTGAAGGTCTCCTCTTCTGTCTGCCTTCCATTCTGGCCTCCAGAGATCAGACTTGCTCTCCGAAAACCAGGATCTCTTTGTACTAGATGCACACATACAACCTCTCACCAACAAGTAAATAATTATGCATGTAGCATTCGATGCTAAAGACTGGATAACCTTCATCTGGTTGCTGGACTTCTGCCTGCATCTTAATTTTGGTTAAGTTGTTAAAGATTTTAAAGCTGTTTAAGGAGTGAGTATGTTTAATCTAAGGGTTTTTAAATGTGATTATTAGGTGTCTTTTGTGTTAATTTGTCAATATCCAGCAACTGAACTAAAATCCACTACTGAGTTCATTACATTTCCTTCTAAATCCCTAATTGACTTTTATTTTCCTCCTAATGGGGGTAATCTACATATCAAAATATGTGACTGGGGTAGGTGGAAAGAAACACCAGTGATTAACTGTCCAGGAACCAGTTCTCACAGCTTTTAGATCAAGCAAGTGATCTTTGCAAACTCACAATTATAAACTTAGATTTAAATTCTAACCTTACCCCACACAGAATTCATTTAAGCCTACTCTAGTTCCCAGAAATCAAAAACACACACCTATAAACTTAGATCAAAATTCTAACCTTACACTACACACAGAAGTTAAATTAAGCTCCAGTACACAAATACACACAGACAGTAATAGTTTAATCCTCTGACAAATTCTTTTGGAAGATTAAGAACCCTTTTCCAGCATGTCCTGCTTACCTTCTAGCAGATACAGCTTCTGCAGTCAGTACTCTCTCAGGATTTATGTCTTACACTACACATAGGGGTCAGGAGCCCTACAGTCACCTGAAGTACCATCACTCTGCTATAGTGAAATCCTGATACCAGCATACTAAGGTTTCATCAGGAACAAAAGGGCAGTTCTGTCCTTCTTTCTTTTCTAGCACAGTGACTTCAGCAGCTAATAGTCCATTTTCCACAAAGCAATTTTTCAAATAAAAATGTGTACATAACTCTGCTTAGGGCGAATCAGCCTGGATATCTTCAAGAAACTAATGAATAAATGCATTAAGAGTTCTCGAATAATCTATGAAAACCGATCACTGAAAATCTCTGACATGTATTGCTTTGTTCTATTTAAAGTAAGAAAGCATTTAATTTTCCTAATAATTGTCACCTCTTTTTATGAAAAAAAACCCCCCAAAACCCCAAAACCCTTCCACAAATTCCCAAGATAGCAGAATGGTAACATATCCTGATTGTGTTGATGTCTACCAAAAGGTATAATGTAACTGTCATGCACAGGGTACCAAAAGAGACCAGAGGCTGCTTAAACATGTACTGAACTTGTACTGGGTTATATACCTGTTTGTAACTCAAGTTTGTGAAATGTACTTGTAGCTAAATAGGGATTCCTCAAATGTAGACTACATAGTTCTCATCCAGGTGCTGAGCTTCAGGTCCTAGCACCTGTTCATCCATTCCTACTGAATTCATCCATTCCTGATGTAACTTCAGAGGCATTCTATTTCAATATGACTTTCTTCTATCTCCCGTCGATGTAGGACAAACCAAGCCAAAGATCCTTCAGAAGTTGAATTCAGTTGTCAAAGTGAAGATTAAAATGCCATGCTTCAGCTCCGCCTATATTTCAATATAAACAATCTTATTTTAAAGGAAAGCAAACAGATTTACATTAAATTAATTTCTTGTTATTGGAATTATGTTGCTTAAATCACGTTTACAAACTGCCTTTTGGTTTAAGAAAAACAGCTAAAAAAGCAAATTAAATTATTACTAAAAAAAAAAATATACACCATGTTGCAGTCTATCTGTCCAGCTGGGTCAGAATTTTCCCATGTCCAGTCAGCAAGGTCAATTCAATGACTACAACAATGGAAGGAGAGACCACAACCTCACAAAAAATATCAAAAAAGGAGAGGATGGTAAATTATATACATAATCACAGATATTCTCTTAGGCACAATGTAGACCAAAAGATAGTAAAGTCCAAGAGATATCAGAGAAGCTGGGTAGCAAATTGGCAAAAGCCACCTGGTCAAATCAATCATTTACCCCAAAGAGGGATCAATTTTTTCTCAATCTTTTTCAACTTGCAAATAAAATGATAGCCTTCAGTGAAACAATACAAATATAAAACATTAAAAAAAAAAAAAGTCAATGCAGTATCAAAAACGTCAGCCCTGAGATCAGCCAATGTTTTGGTGATACCTGCATCAAAATGATGAAAGAACTAAAGTTTCTTTAGCAAATCACATGCTCATCTTGAGCCAAAGGGTTCACAGCATAATTGAAAACTGAAATATGCAAATGCATCAGGACTTGAATCATAGGTGCCAATTTTTCAAATGGGAGTGTGAAAGAGAGAGAGAGAGAGAGCGAGAGAGATTCTTTATAACACTTTTATAGTAGTCACTAGTCAACTATTTATACCACTATAGGAGGGCCAGCTGGTAATTCGAGATGAGGATTTGTGTGTATGTGTGTATGTGTGTGTGTGTGTGTGTGGGGGGGGGGGGGTCTAGGGTTTTCAATCCAATTTAAAATGCACAGTGAGACGTACACACAGTTCAGTACACATCAGTGAAGATTTGACATGATAAGGAGTGAGGAATGTCACACAAAAATGAGATATTTACAATATTCTCTCACCCTAGCTTGATACTACCCTGGTAGAGTTTATCAAGCTAGGGCGAGAGAACATTGTAGAAATCTCATCTCTGTGTGACTTTCCTAACTCTAAATCATGTCAAATCTTCACTGATGTGTACTGTGCTGATTGTACATCTCACTGTGCATGTAAAACTGCCCCCAAAACCTTAGACACCACCAAAGCTTCACCTTGAGTTACTAGCTGGCCCTCCTATAGTATATAAACAGTTGTCTACTATGTGTGCCACTCTAGAGGTTCTCTCTCACTCCCCTCTCCCCTCTCTCCCCATCTGAAAATACCCAAAACAGAATTTGCAATATTTATCATTGTTATGAATCGGCTCCCGTGGAGGGAGGAGTTAACAATCTGTTACGAATCGGCTCCTGAGGTAGGAGGAGTTAGCAATCTGTTATGCTCTACTCCTCAAGAAGGGAGGAGTTAGCAATCTGTTATGAACTGGCTCCTGTGGAAGGAGGAGTTAGCAATCTGATATGCTCAGCTCCTGTAGAGGGAGTAGTTAACAATCTGTTAAGGTATAGACTGTGGAGTAGCAATCTGTTATGAATCCGTTCCTGAAGACTCCTGATGGGGAAGGAGTAGCAATCTGTTACCAGTGGAGTGCTTGGAGAGGGCATCCAGATGTAGAGGAATGTAGATAGGTGGATTCTTGGGCCGATGGCAGATGACTGCACCCCTAGGAGGATATCCTGAGAGGAACCACCGGCTTGGCTTGGGTATGGAGACAGACACAGATAGTTCTTTTATTAGACAGGTTAGTATAACCACCAGAGGTGGCAGTAGTGAGCTGATATGCCCGGCAGGGCTGAAGTCCCTCAGGTACTGGAATAGCGATCTCAGGGTTGCTGAGTTGTAGAGAAACTAGAGATAGTGAGTAGACAGGGTATGCTGTGTACATAGCCAGAACTGGATGACAAAACTCACATAAGGTCTTAAGGAAGCTCAGTAGCTGGAAAGAGTTAGGTCCTCGAGGAGTGAGTACCTGGTTCCAGGGAAAGCTCTGAGAGAGCGATGGTAACTCACAAATTGTCAACAAGCAACTGTCAGAATATCTGGAAGATCATAACATTCTATCCCCGGCTCAATATGGCTTCCGAAAACGACTAAACACCGAATCTCTCTTATTATCGCTCACTGATACCATCCTCGTGAACCTCAAGAAAAAACAATCTTACCTGCTGGTTCTACTTGATCTTTCTGCGGCGTTTGATACGGTAAAACATACTACACTTATAGACCAACTAGCTAATATAGGGATCAAAGGCACAGCTCTCAGATGGTTTCACTCCTTCCTAAGCAACAGATTCTACAAAGTAAGGATAAACAACAAAGAATCGCATCCAATCCTTACAGAGCAAGGAGTCCCACAAGGATCCTCACTTTCTCCCACCCTATTCAATATCTACCTCCTCCCTCTCTGCCACCTACTCTCAAACCTCAAGCTTACCCATTACCTCTATGCAGACGACATTCAAATCCTTCTCCCGATTACAGAATCCCTTCAAAAAACTATCACTTACTGGAACAAATGCCTACAGCCCATTAAGGAATTACTCTCAAGCCTCAACCTAGTATTGAATGCCAATAAAACCGAGATGCTCATTGTCTCTCAAGATCCCCTCACAATCTCTTCTAGCCTCTCTCTACCAAACGCTAATAACATGTTCTCAACTGACGTCAGAGACCTTGGAGCTTGGCTTGACAATCATCTTAACCTAAAAAAGTTCGTAAACAATACCACAAAGGACTGCTTTTACAAACTGCAAGTCCTCAAAAAACTTAAACCCCTCCTTTACTTCTCTGACTTCAGGCTAGTACTACAATCCATTATATTATCTAAGCTCGACTATTGCAACTCCCTGCTACTAGGTCTTCCCAACAACACGATCAAACCATTACAGATGGTACAGAATTCTGCTGCCAGAATTCTAACAAGCACTAACAAAAAAGATCACATCACCCCAATCCTGAGTAACCTACATTGGCTTCCCATTAAACAAAGGATACTCTATAAGGTACTCACAATCATCCACAAAGCGACAAACAAAATAGCTCCCATCACGTTAAGCTCTCAACTCCAACCGCACACATCTTCTAGACCAATCAGAAGCGCTTACAAAGGAACACTGCATGCCCAACAAGTAAAATCATCACTGAGCAAAAGAGCGCTATCCTTAGCAGGCCCCCACCAGTGGAACATGCTCCCCCCAAATCTAAGACTTGAACCCAATCATCAAGAGTTAAAAAAAAGACTAAAGACTCTTCTTTTCCAACAAGCCTTCCCAGTCTCTCAATCCTACCAAGACGGAAAGCCTTCCCAAATAAGAAGCATCCCCTAATTTAGGTCACCGTACCAAGTCCTACCTTCAGGTCTCTGCAACTGGACTACAACCTTTGAGTTCTAAAAATTCATCTTATTTTATTATTTATATTTTCCTCTGCAACTGGACTACAATATCTAAGTTCAAAAATTCAAAAACTCATTTTATCTTATTATTTACATCTGGCATGGTTAATATGTCACTATATCCAAGTTAAATAGTTAAATTATACAGATTATATTACACAATTTTATTAATTACAATGTTAATCTATAATATTTATTATCATTATGTTATATTGTCATCCAGTTATATTGTTACATATGTGCCACTGTTCTATGTAAAGCCCCTTATCTCTGTTGGGCAGTTTATTGTTATATGTAAACCGGAGTGATTTGTAGTCTCTATAAGAACCTCGGTATATAAAAAATTAAAAATAAAATAAATAAATATCTGCGATAGCTTCCAGGCAGTAGAGAATCTTCAGAGTGTTTAGGAACATGGGCCCTCGAGGAGCGAATACCGGTTCCTATCTGCAATCTGAAATAAAGAAAAGAGAGCGAGGCCCCCGAGGAGCGGGTACCCCTGGTACGTCCGAGGAGGAAGAGTAGCTTGGGAGAAAAGCCGAAGCAATCCCCAGCAATCCCTTTGCTAACTCAATTCATTAGCAAATACTGAGACCTTTTATATTGGAAGCAGATGACGCCATCCCAGGGGGACGCCCCCGAGGTTCGCGCCCTTGCTGGTACATCAATCGGAGCGCGCACGCACCCTACGTCATCAGGCAACATGGCGGATCTGCAGCGTCGTGCCGGTCCGGGGACGCCGGAGGGAGACGGCAAGAAGACGCTGCGGCAGCCAACCGTCCATCAGACCCGGAGGAGTCACCACAGAGGTAAAGAGGGCGGAGTGAGGGCATCGAGCAGCGACAGACACAACAATCATAAATGCCACTTCAGGCATGTCACACAGCTTAACACCAGGAAAAAAAGGCAAAGTTATTTCCAGCATCAAAAGAATACATTACACTATTGCACAGTGCAATAATGCCCTCGTTTTCATTGATCCCACCCAAACCCCTCCCCAATCCTACCCTTCTGAATAAATTCAAATATCATGCATTTACACCACATGTTGTGATAAATATCACATGCATTATGGGATTATCATGGGCCATAACGCCATAGCACATTTTGATGAAATGACCCCCCAGAGTGTCTTTTACTGTGTAGAAAGTGTGCAGAGCAATAGATCCTCTCATAGCCCCCATCTTCCACTGCCTTCTTCATATTAGCACCACTGTCATTACTTAAAAAAAAACCCCAGGAACAGTACTGTCTCTCCAAGCTAACTGCCTGTCCTCTAACATTTTACTTATCAATGCTAAGATATTCAGTGAGGCATGGCTGATATCCATCACCTGGGAGTGCAGCACATCTCATCTATAGCTTGCCGATCTGCTCCTGCTAGAGTCGCTGTCTGTTTCTGTCTCACCCAGCTGCCCCTAGAGTGCCATCAGGGAGACACAGGCATGTGTAGCATTTTGTCAGGTCCAAATGGTGAAATGAATGGTAACCCTCTCCTCCTTGGCCAGCTGTACCTGTATGCGCGCATGGCACTGAATTTACAGGGCAGAGATAGTATGTCTACTAAATGTTGACTGGGAGGGTACTTTTTAATTGGAGGCTAAGAGGTATAACAACTGCTTACATCCCACAGTCTCAATGATCTCCAGAGGCTGGTCAGCTAGGACAATCATCTCTCTGAAAACAATGCCACACCTTTAATGTTTCCTTCCTTGTACTGTAGGACAGTGATGTAGAAAAATGTCTCCTCTACTCCATGTTGGCTTGCCATTGATATGGGTTTGGATGACACAGTATCATTCCTATGATAGCCTTACACCAGAGAATGCATTCTGCAGAACACTGGTCCTACCTATTTCTACAGTGCCTCCATATCTCTGATGTCTTGTAGGGTCTGTTCTCCTTCTCTGGATCCTTTGGTGCTGCTGCTGGGGCTGGGGTTATGGTTAAGCGAGGGAAAAGGCCAAGGGCATCTTTTACACTATCCACTGTCTGCTCTTCCTTGGGGAGGTGCTCTCTTTATCCCAATAGATTCATTTTATACTTCCTGTGGCTGCTCACTATAGGATAGCATGCTAGTAATTAGACTTCCTAAATGCTCCTGACCAACTAAACGTTCTATATCCAATGAGACTGAGAAGTCCTCACATGATTCATCTGAATCAGTACATTCGCCAGGTATCTGCTGCAGACAGTGCTCGGGAGAGGAACTGGAGAGGAACACTGTGCTGCTGTTGGGTGCTTCTCTCCTACTGCCCCTGCCCCCCCCCCCCCCCCCGCTGATGCCACTTCCACAGATTCTGCCTTCTCCTGCTTCTGCACCATAAGAAAAGAGATGAGAGAGGGAATAGGTGGTAGATGCTTTTCCAGCTTGAACTTCTTCTTACCAGACCCTTCGTGTGTTTACCCCTGCTAAAAAAAAAAATCTCTTTAGCTTGTACAGGAGAATCATGATCTTCTCATTTCTATCATCAGTAATGCTTCTTATCCTCATCCTAAATCTCTGGGGGAAATGCCTTCCCTTTTCCTTTCCCATTGTTGTTGCTATTAGTGGCACATCTACCTTTGCTTCCTGTGGCATGATGGAATTTGCCACAGCCACTCAGTCTCTAGTAGTTGTTAAAGGATTATTTTTGTTGCAATAAGTAAGTGTACTATAGAACTGAATACCAGTATTAGTGTGATGTGGAGACATACAAATAGAAATCAGGACCGATAGCACACTGTGTCTTTTCTTACAAAGCATGCAACAAGGCCCGGCATGACCGGGTGTGCATACCATGCATTTGCACGGAGTGGCACACCAGGGGAGGCGGCAGGCTGGCAGCATCAGGAGAGGCTGCGGGCTGCCGGCAGAGCCTAACCAGCTGGCGGCCGAAGAGAGAATGCCGGCAATGGAAGGAGAGACCCAGGTGTGTGCACACGCCCATGCATAGCTTCTGCTCCCTCTCCCCCAAGCAGGAAGATCGGTGGGCCATAGTGGTGTACAAAGGGGAGGCGAGGGAGCAGAAACTGTGCATGAGTATGTGCGCATGCATGAGTCCCACGGCGGCATGAAGTAACATACTGGCGGTGTTCCTACTCCTCGCCAGCAAAAGCGATGTCCTGCGGTGCCACCGGCGTTTCCTCCAATCCGGCGGCAGAAGAAGAGGCCCTGCCGTGCCACCAGCCTTTCCCCAAAGCTGGCAGCAGATGAAGAGACCATGCTCTGCAGTCAGCAGTGGAAGAAGAAGTCTAAAATGTGTGTGAGTGAGTGAGTGAATGAGAGATTGGCCCTGCACGAGTGAGTACCTTGTATGAGAGTGTGTGTGTGTGTGTGTGTGTATGCTTGAGAGAGTACCTGTGTGTGTATGTGTGTATGTATGTATGTTGAGGGTTCTTGTGTGTGTGTGTGTGTGTGTATGTATGTTGAGGGTTCTTGTGTGTGTGTGTGTTTGTGTGTATGAGAGGGTGCCTATGGGTGTGTGTGTAAGTGTTTGTGTGTGTCTGTGTGAGAGTTTCTGTGTGTGCTTGTATGAGAACTTCTATGTGAGTCTGTGTGAGAACATGTGTGCCTATGAATGTGTCTGTGTGAGAGCTTGAGTGTTTGTGTATGTTTAATGCTCTGAGAGCCTGTATGTCACATATAGGCTCTCACAAGCACGCACGCACGCACACAAACATAGGGGTAGATTTTAAAAGCACTGCGCATGGCATCTATGTACGCATGCTACCTGGCGCACACACATGTACGCCCGATTTTATAACATACACACGCAGGCGTGCGCATGTTATAAAATCCGGGGTCGGCACGTGCAAGGAGGTGCACAATTGTGCACCTTGCACGTGCCGAGCCGCGCTGCCTTCCCCCATTCTCTTACCCCCCCATCCCACCTTCCCTTCCCTTCCCCTACCTCCGCCGCCCTTTCCCCCTACCTTTTTTGTTTTCTTTTTGTTGTTTCCAAACTTACTTCAGCCCTGGTGCTGAAGTAAGTTGCGCGCATCGGCCGACTGCCAGTGCACGATCCCAAGCACAGCGGCAAATGGCTGCTATGCCTGGAGCCTCTGGCCCCACCCCCACCCCTTTTTACAAGCCCCGGGACTTACACGCGTCCCGGGGCTTTACACACGTCGACGGGCCTTTTTAAAATAGGCCCGGCACGCATAAGCCCGGTTTATGCAGGTAAATCCTTTGAAAATGTGGCCCATAATGTATCTATGAGGGTGAGGGTGAGGCAGTCTGTGTATGTTAGAGAGAGGGAGTGTATAAGAGAATGAATGTGTTATTGTGTGTGAGTATGAGAGAGAAGATAAAATTTGTGCAGCCCTACCTCCCCCAATCCAGGACAATCTCAGGGTGACTGGAAGTCAGATCCCAGGTATGGAGAACAGATTTTTAAATCCTTATTAGTTTTAATTATTGGGTGTAATTTGATGATTCTGCTCTTTTGGAATATTTTTTTTTTGGGGGGGTGATAGAACATTTTGTAATTGGATTTTTTATTCATCAGATTTTTGAAAATATTTTGGGGGTTGGGGAAATTTTTGATATTCTATTCATTAACTGGTTTGAAATATTCTTTTTATGAATATGACTTTGCTATTATGATTAATGTTTTATATTTCTTGATTTTATTATTTAATGCTTTATGAAGAATGGTAATGTTTCTGTTTTTCCACTGTTGCTCTACATATAGAAGCTGGCTTGTTGTGGGTTCCAGTTCAGTTCTTCCCAGCACATTTCTGTTTATGCTTTCTGACCTCTTTATTCTGTATTTGGTGAGGATCTGTCTGTGTTCTGCATATGTGACCGAGGTGAGGTATTTTGCTGGCATGTAATTTCAGTGTAGGGATCTATAGCAGCCTGCTTTCTTAATAAGAGTTTTTATTGGTGTTCTAGGGCCTGGTGAAATAATATGTGCAGTGTTGCCTTTTCATAGATAAGGTTGTTAGGGTTGTTTTGGTATGGGAGGTTTACTATAATGTAATGGTTATTCCATTTATTCATGGCTTTCTGAGGGCCAAGCCCACACCCAGCACGCATTACAAAAAGTCTAATTCCGTAGGAGCTCCAAGGGTCTTTTTTGCAGAGTTTTCTGGTTGGCACCACTGGAGTGCATATAAATGTAATAAGCATGTTGTAAGTGATATTTGTGCCTCAGAAGACTGTTCTCTTGAATGTTCTTTTCATGTACAATTTTTTAGAAAAGCATAATTTAATTGTGAGTATCTGAAAAGGGTGTGGAAGTGTGTGTGTTGGGGGAGGGGGAGGGTGGCATGTGTGCAAGGTTGTAAGGTTTGCCTAGGGTACCTACTACACTTCCTTATCCATGGGTTCTGGGGGGGGGGTTGTCAGTTTTTAAAAATATAGCTTGCAGGATGGAGCTGGGCTTTATTTGATAGGCCCGGGACAGGCACTGAATGAATCGGGGGGGGGGGGGGGCAGCACAGTAATTTTTTCCACAGGACTGTAAAAAAACTAGCACCAGCCCTGCATGCAACACTCTCTGCTTGCTGACTACGACTATGTAGACAAGACTTCCACTAGGAGTCTCACACACACACACACACTACAGTTTTTATACTGACTCCTTTTTCCACATACAATTTTATTTATTTATTTATTTTAAATCTTTTCTATACTGTTGTTTGGAGGAGACCGTCACAACGGTTTACATCAAGGCACATAAAATTAATGACACTGTGATTTGCACATTTACAAGAGTGCCATAAGGTTCGGTAACATAGTTAGTGATCAATAATGTTAAATGTAATTACTCATGTCCATGTCTCTATCTCGGTTTTTATTACAGAATTAACTTTAAAATTGTGACTTGTCCTTTAAAGACTACACACTTAGGGGCGTACTTTTGTTTGCGCTCCAGGCGCAAACAAAAGTACGCTGGATTTTAGTAGATACGCGCGGAGCCGCGCGTATCTGCTAAAAACCTGGATCGGCGCACGCAAGGCTATCGATTTTGTATAGCCGGCGCACGCCGAGCCGCGCAGCCTACCCCCGTTCCCTCCGAGGCCGCTCCGAAATCGGAGCGGCCTCGGAGGGAACTTCCTTTTGCCCTCCCCTCACCTTCCCCTCCCTTCCCCTACCTAACCCACCCACCCGGCCCTGTCTAAGCCCCCCCCTTACCTTTGTCGGGGGATTTACGCCTCCCAGAGGGAGGCGTAAATCCCCGCGCGTCAGCAGGCTGCGCGCCGGGACGTGACCTAGGGGCGGGTCCGGAGGGCGCGGCCACGCCCCCGGGCCACCCCGGGCCATAGCCACGCCCCCAGGCCCGCCCCCAGAACGCTCCCGACACGCCCCGAAAACGCCGCGCGGTTCGGGCCCACCCCCCGACACGCCCCCTCCGAAAACCCCGGGACTTACGCGAGTCCCGGGGCTCTGCGCGCGCCGGTAGGCCTATGTAAAATAGGCTTACCGGCGCGCAGGGCCCTGCTCGCCTAAATCCGCCCGGTTTTGGGCGGATTTAGGCGAGCAGGGCTCTGAAAATCCGCCCCTTAGTGAATACAGCAGTGTGTGTGTGGATATTTTTATTGATCGTGCTTTGCCTGTCCTTGGTTTCTATTCTCCCTTCTCTTTCTGAAAAGCTTGTTTAAAGAGCCAGGTTTTTAAACTTTTTCTAAAGGTTTTGCTGTCTCTTTGTAGTCTTAAATCTAGGGGCATGGAGTTCCATAGTATGGGTCCTACCAGTGATAGTGCTCTCTCTCGTACCTGTGTTAGTCTTGCAGTTTTGAGTGATGGAATGGTTAGTAGTGCTCTGTTTGCTGACCTTAGGTTTCTGTTACGGATGTGTACACGTAGGGCTGTATTTAACCAGTCTGCATGTTCGTTATGTATTAACTTATGTATGGTGCACAGTGTTTTGTATTGAATTCTTTGTTCAATGGGAAGCCAGTGTAGTTCAGCCAGTGTTTCGGTGATGTGATCTCTTTTACTTTTGCCAGTTAAGACTCTTGCGGCTGAGTTTTACAAAAAGTCAAAGAGCACAGAGAAAAGTCAAAGAGACAAAGAAAAGAAAGACTGGTGTTCTCCATGTTCAATGCAGTGGTCACTGGTCAGAGACACTGCAGCTATTAAAATAAAAACATTAGGGATGTGAATCGTTTTTTGACGATTTAAAATATCGTCTGATATATTTTAAATCGTCAAAAATCGTTAGAGGCGATATTTAATAGGAATTCCCCTGATTTATCGTCAAAAATCGTAAATCGGGGGAAGGGGGAGGGGAAGGGGGAGGGCGGGAAAACCGGCACACTAAAACAACCCTAAAACCCACCCCGACCCTTTAAAATAAATCCCCCACCCTCCCGAACCCCCCCCAAAATGCCTTAAATTACCTGGGGTCCAGTGTGGGGGGGGGGGGGGGTCCCAGTGTGATCTTTTACTCTCGAGCCTCCGGTGCATTGTAGAAATGGTGCCGGCGCTACCTTTGCCCTGACAGGGCAAAGGTAGCGCCGCCATACGCCGGCCATACGCTGTATGGCCGGTGCCATTTTGTACGGCAAAACGATTCGAGTGCAGGAGGTCGCTCCCGGACCCCCGATGGACTTTTGGCAAGTCTTGTGGGGGTCAGGAGGCCCCCCCAAGCTGGCCAAAAGTCCCTGGGGGTCCAGCGGGGGTCCGGGAGCGATCTCCTACGCTCCTGACGTTGGGGGACAAAAAACAAAATGGCACCGGCGCTACCTTTGCCCTGTCATATGACAGGGCAAAGGTAGCGCCAGTGCCATTTCTACAACACACCGGAGGCCCGAGAGTAAAAGATCACACCGGGACCCCCCCCCCCCTCTGGACCCCAGGTAATTTAAGGCATTTTGGGGGGGTTCGGGAGGGTGGGGGATTTATTTTAAAGGGTCGGGGTGGGTTTTAGGGATGTTTTAGTGTGCCGGTTTTCCCGCCCTTCCCCGATTTACGATTTACACGATATTTAAAAAAACAAAACCGCGATGATCCGATTCCCTCCCCCCCCCCAGCCGAAATCAATCGTTAAGACGATCGATCACACGATTCACATCTCTAAAAAACATCTCTGGCTGTGCTGTAAGTGAACACAGAAAGATACATAATCCTACTCATGCCTGTTCAATGACACATTAACTTTGTATCAGTGAACGGATTAAATTGGGATGTCTTCTCTCACACAGCGACAATAGGAAACAGCACAGCCCACCTTAGTTTCAGTTTTTCCTTCCTTTCTAAATGATTTTTATATATTTTCTTTGGCTCCAAGAGAGAGCTTCAGAAGCACTTCTCTGTGTGAAATTCATTGGAGAAATGACTGAATACAAAATGATGACTGATCAAAGTTCTTTGCTGATTTCAATTTCAGGTTAAAAAAAATTAGCTCCTTATTTTCAATCCATGCAGGCTCCAGCTGGCGCAGGCTGGTTGAAAAGATGCTCAATCTTGATTCGTCCTGCTCCTTCCTTATCCCTTTCTACCCTGTCCTGCTTCCTTTTTCAATGGCTTCATTGGCTTGCCTTGAGTAGAAAAGAAAACCCTACAGTTTTCATTACCCCATAGATTTGAATTGGATCCAAGAAGAAATGAAAATGAAAATGTTTGTTATTCACAGGCGCACTGTGGATTTGTTTTGTTTTAAAAGAAATGAACATAAAATGGCCAGCTTAGTTTTGGATTACCCATTTGTTTCAAATGAACGCATATGTCTGGAATATATGCCAAGGAGGTATGAACGTGTGTATTTGGGGGTATGAAAACCTATAATAGGGAATAAAAGAAGACTAACAAGGAGTACAAGAATAAAATGTGAGTGAAGAAAACAAAGTAATACATAGCAACAATAAGGTGAACCAAAGGGAACACAGGAGATTAGTGCCGGCAGAAGGGTGTCCAGCTGTACTAGATGGTGACATCATTGCTGTCTCTCTCTCTCTCTGAACCCAACCCACCCCCCCCCCCCCCAATTCATACAAAACATAGCTCTAGCCATATATGCGATCTCACATCTTCAACCCCATGCCCTGCCCCATTCAATTTCAAATCTGCTGCCCTCACATCGGGCTACAGCACCCACCCACTTCCATCACCCTACACAACCACCTAGTATACCTAATGGTCCCATCAGCCCTTTAGGAAACTGAGGGCTGTTCACATATTCCTTTCTCAAAGATTGTAATTTACAATATACTTGTCATTTTGCAATTGGTTTCAGTGGCCAAAAATGAGGATAGTTTATGGATTTTTTAAGAAAAATATTTCTGGGAAAAATTTCTAGTTCCATTATCTGCTTGTTAAAACTTTTTCTTTTGCTTTATAATCTAGCCATACAATATTTCAGACATTTAGAACTAGGGACTTGATTCAAGAATTTTTAGCAGAAAATTAACTGTGTTTTAAAAAAAGCACTTTCATTGTTTAAAAAAATTGAGTTCTAAAAGGGTCCTAGAATGTAACATAAATCCCCTATACATGAAAATGCAAAACTACACTTTTTGTTGCATTCCCTTACCTAACTCTGTCTCTCAGCATGCTCTTCCCTTGGGTAAAAGTGCACATATTGTTTATCCCTGCATGTCCTTTTACCTACAGAGAGGCTGGGCAATTTTCAGGCAGACTATGTATCCAGGTAAATGGCTTTTGAAAATTGCCCTCCGTGTCATGGAAACAAAATACATTATTTCTACAGAAGTATGTGTAGGATTTACTAGAAGATAGATAAAAGGGCAATGGGAGTAATGTCCATGTAGAAAGTGTGATCAGTAAAAACTGGTCAGCTGTTTATTTATATTCTTATCTACACTTTATATCCCATTTCTTTGCATCTCATAGCAGGTTATACACCTGCAAGCAATTTAAATACATAACATAAAACCCATCCAACAATAAATCCAATCAATATCATAACTGCATACCTGATTAACACAACACAGAAGATAAAATTTAAAATATTGTATTTAACCCTCAAACCCAAAGACAAGGACTTACATTGTAAAGGAAGGAAAGGGAAAGAGAAACTATTTAGAGGTTTAGACACTTATTAGCACCCTTTAGGAGAAAGAAACTATCCTTAGTATTGCAAGAAAATAAGGTATTGGCCTTTTAAAATTGGCTTGAAAGGCAGAAAGCAAGGAAGGCTTTGAACATGGAAGAATTGTATAACATTTTTAAATAATGATTCCTTAGATAATGTAATTGATGAGGCATGGAACAGCAATAAAAAGCATGTATGAAAATCAAGGAAAGTTTGTAAGTGTTTGAAAAAAATTTACTTAGAAATGAATGTAACTGTGATCTTGAGGTAGCCATTTGAGTCAAGTTTGCATCTGCTTGAAGCAAGACTAAATATATTTGACTTAGAGACAGCACTGGATTTAAGATTTTGGCACCCATAAGCAGGACCATAGGGAGAGGGCAGGGATTACCCCTAGGAACTCAGACAAAGGGACTTTCACCACTGGAGACTGAAAGCAGGGGAGGGATTGTTTGATAAGAGTGCCATGATGGTGTCTCTTTGAAGTGGCAGTGTACACAGTTCTAAAGTAAGTGGGAGAAGGCTCCTCAGGCCTCCGTATTTGGTGCCTTCAGAATTTGATACCTTAGTCAACTGCTTGCCATGAGAGGGGTACTGGACCAGCTGGTACTATTTTGTTCAAAATATCTCTCAGGCTGAGAGAAATGCTCTACAGTCCCTAGCATCGGACTCCACTATTGTAATAAAGCCAACTGATAGAGGCGGAGGGAAAGTCATCCTTGACTGATATTCATATTTAGCTGATGTGCCACGACAATTAGAGGGCACTGAATTTTACTTTTTGCTTCCATCTGATCTTACACACCTGTTACAGTGGGATATTAAGGAGACTGTATGAAAGGGGGTTGATTCGGGAATTATCACCTCCCACAAGGCCCATCTCCTATGTGTTGAATTTCCAATCACCCCTTCTTTCTAGATTCTTCCTAAGATTCATAAATCCCTCCATAATCCTCCTGGGCGTCCAATTGTTTCTGGAATTGGCTCCCTTCTAGAGCCATTTTCAAGATTAGTTGATTATTTTTTACAGCCTTTTGTTCCCTTAATCTGTTCCTATATCTGGGATTCCAGACATTTAATTTCAATCCTTCAGGACGTAGAGATCCCTAATGTACCATTCTTTTTGGTTACATTAGATATCATCTCTCTGTATTCAAATATAACCCAGGAGGATTTTCTTCTTATTTTAGAGAAGATTTTGAACCATTGGTCTGGTGATATTCATGTGCCTACAGATATTTTGTTGGACCTAGCATGCATGGCTCTAACATAAACGTTTTTTCAGTTTGACAAGAACATTTTCCAGTAAATCAAGGGCACAGCCATGGGTGCCACCATGGCCCCTAGCCTAGCATGTCTTTACTTGGAATCCTTTGAAGAAGAGTTTATCTATCCCTCAACCTTTTTTCATATGATATCAACTTGGCTTAGATACATTGATGGTATCTTTTTAATCTGGTTGGGGACTGATATCCAATTCTTCCTTTTTTTGGACTGGCTTAATAAATGTAATAAAAATCTACAGTTTAATTTCTGTTGAAATTTCCTTTTTGGACATCTTGATTTCATACAACCCTGAAGGGTTTACCACCTCATTGTATTGCAAGGAAACCGATCGCACCACTTGGCTATCTTTCAGTAGTCACCACCCATACTCTTTAAAATCCAACATTCTGGAGGGACAATTCCAATGGTTACAGCGGCTTTGTTCCACCAAAGAACAGTTTATCTCCCAGGCCAAGCATATATGGGCCCGTTTTTGTGAAAGAGGATATCCCTGAAAAATCTTAAAGTGTTTAAAAGGGCTCTATAAGTTAATCGGGACCTCCTATTCCTCCCTCAATCAGGTTCATCCTCAGACTGTTTCAACTGTATTTTACCATTCTCAGCACGGGTTAGGGACATTAGTACTATTATATGATGTCATTGGTCATTACTGTCAGTGCACAAAATGTTTAATGTCCCACTGAGATTCACCCATCATCGTGGCAGAAATCTCAGAGACATACTGGTTCACTCGGAGCTACACATTCCACATCATCTTGATTCTGAGACACCAGGACATCTCCCTTGTGGTACTTGCTCTGTGGGTATGCATTAGGGATGTGAATCGTGTCCTCGATCGTCTTAACGATCGATTTCGGCTGGGAGGGGGAGGGAATCGTATTGTTGCCGTTTGGGGGGGTAAAATATCGTGAAAAATCGTGAAAAATCGTTAAAAATCGAAAAATCAAAAAATCGAAAAACCGGCACATTAAAACCCCCTAAAACCCACCCCCAACCCTTTAAATTAAATCCCCCACCCTCCCGAACCCCCCCCAAATAACTTAAATAACCTGCGGGTCCAGCGGCGGTCCGGAACGGGCTCCTGCTCTGAATCTTGTCGTCTTCAGCCGGCGCCATTTTCCAAAATGGCGCCGAAAAATGGCGGCGGCCATAGACGAAAAAGATTGGACGGCAGGAGGTCCTTCCGGACCCCCGCTGGACTTTTGGCAAGTCTCGTGGGGGTCAGGAGGCCCCCCACAAGCTGGCCAAAAGTTCCTGGAGGTCCAGCGGGGGTCAGGGAGCGATTTCCCGCCGCGAATCGTTTTCGTACGGAAAATGGCGCCGGCAGGAGATCGACTGCAGGAGGTTGTTCAGCGAGGCGCCGGAACCCTCGCTGAACGACCTCCTGCAGTCGATCTCCTGCCGGCGCCATTTTCCGTACGAAAACGATTCGTGGCGGGAAATCGCTCCCTGACCCCCGCTGGACCTCCAGGAACTTTTGGCCAGCTTGTGGGGGGCCTCCTGACCCCCACGAGACTTGCCAAAAGTCCAGCAGGGGTCCGGAAGGACCTCCTGCCGTCCAATCTTTTTCGTCTATGGCCGCCGCCATTTTTCGGCGCCATTTTGGAAAATGGCGCCGGCTGAAGACAACAAGATTCAGAGCAGGAGCCCGTTCCGGACCGCTGCCGTTCCGGACCGCCGCTGGACCCGCAGGTTATTTAAGTTATTTGGGGGGGGTTCGGGAGGGTGGGGGATTTAATTTAAAGGGTCGGGGGTGGGTTTTAGTGGGTTTTAGTGTGCCGGCTCACGATTCTAACGATTTATAACGATAAATCGTTAGAATCTGTATTGTATTGTGTTCCATAACGGTTTAAGACGATATTAAAATTATCGGACGATAATTTTAATCGTCCTAAAACGATTCACATCCCTAGTATGCATTCCCTTTCTCTTTCACTTTTTAGACACCCTATCACCAATAGATCATTCCCCCTAAAGTTTTCCATTTCATGTTCCTCAACAGGGGTTATTTATATCATCCTTGCCCCTGCCACAAAATTTATGTTGGCAAAACTGAGAGTCCGGTTAGAACCGGAATTATTGAACATTGGTCTAATGTCTGCAACTGCCGGGAAACAGCCCCTTTTGTGTTACATTAGAACGTGGCTGCACACTCCGTGGAAGAGTTAAAATTCTTTGTGATCGATGTTTTAATTTCTCCACCTCGTAGTTGTAATTTTTCTGAAATGTTACTCAGACACAAACAAAAGTAGATTTTTTTTCCCTTCAAAGTATGTATCCTCAAGGTCTCAAAAAGGGAAATTGAGTGGGCTTATTTTTGTTAGCTTATTTTTGTTAAATTTCCTTGTTAACTATTCTTGTTAACCATTTTTCTTCATACTCACTCTGTTTTCAGTAAGAACTTTCTTTACTTGGACCTATTCTAAGTGTCTGTATAACAGATTTTGTTTTGTGGTATAAAGTTAACTAGGTTCTGTCACTTCAGCATGTTTATTTATTTATAAATTATTTTCCTTCACAATTTGTGCACCTGCGACAGCCTGATTTAAATCATGCATTCTTTTAAGTAGTGCTGTCATTACACATAGTTTATATGATTTTTAAGGTTTCATTTTATGTAGTATCGATAGTGATTGGCTTCTGTTAGGTCCGTGACCATCTACTATTAAGCAAATAAATTATAAATTTTTAATGGAGACCATTCGGTCTTAAGTATGTTAGAATTATGTGGATCTACTATTATTATTCTTTGAAATATTTTTTTTTTAAGATTGTGGTTTTCTTTGGATAAACAATGAGCTTTGGCCGTGACCAGCACAATTATAATTTTCTGTCAGGTCTTCTTTATGTGTGAGTCTATGCTATAGCTCTATTCTAAATTACAATTATGCTTTCTTTCAGGTCCTCTTTCGTTTTATGTAACTCTCATTTTGATTGGTTGCTGACTGTACCTTTCCGTGTCACCTGGTTGGTTGGCCTTTTTGGTGCTTTTTTCTGGTGTTCTTTAAATACTGGTAAGATTAGATACTAGTACGTTTGCGCTCCATTTTTCACATTGTTGTCTAGCTGAAGAGGGATGCTACATCTTTGTTTAGTAGTAATTTTCCCATTTATTTATTTATTTAACATTTCTTTTATACCGATATCCGTTTGTACATAGTATCGGTTCACAGTGAACAAAAAACCATTGGGCAGTGCCCGTACATATAACAGATAACATAATATAATATGATGAACTAGGCAACATATAAATAATTTTTGGGAGGAGCCCTTACATATAACAGGCATCAATGGGTAGATGCTATGGAATATAACTATAACTATATACATGATAGTGCAAAGTACAAAATCAGCAGACATAAAGGCGTTCATACCAAGATATCAGTATCCCATGGTTTGTGGTTCTTATTTTTAAGTATTGTCTCTTTTCATTTGTAGTGTTAAATATTAATGGCGCCGTCCCTCTGGATGCAGCCTTCAGGCAGCCTTTGGGTCCCTCCATGTCGGGGGACCTTGGTGAGAAATTGTAAACTTGGATCTTTTGTACACAAGGAGCTACCTATACAATAAATTGAACAGATAATTCTCTAAAGTATAGAAGAACCCTGATTTTTTCCACATTCTTCCTGACTTTACGATATTACATTGAGTGTGGTTATCCACTCCAGTTGTTGTTTTTGAAAAATAGCCACCACCAAGTCTGAAGCCAAGAGGACACTCCAAGCCTTCCCCTTCCCCAATGCCAAAGCTTTATCTGTAAGAGTTTGAGGGGTCCAAATTGGGAGCGCAGCATCAGGGGATGATTTTAAAGTGTAAGGAGAGATGTTGGGGAGCTGGGAGTGGGGCTTGCGCCAGAGCTTTTCATTTTAAAAAATCTAGTTATATTTACACTATGAACACTTCCAAGGCTGGCACAAGATTGGACAGGTAGTTTATGCAGACTCCCAAGGCCTTTTACTCAACTTGGGAGTGTTGTTACTCGGGGCCTTGGAAGCATCAGGACGTGCACTGATGTTCCTATGTTCCCAAGAGAAGTTAACTACAAAACTTGAGTTATTGCCAACTTCAGCTCAAATAATGCGGCTTGTGATTTATGAGACAAGCTGCATTATTCGACTGGCATATTTTAGGGTATGAATGAACTGTAGTGCTAAGTTAACATGTAACTATTCATAAGTTAATGTGCATTACTAATGTATACTGTAGCTCCATTTGCACAGTTTTTTTCTAAAATATATTAGTATGGAACTTGTATTGTTAACTATCATACTCTATGCTGTTAAAAGTTTATAGGTTACAGTTAAAGCTCTAGAAGTACTCAATAACTGTACCAGTTCCTGTGAGTTTACATAACTTATTGAAAGGCCATATTGTAGTAAATAGCAAGTGTCTTGCTTTAGTTGACTTGTAATTGCATTAGTGGAGCAAAGTTGTTGAAAATTTGCAAATATCGTATCCTAAGACCTTCACAGGGCAGTAATAGCTTAATGCCATTACCACCCATTTAAGATAGTTGCAATCCTACCAGTCCATATAAGAAAAAATGCTTTGCATATATACTATAGGGTAGATTTTTAAAAATTTTCATTCATTCATTCATTCCTTCTTAATTTATTTATGAATGAATGAATGAACAGTCAGGAACTGAGCTTAAGCAAAACCCTTGTTTTAAATCATGGGAAACTTTCTTTTCAAAAGAACCAGAAGGATGGATTTCTAATTTTTATCTGGAGCTAATTTCCCATAAGCTTGTGTGTTTTCCTTGACACTTCCTCTGTCTTGTTAGGTGGTTTACCTAATTGTAAACCAGGAGAAAAACAAGCAGCTTTCTGTCATCTGACAGCATTGCAACAGTTCAGTCACTCTCTGCTAACAAGCATTGCTTTTGAATACTATTTTTTCTTGTCTTCTTCTCCATTTCAGCATTTTAATATTTTACAAACATACATTTCATTACTGTAGTTTAATAATTAAAACCAGAACTGGTGTCATGCCCAATTAATGTGCCCTGGTAGCATGCCCATTAGTTTTTCCATTAGTGAATTCAACAATACTAATGGGATTACTAGCAAGGGATGCTAATTGGGCGTGACATAAGAAACTGGCTTACTTCTCAGCATACCCTTGCTAATGATGAAATTAATGAGCATTTTATTAAATGCTGTCTCATCAAAGTGCACTTAGTTAGCGTTAAAAATTGTTACAAACGATGCTGCAGTGCATTCTAAAGATCAGGTTTGCTGAGAAAGTGGTTCTTCATCCTATTGATGCCAGCTATGTCTGGCATTAACAGCTTTGATTCCACACGTCAGAGACCGCATCTATCAATAACCGGTCCAGTCTCAAAATACTACTCAATCACGTGTGCTGATATTATTGGAGATGTAAGTGGATATGGGATAATATTCTTGCATTATAGCAGCATTGTCTATGCTCTGTGCAGAAACCAACTCTCGTGCATTTTTTTTTTTTTTAATCAAAGTGCAATAATCAAGTAATAAGGCATTGCAGTAATTTTGTCAAGACTGTACCAGTAGCAGAATCCAAACTGATTTAGGAAATAAATACATAAAGTGTAAATTTGGTCTTAATTTATTTGTAAAAAGGGAACAGCATAAAGAGGATTAGAAGCGGGTGACTATATTTTGGCTCTAGCCAGGCCATTTTAGAGAAACGCTGTTCAACTTCACAGCATGTACTGTTGATTACGGAGGAGGAAAAGGGAGGAGAAAAAAAGAGAATGATAATATGTGAGGCTTACCTGCTTCAGAATTCCACCTTAGGAACAATTACTGTAACTGCCTTAATCTGATGTCCACATTTTATTTCTTCTGGACCATCAGATATTACTATTAACATTGGAGGTGAATTCACCCCTGCTTCTTGTGGGCTCCAGAGGAAAATTGGACTTCTTGCTGCATAGCCACTGTCAGAAAGGGGTCTATCCGACAGGTAGGCACAATGGTTGATAAAATTTCAACAAAACTCTAAACTATGTCTTCATACAAAGTAAAGCCCCATTGATAATATCCTTTTAGTTATTTGATTATATCTTAAATTCAGTGGTTACTGTTACCTCTACATTTAGGGACAGATTTTAAAAGGCCTGCGCGCGCCGGCGCGCATAAAGCCCCGGGATGCGCGTAAGTCCCGGGGCTTTCAAAAAGGGGAGGGAGACGGCATGTCCGGGGCGTTCCCGAAACGACCCTGCGTTTTGGGGGCGTGCCGCGGCGTTTCGGGGGCGGGCTTGGGGGGCGTGGCGCTGGCCCGGGGGCATGGTCGAGGCCTCCGGACCAGCCCCCGGGACCAGAGGACGGAGCGGAGCTGCCGGCCGACGCGCGCAAAGTTACGCCTGCTTTCAGCAGGCGTAACTTTGCCGACAAAGGTAGGGGGGGGTTTAGATAGGGCCAGGGGGGTGGGTTAGGTAGGGAAAGGGAGGGGAAGGTGGGGGGAGGGTGAAGAAAAGTTCCCTCCGAGGCCGCTCCGAAATCGTAGCGGCCTCGGAGGGAACAGGCAGGCCGCGCTGGGCTCGGTACGCACAGGTTGCACAAATGTGCACCCCCTTGCGCGCGCTGACCCTGGATTTTATAAGATACGCGCGGCTACGTGCGTATCTTATAAAATCCAGCGTACTTTTGTTCGCGCAGCAGGCGCGAACATTTTTAAAAAATCTGCCCCTTAGAATTTGACATCTCACTAGTAGGATTTTATTTCAGATGATGTACGTTTGCACACAAAAACTCACTCATTTTAAAATTCTATTCTTCTTTGATATTTCCTTTTTATTCCAAATTTACTTCTACAAATGACAGTCACCGAAATATCAAGTTCTTGGAGACACCTTCATCCGTGTATACTTCTCTGTTCCAAAAATGAGTTGACTTAAAACCATTTACAAATAAGTCATTTTTACAATCCAACACTAAAGCAAACATTAAAAAAAAAAAAGTTTCTTAAGTTGTTTGGTGAATAAAAGACCATTCTGGAAATCAGAGCCAAGTCCTGGCAAACATTGTAAGTCTAAACTCTATTTTCTTCACTGAAAAGCTCTACTTCTTCATTGTCATCTTGATTTCCAATATTTCCTGCAGTTAAATTGCGACATGGAGTTGCCTAGCAACAAATAACAGAGCAGCACTGGCCAGACCAACTTTTAATTTTTTTTTCATTAAATAAAAACATTAGCCCATAATTTGGAGCACTGGTAAACAGATAATAACTAAGAAGAAGAAAAGGCCTCTGGTGTTTCAATTTTTCTTTTGTAAAGATCTGTAATTATCTTGGGATTTGAAGAACCCATTACCTTGGATCAATAAAAGAAAAAAAAAATTGAACAAAGAAAATGCAACGCCCTCCACTTCTCTCCCCCCCTCCCCCACCCCCCAATCTGTTCTGGCAATTAAATGTACCAAATGCCTTGGGGAACTGTAATATAGCTCATATTTATTTTAGTTTTATTTTTACTGTACCTGTGGATCCAAGAGAAAGTAGAGACGTCCATCTTGTAACTGAAGCGCGATCTATTCCTCTTGGGTTCCAGCCGATGCAGCAAAGAGAGTCAAGCCTTCAGGTTCCTTTGTCCTAAAGCCCACTTTAATAGCTGCCATGGAAATATAATCAGACCATTAATAGTATCTTTTTTTGAGGGGGGGGGGGAGGAAGAAAATTGAGATACAGCATACTGGTCTCCATGCAACCCAAATTCATTTTGGTCTTGGGACCCCGAAAAGTAGAGAAAAAAGTACAGCTTGAAACAGTCATAAAAACAGATATCCAGAAGATAATCAGCACAAAATAAAACATTCATCATGGTATGAAAAACGATATTAAGACTGTAAAACAGGAGAAACCAATGTAGATACTCCATTAACACCCTCCATGCCACAAAACACCTATTCAGGTACATACACACTAGGAGGCCATTACCTAGCTTCATTTGCCTGGCTAAATTAACTAGACAACTGACGGAATTTGAAAATCTTTCTGTGCTAACCAGCTCTGAGTTGACTGAATAACATTTTATCTAGCTAACAAGTTATCCGGCTAACTCAGTGGCAGGGCAGAGGCATTCAAGGAAAAAGTCAGCTATCCAGCTAAGTACCTGATTCACTAAAAGGTGAAATTTAAAAGCCCAACGTGTGCCAAAACCGGGAGATGTGCAAATATGTCGGGCCAGTTCACGCCGAGGGGATTTTAAAAGCTGCCCGAATACACGCGTATCTCCTACTGTGTGCACAAATAAGTTCCAAAAAATGGGCGGGGTGCTGGCATGGTCTGGGTGGGGCATGAGTGTTCCTGAATTTCTCAATGAAACCAGCATGTAAGTACTTACACGTGCAAGCGCTGGCTGGGTCCCCTACCACGTAACTTTACCTCTCCTATGGATGGCATGTAAGTCATAAAATTAAAAAATATAAGCATGTCAGCAGGGTTTAAGGGTTGGGGCTACCAGGGAAAAAGGGAAGCTGTTAAACTGGGGGGGTTGGAATTCCTATCGCTTGCCTGGGCAAACTGGGAACAAACTGGTGAAACTTGCAATGGCATGGACACACACCCCTTATAAAATCCCTCCACTTATGGGGGGAAATCGGGTGAAACAAGGGACCTTGTTGAGACATTTTTAATGTAGAATAGATCAAGTGACATCAGATGGAGGTCTGGATATGAATATGTAGAAGACACTTTTCTAAATGTTCTTTACAATTTGATTGTCTTTATTGATTTATGAAGGTTTTAACTTAGGCCTATTTTAATGTAATGAGCATGTGCGGGGGGGGGGGGGGGGGTGCTGATGATGGATTGTGTGAGTGCTTATGTGTGACATTTTGAATTGAAAGCACTTTCTATTTTTGTGTACCTTGTTCCAGGAAGCCTTAGGAGGCCTTGCATTCTGTTCTGGGAATGCTAGGAGAGTGGTCCCATCTTGAGGGGATTGTGTGCCCTTGGGCCTCAGCACAACCCCAGAAGACTCCAGGGCAGCACCACCAAGGTAGGCGAGGCATGTCCAAGCATGGGTGAAGACTAAAGATCTAACCCTCTACCGGATCTGCATGCTTCTGGAAGGCCAACAATGCAATGTTGGTTACTGAACGGGTCCTCCGACCATTCCCAGCCCTTTCGGACCTGCCGCTAGGTATCGGCAAGAAGCAGCAGGCCGGACTGAGGATGAGGGCAGACGAAGGCCTTGTGACATAGAAGACTCTAGACGAGACGAGGAGCTTGGAAGGTTCAGACATTAGCACTGTCTCTCAGGGCACCCTACACAGCCCACCGACACGGGCAGACCCAATGGGCTGGTCATGGACCACCCTGTCCCACTGCGCGCTCTACACAACCTGGAGAGGGTGGTCACGGAACACACGGAGAGCAGGACAAGCGCAGGAAGGGAATCCAGCCGAGATGAAACTCCAATGACGAGAACAGGAACCGACGAAATGGATTTACTCCAACAAGGAGTCATCTGTAGAACCAGAGGAGCTGGAGGGTCAAGAAGGCTCGGAACAAGCGAAGGAGGGAATGGAACCTCGGAACATCAGGAAGTGGAATATCAGGAAGCCTGGACTAGGAACCTCAGAACATGAAGTCATGGAACATCAGGAAGCCACGAAGACTCAGGAAGCAACGAAGACTCAGGACATGGAGCTCCAACGAAGAACAAGGAACGAAGACCTGATGGAGCACTGGAAGATAGGAACCTCCAGGGACGAAGAACTCCGATGCAAGGCGAAGGCTGAAGTGAAGAAGAAGCCCTTTTATAGGGCTAACTAGGAAGATGCCCAAGATGACATCATCAGGTGGGGCCCAGGGCATATCTGGCCGTGGGCCCTTTAAATCTTGAGAAGAGGTGCGTGCCGGTGCCTAGAGGCAGGAAGCAGAGGAGAAACTGCACCACGGACAGCAGTGACCTGCCGCACAGGAAGCAGAAGGCGGAGCAGGCCAGAACCTGCAGCCTGGGAGCAGCCTCCAGGCCGCGAAGAAGACTGAAGTGCGGCAGCCAGGGCTGCATGGGCACGGCAGGAGCAGTAATGGTGACCTCCAGGCCTCTTGGAAGGTAAGCAGGGTGGCAGTTTGGACCATGGGAGAACGGCAGTCTCAGCGGCTCCCTGCCGCGAGACAGAAAAGAAGTCGGCAGCATCCCTTCAGTTGCTTCTCGGCTGCGATGGGAAGGGCAGTGCAGGAAATTAAGAGGCATGCTCACGGGGGAAACTCCGCGGGCAGGAATCACAACATACCTGTTATATATTTTATGATTCTGACACATCTTTTGTACTTTTTGATATATGGATTAAAATGTGTATAAAAATTTTTTTGAATGTGTATAAGTATATTTTAATACTGTTTGATGGAACGGCTCCCCTATGAGGAAAGGCTGAAGAGGTTAGGGCTGTTCAGCTTGGAGAAGAGGTTGGCTGAGGGGGGATAAGATAGAGGTCTTTAAGATCATGAGAGGTCTTGAACGAGTAGATGTGAATCAGTTATTTACACTTTTGAATAATAGAAGGACTAGGGGGCATTCCATGAAGTTAGCAAGTAGCACATTTAAGACTAATCGGAGAAAATTATTTTTCACTCAACGCACAATAAAGCTCTGGAATTTGTTGCCAGAGGATGTGGTTAGTGCAGTTAGTGTAGCTAGGTTCAAAAAAGGTTTGGATAGGTTCTTGGAGGAGAAGTCCATTAACGGCTATTAATCAAGTTTACTTAGGGCATAGCCACTGCTATTAATTGTATCAGTAGCATGGGATCTTCTTAGTGTTTGGGTAATTGCCAGGTTCTTGTGGCCTGGTTTGGCCTCTGTTGGAAACAGGATGCTGGGCTTGATAGACCCTTGGTCTGACCCAGCATGGCAATTTCTTATGTTCTTATGTTCTCTTGATTTGTCTCTTGTGCTTATATTTTTAGAGGGTTTCTTGTACCTTCTATTCTCTTACCTAGTAGATATTCAAAAGCTATTTAGACAAATAATTGAAATGATATCCTTCTAAATGTCTAAACTGTGATTTCAAAACTGGCTATCCAGCTACAATATAGCCAGTTAAGTCAGAGGTGTTCCGGGGGGTGGGCAATAGGTATTTTCGGGAGGAACTGCATTAGCCGGTTGGGTTAACTGTATCCTAACCGGCTAACTTGGGCCAAGTTGTAGGGCAGGTCCAAAGTTAGCCAGATATACCTAGAGGCAAACTGGCACTAAGAACATAAGAACATGCCATACCGGGTCAGACCAAGGGTCCATCAAGCCCAGCATCCTGTTTCCAGTAGTGGCCAATCCAGGCTATATATTCCTGGCAAGTACCCAAAAACTAAGCCTATCCCATGCTACTGATGCTAGTAATAGCAGCGGCCATTTTCTAAGTCAGCTTGATTAATACCAGGTAATGGACTTCTCCTGCAGGAACTTATCCAAACCTTTTTTAAACCCAGTTACACTAACTGCACTAACCACATCCCCTGGCAACAAATTCCAGAGTTTAATTATGTGTTGAGTGAAAAAGAACGTTCTCCAATTAGTTTTAAATGTGCTACATGCTAACTTCATGGAGTGCCCCCTAGTCCTTCTATTATCCGAAAGAGTAAATAACCGATTCACATTTACACGTTCTAGACTTCTCATGATTTTAAACACCTCTATCATATCCCCCCTCAGACGTCGCTTCTCCAGGCTGAACAGTCCTAACCTGTTTAGTCTTTCCTCATAGAGTAACTGTTCCATCCCCTTTATCATTTTGGCCGGTTCAGGTGATTTACTCCTCTTCAGTTTGTCAATCAGGCCTACCACATCTTCTAGGTTTACCATGATTTGGTTCAGTCCATCTGAATCATTACCCATGAAAACCTTCTCCGGAATGGGTATCTCCCCAACATCATCTTGAGTAAACACCGAAGCAAAGAAATTGTTTAATCTTTTCACAATGGCCTTATCTTCTCTAAGTGCCCCTTTAACCCCTCAATCATCTAATGGTCCAACTGATTCCCTCGCAAGCTTTCTGCTTCAGATATATTTTAAAAAGTTTTTACTGTGAGTTTATGCCTCTATGGCCAACTTCTTTTCAAATTCTCTCTTAGCCCATCTTATCAATGTCTTATATTTAACTTGCCAACCCTTATGCTTTATCCTATTTTCTTCTGTTGAATCCACTAAGAGTGGCATCAGTACCCTAACAGAGGTAGAAAGACAAGGTCTAAAGTCTGGGTATGGCAGCAAGGCTGACTGGAAATGAGAATCCCAAGGTATAGCATGAGGGATATAGCAGCAAAGCAGATTGACATGGGAGATGTCTGTTCTCCTGTGGAAATGCTTGCATTTATCAGATTTAGTACAAGACATAGATCTGACATCAGTATAATTTTCATGACATAAGTTTTTATTTCATTCTTTACTTGAGCTTGATCTTGATACTGGATGGAATTATGGGATTCTTGTAAAATGGGCTTTCCAAATGAAACTTTAATCACATTCAGAACATGTATGGTTTCTAATCAGTGTGGTTTTCCTGTAAATTATTAAGAAAGCTTTTCTCATACTCTATAGTTGAACTCTGTTTCATTCTTGATTTTATCATTTTGCATCAGTTCATTCTTCTTATTGAAGCTTTTAGCACACTCTGAACAACAAAATGGTTTCTTCTCAGCATTTTATCTTGTGCCTGTATTTCTTCTTTCTAATTGAAGACTTTTGTAGACAAACCACCTCAATATAATCAACAAACAAACAGGGTGGGAGAATCAGGCTGGGATTATGGAGGGGTAGAAGAATAAGAAGAACTAAAGAAACAAGTGCTATGGTAGGAGAAACTTGTATCTATTGACTCTTTCACATTTTTTTGTCTGGTGATAAAACACCCTATTAAAGAAAAGAAGAAAGCTAGAGTGGGAAGAACACCCAAGGGCTTCAAAAGAGGGTACCAATAACTGTGTCATGAACTCTTTAAGGCAGTACAAGAGACAAATTGGCACCAAAAGTAGCATTAGCATTCAAAGACACAATGAAGTGGGAATGAAGTATAAAATGCTGTAGGAAAAACCCCAAGGCACTGATAAAGTGGCCAAGTAGAACAAAGAATGGCATCAACACACCAAAGCAACAAGAGATGTACAATGCAGCTCCCAAAGTGACAGGAATACCTCAAGATTATAAGGACTGAGGTATGACAGCAAGGAAGAATGGCAGAAAGAACCCCAAGGTGAAAATTCTTACCATGGCAGCAAGTCTGAGAGTGAGACTCCTAAGGTGAAGCATAAGAGGTATAGCTGCCCGACGTCTCCACTCCGCCCACCTTACCTCTTTGGCGACCCCCTCTTTGGTTGATGGAAGTTTGGCTGCCGCGGCATCATCTTGCCGACCTCCTCCAGCGTCCCCGAACTGGCTAGACGCTGCCTTCCGCCATGTTCTCCTGAGGCCTAAGGGCATGCGCATGGTGCGGCCCCGACTCAAGTACCAGCTGTGGAGAGAACCTCAGGGGCGTCCCCCTGAGATGATGTCATCCTCACCGGATACTTACGGTCTTCGTTTTTGCTAGCTATTCATGTTAGCAAAGGTTTTCCTAGCTTCCTCCAGGTTCGCTGCAGATGGGATTCGCTCTTTGCATACCTTGCTACTCTGCCTTCTCGGACTTTACCAGGGGTACCCATTCCTCGGGGGCCTCGCTCTCTCTTTTGCTTTTCAGGTCGCAGTCTGGAACCGGTACTCACTCCTCGAGGGCCCACGTTCCCGCACCTGCTACAGAATACAACTTCTGCAGGAAGTCACTGCTGCCTACAACACCAGTGAGTTACCATCTCTCTCTCAGAGCTTTCCCTGGAACCAGGTACTCGCTCCTCGAGGGCCTACTTCATTCCAGCCTCTGGGCTGCCTCAAGAGACTATTGTGTGAGTGTTACCATCCAGATTCTATTCCTGAACTCTGCATACTCTGCCTACTCACTATCTTCATTTTCTCTACAGCTCAGCCATCCTGGGATTGCTGTTCCAGTGGCTGAGGGACTACAGCCCAGCCAGGCTCTTCCAGCTGACTACTGCCACCTCTGGTGGTTCACTTACAGTTTAATAAAAGAACTAGTGTGTGTCTGTCTCCCAACTCTGAGCCTGACCGGTGGCCTCTCTTGGGATCTTCCCCCGTGGGGGTGGTCATCTGCCACCGGCCCAAGGATCCACCCACAAATATCACAAATAATAACAAGCATCAAGTCAGAGTGGCATGGGAAATGTCAGTCATTCTGTTGAATCACTTGCCACTTGTCAGATTTATCACAAGAAAATGAACTAAGCAAGTATCATTTTCATGACTTAAGCTTGTATTACATTCTCTACTTGAGCTTGATCTTGCTACTGGGTAAAATTATAGGCTTCTTGTAAAATGGGATTTCCAAATGAAACTTGTATCACATTGCAAACATATAAATGGTTTTCACTTTCTAACCAGTGTGGTTTTCCTGGTAATTTGTGAAGTCTACTTTATTAAGAAAGCTTTTCCCATATTCTGTAGCTGAACTCAGGCTGTTACATTTCTTGATTTTCTGGTTATCTATGAGTTCTTTATCCCTGATTAAGCTTTTACTGCATTTTTTATATATAAATGGTTTCTCCTCAGCATCGTTTCTCTTGTGCCTATATTTCTTCCTTCTGACTGAGAGTTTTTGTGGGATCTTCCAATATTCTATAGCTGAACTCTGGTTTTTCCATTTCTTTATTTTCAGGTTTTGATTTTCTAGAGTATGGCAGGGAGGCATGTGCCAGCAAGCCCCCTAAGGTGGAATAATAGACATGGTAGGCAGGCATGTGGCACCAAGTATCCTATGGTGATAGTAGGGGTATGGTAGGAAGGATTGTGGCAACACATCCACTATGGGGAGTGGAAATCTGAATGAACTGTATTCGATGGGGGGAGAAAGGCTGATGTGCATGGAGCAGGAGAGAGACCTTGGGGTGATAGTGTCTAATGATCTGAAGTCAGCGAAACAATGTGACAAGGCGATAGCTAAAGCCAGAAGAATGCAGGGATGCATAGAGAGAGGAATAACGAGTAAGAAAAGGGAAGTAATTATCCCCTTGTACAGGTCCTTGGTGAGGCCTCACCTGGAGTACTGTGTTCATTTCTAGAGACCGTATCTCCAAAGAGACAGAGACAAGATGGAGGCGATCCAGAGAAGGGTGACCAAAAAGGTGAATGGTCTTCATCAAATGACTTATGAGGAGAGATTGAAGAATCTAAATATGTATACCCTGGAGGAAAGGAGGAGCAGAGGTGATATGATACAGACTTTCAGATACTTGAAAGGTTTTAATGATCCAAAGACAACAACAAACGTTTTCCGTCGGAAAAAAATCAGCAGAACCAGGGGTCACGATTTGAAGCTCCAGGGAGGAAGACTCAGAACCAATGTCAGGAAGTATTTCTTCACGGAGAGGGTGGTGGATGCCTGGAATGCCCTTCTGGAGGAAGTGGTGAAGACCAGATCTGTGAAGGACTTCAAAGGGGCATGGGATAAACACTGTGGATCCATAAAGCCTAGAGGACGTGAATGAAAAGTGGGTGACTCATGGGAATGACGGATACTACCTGGAGATAATACCCTTATTCAATAAACATATACATGGTTAATGCGACTTCAACACTGCTCTAAGCTTCAACAGCAAGAGGAAATGTGGAAAAAAGGATGTGCATTCACAAAAAAGCAGGGAGTAGCTTGCTTGTTACGGCAGTTACTACCCCAAACCAAATAAGCCTTTACTTTCAATGCATATCCAGCATAGCTCTCTGCTTCAATGGCAGGGGAGAAAGACTGATACATCACGCATATCCAGCATAGCTCTCTGCTTCAACGGCAGGGGAGAAAGGCTGATACATCACTTTCAGTGCATATCCAGCATAACACTTCTTCAACAGCAGGGGGAATGAGGAAAAGTGGATCTATATACAGACAACAACCAACAAGCATTGAATTACATAGTCTGGGTAAACAAATAAGCATGGGGGTAGCTTGCTTATTGTGGCAGTTACTACCCCTAAGTAATTAAGCTAGATATTTCACTTAGATGCAGTTCCAACACTGCTCTCTACAATAATGGTGGGGGTGGAAGGGAAATAGAACCAAAAGGTTACTAAGAGTAACAGATAAGTGTTACTCTTAAGACCCACTTGCTCCATCTACCAAGAAATGTTTCACCTCCCCTCTATCAAATCCATCAAACTCTCCTCCACTACAAAAAGAGCATTCTCCCTGGCCGGCCCCACTCTCTGGAACTCCATGCCACCAGATTTACGCCTTGAAACATTCACCCGTAAATTAAAAAAACAAAACTAAAAACATGGTTGTTCCTTCAGGCCTACTCATAAACTGACCACAAACCCTTATCTTTACTCCCTTCTTTACTCCACTCCCCCTTTCTCTCTTTTCCCTTAAACCCCTCACCCTTCTACCTAACCTACTCCCTCTCTGACCTCCCCATCACCCACAGTCTCTTTCCCTCCACTTTTATATCTCTTGATAGTTTAACTCCTCTCTTTCCCTCTACCTTTGTATATCTCACGTTAGTTTAACTCCTTGATGTATTAATAATTTATAATACTGCATTATACCATGTAATTATTAGCACTATAATTATTACAACTTGTTACTGTTACTGTTAACACTGTAATTATTATGATTTATTACTACTACTAACACTGTTACTTTTTTTCAGTTTGGGTTCTGTGTTCTATGTAAAGGATACACCCATTTCTCTGGCACTTCCATACAGTTGCTTGTAAACCGGTACGATGTGCAAACGGATATCGGTATATAAAAATGTTAAAATAAAATAAAAAGATTAGTGTGAGAAAAAAAAAAGTGCGAAACTTGCTGGGCAGTCTGGATGGGCAGTTTGGTCTTCTTCTGCGGTCATTTCTATCTTTCTATGTTTCTATGGTGGTTTAAGAGATATGACAAATAAGCATGTGCCAGAAAATCCTCTATGGTGGTATTATGGGTTTGGAAGGTAGGCATGTGCCAGAAAGTAACCTTTATCAGTGTTAGTGATTAGGTATGTGGCCTCAGGTCCTCTATGGTAGAATAAGGGTTATGGCAGGTAGGAATGAGTATGGCAGGTAGGCATGAGTCAGTAATCGCTGAAACCATTACTAAAAAAACCCAACTTGGACCCATCTAACCCCACAAATTTTCGCCCTATCGCTAACCTACCTTTCATAGCCAAGCTAATGGAAAAGCTGGTCAATACTAGACTCACAGACTACCTCGAATCCCACAACATTCTATATCCATCACAATTCGGTTTCAGGAAACGCAGAAATACAGAATCTCTCCTACTCTCATTAACGGACAACATCCTGTTGGGTCTCGACAAAGGTCAATCATATTTACTAGCTCTGCTAGACATCTCGGCAGCGTTCGACACAGTTAACCACACAATCCTCATCAACCGTCTGATGGAAATAGGCATTTCAGGTGCTGCACTCCTCTGGTTAAAATCCTTTCTAAGCGACAGATACTATAAAGTTAAAATAATCAACAAGAGTCCCACCCTGTAGCTGCCAAACAAGGAGTTCCCCAGGGTTCCTCACTCTCGCCGACCCTATTCAACATATATCATCTCCCCCTATGCCAACTCCTCAATAATCTCAACCTCACATACTTCATCTATGCGGACGATGTGCAGATCCTAATCCCCACCAAGGATCCCGTTTCCGACACTCTAAACTACTGGAATAGCTGCCTCCATGCCATCAACCTCCTTCTCACAAGCCTCTGCCTCGTACTCAATACGTCCAAGACTGAACTGCTAATCATTTCCCCCAATGATAATAACCCGCTAGCCTTCAATACCAACACACCTTTAGTAAATCAAGTGAGAGACCTTGGGGCATTCCTAGACTCCAGAATGAACTTCAAAAAATTCATCAACAACACCACCAAAGAAGTTTTTTACAAACTACAGGCACTAAAACAGTTAAGACCTCTCCTACACTTCCACGACTACCGTTCGGTCCTTCAAGCCATACTATTCTCAAAGATTGACTATTGTAATGCATTGTTGCTTGATCTCCCGGCCTCTTCTACCAAACCTCTTCAAATGCTGCAAAACGCTGCAGCCAGGATCCTCACAAACTCTCGCCGCATGGACCACATCACCCCGATTCTAAAAATACTCCACTGGCTACCCATTCGCTACAGAATTCTCTTCAAGACACTTACTATTATCCACAAAACCTTATTTCAGGAATCCTCGCTCCAACTTACCATACCCCTCAAACCACACTCCTCTGCAAGACCCACCAGATCTGCATACAGAGATTCCCTCCAGGTTCCCCCCAAAAAATCAGTTCTCCACAACACCATTGAAAAACGTGCACTATCAATTGCCGGTCCGCATCACTGGAACTCTCTCCCGCCAGATCTCTGCGCGGCTTGGAGCCGTCGTCATCCAGCCTTGAGGCAGGAGGCCGCTGATGCCATCTCCCCTGTGGAGGAATAAAGGTCATGGAAGCTAGGCATCTTCTTGAATTCTGCCACCCAACACTATCGA
Source organism: Rhinatrema bivittatum (assembly GCF_901001135.1). Taxonomy (NCBI): domain Eukaryota; kingdom Metazoa; phylum Chordata; class Amphibia; order Gymnophiona; family Rhinatrematidae; genus Rhinatrema; species Rhinatrema bivittatum. The sequence goes on along the minus strand of NC_042617.1, from coordinate 47,090,980 downwards.
CACTGTCCTAGCGTTTCACGTAATCTGTATCAGGGGTATAAGAGTAAGGGGAAATGGTGTTATACTCAACCATAAATTCACAAAGGCAATGTACAGCATATTAAACACTTCCTTTATAGTGTCTAACATATTGACATGATATTACAGTTTACTTCCTAATGTGGACTAACATCAGAAAATACTGTTCCTTAAAATACTTTGTAATAAAAAAATCTTTATAATGAAAAACTTGTAATTAAATACCAAATCAAGCTGCAATGCTCTTACTCAGTTCACTCTGTCCACTGTGCTTGTTACCAATTTAAAAGAGAAAACGAATCTGCCATTGGCACAGCCACGGACAGCCTCTCTCCTCCGCTACCAGCCCCAGCGCCATCTCTGCGCGGCTTGGAGCCGTCGTCATCCAGCCTTGAGGCAGGAGGCCGCCGACGCCATCTCCATGTGGCCTGGAACCACTGCCATTCCACCTCTGGCAGCCGGGAGGCTGCCGATGTTGCTCCTCCTGTGGCCTGGAGGCTGCCGACATCAGCATCTCCCCCGTGGCATGGAGCCGCCTTCAGCCTCCTTTCTGTGGCCAGGAGGCTGTCGCTGATGCTGGGCCTGGGTTTGTGGCCTGGTGCTACTTCTGTTCTGCTTTGCGGCATGGATGCCGCTCTCCAGGGTCCTACCCCTAGGCGCGAGGCCGCGTCTCTCTTCAGTTCTTAAAGAGTCCGCAGTGGGAGTAGTCCTGCGGCCCCTCCTGATGATGTCATCCTGGTCAGCCCTATAAAAAGGGTTCTTTGCCAATTCTTCATTGCCTTTGCAAGGAGCCAGGCCTCTCCTGGACTTCTCATTTCAGTTTCTCCTAGGCACTCTGTTCCTCGGGGGAATTTCTTGTCTTTGTCTATGGTTCAATATCCTGGTCTCTCGTAGGATCCTGTGTCTCCGTTTCATTGGTTCCTGATGTCATTGCCTTGATGTCCCCATTGTCCCCAAGGTCCTGTTCTCCAGATGTCCTGAGGTTCCATTTCTCAGTGCCTCCTTGTTGCTCTTGACTGAGTGTCCCGGAGGTCCGAGATCCAGATGTTCTGATCTTCTGTGTCCTGAGCTGGTGCATTGCTTTTTGCAGTTGACAGCGCTAGCCTCCGGAAGACCCTGTTTTAATGCCTTATTCTGAGGATCCTGAGCCTGGAATCCAGAGCCTTGTATCCTGAGCCTGGAAACCTGAGCCTTGCATCCTGTATCTTAAATTCTCTCTCGGTCTTCTGAGTCACTGGTGTCTGCCTATCCATGCCTAAGACTTTGCCAGAGTCTGCTTCGCCTTGGCGTGGTCCGCAACCAGCCATAAGTGGCTGTGTAGGGCATGCAGCGAGGCAGCACTCACTCAATACTTCTCCATAATCCTGAACCTTGCCTGAGATCTTCATCCGAGTTGTCTGAAACCTGAGTATTCATCTGGGTTCTTGTTCCACCCTCAGCCTCTGTCTGTCCTGTCGCATCTGATGTTCCTGTACGGCAGGTCCGAAAGAGCTATCAAGTGGCCGCAGGGCTACCCCAGAGACCAACATTGCATTGTTGGGTCTCTTTGATGCGTTCAAGTTCAGCAGAGCTAAGGGTTACTGGTCTGCTAGTCCGCCCATGCTTGGAAACGCCTTGCCTGCCTCGGTGCTTCCCTGGAGCCCCTCTGCAGTCGCGCCATAGTCCAAGGACACACTACATCTCCGGAATCAGGACCACTTCCTAGCGCTCCCATAACAGAATTGCGCTGTCTATCAAAACAGAACAATTTCTTAGCCTGACTTCTTCAATAAATGTTAAAAATATTAAACATTATACCAATCGATGTCCATGTTCAGGCTGTTTGGAGCAATGTTATTTAAATAAAACATGAATTTCTGCTCTCAATAGTTAAGGAAAGCAACTGTGTCTCCACCCCTTAAGGAGGCCCAGACAACCTATAAAACAGTTAGAGGCACAACAGGTTGGCATGAGGCAGCAACTCCCTTATGGTAGTATTAGGAGCATGGCAGGTAGTCAGGCAAAGAGGTAATAGTTAGTCTGGTGCTACAGTGCTCATCCAAACAAAAAGAAAAAACACTCTGTACTGGTACTATTGGTCCACTGCAACGCTTTCTATACTCTCCCACCCATACCCACACCCTGAGAAAAAAAATTATTAGCAATGTAAACTGCTGGCTGGCACTACCTTCCTTTCTCTGCTTAGTAGGTGAGACCATTCCAGCATTGACTATCAGCATCTTTTTAAAACACTGTGACAAAACAGAAACTGTGTTCTTCCATGACAATATCTCTGCAAAAGAAATTAATAGAGATGTGAATCGTGTCCTCGATCGTCTTAACGATCGATTTCGGCTGGGAGGGGGAGGGAATCGTATTGTTGCCGTTTGGGGGGGTAAAATATCGCGAAAAATCGTGAAAAATCATAAAAAATCGAAAAAACGTAAAATCGCAAAAACGGCACATTAAAACCCCCTAAAACCCACCCCCGACCCTTTAAATTAAATCCCCCACCCTCCCGAACCCCCCCCCAAATGACTTAAATAACCTGCGGGTCCAGCGGCGGTCCGGAACGGCAGCGGTCCGGAACGGGCTCCTGCTACTGAATCTTGTTGTCTTCGGCCGGCGCCATTTTCCAAAATGGCGCCGAAAAATGGCGGCGGCCATAGACGAACACGATTGGACGGCAGGAGGTCCTTCCGGACCCCCGCTGGACTTTTGGCAAGTCTTGTGGGGGTCAGGAGGCCCCCCCCAAGCTGGCCAAAAGTTCCTGGAGGTCCAGCGGGGGTCAGGGAGCGATTTCCCGCCGCAAATCGTTTTCGTACGGAAAATGGCGCCGGCAGGAGATCGACTGCAGGAGGTCGTTCAGCGAGGCGCCGGAACCCTCGCTGAACGACCTCCTGCAGTCGATCTCCTGCCGGCGCCATTTTCCGTACGAAAACGATTTGCGGCGGGAAATCGCTCCCTGACCCCCGCTGGACCTCCAGGAACATTTGGCCAGCTTGGGGGGGGCCTCCTGACCCCCACAAGACTTGCCAAAAGTCCAGCGGGGGTCCGGAAGGACCTCCTGCCGTCCAATCGTGTTTGTCTATGGCCGCCGCCATTTTTCGGCGCCATTTTGGAAAATGGCGCCGGCCGAAGACAACAAGATTCAGTAGCAGGAGCCCGTTCCGGACCGCTGCCGTTCCGGACTGCCGCTGAACCCGCAGGTTATTTAAGTCATTTGGGGGGGGGTTCGGGAGGGTGGGGGATTTAATTTAAAGGGTCGGGGGTGGGTTTTAGGGGGTTTTAGTGTGCCGGCTCACGATTCTAACGATTTATAACGATAAATCGTTAGAATCTCTATTGTATTGTGTTCCATAACGGTTTAAGACGATATTAAAATTATCGGACGATAATTTTAATCGTCCTAAAACGATTCACATCCCTAGAAATTAACACTTTTTGCATTACTTCTTACACTTGGTCAGACTTGAGGATCAGTGTCACTGGATCTGGAGAGCAGTGATAGGCTAGATTGGAAAATGTTTCACTGGGAAATATATCAGTGCTCTCCTTACAAACATGTCCTTACAAACAAACAAAGCAAAGAGGTCACACATGACTCACAGGGAAGGGCTGGCTACTTTAGTTACTTAGTTAGACTTTCTACCTGCATCTGTTCTTTTCCTATTGATTCCTAGGGATGTGCAGAGCAAAATTTTATGTTCATATTTTTTATGTCCGAAAGGGGGTCCCACTTGCGGCCAATATGGACATAAAAAAAATCCAATGAGTTGGGTATATGTACATATGTGCAAAAAAAAAATTTAAACCCCCTCCCCCTCCTTAATCCCCCCCCCCAGACTTACCACAACTCCCTGGTGATCGAGCGAGGAGTGAGGACGTCATTTCTGCAATCCTTGGCGAGAAGCATGTGACGTCGGTGGCACGTCGAGTGACGCGGCGTCAAGTGATTCCCGGCTCGTTTGCGCCGGACGGCTCGTTCGGCCCAAAAAGAACTTTTGGCCAGCTTGGGGGGGCCTCCTGACCCCCCCAAGCTGGCCAAAAGTTCTTTTTGGGCCGAACGAGCCGTCCGGCGCGAACTCGCCGGGAATCACGTGGCGCCGCGTCACTCAGACGCGACGTCACGTGATTCCCGGCAAGGATTGCAGAAATGGCGTCCTCACTCCTCGCTCCATCACCAGGGAGTTGTGGTAAGTCGGGGGGGGGGGGGATTAAGGAGGGTGAGGGGGTTTATATTTTTATTTTGGCTCAACAATCGCGATTTCCCACATATCGAACATATCTATGTTCGATATGTGGGAAATCCGATCGTTTATGTCGAATCAATTTTTTAAGTAAAAAAAAAATATGAGTTGCGTTTTACTAATGCGGTCAATCCGAATGCACACCCCTATTGATTCCTATAGCCCATAGACTTTAATGACCCTTAGAAATGAATGGGGAACAAAACGAATCAAATATATATAATGATTAATTTGTGGGATGGTCTCTATTTGTTTTGGGGATCCCACAAATGAAACAAAAGGGACCCATTAATTTCAAATGTCACATTCTTTTTAAACAATGCACATATGTACTAAGAGAGATGGAGCAGAAACGTTTGAGAAATCAAAGCTGGAATTGCAGCCTTCCTCAATGTCCTTCCACCACAGCCAGAGGTAAACGCTGTGGATTGAGGTACTCTGTTCATTGGATCCTTAGTTTGCTTGAAATTATTCTTTGATATTTAGCTATAACACTTAGGAACAACATACTTCATACGGTATAGGGTATTCAGTGTTTTAGAGAAAAATATGGATGGATTTATCATTTGGCAATATATTAAGAAAGCTTAATGCAATTCAAGTGTTTTTTCTAAAAACAAAAAAAAACAAAACTGATGAGGCCACCACTATAAATAGTATCAGTGATGAACTCAGCCCTCAAGGAAGGAGAGAGTTAGGAAAATGGATTCTTCCAGAAAGGATAGGCAGGGCAGTGAGTCAACAAAACTGTTCAAGTGCGGACAGGTTTTGTAAGGTAAATAAAAAAAAAAACCCTAAATAAAGGTAAGCATAAAAGTTTGAATAATGTGTATTTTTCAGACTTAAGCAAGTCTTTCAAGTCCATTACAAACCAATTTACCTTGCTTTACATGTTTGGTAAATCCAGAGCGCTAAAGGAGCAATGCTTAGACTTAGTCCAGTTTTATTTATTTACATTCGTTTTCTGCTTGTTATGCCTTCTTATGCATAGCTAAAATCAATGCTCATAATCCCTCCCTTGCTGCCTGTCTCACCCTCGTCGTTCCCCTACTTCCCATACAATCTCCAATTAATTACCTGCTGCTCATTTTACATCTAAATCTGATTCCTTCCTTTATGGTTGGAACTTGGAAATAAAAAGAAAAATACAGGGAAATATTCCTTTGAAATGTATTCATAAAATTTTCATTACAGCCCCCACTCCTCCTCCAACAAAAAATAAAAAGTATCGGGGAAGATGATGATTCCCTGGGAATGCAATAATAAAAGAACTAACAAAAGAAAAGACCCACAGTAACATTTATGATTAAGGCTAGGCTATTTATTTAGCTTTCAAACTTAGGCCTAGATTTTCTAACCTACCGCGGCTTCGTGAATCGCGCAGTACAGGGGGGCGGGGGGCGAAGTAGGGGGCTTTCGCACCCAATAGCACCATCATAAAAGGTGGTGCTATTGGGTGCAAAATAGGCAGCGAAATGGGTTCTTACCTTTTCGCTGTCTGCCATGTCTTCGTGGGGTCCGCTCTGGTGCCGCCCCGATTCCTCCTGTTCCGGACTTTTCGCGTGCTATCGCTTTGAAAAATGACCCCCTTAAGGGCCGGATTTACTAAGGTTTTTTTTTCCATTCTTTGTCTATGGGGAAAAAGCTTAATAAATGACCCCCTCAATTTGATTAACTTTGCCAAATACACTCAGTAAATGAAAATGGAGAAATTATGGCAATATGGAAAAAATTCAGTTTTTTTCATAACTTTATGGACGTTTGGGCTTGTTTGTTTATATATGTATGGATATTAATTTATATAAGTATATATTTTTTAATTTATTTATTTTACTTTATTCTACAAAGTTAGGCAATTTATTAGATCACAGCTGTTTTGGATTTTTTATTTCTATGGATTAATGTCTAGGAATCAAACATTCAAATTTGCAAACTCATTTTTTAAACTTCACCATTACCTATTAAGAATTTTATTTAAAAGAGAAAATAAATGCAAATGTATCTCATGAATATTTACTTTAATTTGCTAAAAATCAGACTTTGGGCACGAGGGACATGCATTCGTTTAAAACAGATATTAAATCCAAAATGAATAGCCCCCTTTGTTTCATTCATTTCATTCCCATAGACTTGAATGGCTCCATTAAAGTAAACTCTATGGAGCTATCTGTGGCTGGTCATGTGGGAATCTCCATAGCAACTACCAGCCCTTGCCTGTGACTCATGTGTGATCTCACCAAATGTTAGGATGTGTCAGAAGGAAACCAGAATGCCAATGAAGTTAAACAGAGAAAAGCATTTTTTGAAATCACTGAGTCACTGCTTGTGTCGCTGATTCTTACTTTTGAGCATGTGCAGATTCAGGTGCATTTACTCCTTCGTAATCTGAGGAGAAGGTGCTTCTGTTTATTCTGTCCCACAAGGTTCAACAGTGCTTTTGATCTTTCTGGTTTAGAACTAGAAACACTTAAAATCCTTTTGGCTGCTGTGTTCATCTGCACAGGATTTTATTTTTTTCATCTTACTGTCACTCCTGCTGGGAAAGGAAGGCTTGTGCTTTTTTTTCCCCTTTGGGGAGTGGAGTCAACTGTGATAGTGATTTTGATTTAGGACCAGTTGAGGGATCTAGCAGCTAGCTAGCTGTGCCACACAGTGCCCAAGGCATGGAGGGCCTGATATTTAAACGGAAGATAGCCGGATAAGTAGTACTTATCCGGCTATCTAGCAGCTGCTGAATATCCAGATAAATACAGCAGCTGCTAGATAGCCAGATAAGTCACTTATCCAGTTATCTTTTAGCTGGAGAAAAAGTGGGCAGGTAATGGGTGGATAGAAGGCTATGTAGCGATATTGATACTTAGCCAGATAAATTAACCAGCTAAGACTAGACCTGCTATCTACCTGATAACACTTATCCAGCTAAGTAGCTTTTTGTGCACAGATTAGGGATGTGAATCATTTTTTGACGATTTAAAACAATCGTCAGATATATTTTAAATCGTCAAAAATCATTAGAGCCGCGATACAATAAAAATTCCCCCGATTTATCGTCAAAAAATCGTAAATCGGGGGAGGGGGGAGGGCGGGAAAACCGGCACACCAAAACAACCCTAAAACCCACCCCGACCCTTTAAAACAAATCCCCCACCCTCCCGAACCCCCCCCCCCAAATGTTTTAAATTACCTGGGGTCCAGTGGGGGGGTCCCGGCGCGATCTCCCGCAATCTCTTGCTCTTGGGCCATGGCTGTGTTAATAGAAATGGCGCTGGTGGCCCTTTGCCCTTACCATATGACAGGGCAAAGGTAGCGCCGGCGTCATTTTGGTTCCTGACACCCGACGTCACGAGTGCAGGAGATCGCTCCCGGACCCCGCTGGACCCCCAGGGACTTTTGGCCAGCTTGGGGGGGCCTCCTGACCCCCACAAGACTTGCCAAAAGTCCAGCGGGGGTCCGGGAGCGACCTCCTGCACTCGCGCCGTATTGCCAATATTCAAAATGGCGCCGGCGCTACTTTTGCCCTCACTATGTCATACGGGTCGTATTTGGGGGGGGGGGTTCGTGAGGGTGGGGGATTTGTTTTAAAGGGTCAGGGTGGGTTTTAGGGTTGTTTTGGTGTGCCGGTTTTCCCGTCCTCCCCCGATTTACGATTTTTAACGATTTTAAAAAAAAACCAAACATGATGATCAGATTTCCCTCCCCCTCAGCCAAAATCGATCGTTAAGATGATCGATCACACGATTCACATCCCTAGCACAGATATTCAATGTAATAGCCGTGCTGCTGAATATCCTCATAACTTAGCTGGATAAGTGTTATCCAGCTACAATATTTAGCCGTTTTGGTTTTAAGTATCTACCCCAGAGTGTTTTTTCTCTGTCCCGATCTGTAGTACACCAGAATCAATGCGTCCACAAAGCAGACAGGCAGGTGGATCCTGCGGCTGTATTAGTGTACACAGAGGAGAACAGTATCTGTCATCTGTGCTGTGTGGATACAGTGTGTGCACTAGGGAGAAGAGGAAAATACTACAGTGCATTATCTCTGTATGCATAGTTCTCTGTTACACACAAAATGATCACTTCAGTCAGTCAGTGGTATTGTGTCAGTTATTGTCAGTCTACACACACTCATTTACTTTATTCAAATTGATAAAGAGTGAAACATCTCTGTCATTTAAATCCCAGTAGGCACTGCATCTGAAAAATAAAATCCCCTCATGTCCGAGAAAGGCAGAGGACGAGGTAAGCCCACAGTTGGCAGAGGATTCTATAAAACAACAGTGAGGCCCCCACAAAAATAAAGAGGATTTTTTTCAGGTAAAAAATGCCAGGAGAGGCAGGCATCTCAAGCCATGAGAAATTGAGATTTGGAGAGTATGTGCCACCACTATCTGTATCTCTTTCAGGCCCTGTTGTGTCGGAGGGGAGGGAAAGGGCAGGCACTAGCACCAGCAGCAGAGTACCACCGGTACCATTGGAGGTAGAACTGCAAGTCGTAAAAGCATCAGTAGCACAGTTCTTTAGTGCTGAAGAGGCAGTAAAAGCATTCTGGCCAGAAGTTGCTTTGGAATCTGAAAGGATTTCCAACAGTGGAGATGGATGAGCTGTTAGATGAAGACTCTAGATTTGGAGAATTATCAGTAGTGTCTTAGCTTCCACTTCAGTGATGAAGGAGAGAGAGACAGGAGTTGATTTTGGTAAGGAACAGCGGGCAACAGTGCAGGAAAAGAGGATGAGAGAGGTAACGGTGGTGGGGCCGCTTGGCAATAGTGATCATAATATGATCAAAAAAGGAACAGTGTGCAAATCCAAGGCTCTCGTGCTAAACTTTCAAAAGGGAAACTTTGATAAAATGAGAAAAATTGTTAGAAAAAAAACTGAAAGGGACTTCCGGCGCTGACGTAAGCCGAGACGGAAGCAGGGGGATAAAGCTCCGTGGCCCCGCTCTTTCGTATCTGAAATTTAATCTATTTCGCCGCTCGGTTTTTCACCTCCAGTCCCTCCCGGAGCCGTGCATAGGGTCGCTGTGGACCAGGCTTCGCCCAGCGGGCGTGGAATGCGGAGAACGGGCACCAGAGGCAAAACGGAGCGCCGCCCTCACAGACCCCGAGGAGTTAAAATGGCGGAGGCTGTAGGCCCCACTGCGCCCGTTTTAACTGCGATTTCGGAAGACGCCCTACAAAAAATTTCCCAAAGTGTTACGGAGGCGTTGGATAGCCGGCTCTTCAAATTGCAAACCTCCATTGAAGATATTAAGGCAGCTGTGGAAGGGCACTCCAAGAGGCTAGATGTGGCGGAAAACACCCTCTCGGACGTAGGGGATAGACTGGCTGCTTCGGAACGCCATGTGGCGGAACTGCAAGCTCAGCAGAGAGAGTTGCTCGCTAAGATGGAGGAGCAGGAAGACCGAGGCCGGCGAAATAATCTAAAAATTATTGGACTGCCCGAAGCTGTGCGGGATGAGGAGCTTCGTTCGCTGGTGGAAAACTGGCTTCCCAGGCAAGTGGGGTTAGAGCTGCCAGAAGGCGGGTTGCAGTGTGAACGGGTGCACCGGATGGGCCCGATGCGAGAGGGGCCAGGCCGACCACGACCTGTTATGGCCCGGATTCTTAATTGGAGCCATAAAACCTAATTGATGCGGGCTTATCGGGCAAAGGAGATGTTGGAACACTCTGGAAATAAACTGCTCCTGTTTAATGATTTCTCTGCCAGCACCGCGGCGCAACGGAAACTTATGGCCCCAGCGTGCACGCTCCTATTCCAACGGGGCATACGTTTTGCTCTACTCTATCCGGCGAAACTGAGAGTGTCCTACAATAATCAGACACATCTTTTCACTACCAAAGCAGCTGCGGAGGGTTTCCTTGCTTCTCTGCCGCCGGTGGATTGAGATGCCTGTTTCCTCTGAGCTGAGTACGCCTGTTGCGGCGTGAGCTACATTGGTTCTTCCTGGTGCCCTGGTTGATGCCTGTGAGCGAGGCCGCTTACCACCCCTATCAAGTCCTATTTCTCCACTGGGTTTCTTTCTAACCCTGGTTGTTGGACCGCCTGCTTATGTGTGGGCCATTGACTTACTACCCAGTCTGCTGTTTATTGTGGACTTGGTATCAGGGCCCTGCTGAGCCCTTTTGTATCTTTAGTTGTGGTTTTAGTTAAGCCTGTTTGCATGGGCATGGCACTGCTGGTTGACGGGGGGGGAAGAGGGGGGAGGGCGGGGCCGGGGGCAGGGGCCCCAGACGTTGGTGAAGAAAGGTCGGGACCCCTGTTCCTGGGAGTATGGAGGGCTTCGGTATGGGGGAGGATGATTCGGGTTGTATGAATGTGTGTGTCTGTGATATTAGGGTAGGGGGGCTTGGGGGGGGTGTTGCGCTGTCCGGGGGGATGTGTGAAGCTTACCTGCTATGGTATATTGTGGTCACATTACGAAGGTCCGTGTCTTTGTGGTCTAGGCTGGGAGGCCGCAGGACACTATTGGAAATGGTGTTCTGGAGCCCTACGGGGCCCCAGGCTTTTGTACTATTGTTTTTGCCCAATTATGGCACAGGTTAAAGTAGTTTCCCTTAATGTGGACGGAATCCACTCTCCAATCAAACGTACTAAATTGAATGCGCTGTTTAAACGAATGAAAGCCCACGTAGTATTTTTGCAGGAAACCCATTTGGGGGACGTGGAACATGCTAAGTTGAAGCGTGATTGGGTGGGCCAGTGCTATTACTCGTCCTTTAACAGGCGCAAGAGGGGGGGTGGCTATTCTAGTACATAAGAATTTGCCCTTCCAACTTACCCGTTTAAGCCAAGACGTCGAAGGGCGATATGTTCTGGTGGCTGGAACACTCTATCACCAGAAGGTAGTGTTTTGTAACATTTACGCCCCCAATGTGTATGCACCTGGGTATTTTACCACCTTGCTGCAACTGCTTATGGAATATTCTGATCACAGTCTCATAGTGGGGGGGGACTTTAACGTGGTGGCGAATAAAACTGTGGATATTAAACCTCCTAAATTGTCCTCCCCAGCTGATGTGGGTAAGGGTATTAATCTTTTATGTAAGGACCTACAGCTATTAGATGCGTGGAGGGTGTTACATCCTCAAGAAAAGGATTTTACCTTTTACTTTCATCCCCACGATACTTATTCCCGATTGGATTATTTGCTGCTTTCTGAGAGATGTTTTCCCCATTTGGTGGATGCTACTATTGATCCGATGGCACTGACGGATCATGCTCCCATTAGCCTTACTCTGTGTTGGGGGCCTCGCTCTCATGCACCATTCTCCTGGCGTATGCGTCCTGACCTTTATTTGGATGGCACTTTTAAAAAGTATTTACGGGATAGCTGGGCAGATTATCTTTCCCACAACCACTTACCGGATGTCGGCCCCGGGACCTTGTGGGAGGCGGGAAAGGCGGTGATGCGGGGAGCGATCATTGCTTATGTGGCCAAACAAAACAAACAAAGAAACGCTGAGATTCTTCAGCTTACAGCACGACTCCAGGCTGCGCAGGTGTTACATCAGAGTACTATGCGCTCAGAGGACAAGATCTCTTTGGATCTGGCCCGAGTTGCCTTGAATAATTTGCTCCATATTCGTGCCTCGAAATCTATGCGGTACTATCGGTACCAACTGTATAAGTATGGCAACCGTCCTAGTAGACTTATGTCTCACCTGCTCCGGCCAAAAGGAGTCAAATTGTCTATTCCGGGGATTCGTGACGGACAGGGGATACATCATACGAGCCCCGCGGACGTTGAGGCTAGATTTTTAGAATATTTCACACGGCTCTATGGCGGGAAACCTATGTCCAGGGAGGGGGGCGGAGGCCCTGTTTCAAGGACAGTCTTGGCCTCGAGTGACCCCGGAGGACCTCTTAGCGTTGAATTGCCCCATTTCTACGTCGGAAATTTACTCTGTCATTCAGGGTTTGAAACTTGGTAAGGCAGCGGGACGAGATGGGTTTGGGTCTGAATACTACAAAATTTTGGGTTTTCCTATTTTGGCCCCCTTGCAGGGTTATTTTAATGGTTTGCTGGAGGGTCCGCCACTTTCGGATGATGCGAATGGCTCGGTTATTGTGGTCCTCCCTAAGCCAGGGAAGGACCCCTTGGAGGTGGGCTCATATCGACCCATCTCGTTGATCAATGTGGATATAAAAATTTTAGCCTCTGTTCTGGCAGCTAGACTACAGAGTTTCCTTCCCACTTTGATACACGAGGACCAAACGGGGTTCGTGAGGGGTCGCCAGGGCGTGAGAAACATCCGCCGTCTTTTAGCAGCACTTAGTTACCAATCACCGGAAGAGGCCCTTATACTGAGTCTCGATGCTGAAAAAGCCTTTGACTCTATATCGTGGGACTACTTGTTTTGGGCTCTGGACAGGTATGGCTTTTCCGGTCTGTGCCTGGGATGGCTGTCTGCATTATACAGTAATCCTAGCGCTACCATTTTACTGAATGGCCGACCTACGTCTAGCTTTCCCATTCGCTGCGGAGTTAGACAGGGTTGCCCTTTGTCCCCCCTATTGTTTGTCTTGGCGCTGGAGCCCCTGGCTAGTCGCCTGCGCGGGGACAGGACTTTCTATGGCCTCAGTGTGGGCGGCCACCCTATGAAAACTGCATTATTTGCAGATGATATTTTGTTATTTGTAGGTCGGCCGCGCACCAGTGTCCCGGTCATTGTGCAGCTGTTTAACCAATTCGCCCTGGTGGCGGGCTTACGCATTAATTATGCCAAATCAGAGGCCCTCGCACTGAATGAACATCTGCCTGCTAGCTGGGGCACGTCTTTTCCTTTCCACTGGGCCCCATCACGTTTTAAATATTTGGGAGTTTGGGTCCCCAGGGATCTCAAAAAATTATACGCTCTAAATATTACTACATGTATAGCTAACCTGCTCACTCACTTGGCAGCTTGGACCTCTCTTCCGCTGTCTTTCTTTGGCCGCTGTGCTTGGTGAAGATGGTTCTGGTGCCCAAACTTCTCTACTTATTCCACATGTTGCCTTGTTGGCTGCGGGGGGTGGACATTGGGCGCCTGCGCTCCGGTATACAGAGGTTTCTGTGGCGGGGGAAGCGGGCGCGCCTTCCTTACTCTGCTTTGGAGTTGCCGAATGACCGTGGAGGGCTTAATATGCCCGACTTCAGACTGTACAATGTGGCCTGTCAGTTACGCTTTGTGGGGGAATGGCTCACAGGTAAATATAAATTATGTGCGGCGGGGATGCTTATGTGTATGTCAGCCCCTATTTCTCCCGTGAGCATTATTCAATCTCGAGCCACGGTACGCTATACTACCCCGTATCCTGCAGTTTTGCTTTCTCCCTGTATCCAGGCCTGGAAGTGGTGGAGACGGTTGAATGCACGATCGGGGATCCGGTCTCTCCTGCTTCCTCTGGTCCACAATCTGGAATTTCTGCCGGGGCGGGAAGGTGGGGCCATATTTAAGTCTTGGGCATCTCAGGGGTTACTGTTTTTGTATCATATGTTCAATGAGGAGACGGGTCATCTACTGGATTTTGCAGCCCTACAGCGTACGTACCATGTTCCAGCCAAACAATTTTATGCTTTTCTTCAAGCCCGCCACTATATTCGCTCCTGTGTATGGACTGAAGCAGACATTGTAGCAGAACTCAAATTCGCTAATAGTACCTTTGATACTGCTTACCTTACTAATACCATTACCGCATGGAAAATCAAGGGACAGAAACTTTGTACCATGGACCGGGCGGCTCACTTGGCGGGCCGTTGGACTGAGGCTCTCAATTCTTTGGTCACTGCTGCCCAAACCCTAAATGCCTTTGCACGCTTACAGAAGATTCTTCCCGATATTCGTCTTCGGGAAATACAATTTAAAATTTTGCACTGGCTTTATTGTGATGACGTTCGGAGATTTCAGATGCGCCTGGCTCCCACTACGTTGTGTATTAAATGTGGCCTGCAACCTGGGACCTTGGCCCATAGACTATTTGTTTGCTCAACGCTTCGGATTTTCTGGACAGCCATAGAGCACGCATTGAACACATGCCTTGGCGTGGTAGTTGGCTTTACAGGGAGGGTGCTTGTGACAAGCTCCCTGCCGCACTCCTTACTGGACAGATGCTCCAAACTGAAATTTGAGAGAGTGGCAGTCATGCAGGCGTGCCGAACTATCTTGAGCGATTGGCTGGTTCCGGACAGCGCACCCACGTATACAGCTTGGGTCCGGCGCATGGCTGAAATGGTACAACTGGAATGAATGGACTTTTTGTTGGGCCGTCGCAGCCCGGATAAGGTTTATTGTGCCTGCTGGGCAGCCTTTGTGTTGATAATGCCTAAAACTATGCAGGATGACTTACGAGCGAATGGGTACACGTCTGACTGGGCAGTTCAAGGGGGGGGGGGTTCATAGGGTGTGTGTGTGTGTGGATGCTTGTGGAGTGGATGTTGGTTGGGGGGTAGGGGTGGTAGGGAGGATGGGTCTTAGGGTTTATGGGGGGAAATTGCGGAAAAGGTGGGTCAGGTGGTGGCACACCAGAGGTTTTCCTTGCTCTAATGTTCATTGAATTTCTTTGTTTACTGTCATTATTGTTCAGGATGGTTTGTGAGCAATTTGGTTGCTTCCTGCTTGACGTTACCAATAAAAATACTATTCTGAAAAAAAAAAAAGAAATAAACTGAAAGGAGCAGCTACAAAAGTAAAAAATGTCCAAGAGGCGTGGTCATTGTTAAAAAATACCATTCTAGAAGCACAGTCCAGATGTATTCCACACATTAAGAAAGGTGGAAAGAAGGCAAAACAATTACCGGCATGGTTAAAAGGGGAGGTGAAAGAAGCTATTTTAGCCAAAAGATCTTCATTCAAAAATTGGAAGAAGGATCCAACAGAAGAAAATAGGATAAAGCATAAACATTGGCAAGTTAAATGTAAGACATTGATAAGACAGGCTAAGAGAGAATTTGAAAAGAAGTTGGCTGTAGAGGCAAAAACTCACAGTAAAAACTTTTTTTTTTTTTCAATTCTTTATTTTACTTTTCTTAATTATAACAGGCAAATGGATACAATACATATAATATACTTATACATTTGCTGTGGAAACTAAATCTCAATCTTTACCCATATAATCAGATAATAGTAATATTTAAAGCAAAAGTGGACCGTTGAAAAATTAAACAGAGCGAAAAATATAAGGTAAATATGGTTTCACCCATAATACTAGGCAATAAGAGAAAACAACAATTTAAATAATTTTTTTTTGCCCTCAACCTTTTTCTGCACTTTGGGGGTGTGAGTCCAGAAAAGCCTGTAATGCTGCAACTTCAAAATAAACATACTTTTGATCTTTAAACCAAATTTCACACTTGCAAGGGTATCTTAAAAGAAATCTGGCACCCCTGGCCAGGGTGGCAGACTTCAATTTAAGAAACTCTTGTCTCCTTACCTGAGTTGGTCTAGATAGATCTGGATAAATCCAGATCTGTTGACCATGGAAATTTAACAATCTATTACGTAAAAATAAACATAATATTGTATCTCTTTCTTGTGGAAATGTAAAGGAGACAAAAAGAGTTTCCCTAGAAGTTATAACAGTGTCTAAAGTAGTTTCTAAGACATCTGATATATCAATGGATTGCTCTGGTTGTTCTTCTCTTATAGAGGATTTTTTAAAGATATAATAAATTTTTGCAATAGTTGGTATCGCTTGTTCAGGTATCTTTAATATATGCAAAAAATATTCTTTAAGCATATCTTTAGGGGAAGTCAGTCTCAAATATGGAAAATTAAGCAGTCTAATGTTGGAATATCTAAAGTTATTTTCCATGAGTTCTAATTTCCTTGCATTTGAGATTTCACTTTTAACCAAATGACTTTGTATATTTTCTACTTTACTTAAACGTTGTTCTTGCATATCCAATTTAACCTGATGTGTTGTAACTACTTTTTCTACCTCTAATGCTTTTCTTTGTACCTCTACATGTGTCTTGGTCAATTTTAATATAGCATTTTCGAGAGATTTAATTGCAGTCCAGAGTATATCCATTGTTATCTCTGATGTTGTTGGAGTAACAATTATATTATCTACAGACTGCCCCGTATCACCTCCCCCTGCATCAAGGTTTTCCCATCCCTGGTGGGGATGGGATATTGGGAGCTCCGGGGCTCAAAGAGATAGCTTCGGCCAGAGAAGCAGATTCTCGCTCCAAATCTGTTTCTAATGCGGCCTTGTCCTCTGGATTGGTTATTGTTGTTGGCACAAAGAAAGAAGAAATATTAGACTGGGTTAGGCCCGGTACTGGAGATGATGATATAATCTCCCGTATACGCTTTGTATGTGGCATTATGAAATTGAATAAACTTTTTTTTTTCTTTGTGTGTCAATCTCTTAAGTCTTTCTTTTCCAACGGTAAACTAATGAGGTCGAGAGAGAGAGATCAAATGATTGTACTTACTTATTTCCCTTCGTTGTAATATTTCATTAAGAAGTTTCAAGTAAGTTCAAAATCAAGTCCAGGGGGGCCGGTTTTATGCTTACCGGTCCCTCCCCTCGATGACATCAGCAGCAGACAGCAGGGAAGGAACACCAGCTGAAAGGCGTCACTGGAGATTCAAGGCAGGAAGAAGTTCTTTCAGGTAATAAATGCAAACCAGGATTTCTCCCTCTCAGCACGGTCCCAGCTCTCTCTCTCTCTCTGCCCGTCTACTCGCTGCAGGGGGGGCCGGTTTTGTACTTACCGGTCCCTCCCCTCGATGACATCAGCAGCAGACAGCAGGGAAGGAACACCAGCTGAAAGGCGTCACTGGAGATTCAAGGCAGGAAGAAGTTCTTTCAGGTAATAAATGCAAACCAGGATTTCTCCCTCTCAGCACGGTCCCAGCTCTCTCTCTCTCTCTGCCCGTCTACTCGCTGCAGGGGGGGCCGGTTTTGTACTTACCGGTCCCTACCCTCGATGACATCAGCAGCAGACAGCAGGGAAGGAACACCAGCTGAAAGGCGTCACTGGAGATTCAAGGCAGGAAAAAGTTCTTTCAGGTAATAAATGCAAACCAGGATTTCTCCCTCTCAGCACGGTCCCAGCTCTCTCTCTCTCTCTGCCCCAGTAAAAACTTTTTTAAATATATCCGAAGCAGAAAGCCTGTGAGGGAGTCAGTTGGACCGTTAGATGATCGAGGGGTTAAAGGGGCACTTAGAGAGGTTAAGGCCATCGCAGAGAGATTAAATGATTTCTTTGCTTCAGTGTTTACTGAAGAGGATGTTGGGGAGGTACCCGTAATGGAGAAGGTTTTCATGGGTAATGATTCAGATGGACTGAATCAAATCACGGTGAACCTAGAAGATGTGGTAGGCCTGATTGACAAACTGAAGAGTAGTAAATCACCTGGACCGGATGGTATACACCCCAGAGTTCTGAAGGAACTAAAAAATGAAATTTCAGACCTATTAGTAAAAATTTGTAACTTATCATTAAAATCATCCATTGTACCTGAAGACTGGAGGATAGCAAATGTAACCCCAATATTTAAAAAGGGCTCCAGGGGCGATCCGGGAAACTACAGACCGGTTAGCCTGACTTCAGTGCCAGGAAAAATAGAGGAAAGTGTTCTAAACATCAAAATCACAGAACATATAGAAAGACATGGTTTAATGGAACAAAGTCAGCATGGCTTTACCCAGGGCAAGTCTTGCCTCACAAATCTGCTTCACTTTTTTGAAGGAGTTAATAAACATGTGGATAAAGGTGAACCGGTAGATATAGTATACTTGGATTTTCAGAAGGCATTTGACAAAGTTCCTCATGAGAGGCTTCTAGGAAAAGTAAAAAGTCATGGGATAGGTGGCGATGTCCTTTCGTGGATTGCAAACTGGCTAAAAGACAGGAAACAGAGAGTAGGATTAAATGGGCAATTTTCTCAGTGGAAGGGCGTGGACAGTGGAGTGCCTCAGGGATCTGTATTGGGACCCTTACTTTTCAATATATTTATAAATGATCTGGAAAGAAATACGACGAGTGAGATAATCAAATTTGCAGATGACACACAATTGTTCAGAGTAGTTAAATCACAAGCAGATTTTTGCTAAATTGCAGGAAGACCTTGTGAGACTGGAAAATTGGTCATCCAAATGGCAGATGAAATTTAATGTGGATAAGTGCAAGGTGATGCATATAGGGAAAAATAACCCATGCTATAATTACACAATGTTGGGTTCCATATTAGATCTAGGTGTCATAGTGGATAACACATTGAAATCGTCGGTACAGTGTGCTGCGGCAGTCAAAAAAGCAAACAGAATGTTGGGAATTATTAGAAAGGGAATGGTGAATAAAACGGAAAATGTCATAATGCCTCTGTATCGCTCCATGGTGAGACCGCACCTTGAATATTGTGTACAATTCTGGTCGCCGCATCTCAAAAAAGATATAATTGCGATGGAGAAGGTACAGAGAAGGGTTACCAAAATGATAAGGGGAATGGAACAACTCCCCTATGAGGAAAGACTAAAGAGGTTAAGACTTTTCAGCTTGGAGAAGAGACGACTGAGGGGGGATATGATAGAGGTGTTTAAAATCATGAGAGGTCTAGAACGGGTAGATGTGAATCGGTTATTTACTCTTTCGGATAGTAGAAAGACTAGGGGGCACTCCATGAAGTTAGCATGGGGCACATTTAAAACTAATCGGAGAAAGTTCTTTTTTACTCAACGCACAATTAAACTCTGGAATTTGTTGCCAGAGGATGTGGTTAGTGCAGTTAGTATAGCTGTGTTTAAAAAAGGATTGGATAAGTTCTTGGAGGAGAAGTCCATTACCTGCTATTAAGTTCACTTAGAGAATAGCCACTGCCATTAGCAATGGTTACATGGAATAGACTTAGTTTTTGGGTACTTGCCAGGTTCTTATGGCCTGGATTGGCCACTGTTGGAAACAGAATGCTGGGCTTGATGGACCCTTGGTCTGACCCAGTATGGCATTTTCTTATGTTCTTATGAGTAAAGCCCCTGCCACTGTTTCTCAGGCTTCATCTGCCTCCACCTCGACTTCAGTGCTTGCATCAACATCCTCCCCCAAGGATGCAGAGGCAAGGGATAATGAAAGATATTTGTGATTTGCAGGCACTTTCAAGAGAGGGAGGACCTACGCTTTGCTCAGTGCAATTATTGTGCCAAGGACATTAGCCAAGGCTAGCAACTGGGCCATTTTAAGCAATTCTGGGATGGAACATCACCTGACAAAGCATCATCCACTTTAATATCCAGCTGGGGAGGGTAGTAGCAGTAATCGGGGGACTTCTTCTTCAATACAGAGGGCACTGCTTCAAAAGGGTATGAGTGTTCCTCAAGCTGCTTCCAGGCTTCTTTCAACAGTCAGGTGGCAGGCCAGCATCAGCAGTTTCCCGCTGTACATCATAAGGAACAGCCTACAATGGAGGAAATGGGATGGTGTTCTGTCTCACTGTCACAAGGAAAGAGGCAAGTATCCAAATGGTAACCAGGAGCATGGGCAATGTGATTGCTTTAGATGATCAGCCCCTGAGGGTAGTGGAGAATGTGGGTTTCAAGCATTTGCTGCAGGTGTTAGCGTCAAATTACATAGTGCCCTCCAGGACCACCTTTAGTAGAAGGGTCATCCCCAGTCTGTACAATCAGTGCCATAAGTGCATCCAAGCCCTGTTGGCCAAGGCAGAGGGAAGCAGTGTGCATTTCACTAGTGACATCTGGATAGCTATGAATGTTTCATACTCTTTCCTTTCTCTGATGGCACACTGGTGGGATATGGCTGAGGTACGGGCAGGCATCAGTGCCACAGGGGACAGAGTATCAGACTGCAGGTGGGCTTTGCTGCACACCCACCTGTCGAATGAGGCCCATACCTTTTCCAATAGTTAGCAGCCATCAGAGAGATGCTAGATGACTGACAACTGGACTACAGAGCCAGAAGTTGAAATGCTGTATTCTTTGTGACCAACAATGGTACAAATATGTTAAAGGCAGTAACCGACAGGGGATATCAAGGTGCATGATGCTTTGCTCACACTTTTCATGTAGTCATAAATGATACCCTGGGGATGGGGGCCAGAGACCCAGAAAATATCTAACTGTATGACTTAATAGACTAATGTAGGAGAATATCTGGGTGGAGGTGAACCCTTGGGCCAAGGTGGGGTTGACGCAATCTGTAGGCAAGGGCCTACAGGTCCCCACCGTCGGCAGGCGGAGTGGGCTGATAGACAGAGGTCGCTGGAGCTTCACCAATACCAGCCCTCGTTCCTCATGGGTTGAGCCTTTGGGTGCCGGGGCCGGCAGGACTTAGGTGGGCCTCTGTATGTAGTCGCAGAAGTTGGTTCAGCCCAGAGACAGCAGGTGAGAGATGGTACAATCTTACTCTGGACTGGATAATGTCCTGGAAACTCAAGCGCCAATGGAACAAAGGAAGACAGGGGGCGCTCGGACGGCAAGCGTAACACTGGGCACTTCCATAGAAGTGTGAAGGTGGTGCAGCTTCTCCGTGAAAAGTGGGATAATTTAGAGATGCCTCATGTGTTTCATTCAAGATGTGGGCACCTGCTGGAATTCCACTACATGATGCTCCAGAGGCACATGGAGAAGCAGGCACCCTTTCATGATCTATCTCTAGAAATGAAGGTAGGTGTGCAGTATCCTCTAGGGCATCATGATTGGGTAGTCATAAGCCAAGTGGTAAAAATCCTGAAGCCCGTTAAGGATGCCACAGAGGAACTGAGTGCCAGAAGCACTAACTTGGGTGATGTCATCCTCATAGTAAACATCCTGTCTGAAAAGTTGGAGGGCTTTTAAAAGGAAGGGGGGATGAGAGCTGAGGTGCTGCGTTGCCTGGAGTCCTTGGAAAACCAGGTAACAGAGAGACTAGACCTCTCACCACAAACACTGCATACATGCTTGCTACATTATGTGATCCTCATGAGAAAGGGAGACTCACCCTTCAGGTCAACAATCTGACACATGTGAAGAGCATACTGACAAAGAAGGTCTGTGAGATAGAGTGCCAGAGGCTGAGGCAGAGGAGGGATGCAGCAGAGGAGGAAGCACCATCAGCAAGCATGTCAAACAGTAGTCCAGTTAGAACAGTGCCCTGTCATTGGCACCTGTTGTGATGACGGATGGAAAATGTGGACCCCTTGCCTGAGATAGAGTTGGCACAACCTGAGAGGGTGAACCCTCGCAGGTCCCCACATTCAGGAGGCGAGGCCGGGCTGTTGAAGGGGCCGGCTGGAGCTTCACCAATACCAACCCCATTCTCTGCAGGTTGAACCCTTGGATGCGGGGAACGGCTAGTCTTAGGTGGAGCCCCAGTGAAGACGGTCGGGTAGCAGCC
The DNA here is from genome assembly GCF_901001135.1 of Rhinatrema bivittatum. NCBI lineage: Eukaryota > Metazoa > Chordata > Amphibia > Gymnophiona > Rhinatrematidae > Rhinatrema > Rhinatrema bivittatum. The sequence continues at coordinate 47,069,411 of NC_042617.1, read as the reverse complement.
GAGAGTGTCATCCAAAGTCGGTCCAAGATCAGAAGCCAAGGGATCACTGATAGCCAGTCCAGAGTCAGAAGCCAGAGAGTCATCGATAGCCAGTCTGAGGTCGAAGCCAGAAGAATCACCAAAAACCAGTCTGAGGTCAGAAGCCAGAAGGGTCATCGAAAGCCAGTCTGAGGTCAGAAGCCAGAAGATCCATCTGCAGGAACCAAGGTTGGGAGATGGAGCAGGAACAGAACTCAGAAGGCAGGAACAGGACTCGGAAGGCAGGAACAGGAACCAACGCAGCTCAGAAGACTTCACCACAGTGAAGCAGACTCGTTGCCAAGTCAAGCCAGCAGGTACTCCCACTTCCTCCTGCATTTTCTTACATCTAGGACTTCCCGGACTTGGTAGGTGGAGCCATCCTCGGAGGAGAGACTCTGCGGTTTGGACGGAATCCTAGATGGCCATGTTAGCACCACTGGTTTTAAGAGCGACACATGGAAGGTGTTGTGAATTTTAAGAGAGGATGGAAGTTGAAGCTGGTAGGACACCGAGCCAATGTGGCAGAGTATCGAAATGGACTGATGAAGCGGGGAGCGAGGCACATAGATGGTAGTTTCAGGCAGATAAACAGCATACTCAACCATACTATCTGGCTGGGTTGAAGAGGTGGGCTAAGTCTTCGATGTAGATCTGTAAATGTTTTGGCCGGCTGGCTCACTTTGAGCAAAGTTTGTTGTGTGAAGGTCCAAAGTCAATGCAGTTCCCTGGCGGACAGCTGGGCGACCGGTGAAGGGACGAATACGGGAACGGACAGGGGTGGGAGGGGTTGCTTGCCATATACCACTTGGAAGGGTGAAGAGCCGGTGGCGGCCGATGGATGGGAATTGAGGGCGAATACAGTCCATGGTAGTAGATCCGCCCAATCGTTTTGTTTGTTATTTATGTACGCCCGCAGGAATTGTTTGAGGGTTCAGTTTGTTCTTTCAGTGGATGGTAGGCTGACGTATATTCCAGGGTAACATCAAACTTCCGACAAAGGGATTTCCAAAATTTAGTGGTGAACTGAGGCCCGTGGTCCGATAGGATGACTTTGGGCAGGCCATGAAGGCAGAAGATGTGGTGGATAAACAGCTAATCTAGTTGAGGAGCAGACAGTAATCCTGATAAGGCCACAAAATGAGCCATTTTTGAGAACCGGTCAATGATCACCCGGATAGTGGTGTTGCCTCTGGAAGGTGGCAAGTCAACAAAGTTGGTCAAGATGTGTGTCCAAGGTTCGCTGGAAATAGGTAGTGAGTGAAGTAGGCCCTGAGGTAGACCCGTGGGGTTTTTGTGACGGGCACACATGTGGCAGGATTCAACATAGGATCGGGTGTCTTTGGTCATCCCTGGCCACCAGTAAAACCGGAGAAGCGTGACCAGAGTTCGGTGTTGTCCCGGATGGCTCGCACTGTGAGAATCGTGTGCCCAGTTCAATACTTGCTTCCGGAGATGAGGTGGGACGAAGGTCTTCCCGTGGGGAATAGGCATGGTGGCTGCCAACAGAACTCGAGTTGGGTCGATGATGAAGCTAGGAGGGTTCAATGTGTCTGTGATTTCGAAAGCTCGAGAAAGCATGTCCACTTTTAAGTTCTTAACAGCTGGACCTTAGGACGAAGTCGAATCTCATGAAAAATAAGGCACAACGGGCCTGCAGGGGGTTGAGGCGTTAGGCCCGATGCAGATATTCTAGATTTTTATGGTCGGTATAGACCGTAATCTGATGCTGAACCCCTTCCAACAAGGGGCACCATTCTTCAAAGGCTATTTTAATGGCGAGGAGTTCTTTATCGCCAATGGTGTAGTGTTCTACTGCAGAAAATTGATGGGAGAGGAAGGAACAGGGATGGAGGGTGTTGTTGGCGGAGTATTGACTGAAGACAGCCCTGACTCCTTCCATGGAAGCATCTACCTCGAGAATAAAATTATGTCGGAGGTCTGGGTGATGGAGGCAGGGCTCATGGAGATAGGCGGAGACTGCCTTGGCTGGCCAATGCTTGGGGTCGGCTCTCTTGCGGGTCAAGGCAGTCAGGGGAGCCAACAGGGATGCATAGTTGAAGATGAAAGATCGGTAGTAGTTTGCAAAGCCCAAGAATAGCTGTAGAGGTCGCAACCCGGAAGGCTGGGGCCAGTCTTGGATGGCTTTGAGTTTTTCAGGATCCATGCTAAACTCCTGGCTGGAAATGGCATACCCTAAGAACGGAAGGGCTTCTTGTTCGAAGATACATTTTTCAAGCTTGACAAAAATCTGGTTCTCTCGAAGATTGTGGAGTACTCGGGAGACATCCCTGCGGTGAGCTTGCAGAGACCAAGAGAAGATCAAGATGTCATTGAGGTAAATGACAACTGACTGGTACAGCAAATCTCGGAAGATTTCATTCATTAAGTTTTGGAAGGCGGCCGGGGCATTACAAAGTCCGAAAGGCATAACTAGGTATTCATAGTGCTCATCTCTGGTATTGAAAGCCTTCTTCTATTCGTCACCTTCTTTGATCTGGATTAAGCTATAGGCTCCCCTAAGATCCAATTTGGTAAAGACCTGCACCCCCTGGAGTTGGTCAAAGAGTTCTGAAATTAATGGAAGAGGGTAGCGGTCCTTGACAGTTATGGAGTTGAGGCCGCGGTAATCGATACAGGGGTGAAGTGTCTCATCCTTACTGTCCACGAAGAAGAACCCAGCACCGGCTGGAGAGGTGGACTTGCGGATGAACCCTCTGTCCAGGTTTTTTCAGATGTAGTTGGACATGGCCTGGGTCTCGGTAGGAGAGAGAGGGTAGGTGCTTGCCCGGGGCAGCTCAGAGCTCGGTAGCAAATTGATAGTGCAGACAAAAGAACAATGAGGTGGTAGGGTCTCAGCCCCTTTCTTGGAGAACATATCTACAAATGAAACATATTGTGGTGGCAACCCAGCTGGAAGGGTGGTCACGGCCAAGCATCACCCAGGAGAGACAGGTTCGAGACAGGTGTCTTGACAGGCTGAACCCCAGCAGACCAACTACAGTGTCTTCCAGTCAAATTGGGGGGAATGTGCTTGTAGCCAAGGAAGCCCTAGCAAAATGGGGTGTATGTCCCGAACGAGTATGTGGAAGACCATATACTCCTCATGGAGCACCCCAGTGTGGATTAGGATAAGTGCGGTAATGTGGGTGAAGCGGCCCGGTAGGGCTCACCTTGGATGGACGAGAGCACCAGCGGGACCAGGGAGCGATGAAGCAGAAGTCAGAGGTGTTCCACCAGAGTCTTCATAATAAAGTTACCCTGGCTCCTGAGTCCACCAGGGCCAAGGTGTGGAAGTCAAGGGATTCCATCAAGGTAACAGGTAATGTCAATGGAGGAGCGGGTGAAGCAAGGCCTAGGAAGAGACCTCCTTCAGGACCTAGACCCGAAAGTTTCCCGGATGCAGCGGGCATGATGCCAAGACATTTCCTGTACCACCGCAGTAGAGGCAGAAACCGCCTTGCCGAAGTCTAAGGCATTCCTGAGGGGATAGTTTGCCCCGACCCAGTTGCATGGGTTCCACTGTGGTGGTTCCCAGAGAGCTCGAGTTGGCCTTCAGGGAAGGTGAACGCCAAGGGCGTTTGAAGCCAGCGGAAAATTTCCTGGAGAATTGGACCTCCTGGGAACGTTCTTGGAGGCGTCTGTTGATGTGCCCGGTCAAATCAATGAGGGCATTTAAAGACTCTGGTAGCTCGTGGGCTGTGAGCTCATCCTTGATTCTGGGACTCAAACCTTCCAGAAAGATGGCCCTCAGACAACCAGTGTCCCAGTGGAGTTCAGAAGAGAAGGTTCAAAACTCGATTATGTACTCAGATAGAGTCTGGGGACCTTGGTGCAAGTGAAGAAGTGTCGCCCCAGAGGCCACCTGCCAGGTGGGGTCTTCAAAGACAGTACCCAGGAAACTGTTCAAGTCCCGCAAAATAGGGTCAGCATGTTCCCACAAGGGAGATGCCCAGGCTAGTCGCTCAAAAGCTCATAGTTCAGAATGATGAACCTTTGAAGGAGAAAACAGGGAAAATAAGACTTCCCAGTAGAGAGGTTGCAATAAATGCCAAAGTGACCAGGTATCTTTAAGTAAAGTGCAGAAGGATTCCAAATTACCTGTTAACTGATGAGCAGGTTGTTAATAGAAGCAAAAAACATACTTTGAAATGTCGGCATACAAATACTAAAAGTCTAAAAAATAAGATGGAAAAGTTAGAGTGTATACACTGGATGAAGAGGTAGATATAAATGCATCTAAGAGACTTGGTGGAAGGAGGATAACCAATGGGACACTGTGATACCAGGGTAAAAATGTTATCAAAATGATAGGATGGAACAAATTGGTGGACGGATGATACTATATGTTAAAGAGAACATTGAGTCAAACAGGATAAAAGTTCTGCAGGAAACAAAATGCAATATTGAATCTTTATTGATAGGAATTCCATGTGAAAAAGGGAGTATTACCGTCCACCTGGCCAGAATGAACTAACAGACAATGAAATGCTAAAAGAAATTAGGGAAGCTAACAAAATCAGCAACACAGTATTGCCTGGGTGATTGTTATATCAGGCCATTTTTAGAGTAGTAAAGTTCCTAGATGAAATAAATGACTACTTCATGGAGCAGCTGGTACAAGAACCAACAAGAGGGGAACCTATTTTAGACCTAGTCATTAGTGGAACACAGGATTTGGTGTGAGAGTTTACAGTGTTGGAGCCACTTGGCAATAATGATATCAACATGATCAAATTTGACAATAACTAGAGGGAGCACAAAAATGAAATCTACTGCAACAGTGTTTAACTTTCAAAAAGGTGACTATGATAAAATGACAAAAATGATTAGGAAAAAACTGAAAGGAGCAATTGAAAAGGTTAAGAGTTTAGATCAGGCATGGACATTGTTTAAAAATACCATCTTGGAAGCCCAGACAGATGTATTCCACGTATAAGAAAAGGAGGAAGGAAGGCTAAACAACTACTGGCATGGTTAAAAAGTGAGTTGAGAGAGGCTATGATATCTAAAAGAACATCTTTGAAGAAATGGAAAAGGGATCCGAATAAAGAAAACAAAAAACAGCAAAAGTACTGGCAAGTCAGATACAAAGCATTGATATGGAAGACAAAGAGAATCTGAAAAGAAGCTTGCTATGGAAGCAAAAACTCATAATAAAAATATGTTCAGGTACAGTAGCAGTAAAAAGCCTGCGAGGGAGTCAGTTGGACCATTAGATGATCAAGGGGTAAAAGGGCCACTTTGGGATGACAAGTAAGAGAGTAAATGAATTATTTGCTTCGGTATTCACTGAGATAGATGTAAGAGAGGTACTTATACCAGAAATGATATTCAAAGATGATGATTCAGAGGAACTGAAACACATCTTAGTGAACCTAGAAGATGTACTAGGGTAAATTAACAAACTAAAGAGTAGAAAATCACCAAGACCAGATGATATACATCCCAGAGTGCTGAAAGAATTGAGAAACAAAACTGTAGACCTGCTACTAGAAATTTGTAAACTATCAGTAACATCATCTATGGTACCAGAAGAATCTGGGGTTGCTAATGTAATGCTAATGTTTAAAAAGGGATCAAGAGTTGAACCAGGAAACTAAAGATCAGTGAGTCTAACATCCATGCCAGGTAAAATGGTAGAAACTATCATAAAGAACAAAATTGCTGAGCATATAGATAAGCAGTTTAATGGGACAAAGTCAACATGAATTTAGCCATGGGAAGTCTTGCCACGTAAATTTGCTACATTTTTTTGAGGGTGTAAATAAACATGTGGATAAAGATGAGTCAGTTTAGATTGTGTATCTGGATTTCCAGAAAGCATTTAACAAAGTCCCTTATGAGAGAATTCTTAGGTAATTAAAAATTCATGGGATAGGGAGCAGTATCCTTTTGTGGATTGCCAACTGGTTAAAAGATAGAAAACACAGAGTAGGGCTAAATGGTAAATTTTCCCAGTGGGAAAAGGTGAATAGTGGAGTGCCCCAGAGACCTGTTCTAGGACCACTGCCGTTTAATAAAGTCATAAATGACCTGGTGTTACGCGCCCCGCCCGCAGCCGTCCCGCATACGGGCCTGCTCACCCTCATGGTTCCACAGCGGGTCCCAGGACGACCTCCCTCGAGATAGTTGCCAGCCCTGCCAGGCCCCGGCGTCCCACGGCGGCGGTCGCCGGGCCTTCCATTGCGCACCAAGCCTCACACCGAGGCTCGACATCCTCTGCCATGTTAGCCACACCCCTCCGCGCATGCGCATGTGGACTGCCCGAACTCAGGGCGGTCCACATAGGGCCTAGGGCTGTAGGGCCTAGGGCGGGTCTTAGCTCTGCGGCGCGCCCTGATTGATCCCTTGATATAAGGAAGTTCCCATCTATGCTTCCTTGCCTTGGCAATCGAGTCAGTTTGTTCTAAGATTGCCTCTGCATTTGTTCCTGTTCTTACCTGTTCCTAGTCTCGTTCCAGGATCCTTCTGTTCCAGTTCTGTTCCTGACTCGTTCCTGTATCCTAGTTCCTGCGTCCTGCTTGTTCCTGTGTTCATCTGTCTGTCTACCCAGGTAGTACTCTCGGACTGTCTTACTGGTACTGACCTCAGCTTGCTCCTGACCTGCCTGCCTGAAAGACCTCAGCTTGTTACTGACCTGCCTGTCTGCCTGCCACCTGCCTCAAAGACCTCAGCTTGTTCCTGACCTGCCTGCCTGACTGCCACCTGCCTCAAGACCTTAGCCTGCCTTTGACCTCATCTGACCTTTGGTACATGATCCCTGCTTTATTGACCATTCCTCGGACTGACCTCTGGATTTTGACTTTTGCCTGCCTGACCTTGTCTCCAGATTCTGGCTCTGTTCCTCGTCTTGTCATCACCAACTCTGTTCTGGTTCTCCTTGTTCAAATCAGCCTCCAACTTCGAACCCGATCGTGCTCCCCATCTGTCCGTGGGCACGCCAGGCTTTCATTCTCTCAGGAGACCCTGCAAGGCCCACTTAAGTCCAAGCGGCCAGGGTCCCTACGAGCTCCTCCCGGGAGGGCCTTGGGCTTCCAGTGGTGAAGCTCTTCACAGCCTCTGTCTCCTCCAGTGCTCTGCCCCTGGGGGCAGTTACCTCCTGTTCCCTTTCAGGAGACGTTCCTTCACTGTCCCAGGACAAGGGTCCACCCCAGAGCGCAAAACCTGGAAATGGGAACAATATGTGAGGTGATCAAATTTGCTGAAGACATAAAATAATTCAAAGTTTTTTAATCACAAGAGGATTGTGAGAAATCGCAAGAGGACATTATAAAACTGGGAGACCAGGTATGCAAATGGAAAATGAAATTTAATGTGGACAAGTGTAAAGAGATGCACTTAGGGAAGAGTAACCCAAATTATAGCTGCATAATGCAAGGTTCCACATCAGGAGTCACTCCTTAGGAAAAGGATTTAGGTGTCATCATTGAAAATATGTGAAATATTCTGCTCAGTGTGAAGCTACAGCCAAGAAAGTAAATAGAATGCTAGGAATTATTGGGAAAGGAATGGAGAATAAAACAGAGAATATCATAATGCCTCTGTGTCGCTACATAGTGCGACCTCATCTTGAGTATTGTGTGCAGTTCTAGTCACCACATCTCAAAAAAGATATAGCAGAGTTAGAAAAGGTACAGAGAAGAGTGATCAAAATGATAAAGGGTTGGAACATTTCCCCTATGAACAAGGGCTAAAGAGGTTAGGACTCTTCAGCCTGAAGAAGAGATGGCTGAGGGGAGATTTGATAAGAGGTCTATAAAATAATGAGTGGAATGAACAAGTAAACGTTAATCAGTTGTTTACTCTTTCAAAAAGTACAAATACTAGGGGACACACAATGAAGTTACTAGGTAATAAATTTAAAACTAATAAGAGAAAAATTTTTCTACTTAACATAGAATTAAGCTCTGGAATTCATTGCCAGAGGATGTGGTGAAAGGTGTTAGATTTTAACTTTAATACCAGTGCGCGAGTGCACATATATGTGCATGATGCCAGCTCGCATCCAGAGAAGCAACCATTTTATAACATATGTGCCTATATGCGCATTTCATATAAAATAGGCTGACCACTTGTAAATATGTGCAAAATGTTATATGGACTCTCGCATGTGAATGCAAATGCTGCATCTACCGTGTAACTGGGGGAACTTTAATAGAAACGCATGTTGATGCAATTACCAGTTAAACTACTTCATTCCTGGTTCATCCTGGTAAGAGATAGGACTTTCTAAACCCCCTATTTAAAAAGCCTTCCATTTCCCCTCTTAACCCTGACCCATAAAATCCTGCTGACATGCCTATATTTTTTTGTTTTAGGACTTATACGCCATCCACAGCAGAAGTAAATTTACATGGTAGGGGACCCCAATGTGCACTTGTGCATGTAAGTTTTTATGCACTGACTTCATTCATAAATATAGGAACACCCATGCCCTGCCCAGGCCATGCCCCTGCCCTGCCCCTTTTTTGGACATTTTCATTTGTGTGCATTCCAAGAGATATGCATGTATTTTGGCGGCTAATCCGCTTGGCGCACACCAGCCCAACATTTTCGCATATCTCTTGGTTTTGGCATGCATCTGGCATTTAAAATTCACCTATTAGTGTAGCTGCATTTAAAAAAGGTTTGGACAAGTTCATGGAGGTAAAGTCTATTAACCATTATTAAGATAGAGTTGCAGAAATCCACTGATTATTCTTGGGATAAGCATCTAGGAATCTATCTACTTCTTGGGATCCTGCCAGGAACTTGTTACCTGGCTTGCCCACTGTTGGAAACAGGATACTAGCCTTGATGGACCTTTGGTCTGACCAGTAAGGTAAGTATTATGTTCTTAGAAATTGGAATCTATCTGGATAAGTACAATATCTATTTCTGCATTTTTTTTTACATGTGCACACATATTGAATGAGACGGCGGAGAAAATTAAAAAATCCAGCCTCAAAAGAGAGCGGCTTGAATGAGGCAAGCACTATGGCTTTGAAAAGAATGGCTCGAAAGACATGTAATTCCGACTACATAACTGCATATATATATCCCCTGAGGAAAGACCCCTATGGTCTATGGTCCTTATGGCATTGAGGGCATTGAGGGCAGCCACATACCTCAATGGCATTAAAGGTGACTATGGCACTCAATGGTAGTCCTGGTCCTCGATGTGGTTCTGACATCAATGCGTCAGACCACTGGTGAACAGGTATGGATGTGCATGGCCAACCAATACAGGGCATGGCACTGAAGATGCAGCAGCAATCCCTGCCCAGTTTCCTGCTCAACCTCTCTCACAAGGAGATTGAATTGCCATCAACTGGCAAGCAGGAAGGGAGGCTACATCATCCAGGACTCCAGCCTGTGGATACTAGTTCCTTAGAATGTGGGGAAGATGAGCTCTCTCCCCCACACAGAAGAATGATGAGGTCCTCGATCCCTTTACTCTCTGAGCCTCCATCGATGCCAATCGATCGGTGAAATGACATGGAACTCCTGCCTGGGGAGAACTCAGGCGAGTCCCCAGGCTCAGCGGCCCACACGGATCACGCATCCAGACTGCATTCTGTCAGTCCTGCTAGCACGAGATAAAGGCACAGAAAGAGATGGAGCAAGGAGAGGATGCAGAAACTAAACTGCAGGTGCAGTATTTATTTACTAAGGAATAGAATTTAGACTCTGTCAAACTGCACAGTGACTAAGGTGTGCCATGTGGCTGGCAGAGAGTTGAAAGGAAGAGAAAAAGAAAACTATCAGAAGGTAAAAGAAATAAAAAAAAATAGCTGCAGCCACAGAAAAAAATCACAACAAAAACTGTGAAGAGAGAGAGAGAAGAGCTGAATACTGTGTCCACACAGCTCCCGCGACCACATTGCTCCACAAAAAAAAAGAGACTGAGAGACCCTGCCTGTGGTGCAGTGTGATAACTGCAGCTGCACATGCTCAGAAAAGCATGCTTGAAAGTTCTAGAATCTTTGAAATCAAAGTTCCAGACCAAGCTCCATCCAGTGATGTCACCCATGTGCATTCCTGGGAACTTTCAGGATTTCACCCTGAGACTCAGTGAATATGCATCAGTAGTAAGGTCTCAGGGGAAACACTAGAAATCTCAGGGCCTCTCTGTATACAGCTCAGCTACTCCCTTTCCTCAGTAAGCCTGCAGAGAACAGGAGAACTGGGGTGGCTCTGGAGCAGACACTGCAAGCAGCATGTGGGGAGAAATTGGAGAAGGGCTGCAACACACACAAAACTCAGTCTGCAGCTGTGATTCCAAGATTTGGGACTCATCCAGCTAAGGGCAGAATGAGGATGCATACGTCATGGGGCTGTAACTTAGGGGTGGGAATAAAGAAAGATTTGGAAGAGGAAGGGGAATTATGGTGGGATCATCTCTGGAGGGGGGCAGATGATGGTGATGGGTAGAAAAAAAGAGAGAGAAACTGGGGGTTGGGGGTGGAAGACAGAAAGCTGGGGGAAGGAGAGTGGAATAGAGAAAGCGGATACTTATTATTCCCGGCCATCTGCTAATCAACAGCAATCTCAGGGTGACTACAACTCAAAAGTTCCCAGGTATGCCCATGTGCGAGACTGCCAACCTGCTTGTCCTCAGAGAATAGCATGTACACACAAAAGTTGAGTTCATGGCATGTTAAGTAACATTTTAGTGTGAAAGTTACATTTTTACAGCATGTATTGTACACTATAAATATTTTAGAATAAGTTTTGGTACACAGGTCTCAAAGTATCACTATTCACCTTTTTGCGAAATCTTTCACCATGAATCTTTAATATCAAATCTTAAAGAGCAATTCTGAATAATAGTCCACATTATTTACAATGCAATGCAGTCAGTTTTCAAAGGGAAAGAAAGGCACATTGTTTCCCTTTGAAAATTAGCACGTGCTAAGTGTGCATGCTGAAAGCATCTACATACATCAAACTTGCTATTTGTACAGGTGGTTGAGAGCATTTAATAGCATGTATACATGTGAAAATGTGAAGAGCCCATGCTGTTTTACTCCCTCAACTGAAACACAATGAAAAGAATGCCTCTGTTTCAGTGCTTGTTTTAGAAGCTTGCATGTTCTTTCAAGTAGACAGAGAAGGGTAATTTTTAGTCAAGTCATTTTGCTTGGCTCAGGTACTCAGCTTTGACTGAAAATCAGTCTCATAGTAGATGATAACAGAAAAAGAGCAAGTGCTTATCCAGTCTTCCCAGTTATTTCTGTCCATACTGCTAAGGTTCATCAATTTAGTTCACACCAAGCGCCCTTCCCTTCCTACGTCATTATCTAACCCAGTGGTTCTCAACCTTTTTTCTATCAGGACACACCTGAGAGATGATGTTCACATGTGTGACACACTGAAATCATGACCATCATGGGACTTAATATAAACACATGCTCTGCATCCACAGGAGTCCCCCACTTCCTAATAATGGGCGCAGAGCAGAACTAAGACATTTCCATGTACAACTTACCATGCAAAAAAAAGATATTCTGATTCTGCTGTCATCTTAATAACAGCATCACAAACCTCTACTACCAGGTACATTGAAAATAATACAAACAAACCCCACTCCGTACATATCTATCAAACCTGTTCAAAATGCAAAAAAAAAAAAAAAATCAACAACATTCAGGGAGCAAGGACTGTCTCAAGCAGTTGACCAAATCGCACCCTTATCTCGGTCATTTCCTGATTTAATGCGCACGGCCTGTGCATGCGGCTGCTTGAATTTGAAAATGATCAACTTAGCAAGAAGGGCGTGGGACCTGGCCCGCCGTGGGGCATTCGTTTCACTGCGTCTGAAGTTATAGCCCCTGAAATGCTCAGGCTGCCAGCACGCCATCTCAGTTCCCCCTCCTGTGCCGTCATCCTCTCGGGAATCCGATTCTCTACTGACCTCTCCCATCACCCCATGCTGAACTGGAGCGTCCAGGGCGCACTATGAGGTAGCTACTGCTATGCTCCTGAATTAAGCCCACTCTGTTTATTCGGAGCATTTTCCTAACACTGTTTCTGTGAAACTATGTTCTTAAAAGTATTATTTGACTTCTGAAATGAAAATCCCATGCACTGATATATTTCAAACCCTGCTCAATTGGATCTTTGGCTAGTGAACACAGCGCCCATGTTACGAATGAGATGTTGGCGTCTCATCTTCCAGAAGCAGGTTGTTTAATCCAATTACCGCCTCTGCAAAGTCCACCAGTTCCACAAAGTCAGAAGTGATGATATTCACCCCTTTAATACTAGGTTTCTGTGGTGGTCCCTACAAATCATGCAGATTGCCTACAAATCCCTACAAATCATGCAGATTGCCACATTCAACCAGAGCTGGCCACACAACGCCCAAGGAAGAAAGGTGATGCTGTTAAAAACTAAACATACCAAAATATCCCATCCCTCTGCAGCTAACCATGGGCTACTACAGATTTGCCATAGCTGGGCACAAGACAACTTGATTAAAATTAACATCAAATTCTTTCCTTCAGGATCTTCCACACAGAAGAAAAGAGAAGTAGGGTCAGCGCCTGAAATATCATCCCTAAGCTTGCAAACTCAAAATGGGGAGGGCGTCCAGGTACAACCAGAGGCACTGTTTGCCCTATGGTACTCCAGTGCTGAGCTCACTTCCCCCACATGGGAGCACTCTGTCCTTGCAACAAAAAATAAGATAAATATGGACTCTGCGCTGAATGTCAGCTGCCAAATCATCACAACTAATCTCAACAATTTGTACAACCTTGCTGAAATAGTTCAGACAAAAGGAGAAGAAGTGGTAAGCAGAGCAGACCACGCACCCTGTGTACGGTCTCATATCAAGCCTGAAGCGGCACGGGAACGTCCTCATAACAACTGAAGGAATCCACACCTCACTTGTGGCTCCCCGTGAGAAGATGTGGCTGGAACAACCCTGGGTTTGGCCTGGGCATCAGAGCTATCAAGCAGCTTTCTGCAAGGCTGGGGGAGGGATGGACCACTCAGAAGGGTTTAAATTGCCTGCCGTACCCAATTCAGCAGGGTCAAGAGCTGCCCTGGGCAAATAGGGACAGTCAGCAGTCCTGAGACCTGCAATTGGGATGAGAAACAGAGCCCGCAGCAGTGCTCGAGGACGGCCCCGGCACAGTGCAGGATCTTGCTCAGTCCCATGCACTGATGCCGGCACGAGCTTGCCAGTGAAAACAAGTCTTTGGTGGATGGGGCACAGGAGCACGCCTTTTAGACGTGTGACTTAACCACGCTGCCATAAGCAGTCATACGAAGCCCGAGGATAAAGGGAGCTCTGTCAGATCAGAAACCAAACAGCCTTCAATGTATGGGTAGCCACAGTCTACCGCAGTCTCTACCATAGCAGATCACGAACTCCCAGACGTAGGGGCAACCCAAAAATAAAATCATCCGTGTTTAAATCTTCTCATTTTAGGTGCTGGTTAGTTTAACAGGCAGAATCTTCACAGCCAGAGCTGGACTCTTGTGAATGTATTGCCCAGGAATTACAAAATATTATTTTCATGGAACATGCACTGGAAAACTATCATATTTTTCAGTTCATATTGACTACAACACTGAAGTAAATATTATTTCATACAGGAAGATAAACGCTCCTGCGCTGGCCAAGGTCACAACAGTTTCAGCTCCCCAATGGGAACCTGTGGAAGGATATTAACCCTTGCCTCCCCCTGCCCCTTGCTCCCATTGAACGAGTGTCCCCTTACTCAATGCTCTCACTCCCCCTTTGAATCCTTCCAATGCTAAACGTCCCATTGCTCATTGTGGTTTTCTCCCTTAACTCTCTCTCTATTCCTCCCTTCTACCGGCTCGATTCCCCGAGGCATAGGCCTCGTTTCCATTCTTATTATTATTAAAGTTACTCATTTTAATATTATGTTATATCTACTACATTATATGATAGTGTACTCCCTTATGTTGCTAAGGTTTTCACATTTCTGTTTATTGTCCCCGCACGTTCATGGTTCCTATGTTTCATTGTATACGCCATTCGGCGACAGTTTCAGTTCCATGTAAACCGGTGCGATATGTATCCTATACAGGAGCATCGGTATAGAAAAGTTAAAGAAAAATAAATAAATAAATATCTCAGTAGCAGTAATTCCAAGAAATGAAACAGCAATAGCCCTGCCCTTGAAAAGACAACAGTTCACCATCCGTGCAATATCATATTGAGAAAAGACAACAAAAAAGGCTGATAGAAACTTCTAGTAAAGTATCTCATCTCAGTCACAAACACACAGAGTACAGACAGGCCTGCCTTCACCAAATATAGAATAAAAGACCACGACCACAAATTACAAATGTGGAAACAAAACCTGGAGTGGAAACAAATCCTAGCGTGGAAACCCTAAGACCACCTTCTGCATGCAGTGCCAAACTGGAGACTAGAAACAGAAATATATTTCCTCCTTCACTAAGCAAAGTTCAGAGAAAAGAAATGCATATTTTTTTATTTATTTATTTATTTGTTTAACAGTTTTATATACCGACCTTCATAGTAAATAACCATATCGGATCGGTTTACATTTAACAAGGGGTATAACTGGAGTAACAATTCAAGTGAACGAAGATAACAATAGGTAGGAATAAGTCAAAAGTTACAATCAACAGGGGAGGAGAACTTGGAAGCTTGCAACAAGCTGGAAGGAAGATAAGGCAGGAAGAAATTATAACATATTATAATTTTCTCAAAACTGACACTGACATAGTATGGCCCTTGTAACCTGTCACTCCCTTCCATGCCCTCATCACCCCTCACGTCTCCCAACTACTCAATCATCCCTTCACATCCTCATATCCCTGTCCAACATTCCCAACAGTCCTCACCGCACATCCTATTCCCCATGCTCCCTCTCTCCCATGTTCACTCTTTCTGCCCTTCCCTACCCAGAATATCACTGATCACCTCTTTCCTATCCCTTCCTGCTCAGCATTCCCCACTCCCTGCTCCCCTCTCCCCAACCCAGCTGCTCCACACCTCCATCTCTCCACTTCTATCTCTCTTCCCTATCCAGCAGCCCACAGCTCCTCCCTCCTCTGTCTCTCCCTACTCAGCAACCCCAACCTCCTTTCCCCCACCCTGCCCTATCCAGCAGACTATTGAACTCTTATCTTCCCACGCCTCCTGCCCAGTACATTTCCCCCTCCTCCTGGCTCCCAGCCAGCAGAAAAGACTTGTCCAATCTAGAGTCTCCCTCCCTCTTTATCAGCAGCAGATGAGGGCAAGAAGCATTGAGGAGAGGAAGATGAGGCAGCAGCAGCAACAGATCTACAGAGCATGCACCTTTCTCCCTTATGCTCCTGCTTTCACATCCAGGCCCCATGGGGTGAAGAGAACATCAGCAGCCTCACTGCCAGGACAGGCAGGGGAAGATAAAGTTAGTGTCCTGCTGGGTTCATATGAACAGGAGTTGGTGATATCACGCTCTGATGTGGGAGAAGGAGGACGGAACAACCTCCCACTGACCAGGAAGAGAAGAAGGAAGCAAGAGCAGCTTCCAGTCATACCCAATAAAAGAGAAGTCAGCCAACTCCTGCCCAGACTGATGAAGAAAGAATAGTCCTCTGCTGGCTCTGTGACACATCTCCCGGGACTTCATGACACACTACTGTGTCTGACAAACCTGTTGAGAACCACTGGTCTAACCTATTGCCTGAATATCTGGACTCCTAGGTTTCCTTGTAGCCTGCCAGACAGATCCAGCTGCTAGTTTAATTCTATAATTGTAGCCCATAGCTGCATCCCATGCCCATCTAACTAAACACGTTTAGGTATCTCACAATTTACCCATTTTCTACTTGACTCCATTGACTCCATGTCAATCATGCAAATCTGCCCTATTATTTTATATCTAAAACCAATTTGAAAAGATCCAACCCTACTGTACTTAATAAATAACAGTACTTCACCACAGAGGAAATGGAAGAGTGGAGGAGTGAGCTAGGAGATAGAATAATGGAATGATAACTAGGGAAGCTAGGGTGAAAATCCCACTGCTCCGTGCTCCTACTCATGCTTCTTGTGGCAGTCAGCAAGTCACTTAACTCTGCATTACCTCAGATACCAACCTAGATTATAAGCCTTCTATGACAAGGTCCTACCTACTGTACCTGACTTGTAGTTCACCTTGACCATGGGTTTGGAAAGGCAAGCAACTAAATCTAAAATTCAAATCCAAAAAGCTTGACTTTAAATTTCATACTTTGATGGAAATTTTAGTCCCCATTCACATCATAGAGTCAATGCTTAAGGACTGCTAATAATTGTTTGAGTTTCCACTGTTTTGCAATATTTGTAAATGGTCTTCTGAAAATCAAAAAGTAATATACCACATGCCGATGCTTTAAAGCCAGAAGAAATTAATAGCAATGAGCCTATTTGCATTGAAATGTGTTCTTCATCATGCTACATATGTTACGGAGTGCTAGGAGAACGGTCCCGCTTACCAGGAGATGTGTGCTCTTGGACCACGGCTTGACTCCAGAGGAACTCCAAAGAGGTGCCGTGGCAGGCGAGGCATGCCCGAGCATGGGCTGGACAGGAGAGAGGCTGAACTGAAAACAGATGACTGGAGATACTGACCCTTCTCCGGACCTGCATGCTTCGGAAGACCAGCAACGCAATAGTGGTCTTATGAACAGTCCGACTGTTCCAAGCCCTTTCGGACCTGCCGCAGGGTACAGCAAGAAGTGACAGGCCAGATGGAGGCCAGGGCAGCGAAAACCGGAACATGGAGATTCAGATGAGATTCAGGAACAAGGTACTTGGAAGCACAGACGAGACTCAGGAACGAGATACTTGGAAGTACAGACAAGACTCAGGAGCAAGGTACTTGGAAGCACAGACGTAGACTTGGGTATACGGACATTGGCATGGTCCCTCAGGGCGCCCTACACAGCCAGTACCACTGGTCTGGTCACGGACCACCCTGTCCTACATCCACGGGAGTGGGACCAGCGCAGGAAGGAACGAGGTACTGAAGATGTAGACTCAGGCAAGATTCAAGGTAATCAGAAGACTCAGGCGAGGTAAAAGGCTTTCAGAAGACTCAGGCAAGTACTGGATTGAGACTGCGACACAGCGCGCCCTATACAGTCCACCCGCGGGACTGGTCACGGACCACGCTGGACTCGAAGAGTCTCTAGACGAGATATGGAGCAATGAAAGGAGCATGTCTCAGCTGTAGAGGCCTGCACCAAGGTGCGCCCAACACAGCCACCAGTGGCTGGTCGTGGACCACACTGGGATGAGTCTTTGGCATGGATGGAGCAAGCACAAGGGACTCCGTAGACCAGGGATAAGGACAGAAGCGGAAGTCTCCTGGAGGCTTGTGCTGCAGAAGTGAGGAAGGCAATGCACCATGAAGCGCCCTACACAGCCCACCCATGGGGCTGGTTGCGGACATGACATGGCACGCCAGGAAGAGTGGCAAGAGGAACCAGGGGTTCAGGACAGCTGGACAGGATCATGGACATCAGGATCAGGAGAAACAACATCTGGATTGGATCACGGACATCAGGAATGGAGAACAAACATCTGGACTGGAACACAGAATCAGGAGACAGACCTCAGGAGTGGATCACAAACATCAGGAACATCAGGCGGACATCTGGACTGGAACGTGGACATCAGGACAAGACGAGGAGCTCCAACGAAGAACAGGAAACACAGGACCTTGAAGAAGAGCTGGAACAAGGGCGATTCCAGGAGCGAAGGACAGCAGGATCCCAGGAGTGTCTAACTCCTTGCAAAGGCAAAGCTGGAATGGACGCTGAGCCCTTTTGTAGGGCTGAAGAGGACAACGCCCAGGGAGGGGTCAGCAGAGGGCCACACCTGGCTGGCCCTTGAAAAGCAGGAGAGAGGTGCACGCCCACGCCTTAGGAGAGCTGGAGAGGAAGAGCAGGATCCGCTGGTGGCATCCTCGGCCACGTGGAAGGCCCGAGGAGAAGCAAGGCAGGCAGCAGAACAGTCCTGCCGTGGAGCTGAAGGTAGGCAGGCTGCAGGAAGAGCAGGGAGCCGAAGGCACCGGCAGGGACGGCCTTCCTTGCCGGGCAAGAACCCGAGCAGCATCAGGCACTGGCAAGGACGGCCTCCCTGCCGGCTGAGGACCCCGGGAGCGGCTGAAACGCGTCAGGGAGGAGAGGAGCGGCAGCGGCGGTCCCAGCTGCATAGGAGAGTTCCTGGCGGCCCGACCCTGCTGCGCAGGGCCGGAGACAGCCAGGAAGGAGTCCGGCGACGGCGGCACGCCTGCTACGATGGCAGCAGCGCCCGCAGCCCGACTGGCCGCGACAAGGTAGGGAGCCTGCCCGCGCTCCTTGCGGGCAGGATCGCAACAACATATGCTGCATGACTGTGCTTAGGTGTCCTTTTTGCCAATGTACATTGGTTTTTTCCTTCACCCTTATTTCTAACATATTTTACACAGCACTATTGACAAATATGTTTGGGTTTTTTTTTAAAGAATGACTTGGACATTTATTAGTGGTACAAGCAATTCAGAATCTATGTAAGCCAATTGGATCATTGTTTGCAAAGGGATTAATTTTTCCTACCATTATATTCCACAACTCATTTGTTTTAATTTATTGCTTCACTTATATAGGCCATCTAGGTCTTCAAAACGAAGTTAGAGACCCTCTCATACTTTTAATTGAAAATACTTATCAACAATCTGTTGGAGTGCTATAAATCACCTAAATATGCAAAGAAGGCTAGTCATAAGTCATACATAAGTAACAGAACAGCTAATCCAAGCAAGAGATGGGCAGATATTTTCAGCACTATCTGGAGATAATTTGTTTATATCAACAGGTTGAAAAAAAAAATAAAACAACCAGATTTTTTTTTCTACAGCCTACTGATGCTGGCATTTAAGGGACCAGCCTTTCATAGCACTCAAACTTACTGTTTGTGGTTTATCTACATCATTTTCGATGAGAAAATGACATTGTTTCGGTGGCTGGGGCTACAAACTCAAGCTAGGAAAGATGCTCACAATGAGCTAAGCTTCAAAATAATTCTGGCATGTAGTAAGCTGTTCAAGCAAAATGTTGAAAAGAAATGCTGTCCACGCTGCACAAAGCGGGCGATTAGAAAGCGAGCCGGTACCAACCTTCCAAAAGTCTTAGAGTTGGCAGGAAACAGAACACCCTTCTTTTAAATTTCACTGTCTTCCATAGGAAGGATGAGTGTGTTTTCTCTGTCTTTCTTTTTGCAGCCCTATTATACCCGCCACTGGTAAAACAAACAGGACATTTTAACTTTAATCTTCTTACTACATAACCCAAATAACTTCAGTCATGTTTGCATTAATGCTGCATTAATCATGTTGTTACGTATTAATGAGTTTTCAAGCTATGCTAATTACTGTCATAGATTCTGCAGCAGCCCATTAAATATACAAATTACAGAATTAAAGAGCCAGAGCTCTTCATGATTAATCTCCAAATGGAGAAAAACTAATGATCTCTGTATAAAGTTTCTCTCTACTTTTGGTTGACTAAGCCCACTGAACAATCAATTAGAATAAGTGAAGAATTTGTTTTTTGTTTTTTTTGGGGGGGGAGGGGGTGTTAAATTTGAGGATTTCATTTTGAGGACAATATTCACAGTAATCTAGCCACATTAAAATGGATTAACATGCATTGATTGGCCTGTCGGAAAACTGCCCTCCTCAGTCCAGCCAAAAGTCCGCATGGGCATCTGCAGCGCACATCATTTTAGCCCAGAAGAAGGAGAGGTTCTCCTGGCCATGTTTGCTCAGAAGAGGTAAAAGCACATGACATTTTCAAAAGTATTATTTTTTTATTTATTTATGTGTTCAAAGAGAAACAACCTGGGGCACCACATCTCAAAAAAAGACATAGCAGTATTAGAAAAAAGGCAGAGAAGGGCAACAGAAATGATAAAAGGGCTGGAATGAGTCCCTTACATAGAAACGTTAAACAGTTTAGGGCTCTTCCACTTGCAGAAGAGAAGCCTGAGAGGGGATATGATAAAAGTTTACAAAATCATGAGAGGTATAGAACAAGTTAATAGGGAGTGGTTATTTATTGTCCTGCACAATATATCCCGTGCTGTTAGCTGTTATACACCAAACATTTGGAACAAAGTACCACTAACCCTATGCCTGCAGCCATGCCATCTTAAGTTCTGGGAAAAAAAAAGCTTAAGGCAAGGCTTTTCAGCCAGGCCAACCCGTAAGATCCACATCCTCAAACCCAAATTCCTGAACCCCCTACGAAGGACTGTGCTATACACAACAGGGGCACCACTGGGTCTTGAAACTATTCATAAATGAGATTTCCTATACTGCATCCCAACGCTTCATTCTTTACAAATTCTGCTTCAACTGTAAGCTGTTACAATGCCTCCGTTCATTTAAATTTATTGTAATCTGCCTTGACACCAACTTTGGGAAAAGGTGGAATTCAAATGTTCATAAAGAAATATATAATACTCTATCAAGCAATACTAGGACTAGGGGACATTTCATGCAACTAACTAGTAGCAGGTTTAAATCAAATTTTAAAAAGTAAAGTAGACAAACATTTCAGCTAAGGAATTTGTTGTCAGAGAATGTGTTCAAAACTAGTTAGATAGCTGAGTTTAAAAAAATTTAGACAAGTTTCTGGAGGACAGGTCCATAAATAATTATTATCCAGGTAGACTTGGGTGCCTCCACTTCCTACTTCTGTGAGTGAGAGATGGGAACGGTCTTTCCTATTTAGGGTCTACAAGGTTCTTGTAAGTGACCCAGACTGGCCACTGTTGGAAACAAGATGGTGGTTTTGATGGATCTGACTCAGCATGATACATCTTATGTTCTGATGACTAATCAAAAGTCAAAATAGTTCCCCCTCCCCCCCAAAAAAAAACCTCCAAATGTTTCCCAAAGTAGCAACTCCCTTAGGCTCATCCCTTCACAGGTGACTGACCAGCGTGCTAATGACACCACTTGGGGTGGAGCTTAGACTCAGGTCCCAACAACTACAGTAGCAGGTGGAATGGTATCTGCAGGCAGACAGCAGCTCTCAGCCCTCTTTGATGGGCATTCCTGCACTGTTTCATATCTCCTCCTTCTGCAATATTCCCTCCAGAGATAACTAGGTAATCTAAAACAAAAAGTAAGCAAACCCAAGCACAAAGAGAAATGAAACAAAAAATGCTTTCTTTTCTTCAAAATGGAACTTTCATGAGAAATACTGCAATTCAGTGTCTGTAAATAAAGTCCAGGGTAAATGTGCTTCACTTAACGCTAATTGCTGCCTCACAGAACAAAGGAGGCAGTCTGGGAACCTCAGATATCTGAGATCCAGCTGAAAGTACTGCACTCAAATAATCCACAGCTACTTGAACAGTATTAAGGATGGGCCCAGATTACCGTACTCATAGGCAGCTCTAGCGAAATCACCTCTTTTCCTGGTGTGGCACAGGGCTTCCTTGGCCTACTCCCTGTTGCTTCCCCGTGTCACCTGATGAGCGGTTTTTCAGTGTGGTTGCTTCTTTGGCCTCTATGATTCCCCTTAGATTGGTCTGAGCAGAAATGCAATAGGTCTGAAACTGGGTATCAACTGTGTTCCCTCCATCCCTGCACTCACCATAGATTGCAATTCTCCAGCCAGGCTCTTCAGCACTTCACATAGATGCCTTTTCCGCAGGTTCTGAAGTAACCACTTTGGGCTTTGCTTTGATGGTGAAGCACAGAGTGCCTGGAGTGGGAGGCATCTCTCTTGCACTGATTCACCATCTCATGGAAGGGGAGGGCTCTGGCTCGAAAATATTGCTGTTTGCAAGCAGTGGCATAAAAACAAAATTCATGAAGT
Organism: Rhinatrema bivittatum; assembly: GCF_901001135.1. Lineage (NCBI taxonomy): Eukaryota > Metazoa > Chordata > Amphibia > Gymnophiona > Rhinatrematidae > Rhinatrema > Rhinatrema bivittatum. Next base: position 47,047,556 of record NC_042617.1, on the reverse strand, counting down.
TTTACAAATTCAAGTCAAGCAGGAAGGTTTAACAAGGAAAGAAAAAAAAAAAAAGGCCCATGCCATCCAAAGAAATAAAATCAAAACCAAAAAGAAAAACTTCTTGAAATTAAGATGCTGCATATATCAAGTCCACATAAGAGGAGAAGGAGAGGGGCCAGAATAACATTTATATTAAAAAAAAAAAAAAGCATGTATATAACGTTATCCTCCAGCTGACACTCTCCCATTACTCAATACTGGTGGTCACTAACAAAGCAAAACAATCCCCATTACACATTTAAGGTTGCATCCCATTGGCCAAGTAAGATACTTGTTCTTCTCAAAACCTCTCATATTGACTGCAGGGTCATGGGAAACAATTTGTACACTCTGGTATACTTTTAATTGCATATATGAGAAAAAAGCAGCACAAAATTGAACAACTTTTGAGCACAATGACAGAAATTGTCTCCTGTTTTCTGATTAATCCTACAAAGGTCCAGAAATACGATAACCTTCTGATTAAAAAATAACTCATCCTTATTATGAACAAAAGCTGTGTGGGAGCAATTCCTGTTTGGCAAAAGCAACTAAAAAGGTCATTCTGGACAGCAGTTCTTCCTGTGTTTGCTCCAATAATTCTGTCAAATTAACATCACCACTTTCAATCAGGACAGTCACTCTCTATCACCTCCATCTCCAGCTTCAGTTGCTCAAAAGGTAGGTAAAGGTTGAATTCCTACAGTAGTAGGCAGTGACCAACAGGAAACTTCAGTCTAATACCTATGAAACATATCTCTTAGTAGCAGTCAATAACTTAAGAACATCTGTAAAATAAAAATTACATATCCTTGTACTATTTTCCAAAATTTCAAGTTTGTGACACAAGTTAAAATGATCTTTAACCAAGGTCACCTATAAATCCTGCATAGATGCAATACTCTTTCTCGCATTTCAGAAAATTAAGAAAATCTGTGGATATCTTCACTTCTTGATTCTGCTGTTTATTAACTGTTCTCTCCCAAAAGGTACACAAATTGCTCATTGTCCCAGTCAATGAACCCTCATTCTGAGTCACCAATGCCCATACAGCTTGCAAAGAGATGCTGGTTGGAATTTGCATGGTGGGGGGAAAGGCAATGCTAACCGTCTCTAGAAGAGGAGCTGCCGCCAGCTGCTCTCCTCTCTCTACTCTCCCCATATCCACCGATGATCAGACAGATGTCCTTACCCTCTCGAGGGAGTCCAAGGAGAGGCCAAATGGATCCCCACCATTCTGCTCCAGCCCTCCAATGTCCTGCAATGCTGCACAGTCTCCAGCTCCACCTTGTTGATGTCTGACATCATTAAGTGGCATCCAAGAACAGAGCTCCTCTGGCAACCCAGCTAGCATCGGCCATTCTGGTGAAGATCTATCCCGGGAGCATAAAAATACCTCAACAGGAGGGGGAAATCAAGGCCAACTAATCCATCTCCTTTTCTGGTTCACCACTCTCACTCCAGCCAAATGCTGCTCCCGAACCACAAAGCAGTCAATAGGCCCCACCAGCTTAGAGGGAACCACAATCATGGAAAATTGCTTCCTCTTACTTTCTTCTTTACTATCACAAAGCCTTTATTGAAATGACAGATTAGTGGTTTGGAGCTCCTACAGCAGTCATGCATATGACTGCCATCTTAAACAAGCCCTTCCCCAGCATCAAATATTAATCCGCACTGCCATCTTTCTCTCCTGAAAATTGGTGTACTCCATAAAGACCATATACTTTCCCTTGTCCAGGCTTCCAGGCTGGCCAAATATGTCCCATGAAAAAAACCAGATGGTGGTCGCTCAGTTTGTAATTACTCTACTCACATTCTGGGATAATGGTAACTGTGGAACTTTGCTTGTTCCCTGCCTTTGTTCAATTCTCAATGGCAGCTGCATCACCGGGCATATGTATACTATACCCTTCTTCAGCTTTTGGCATGTTCCCTCCCTCTCAGACACAAGCATGGGGCCAGTGGCCATCTTTATGTTATACAAAATAGCAGTTCACAATTTCACAAAAAAAAAATGCAAAATTTGTAGAAAATAGTAAAAAATCATCAGAAACAGTTGTGAGCAAAGTCAGCATGAGCCCCTCTTGCCATGGTGCAATTGGTGCAACCTCGTGGGCTGGGTCCTAATATTTGCATTGATGGCGGGTGACAGAGTTTTTGCACGGACCAGACTATGACAGAGTCCAAGAGTCTATATGAAGACAAGCTTGACGGAGGCAAGGCTGACGGCTCGAGACAAGACTGATGACTTGCACAAAGTGGGGCTGCAGGCTGGAACAAAGCAAAGCGGAAAATGAAAGCCGATCTGGAGGCTGAGAGCTGATGGCTGAAGTGGAGACTGAAGCAGGCCTGAAGACAAAAGACTGGAGCAGGACTGAAGTCTGAAGCAGGGCTGAAGACAAAAGACTGGAGCAGGACTGAAGACTGAAGCAGGGCTGAAGCAAGAACAAGGCTGGAGGAACCGGAATAGGTACAAAGCTTGGAGACTGAATCCAGGCAAGACAAGAAACTAGATGACCTTGCTGAGGCGAGACTGACGTGACTGAAGAGCCCTTTTATAGGGCAAGCGGCAATGACATCATCCAAGGGCGCCATGGGATTTTCCTACTGTGGACCCTTTAAAGGAAGCTGTGTCGTGTGCGCACGCACTTAGGAAAGAACTGGAGAATGGCGCTGTCTGCTGTGCATCAGCGGCATTTCTCTGCTGCGAAGAGTGGCATCGTTGGATTGTTTGTGTCAGGGTGAGTGAAGCCACTCGTGGAGCCAATCAGTGGGAGTGAACCTAACAGTACCCCCTCCTCTAAGCCCCCTCAAGTCTCTTCTCTTCAGCTTCAGAGGAAACGAAGGTACTTTTTTACCAACTGGGGGCTCAAGGGTCTAGACACAGGATCCAGGGGTCCTTTGGTTTTGAGACTGAACTAAATAAACATTCAAAGCTGGGGGCTTGGACAAGGGCAAGGCTGTAGGCTTGGATGAAGACAGGTATTGATCCTGATCGACAGATGAAGGTCCTTTGGCAGGAGGATGACATAAATCAGGACTCAAGTTGGAACAGAATGTACTCTGGAGTGGCAGCACTATCAGCAGTATTGTTTAATGTGTATATTGCCCCAATTTCCCAAGCCTTATCATAACATGAAGCTGGCTTTCGTCTGTTTACCAATGATATCCAGTTTTTTGTACCTATCTCTGAATCAATTGACTGTTTGTTAAAGAAGATTTCCTATTGTTTAAAATCCCATAAGGATTGATTGACAAATAATAAATTCCTCTTAAACATGTCAAAGACAGAAGTGTTATAACTGGCAAGATACCCTGATTTATGAGTGTACCAGAATCTTTGATTTTGGATGTGTTTGAATTCTCAATAGTGGCTAGGCAAGGAATCTCGGTTTTATTATGGATTCCACCTTATCATTAAAGCCTCAAATTTCAAGAGTTGTGAAAGGAGTGTTTTTCAAACTTCATAAGCTCCGTAGATTACAGCTGTTCTAGTGTTCTTAAGCAAGTCTGACTTAAGAACTGTCACACATTCTCTTGCCCTTTCCTCTCTGGACTACTGTAATACCTTGTATTTGGCTTTTCCTCAAAAATCTTTGACGGCATTGCAGTATGCCCAAAATTCTGCTGCTAGGATAATTACTGTGATACCAATGTGTGATCATATCTCACTCATTCTAAAGAGTTTACATTGGCTCCCTGTTAAATGGAGGATCTCATTTAAGATACTAATGTTAGATTTAAAGGTTTGAATGGTGTTGTTCCTGCAAGTTTTAATACGGCACTGAAACTATACTATCTATCATGAACCTTAAGATCCACTAGCCAAATGCTTTTGAATGTTCCTTCTCCTAAGATCATTCGCCTTGAGAATCTCATGAGAGACTATTCTATGAGCAGGGCCCTGTAATGTGGAATTCACTCTCTCAAAGTCTAAAGGAAAAGTCCTATTAAAATTTAGAAACTTCTAAAGACCTTTCTTTTTTCTCAGGCTCATGCTTAATGTGAACTTAAGAAGGCAGCAGATTTTATGATGTACATTAGAGATATGTATTGTTTGGGGTTTTTTCAGTCCGTGGTTCGGTTCAGGTCCCCCATAGGAAATTTTGTTTTTTCTGCAGTTCGGGATTTTTTTTTTTCATGGTTCCTGAATTTTGTGTTAGTGTGCACTAACACGAAATATGAATTTTTCTGAAATTTTGGAAAGATTCCTTTTGTTTTTGAGTGTTCGCAAACCATGACAAATTAGACAATTTCGTTGAAATTGTCTAATTCATTTAAAACGAATGCACATCTCTAATGTGCATCACATATAAGAATAGAAGACCAGTACCGATTATGGACCAAAAATGACTATGAATGTAGTCAGCTAGTGTGACTTGTTTATGTTTTAAATATGCTTGATTGTAAACTGCTTAGTAATTTTGATTTGCAGTATGTATATACATTTTTAAATAAATTAAGTACTTCAGACAAGGAGATTTGGAGCAAAGTGCTCAGAGATAAAAATGAAGCACTACAATGCTCCTGACAGGATGGACCCCCATTGATCAATCTGTGGGTTGCTCCATTCAATGGATGGTTGTTGGAGTTGAAGTCAATGTAGTTCAAGTACAAGATGGCTTGATGCCTTGGACAGTACATAAAACTGAAGATCTTCTTGGTGAGGCCCAATCTGCATAGTAATAAGCAAGGATGTGGTGGCTACATAGCTAGGCAGAGGTTCCTCGTAGACTGACAAAATGACACAGGGGGTGGTTAGACTAGTGGTAGGGCAACCACATTGGTGAATCAGATATTCCTGGATAAAGTTACTCCCAGCTCCGGAGTCTACCAAAGCTTCAGTCTGAAATGAGCGTTTTCCATACGTGAAGCATACTAATATCATAAATTGCAGAGAGGAAGCAGAATGTTGAAGGTCTACCCTTCCAGCTTTACAGAGTTCTCAGGACTCTTGGGACACCCACGGACAAAGAGCCCCTGTGCTGCACTGTAGAGGCAGAGATTATTCTGTCTACGCCTCTGCTTTTCATTGAGTGAGAGTCGGGTGTTACCCAATTGCATAGGTTCTTCGGAGGTCAATACCCTCAACGATTCCAAGATGGCTGTGAGGGATTTGGAGTCCTAGGAGTCTCAGGGATTGTGCGATGAGAGCTCTTTTTTTCCCGAGCTTGCTTCTGGAATCTGAGATCTATTTGAATAGCCAGGGCATTAAGTGCCCTAGGGTCAGGGAAAAATCACGAGCTGCTAGTTCATCTTTTATTCTCCTAGAAAACCCTTGCCAAAAAATGGCAGTTTGGCTGTCTTCAACCCAACTGAGTTTAGAAGCTAGAATATGAAATTCTATTGCATACTCACTGACTGAGCGAGTGCCATGCTGAATACGAAGAATTTCTGTAGCAGTGGACAAAGGTTGGTCAAAAATCAGGTGAAACTGTTGTATGAAGTTATCCAAGTTTCTGAGAAGTAAGTCATCTTGTTCCCACAAGGGAGAGGTCCAGGTGAGAGTGGGACCATCCAATAAGGAGAGTATATAAGTAATCTTGACATGGTCAGAAAAATAACGAGCCAGCTGTAACTCAAATTGCAACTTGCACACATTAAGGAATCTCCTGCACCCCTTGGGATCACCATTATACCTTGGAGGTGGCACAAGTTGAATCATGGGTTCACCAGGAAGGATGGGTGCCAGTGCAGGATTCACTAGAGCTGAAACTGGGACAAAAGCCGGACATTGGAGTTGGATTACATCTAAATGCTGAGACATATTTGTAGCGAGTCTTTTAATTGGTTGAGTTGCTGCTGAGCCTGTGGCAAGAATTGGTGCAAGAGATCATTGAATTCTGTTTTTGTTCCTGCATCTGAGTGATCAAGGCAGCAATGGTCTGTCGCAAGGATGCATTCACCAAGCTCATGGCTTCAGCAGTCTTTTGTGAATAATATGAGCGTGAGCCCCTCTTGCTGTGCTGCAATTGGCACAACCTCGTGGGCTGGGCCATAAAGTGTGCCGATGACAGGTGAGTGAATCTTTGCATGGCCAGCCTATGATAGAGTCCAAGAGTCTATATGAAGACAGTCTGTGGCAGAAGACTTGATGGAGCGAAGGCTGATGGCACGAGACAAGACTGAGGATTTGCACAGAGTAGAGTTGCAGACTGGAATGAAACAAAGTGGAAGACAGAGGCCGAGCTGTGAGGCTGAGAGCTGACAGCTGAAACAGAAACTGAAGCAAGGCTGAAGACTGAAGAAGGACTGAAGACCTAAACAGGACGGTAGCACGGATGTAGATTGAAGACTGAAGCAAGGTTGAAGACTGAAGCAGGACTGACGCAAGAACAAGGCTGAAGGAACCGGAACAAGCATGAAGCTTGGAGACTGGATCCAGGCAAGGCAAGGAATCTTGTTGAGGTGAGGATGAATTGACTGAAGAGCCCTTTTATAGGGCAAGCAGTAATGACATCATTCAAGGGCGTGGTGGGCTTTTCCCACTGTGGGCCCTTTAAAGGAAGCTGTGTGTCATGCATGCATACGCCTAGGAAGGAACAGAATGGAGGCAGTGTCCACTGCATGTCGGCAGCATTTCCCTGCTGCAGAGAGCAGCAGCATTGGGCTGGCAGCATCGGGATGAGTGAATCTGCTCACAGAGCTATCCCGCAGGCAGCGAACATAACAGAAATAGCTCATATTTTTACTGGAAACTCTACTTTGCATATTCTTTTTTATGTAATCACCCAACTCAATCGTTCAAACAAAAATAACATTTATTATAGGGGTTCTTGTTTAAGATAAAGTAAGCCCTCTTGTGAAATGGGACAGAGGCTCACAGTACTTTAGATGTCTTTCTCTTCAAATAATATGCAGCACACAGGATTTTTATGGTTCCCAAAGGAAAAAAATGGTCTCTTTACTGAAGAGTTTTTCAGAAATGAAATATTTAAAGCACAACACCCATTTCTTATTCTCTGCTCCTACAGAGACAAGACAGGATGAGGTTACAGATGAACATCACAGTTAGTACAACTTATCCATATTACTATGATAGTAGGAATGTGCAAAATGTTTGTTTCGTTCGTTAATTCATTTTCATAGGTCATCTCTATTTATCTGGTTGCTTTCAAACAATAAAAAGCTTTTTTACTTTAATTTGTTTCATTTATTCATTCATTTACTAGTGAAGTCAAAGAAGGAAGCACTGAAGCCTATTTTGGCTTCAAAATTGAGGTTTTCTCAAAACTTCTAATGAAATTTGTGGGACGACATTATCAAAAAAATGGGAAAAAAAAACTCCAAGGCACCTAGATTGTGGCAAAGAGGCACCCAAAGTGGCATGAATAGCCTAAGGCACTGTAAAGGAGCAAAGGGGTACCAACAGTGGAAGAAGTTCTCCAAAGCACAGACAGAGAAGCAAAGAAGCAGAGAGTGGGAAGAGCATCCCAAGGCTTCAAAAGAGCGCACCAATGACAGTAGCACCTCCAAGGGAGCACGAGAGGCACCAAGAGTGGCATGAACATCCTAAGGCATCATGAAAGAGGAATGAAGCAGAAAAGGTGGTAAGGAAAACTCTAAGAGACAAAACAGAAAAAAGAATAGTTCAACACACCACGGTACCATGAGAGGTTCAAAGCGTCCCGAGGTATAGAGTCAAGGATATGACAGCAAGGCAGAGTGACAGCAAGACCCTCAAGGGAAAAAGTCTGGGTATGGCGGCAATGCTGAGTGGAAGAAAGACTCCTAAGATGATACTAAGAGGATACTAGGTATAGGATCAAGGTAGATTGGCATGGAAGATGCCTGTCTTCCTGACGAAGCACTTGCCACTTGTCATCAAGTTCAAATCCTTTTTTGCAAGGGAACTTCTATATTGTTTAATTCTTCTAACAGGGGCAATTTCAGAGTGAAACCTAACTTCTAGGATTTCTGCACTGCCACCGACTGGGAGAAACTACTAACTGCACTCACTATACTGGAAAATGCTCAGTACCAATGAATATAATTATTCCTTACTAAGTCAAGTTAGGAATAAGGGATCCCCGCAACAGTAAATAAATGGAATAAAGGTAACACCTAAGAGGTTAGCTTCATATATTAGACAGCTAATATATGAAGTTTGTTAGCTTAAATGTTTTACACAGTGAATGTTTTCTGAAAGAAAACGGATGTGTTTAAACAACCAGTGCTGCCAAATTGTCCCAGAGCTAATTTCTCTGAACCTAAAAGTGATTCATAAGCGCTGCTTTTGTTTGCAATTGCTTGTATTTACATAATTTAATACCTGTAAGAGCAATAATCAAACTGCCCACTTTGGTGCAAACTCTGCGGGTACTTTTTACTAGCAGGCTTTGCACTAATAATGCAAAAGCATGCATATAAGTTTGCTCTGGTTCCTACACAAGGAAAAAGTACTGCAGAGATTTGTACCTGCTTTTTTCTCTGAGTACTCTTTCCCTGGGAAATTGCATTTAAAAATGTCATCTACATGCGTTATTGCTCTCCTCCAGCCTAAACCCACCCTCGAGAATGCCTCCACACAACGTGAGTAAAATTGTGTGTGTTGTTGAACAACATAAATAATTTTACCTTCAACTGAAGCTGGGCAATTTTCAAACAGCCCATTTCTGCCAGAGTTTACCCATGGGAATGGAGTTGAAAATTGCCCTTACTATATTCCAAACCAGGTCTTAATTTGTAGACAAAAAAAGAAGTGGAGCTATGGAGCAGGGGGTGAGTTCTAAAAGCTGGAATGGGTGACAACTCTGTCTCCCCCCCCCCCCCCCCCACACACACACACTCAAAAAAGAAAATGCACACACTCTCTTACACACAAATATGCAAACACACCTTTCACACACTATTGCTGTGGGGGAGATACAGCAGATTTACATCACCAGCTCTATTCTGCTTCATCAGATCCCAGAAAAAAGGCTGCAGGACTCCCATTCTAGGTAATTCTGCAAGAAAAAAGGATTGAATTAACCCAAGTCTGAAACTTGAATGCAGTAGTGCAAATTGTCAAGGCCAGAGATGAAGCCTTAATGATTGGCACTGCTGCTCACAAGTTTCAGACTTGTGCTAATTCAACTCCTTTACTCTGCAATGTCTGATTCTGGATCACATCCCCCTGCTTTCTTCCCTACAGAATAGGAGGGCAGGGCTGGATTAAGGGGAAAAGTGGCTGTTTTCTACTTCATCTACTCCAGGCTCACCCCCTTTTCTCTTCTTCCCTGCAGGCTGCCTGGAGCAGAACATCCCTGCTGCTCTGCCTCTTAAGGCTGAAAAGAAACAGCAGAACTGTATTCCAGACCATTCCCCCACAAACTAAGCCCTGTTCTGAACTAAAAAACGCCAGGATTGTACAATTTGTTTTGGAATAAGCAAGTGCTAGATGCACAAACCCTGATTGTAACAAAGGAGGTCTTGTTTAATTATTAAAGTTTCTATTCCATCTCATCCTGCAACACCAGTCCAGCCCTTGACCAGCGGATTATTTCCCCTACCAGCAGATGGAGGCAGAGAACATTGTTTTCTTCTGTGACATTATAGCTACCTAGGAGGTGGTGCCAGCAGCAGGAATCCAGTACTTTCTGCCTCCAGCAGATGGTAGGACTGGATTGGTGCAGCAACTCAGTGATGGATTTTTGATCAGACCCCTGGGCCAGGCCACTGATTTTTCAACCAGCAATGTGAGCCCTTTGTGCCAGATTGAGTTAGATCAAGGAGCAGGAAATTTCAAAAGAAAAAAAATAAAAGAGAAAGCAGATGGAAGGGCTTAGAAGGACAACTCCACAGACAAGTCAACTTCTCCCTTTATTCTCCTGAGTGAAGGATTCCTGCTCTCAAGCTTTCTCTGCTATTTGCCTGCTCTTTCCTCTAAGTATCCTCCCCCCTTCTCCCGCTCCCTGCTTGCTCTCTGTTGGTAAAAAAAAAAACCAAAGAAAAATAGAGGAACAACAACCCTCAGCTTGGTTGCTGGCTGTAGCAGAAGCAGCGAGAGATGCTAGTGTGGGTGAGTGGCAGCATGTAGATGACCACGGGGTGGGGGGGGGGGGACACAGGGAGGGGGATTGCTTTTTCCAGCACTGATGGTATTGAAGCCATGTGACTGCTTAGGGAAACAGCGGCTCATGGTTCCCACTGCTGTGAGGCCTTTGGTGTTCTCCAGGCTGAGACTGAGAATGGCAATATATGTATTGCCTGTTCCTAGTTTGTGAAGAGACTCAGCGAGGAGTGCTGGAGTCTTTGGCACCCCTTTCTCTAGCCACTAGTACTTTTATCACACCAACTCTGGAAGACCTTGATACGAGGTTGATCACGTGGGCTCCAGAGTCGGTGGCCATTTTGACAGCAATAACAACAGCAAAAGCATTAGTAAAGAACTGGATAGAAATAAATGGATGTCCAAGTAGAATTCATTCAGATCAAGGTAGAAATTTTGAGTCAAAAGTAATAAAAGAATTATGTAAAATGTATAATATTACTAAAAGTAGAACAACGCCTTACCATCCTCAAGGAAATCCACATTGTGAGAGATTTAACCGTACGCTTCATGATATGCTAAAAACATTATCATCAGAAAAAAAAAGAAAGTGGGTTGAATATTTACCAGAATTAGTTTTCACGTATAACAGTCATATTCATGCATCAACAGGATATTCACCATTTTATTTAATGTTTGGAAGAGATTCAAAACTACCTCATGATATACAGTCAAAAGTAGAAAACTTAGAAGATAATAGAAACTTGGATGACTGGGTACTGGAGCAACATAAAAAAATGAGGAAGGCTTGTCAGATAGCTGCGTCACATTCCAGAAATAGATTTGATATACGGAAGAGACATTTCGACAAGAGATCTAAAGTAACATTGTTAAGAATGGGAGACTTGGTTCTATTAAGAAACAGAAAACACAGAGGCCGGTATAAAATACAAGATACATGGGAAGAACAACCTTATGTTATAGTAGATATATTAGAACCTGAAGGTAGTGCTTATAAATTAAAATCGAATAAAGGAGTTATTAAAACAGTACATAGAAATGATATTAAGTTGTGCCCATTCCCATTTACACCAGATGAAAAAATGTTAACTGATGAAAATACAGATTTAGAAGTGTTAGAAACTATAGAAAAGCCAGAAGAAAGTTATGAAACACTTTGGTGTCTTATTAAAGATCCAGTAATTAATAGTAGATTAGATATATTGGAACCAACAGAAATGTTTATAGAAGAAAATATAAGAGTTGATGATAATGAGGAAACTGAGTCAATAGATGTAAGAAAGTCAATGAGAGAGGGAAAAGGAAAAGTACCAAGATATTTACAAGAAAACTATTGTTTATACTAAAAATGTATAGAAATAAAGTTGACTACTTTGTATCCTTATTAATAAGCAGAACTAAGCTGGTGATACATACATGTATGATTATAGAACTTTGTATAAGAATCAATTTTTTCATAAGGTTCTTGTTTATAACACACATGTCGTGAATAAGTATGATGCTGGAAAATACACTGATTATTATGGATAGGATATTAAAAAAAATATAAAATAAAATTGAAAATAAGATAGAATAATAAGATAGAATGTTGAGGTCAACATTAGATTTTAAGCATGGGGGAATGTGGATAGGACTAAAAAAATTTTAAAGTAATAAAAATAGTACTTACCATCAGAAAGAGTTCAATAAGAGAGAAGAGCTGACAGTTAGCTGATATACAGGACATGATGTAATTACTGCTAATAAAAACAAACAAACACAGTTTCTCAGAGAGTACAGCATAGTGCTGCACATCCATGATGACTGAGGGCTGTAGAATAGAAGGAGGTTTGGTGGTCACTAAGGGTAAACACAGATCTAAAGGAAGACTGTCATGGTGTTTCTGGGGGCTGCTTTGATCCTGGAAAAGTGAGAGATAGGAAATAGTTAACTAAGGTAGTTGTTCTGCCCTGGCGAGGCATGGAAATGTTTCTATTGCAGAAGGTAACATAGTAGATAGAACAGAGTTATCCGGTTGCTATGGAGAAAAGCAGCTGAAGTGCCGTTTTAAAACTTTGGTTCTGACTGAGCTTCCTCAGCAGGAGAAACAATTACAATCAGAGGGGGAGGGTTGTGCTGTGTTCGAATTGACCCAGTAAGAAATAAAATTGTTGCCATTTAGACATAGACAGCTGTTTAGCTGTTGAGGACACGGCAGGAAAGTGCACAGTTTTAAAACTAAATAGAATGAAAGACAGAGGGAAGTTTACCAGTTAAGTTACAGTAGAGATAACCTACATGTATTGATTTAATCCGGTTGCTATAGTGATTATCAAAGTTCCCTAATGGTATCTAAGAATGACATCAATATAGCTTCCTTAGCTACAGTGAAAAGTAAGTGGCAGTTAGAAAAAGCATAGAGAGAATCTAAGCAGAACTCGTCAAGGTAGGAAGCGCTGCACAAGTGCTCCTCAGAAGGTTAATTCTAATCTGCTTAGATGAATATGAGAACTTAGAATTTGGCAAGTATTATAAGAATATGCAAGTGGGTAAGCAAATATAAAATAAAAAAACTATTTTGGTAATTGTTGGTACCTTCATTTATAATAAGGCCCAAAAGTAGTTTATATAATTTTACAGAAATAGCTGTCCCGCGAGTAATTAATGACAGCAACTGAAATTTTTCATTTGACAGTGAATTTATACACTGTTATTGAGAGAAATATAAAGAGAGTGCATTGACTGTTTATTTAAGAGAACTTATGCTCAAACCCTATAAGGGTATACAAAGACTTTGTCTTGACATATTGGAAAATATATAGTACAGATATAGATTGTACTATTAAGAAGAAGTCTGTCGCTAATAAACTAAAGCTCAAGATTCATTTGATGACTATGAAGAAAATAACGCACTCTTCCACCAGGATATGGGAAATTTCAACAAACACACTTTAAAATTCTACCCACAATATAATAGAGAGAAGAGAAACTTGCCTAGCTAGGGTAACTATAATTATCTTTTGTTTTAATTAGTCAGAGAACAGTAACAATTAGATACACCACGAACACTGAGGTAACACACAGACATAGTTTACAGAAGACCTGGATGCGTATAGGGAGGTAGTCTCTCTCATTGGTTTGTTATAGGTAGGAAGTAGGTACCAACAGTAGAAAGAAAAGAAAGAAGAAGAAGCAAGATTATTTAAAGCAAGGAAGAAGAATCAACCCTTTTTCATCGTACTCTAGCAACGCACACGAGTAAAGAAAAAGACAAATCAAAGATAAGAAGAATTAAAGCTAAGTGAATACATAAACATCTGACTAACAAAGACTGAACTGAAAGACTTGTTCCATGAAAAGAGTTTTTAAAGTAAAAGCAAGATATAAGTAAAAGAAAACTTAATGAAAAATGTAATGATTATAAGTTATAGTTATCTGAGTTTCTTTAAAAGGTTAAAGGTTATTTAATGTATTTGACGTATTGTTTGTTAAAAAAAAACCAAAACTAAACATTTAAGGTAAAAGATAATCAACTTTGGCTTTTATCCTTTTTATAATTTACCTCATTCCTCTCCTAATCGGCAGGAGTTTAACTGATCAGGTGATAGAGTGCACTTCACTCTATCCTTTATAAAATTACCTGATAAGGAAAGAGGATTTTCATATATACCTCTTTACTAATAACACCAAGGTTACCCACATCCTTCCCTCGGCCTGGGTAATATTTTACATTAAAAAAAAAGGGAGGTAACCCTTGTAAAGGCGGTTTACATATGTGAAAATTTGAACCTACAGGTCTGTGAGCTCAACTTGCCTTCTGTTTTGGTGCCCGCAGTAATCTCAGCCCATGAAGGGGGCTTCTGCAGTGATACCAGGGACCAGGGGAAATTTTTCCCTGGGGTTTTCCCACTTCCTCCATTAGTTCTTTGGGATTTTGCTAGGCCAGGGAGCAGTGCCATGAAGGCATTGGGTAACTCTTCTCCTTTGCCCTATCTCCAGGTTCCAGCCAAGAGGGTGCAGTCAGCTTTTGAAGTGCTGGGGTCCTCTTGGAAGGATCCTGGGAATGCTGAAGAGCCCGGAGATGCAGATAGTATGGCATGTGTGGAGGAGGGCGACGTTCCCCCTCTTCCGGAAGATGATTCCATGATAGCTCTGTTCCACCAGCACAAAAGAGGTTATCTAATTGAGCAGGTGATCTCCTGCATCTGACTGGAGAAGTCAAAGCCTCAGGACACTTTGGTGTGGAATTTAATCATTAAAGGAAAGTGTAAGACCTCTGTCGCATTTCCTCTCCTCCCGGAGGTAGAGGAGATGATATTTGCCAAGTGGGAGTCCTCTGAATTGGGTCTGAGAGGTGTCAATTTCCTGTAATGGCTGTAATCTCTTCCACTGACTTCTGCGCAGAAGCTTTTTCAGGTCCCAGTCGTAGAAGCCTTGGCTACGGTAATGATCTGGCTTACCATTATTCCTGTGGAAGGGGACATGTCACTTAAAGATCCACAGGACAGGAAAATGGAGCTGTCTCTGAGGAGTCTGTTTGTCTCATTGGCCATGGTGATTCAGATCTCCATCTATTCGGTTATGGTGTCCCGGGCCCTACTTCAATGGATTCAATAGCTTCCGGAGAGCAAAGAGGTGGCTAGAATGGAATCCACTGCAGCCTTTTTGGCTGTATGACTTGTTACAAAGTTGCTCCTGGTAGTAGCCTTTTCAGTCATGGTGTGTCAGCTTTTATGGTTACATAATTAGACAGCTGACTTTTGGTCTAAAAATCACCTAGGGAAGTTGCTCTTTAAGGGTAAGCTGCTGTTGGGGAGGATCTGGACCAGGTGATGAAAGATCTTGATGATCCTAAGTCCTAGCACTTTCCAGAAGACAAAGGCTGCTCTTTTTATAGAGTTGGCAGAGGTTGGGGGCAATTTTGAGCTTCAAGGCAGTACCGACCAGGTAGACAATTTTTTGGGGTTTCCTCCACCATGTTTTCAGATTCACAAGGCCGAGATCAGGCCTTTTGTGGAGCTGGAAGGCAGTGGGGTGATAAAGGATCCTCTTCTGGGCCAGTAGGCCCTCAGCATGAGATTCTTTATTTTCACTCCTTTCTAACTCCCATCGGAGTCTGCGGGAGTTCTACGGTGGGTGGGACCACATAATGTCTGACCAGTGGGTATTAAAAATCATTTGGTCAGGCTACGCTTTGGTCCTGCATTGTCCCATATGAGGCTTGGTTCCACTCGGACCAAGCAACAGGCTGTCCACAAGATCTTGCTCAAACTACAACTTTTGTGGGTGGAGGTCCCTATGCCTCTGTCAGAGTGGGCCATGGCAGTTATTACATTTATTTCATGGTGCCCAAGAAATATGGTTCCTTTTGTCCCATTTGAATCTCAACATTGTGAACCATTGTTTACGGGTGCCATGGTTTCACATGGAAACATTGTGATCCATTCTCACCGAGGTTCACCAGGGGGAGTACCTGTGTTCCTTGGATCTATTGGAGGCCTACCTACATATCTCCATTCAGGACAGGGATCAATGGTATCTATTCTTTTGTGTTCTTCAAGAACATTTTCAGTTCCATGTATTACCGTTCGGTCTAGCAATTGCACCAAAAGTATTCACTATGGTGATTGTTATGGTGGTTACAGCTCTCCAAAGCGAGGGAATTACGTATCTTGATGACTGTCTAATCTGAGTGCCATCTCGCGAAGAGGCGGAATGCGCAACTTGTCAAGTTGTGCAGCAGTTATATGGCTTAGGCTGGGTAGTCAATTTTGTCAAAGTACTCTACAGCTCCCGCAGTTCAAGGGGGCACGGTTAGACATATGGGTGAGGCATGTATTCCTCTTGGAGGAGAGAGTATGCAAGAGTTTCAGTCAGATTCAGGGTTTCCTGGAATTGCAGAGTCCCTCTGTGTGGTATTAGTGGCAAATGCTCAATCTGATGGCAGTGATTCTAGATTTGATGCCTTGGGCCAGAGCTTGCATGTGCCCACTTCAAACATCTCTCCTGATTCGTTGGTCCCCGTAATCATAGGACTATGGGGTTTGACTCTCTTTAGACCAGTCGGAGTGCCAGTTGCTTCTCTAGTGGCTATTTCCTTCCTATTTGTTGAGGAGAGTCAATCTGACCACTTTGTCCTGGATCTTGGTCACAAAAGACACGGGTCTCAGATGGTCCAGGGAACTTGGTCCTCAGAGGAGGCCTCATGGCCCATCAACCATCTGGAAACCAGAGCAATCCACCTGGCTCATCTTCATTTCCACCTGTTACTCTGGGGGAGGGCCATTCAGGTCCTCTTGGACAACCCCACAGTGGTGGCATATGTCATTTGACAGGGGAGAACCAGGCGTCACAGTGTTTACTGGAAATGTTGCTCGTTTTCCTGTAGGTGGAGAGGAATCTCTGGCTCTTTTTGACCATGCTTGTAACCAGTAAGGAGAAGGTCCAGGCTGAAATAAGCTAGAGCCAGGGAATGGGAGCTGAGCAAGGAGCCCTAACCAGAGGGGAAACTCCTGTATGTCTTCTCTCTGTGGACACTCATAGGCTTACTGCTACAATAGATAGAGTTGGAGAGCATCTGTGTCATACTGGTTGAGCCAGACTGGCCACGCAGGCTCTGGTATGTGAATTTTCTCTGTCCTCAGGTGGGCCAACCCTTACACATGGGTTTTATGGCTCAGAGACTCGTAGTCATGGAGGATCCAGCACACTTCTGTCTTATGGTTTGGCTCTTGAGCAGACACGGCTCAATAAAAAAGGCGACTCTTTAGCAGTAGTTTCCATGCTGCTAAAGTCCCAGAAGTGGTCCACTTTTTGGCTTACATTCAAATGTGGCAGTTATTTGAGCAGATCTGTAAGTCCAGGATGGACTCCCCCTAAAAAGCTACTATCTCCTGTATCTTGGTTTGTCTTCAGGGAGATCTAGATAAAAGGCTTGCACTGAATTTCTTAAAGGTGCAGGTTGCTCTGTTTCTTGCTACCGGGTGCCCATAGCGGGTGTCTCTATCATGGTTCACCCGGATGTGTCCTGATTCTTGAGGGGCAACAAAGGCTGTGGCAACTTTTCTGGCCTATTGTTCCCCATAAGATCTCACCCTAGTGTTGAAAGCTCTAATGGGAGCCCCCTTTTAAGCCTTTGAAACAGCGTTTCTTGAAGGATCTGCCATTGAAGATGGCATTTTGGGTTGCATTGTTCCATACAGTGGGTGTCAGAACTTCAAGCTCTTTCTTGCCAGGACTGCTTTCTAGTGATCTCTTCAGAAACAATATGTTTTGACTGGTGCCTTCCTTTCTTCCAAAGGTGAATTCCAGTGTTCAAATCAGTCAGTCCTTTTCCTTTCCAACCTTCCTGCGGGAGGAGTGTGGGCATGAGTATTGTTCTCCTAGGTGTTTGGACGTGCGGAGGGCTGATTCTGCAGTATTTATGAGTCACTAATGATTTCCGTACATCAGCCAGATTGTTTGTTTTATTTGGGGATCTACGTAAAGAAGAGGTGGCCTCTCAGGCCACTCTAGCTCGTTGGATAAAGGAGACGATTGGTTCAGCTTTACTCCGGAATTGGTGCATGCACACTCCACCAGGGCTCTAACTGCGTTCTGGGCAGAGGTGCATGCACTTGCACCAGCCAATATTTGCAGAGCAGCTGCTTGGTCTTCTCTGCATTTCTTTTTGAAGCATTGGCGGTTGGATGTGATGGCGCAGGAGGAGTCCGCTTACGATGTGGGGGTTCCTAGGGCAGTCCTCGCTTACTTCCACCTGGGTAAAGGAAGCTTTGGTGCTTCCCACTGATCAAGGTCTGGACTGGTGTAGCAGAATGAGACGGAAGGAGAAATTTCCCATACCTGTCAATAATTTCCTTGCCATTAGTCCTACCAAGCCAGTCCAGGACCTACCCAGGAAGTGAGACTGTATCAGTACAGACTGTTTAGTTCAGGGAGCCGGTTGACCATTTTCTTGGTTGTTTTTCCTGCTTTCCTTCCATTGAAGGTTGCAGGAAATGTCTCAGGATTCTGATTGAAATGTGATTATTCTTTAATGGAGGGGGTGTGGGCCATAGCCCTGACAGAAGGTTACTGGCTCCCTGCTGCCGGTGATGTCACAGAGGAAAACAATGTTATCTGCCTCCAACTGCTGGTAAGGGAGAATAACCCACTGGTCAAGGGCTGGACTGGGGTAGCAGGCCTAATGGAAAGGAAATTAACAAGGGAAATGTCTCTGCGTGTGAGATGTAGAAATAAGGATAAACAACAAACAGGTGTTAGGTGATTCCTATTTATTAGATTAATTCGATACATCTGTGACAAGGGTTTATGCTCCATTCATCAGGTCAGTGAAGAAACAGTGCAGTTGCACTGGGTTTAAATAATGCACTCAGCTAGGCATGAGGTTATTGTCTCTGTCACCTCTGTCCTTCTTCCTCTTCCCCCATCCCTTTACTGAGCTGTAACGGCATATGCAATCACATGCCTAGCTGGCTCTGTATTGTTTAACCCCAGTGTAACTGTACCGTGTCCTCGCTGACCTGATGAAGGGAGCATGGTTCTTTAAAGCTAGTCACAGTTGTATTGAGCTAGTCCAATAAAGAAGGTAGTGATGTGCCTTTGTTTTCAAACATGAAAACACCAGTGAAAGAAGTTGTTTCAGTTTGTGCCATTTGAAAATGAAAAGAAATGCAAATGAAATTTCATCTTAATTTTGCTTAATTTTTTTGTTTTAGCCTGCACAATTTGCAAGCAGCATGCACTAAATCAGGAAGGAAACAAAATGAAAGAAAAAAAATGGCACAAGAAAACAATATATCCCTCCATCACCCACCCCCCACTCCAGTAATGACACAAAAAAACATTTTTAGGGCTGGACACCCGACTTGTTTCTTGACCCTTATTCCTACATAGTTAAGAGGACTAACATGGCAATCACAATGCTCTGCTTGATATACTATATAGAATTTTTTTCTATTCACAGGACTTAGGTTATATGAGTGACTGGCACATAAGTGCTGTGCTCCATTTACGTCACAAAAACTCTGTGTGAAAAGTCTCTTATTGGCAGTCATATAGCAAAGCACAAGCACCACTTAATGGGACTGCCGGAGAGAGGAGATACATGACTAGAACAGGATAAGATGCAGATGTATCAAAATTATTGCCCATGTAATGAAATGTAATAGTTTTGTCAAAAGCATACTGTAGTCGAAATCTATCATGATGCATCAGAGCACACAGAGGCATGACAGAGCAGAGATTTTTTAAGCAACAGAAGATGCTTGTTGATTACACACAGTGAAGAAATGGCTAGAGAAATATAAAAAGCCAAAGTAGAACTGTAAGTAATAGATAAAAGAAATGCATTTAGAAATAGTATTTATTTATTTAAAAACTTTTATAGACTACCTTCCGGCCAAGTGGCCAATCAAAGTAGTGTACATCACATTAATCCTTTGCAAAATTAGCAACATCTTAAAATAACAAAACACACAGTAAATGCATGTGACAAGGACCACAGTCCCACCATTAATGAGACCAGAGTGAACTCTAAGTTAAGCTATGGAGAGAAGGTCAGAGCATTGGGAGGTGGAGTCTGGAATGGCCGTTGGCCTGAGAGTCTATTTAGGAGCTCTCCAAACTTGAGCTCAGGAATAAGCTCCTTTAGGTTTTCAAAGAGTGCAGAAGTATAGAGAAGTTCATCTTTTGTTGTTTTTCCATGCCTAGTCAGTAAGGGCAGACTAGCCAGCCTGTGGGTCCTGACTAGGGTCAGGAAGGATTTCAATACCTGGGAACTCTCCAGATTTGGCCTGGAGACTCCAGAATTCTAAAAGAATTACCGGGTCTCCAGGCTAATACCGGAAATCTTCGGGTGCTGCAGCAAAACCAATCTGCTTGGACCCGGAAAGAAGAAAGGAACGTCATTGGTCTTGCGTCGCTGAAAAAGGAGGAACTCGACAGTGATTTCTACCATCTCCGGACCGTTTTAACTCTTAACTTCGCTTCCTCATGACACAACCTGCTCCTGCACAGCCTGTTTCCTGTATCCAGCCACTTGCCCGCCCCATCCTGTTTGCCTTGGCCAATCGACATTGCAGTTTCCTGCCCGTGCATCAAACAAGGAGTAAGAAACAGGCAGCGTCCACTTCTATAGCATAGGAGGAGAAGGAAGAAACTGTGCTGCTCCAGGAGCCCAAGATAGAGTCTGCTGCTGCTAGTGTGTTTTGAAAGGGGGGGAGAGAGAATGAATGAGCAGGTCTGTGAGAGTGAGTGAGTGTGTATTTGTGTAGGAAGAAGAGATCTGAGAGTGTATGTAGGAGAGAGCTGAGTGCAAGTGAGCATGGGTGTGAAAGTGAGTGGGCATGTGTGTATGGAAGAGGGAGAGATGTGAGTGAGTGTGTGTGTGTTGGTAGGAGAATGGCAGAAGTAAAGGTGTAAATGGACATGTGAGAATGTGAGAGAATGAGCAGTGAAAGTAAGTGTGAACATGTAAGAGTGTTTATGAGAGCAAATTTGTGAGCATCCGGTCCCAGTGTTTTGTTTGCTCTCTCTCTGTTCCCCCCCACCCATCCCACTAATACATGGTAATCTCAGGGTGACTGGAAGTAAAAAATTCCCAGGTATGAGGATTTCTTTTCCCAATCCAGAACCTGGCTGGTTAAGCTTCCCTCTGGGTCTATTTTCAGGGATCTTTGATATTTTTATTAGGAGCCTCACCGGACACCTGGGCCTGTCTTGCATACAGGGATTGGGGAACCCTGACTGTGTGAGCTGCCCAGGGATAGGGAAGGTAAACCCCTGAAGTGGTGGTGACCTGCTGTGAGGAGGGGACTCTGCTGTTTTGATTCTGTTCCTTTTGGGGGAAAGAATACCTTTTGTTAGAAGATCCAGGAGGAAGTTTGGTTGCCCCTTCCTTCCTGTTTGAAGCAAGAGAACTTCTTGTTTCCAATAGGATTCATTCCCATCAAGGATCCACAAAGAGAACTAAAGAGACTGTGTAAAATACAAGAAGATCCAGAAAATCTCCTAACCGTGAGTAAAGGAAAATGCATCATTGGAAGCACCCATCCGGTGTTTACCACCCTGGAGAGAGAACAGGAGAATTAACTCTCGGTGCCACAGACTGTTTTGCAAGTAAATATTGGTTTTGGAAGGGGTTTTGCCCAGCTTAAAAGACCCTGCCCATTTGGGAGCTCCACTTAATTAATCCGGGAGAGTGAGAGTTTTCCCAGGTTCCTGAAAGAAGTGAGTCCTGCACAGATAGAGGAAAGAGAATGTAAAGAAATTGAGAAGATAATTCTGTGGTGCTGCAGTTTGAGTTTTGTGCCATTCATCATAAGTATTTACAGAGAAGACTTTCATTTTGGACACTGCCGAAGGGGCTCCAGAGTATTTATTTTGTGCTCACTGCACCCACATAAAAGACAGATATCCTCCCCAGGGGAATAAATGCAAACAAAAGTAAATGTGTAAAGAAGCCATCCCATCACTTGGGGACCTGAAAGGACTCCGTTCAACCCCCAATCCAATGAATCCACATCTGGGGAAGCGAGGGAGACAGAACAGCTAGCCAGGGAGAGGTTCCAGCCCTGAAGAGTAACAAATAAGTGTAGGTACCCACGCGTGCAGAAGAGGCACACCGGGGTGGGCTTACTTTCAACATATTCCAGATCAGCCATCCTCACCTTTAGGGAAAAGCCATGGTTTCAATTTATTTTTTTTCGAAACGGAAATAATCTTGCTCAAAACGCATTTCCAGTGGTAACTGATTACAAAAACATGGGAACAACCACTGAAAACATCCTCACGCTCACTCGTGCCCCTGCACCTCTTTACAAGTTGGAATTCTGAGTAACGCTCCCTGACCACTGTTCCCTCTAAGCTGAGCACGTGAGCGCACGCACAGAGCCTGTGAGTTCTGCATTCATGGCAAAACATAGCGCACACAAGACGTCCTTATATTATTTGCATTGTACTGGCTTGTAACGTGCAAATTTGAACTCAGCTTATAAAAATTTGCACAAAAGAACATTTTTGCGCTCGTAGCCTTTCAAAACTTTGAAGGAACATTGTCCATGGCTGGATCTTAAAATCCAGCTTGACTGATTCTTTTCTAATTTCTTTCTGAGATTCTCAGGCCCATCTCCTCTCAGCACTTTGAATGCCAATATTAAGATTTTAAATAGGACCAAAGCCTCAACTGGCAACCAATGGAGAGGAAAACAGAGTTGTACCATTGCAACTCACGGTTTGTAAGTCCTGACAAAAGTGCAATATAAAATTGATAACCAACTCACTGAAGCAAGGTTTCAAAGCAATATTGCAAAACGTGCCAGAGCCTAATGACTCAGACAAGGATGCAACAACAGGGAATAAGAAATATCCATTACAATAGGTCACCTATAATGACTTTCTACAGAGAAACACAAAATTGTGTTTCAATCGGAGACAACAAACATATGTAACACTGCAAACCACCTTGATTGTGATCAGAAAGATGGGGTGTAAATACAGGCAATAAATAAATGAATAAATAAATAGATGTTGTGGGGGTGGGGGGAGGGGTTATGAGGGGGAGGTGCTTAGGGCCGGATTTTAAAAGGGTTACGCGCATAAGGTACGCGCGTAACCCTTTTAAAACGACCCTGCGCGCGCCAAGCCTATATTGCATAGGCTTCCGGCATGCGCAAAGCCCCGGGACCTGCGTAAGTCCCAGGGCTTTCTTGGGGTGGGCATGTCGGGGGCGTGACGCGGTCAGCGCGTCATCCGGGGGCAGTGCTGCGATCGTGGTTTCAGCCCGGGGGTGTTCCGAGGGCGTGGCTGCGGCCTCCAGACCAGCCCCAGACCGGAACATGGCACGTGGCAGCCGGCCCAGCGCACGCAAAGTTACGCCTGCCTCAAGCAGGCGTAACTTGTGCGACAGAGGTGGGGGGGTTAGATAGGGCCGGGGGGTGGGTTAGGTAAGGGAAGGGAAGGTGGGGGGAGGTGGAGGGAACGGGCAGCGCGTGCTGGGCTCAGCATGCACAAGTTGCACAAATGTGCACCCCCTTGCGCACCCCAGATTTTATAAGATATGCGCGGCTACACGCGTATCTTATAAAATCCAGCGTACTTTTGTTCGCGCCTGGTGCGTGAACAAAAGTACATGCGTGCGCTGTGTTTTAAAATGTACCCCTTAGTCTCATCCAAGGAATGCCAACACATTGCTTGATGACTTTATGCTGGGGAGGGGTAGATTTACCCGCTCAGCAAATAAACTACCCAAAGTCCCTCAAAATTAAGAGTCACGTCTACCAGACCAGCGACTTGTCATTTTTACTTCTATTCAAGAATCCTTCAGCATTTTAAAGGTAAAAAATAATATTGCCTCTCTCGAAAACTAACCCAGGGCATTGTGATTGTGAAGACTAGAGGTCTTGAGTCCTGGAAAGCCACCACTACCACTCCAGGCATGCCCACATCTGACCTGATCTTTCATTATAAATGGCAACCAGCCCATCGTGACAACTCTGTAGAACACGAATACCAGCAGCCAATAGCTCATTAATCCCATTGTATGTGCGAACTGGATGACTCTGTGGATTGACACTGATTTGATACTTGTATTAAGAAGGTCGGTATATAAAAATCCTAAATAAATAAATAAATAAATAAATAAATAAATAAATAAGATAAAGAGCTTTTCTTTTCAAGGCCATCATTTCAAATCCAGCTATGGACCTTTATAACTGAAAGTCAGTACTACCTGAATGCTGTTTAGTGGCCTGTATGAAATCATTTTTTTCCTCATCTCTATGTGTCTTTAAATTTAAACTGATTAAAGCTAGGTTTCAGGTTTGGGATCTAAGCTAAATTGCTGAGTAAATGTAAATTTAATGAATGCTATTATGGTGTTTAAATTATTTTAATGTTTTATTATTTTGTTGGTTCTGTCTTTTTAAATAGTTTATTATGAATTTATTTATGTTAAACTGCATAGAATTTTGGATATGCGGGCTATAAAAATGTTAAATAAAACAAATAAATACATAAATACATAAATAAATAAAGTGAGCTTGTTTGGACAAGCTTGAAGCCAAATCAAAACTAGAGACTCCATTTTATTTATAGTGCAGTAAAAATCTACAAACTACATGGGTTCAGGGCTTTGGTTCAGGTTTTCAAAATGACTGATGTAACAAGAGAATAAGTCTCTCTTGGGACTTCAGCTATTACACTTCTGTGCCCACACTCTCCTGCTGGAAGTGCATGGAAGCAGTGATGGCGCTAGACCCTTGTTGGGAGAAATCAGGTTTTCTAGTTCTTGGCCCTTAAATAAATTTAGCTCTGCTAAATGTTGAAATTCTGAAAGCCTTATTGTTTCTTGTTGACCGAGTGCAGGAAGTAGAAGAGCCCCACCCCCATCCCCCAATCTATGTGTAAGGGTGCCCTTTTTCACCTCTCCTGATTCTGTCTGACTCCTGACAGGGAGAGGAAGGAAACAGCAACATCTTTTGTATCCCATCAGTCTCAGATGGGAAAATGAGATAGAGGGTAGTGGATTGAAAAAGATAAAGGTAAGTGGGATGAGGTAGGAAGGGACTGGATGAGGAGTGGAGCGAGAAGGGAATGGAGGGATAAGTAAAAACATGGAAGGTAGGAGGGGAGGGTAAGGGAGGAAATGAGAGGGAGCAAGAGTAAGGGTAAGTAATATGAAGGGGACTGGAAATGAAAGAGGAGAGTAAGGGAGCAGAAGAGAGGGAACAATATAGGGAAAAGAGCAAAAAATGGTGAAGAGGTAAAAGGCAAATTAATAGAAGGCAGAATGATGAAGGAATAATAACGGGAGATGTGGCAAAGAGATTATAGCATAGGCATTGGCAATAAAGAAACTCCTGATCAGTTTCAAGCCTCCATCAAATCTTGTATTAAAATTATTTGAAAGCATCATTCAACCTGTACGGAGGGTCCATAATAAACCTAAAACCATAAAGCATGGGATAGTATCCCAAAAGGAAACCCTAAACCTCTAATTCTGTAAACGAATACTCTGCATCCATAGAAACTCCCTAACAATGAGTTCACCAAATAAAAGAGAATATTACATTTCTGGTGCCATCTTAGTAACACCAACTCCTTCCACTTCCAAACATTTTGGGGCCAAGACATTAGGAGGATAACTTTAAAGCATGTGCCTACGCGCCCATATACACATGGATAAGGGCACGCGTGCTCATGCGCATGTATTTTATATCATGCGCGCAAATGTAAAATGATGTAAAAATACATATAAATCTACCCTACAACGTGCTCACATATCTAAGAGATACGCAGCATGCATTTTCAACGTAGCCGGATACGTTTTGGCTTATCTGGCAAAGCCGCCACTTAGACAGATCTCAAAAAACACTATTTATCCAGCTAAGTAGAGCTGTTTAAAATGTATCCAGCTATCCTCCTGGTTCTTCAGCCTCAACTCCACCCTATTTACCCACAGCCTCACACAGTCAGAATTTGACAGTAAACACTTTATTCTCACTTACACCAGATAATTAGCAGGTGTAAATATGCTAATTATGCTGATTTAGGAACCTCACTTTGGCAGGTTCTGAAATAGCAACTTGTATGTGTAAATGTTGGCCCCGCCCAGAAAGGCTCCTAGACCTCCCCTTTTTTCCCCCATTCACTGTTTTGCTCACACACACAAATGGCCGCATATGTGAACTCCTTATAAAATGTTTGGTATTCGTGCCCAGGCCACATACACATACACATGTATGTGGCCCTTTTTGTGCGAATGTCTGTTTAAAATGCACCTTTACATTAATCAATAAGCGGGCAACACTCATAAACCATTTACCTGCATAAATGTATGCATGGTGATGAACAAAGTGCATAATTTTAGTGAAACGTAGGTGGCCCAAGGGTGTGTTTAGGATGGGGGAGGAAAATAACATATGTAGATTATATTTTCAAATCTGTGCATTATTTGCATATGTGCATAAAAAGGAGGCGCTAATCTTTGAGGGTATATTTTCCTGCATCAGTTTTAACAGGAAACTGTTTGGGACATGTACCAAAAAAAATGTTCTGTTCAGTTTTGTTTTTTTTTTCATTTTGAGCATGTGTGTGTGTGTGTGTGTGTGGGGGGGGGGGGGTTAGTTTATTTAATGTTTATTTTGATTCTGTGTGTTTTCTGCACTTTTTCACCAATAACCTGGGGCCAAGCACAGTCTGGGCTGGGCTCAGCTGAATCCAGCTGGGTGCCTCCAGGACCCCTCAGTGACACCCCCCCCCCCCACAAAGATGCTGAAGCCTGGGCTGTGCTTGCTCCCCCCCCCCTCCACTTACCCCTTCTGTGGGGGACTGCATCCTCAAAAGGTAAGGTAGCAATCCTTGGTCACTCCTGCCTTGCCAACGACCCTTTAAAAATGGCATTGGCCAACCTTGAGACTGACGCCAAGTGGGACATCAAAATAGCCTTGGTCTGAGCGCTAGCCGATGCCATTTTGTTGTGGGGCCAAATAAACGTGCAGCAGTAAAACAGAATGGCACTGGCTGGCTATGAGATTAGTACAATTGTGATGTCACACAGCCTTAGGGCTGGCCGGTGCCATTGTTAACGGGATGTGGGCTGGGCAGGAATGACTGGAAATGGCTCCTGCCCCTTTTGGGAAAAGAGACTTTACTGAATATTTTCAAAGCAAACTAATGCACAAAAATAATCTGGTTATTGGCCGAGTACGCAAGTTTATCAATTGCTAATGTCAAAGCCCTAAGTGATTTACACATCAACATACATAATAAAAAAGACATTACAATAATAAATATCAATATAAATAACTACATACAGAAGGCAATTCTGCTTTTCTAGGATGTCCAAACAGGTGATCTTAGTAGCGATGGCTTTCCAGACTTTCTGCTTTGTTGCACTGGACTTTCTTGTGAACTTCTTGCCATGCAGAATGTCGCATTTTTCTATCCGTGTCTCCAGCAGTATGTCACTTTCCTTGTTGGTGAACTGTTGTCTATGCATTGGATACTATGTGGCAGGGGAGGCATGGTGGCCTGTCGCCTAGTGTGGTACTTGTGGCCTTTGGGTCACCTGAAAGGATTATGTGCAGCTCCCACTTCCCTCCCCCTTTCCCCCCTCATCCTTCGCTGATGTCTTCTCTACTTCTCATAGTCACTTCAGCCTCTCCTCCTTCCTTCTCCACTCCTCCTCTCCACTGCTCACTTGCCTGCTCCTTCACCTCCATACTTTTCCCCCTCAGGGTGACCACCTTTGATCCTGCTGCTTCCTATTCATTCTCCCAGTGCTAGAATTACTTCTTTTCTCCCTCCTCCAGCTCTGTCCCTCCTGACTCCTTAACCCGCTCTTGCTGCCCTCATAGCCATGCCTTTCTGAGTATGTTTACGCCATTTGCACTCCTTACATTCCCCTTATCATCCGCAAACATCCAATCAATTGCACACAGCATTTGGGCCACACTCACACATATTCCTGCCATTCATCTCTATGAAAAAATACTAACTAGACCTGAACAAGCACAGACCCACTTAGCCACACACTTGTGTGCAGGCACCCACTCAGAAGGTGTAGCAGGAAGGGTAACGCAAATGGTAACAAAGGCACAACCAGACAGTGCATTCCCGAAGTGACTCAAGACACCAAAGACTTACCTCAACTTTTCACTACCTCTTTTACTAAACCTCAATTCCTAAGTCAGCTACTGTCCTGGTTTCTCTCAACACTGATTCCACTGGAACATGCAAAGTTCCTTCCAGGGGTGGGAGAGTCAAGAAACAAGATACATGCATTCATGCATGCAAAGCTGCAGATTACACAGATATGTTGAAAAGGGTCTTCGAGCATTTGAACCATGCCCATGCAGCTTTTCTTTTGCATCCAGTGAGCAAAATAATTTTTCTCAACATTAAACCTAGGTTCCTATAGGCCATCAAAAACACAGTACATTGCATTGCAATTCAGTATTGTAAATCATAGAACCAATCTTAAACAACAACTTTACAAATGCTCTAACAAATATTTTACATCTTCCTTCAGCCTCCCTCCACCATATCTAACTGATTCAATTGTCCCAGTTCTCGCATGAATGCTATACTTTAAAAAAAAAAAAATCAACTAATCTAACATAGCGAATAGCTATCAATCTTTCTATATTATATATTCTCCCATAACCGCTTATTTAACTCAAGGGGGGTGAACTTTTCTCCAATGTGCAGCTATTTCACACCTTGCTGCTAATAATAATAATAGGCAGAGAGGCTTCCTCAATCAGCACGCTAAATAAGATAAACTTAGGGTGCCATTCCACCTGTGTATTTGTTATATCTTGAATGAGTTTCTGAATTTGTTTGCAGAACAGAACAAACACTGTACAGCGCCACCAAATATGGCCCTTCACACCCATAATCTCGCTAGCACAGATTAGATACCTTTGTGTACAATTTTTGCAATCTCTGGGGTGTAAGATACCAACTAGTATACTTTGCATGCATTCTCTGTCAAATGAGCAGATATAGATACTTTAGCCAATCTTGACCGTATCTCCCAGTCCTCCTCCTGGATAGATTTCCCATCTTCTTTCCAAGTTAATTCATGTTTATGTTTCCCCACTAGCCCAAAGAGCAATATTTTGAAATACACCTCCACCTTAGAAACCCCCCACAACCCCATATCTATACAGCCAAAATAAAACATCTTTTGAGACTCTAGTGGTTTCTGCCACCCAGTGAAGTGCAAGAACTTTCTCTGGATCTTGTTGAGCATTTCCTTTGGAATTGAGAAAGGCAGGGTTTGAAATAGGCAGCATAATCTCAGTGGCATATTCGTTTATAGCGTAGCAGTTCTGCCATCCCAAAATAGATTAAATGAATCTCAAGTCCTCAGATCCTGAAGAACCTCAATAATCAAGGGAGTATAATTATCCTGCACCACTGTTAGCTACTATCTTTATCTCTAGATATTTCCATTCTTCAGAAGTCCAATGAAATGAGAAGTCTTCTGTAAATTTTCAACCATATTCTGGGGCACAGTTCTAGTAAGTATTTCTTACTTAGTCATATTCACCTTAAATCCAGTCACTTTTCCATAACTATGAAACTCATTAATTAAAATAGGAAATGACAGAATTGGATCCGTCAATATGAAAAGGGTATTGTCAGCAAACTGTGAGATTTTAAATTCACTCTGCCCTAGCTGTATATCTGATCTGAGTTGCAAAGCGTTCCGTAACTAGAGCAAAAGGCAACAGAGCAAGGGGACACCCCTGTCTAGTTTCCAGTGCAAAAACATACAAGAAGCTGCCATTAACTTCCACACAGGCTTCAGGAGCAGAATATGGATTTTTCACCCAGGTTTAAAAATTAACCCTCAGGCCCACTTCGTTTAAGAGTTTAAACATAAAAAGCCAATGCACTTGATTGAAAGCTTTCTCAGCATCCAGTGCTAACAGTAGTGAAGGGATCTTCCCTTTCTGAGCTTCCCAAATTAAACTAAACACCCTCCTGACATTATCAGATGTCTGGTGGCCAAGAATAAATCCAGACTGATCTGAACGTATCATTCCATTACTGCACTGGCCAACCTATCCGCCAATATTTTGGCCAAAATCAATCTATAATATTCACAAATGGCTTTCTCTTTCCCATCCTTCAGCAGGACTGTTATGCCCGCTATTCACATGAAGGAAGCAAGCTCAGCTTCCTTGCAATAGATCATTAAATGCTGTTTTTAAGGGACCCACAAATCACTTGCAGAAACGAACAGTATAGACATCCAAGCCCGGTGACTTATCCCTTAAGATTTTCTATAAGCATGCCTCTCTGTAATCTCAGCATATAGGTTAACCTGCTGCTTCTGCATTAAGTGTAGGCATTGTTACACCTCCCAGATAAACATCAATGTCCACCCTCTCTATAGATTCACTCTAACGTACATAAATCTTGATAAAACTCTCTAAACCTCTTCAGGATCTCTAACAGGATCAAAAACCAGCCTACTCCCTCTACCCTGTATTTGAGTAATTTGTCTTTGCGCCACATTTTTATGCAATTTACAAGCCAACATTTTGAAAGCTTTATTCCCATACTCAAAATATTTTTTTTTATTTTACCAGCTGCATTTGGTGATCAATTCAATCTAAGGGAAAGAGCTTTCAATTTTCCTCTTTCTTGCTCCAATTTCTTAAACACTCTCTGAGAGCCAGTTTGTTTATGCTGATCTTCCAATTTCCTGACAGACTGCTGCAGTTGAGCAGTTTGTTTATTCTTTTTGTGTGCCCTCCTAGCAGCCTAAGTTATGAACTTCCCATGCACCACTGCTTCTAATGCATCCCACACCAAGGTTGGGCGCACACTACCAGTATCATTAAACTGCAAGTAATCCCTAATTTCTTTTTTCCATAGCCATGCTCACTCGCTTGAGTCTGAGGAGGACATCGTTCATCTTCCAAAATTGTCTAATAGCCCCTCAACTTGGCCCCAAACAAGGCATGATCTGTCCAAACTATTGGTTCTATGTCTGCATGCAGAAACTGACCCATAAAGGAGTCTATCAGAATAAGATCTATCCTGGAGTAGTAGAAATGCATTTGAATAGAAACATATATAGAAACATAGAAACATAGAAATGACGGCAGAAGAAGACCAAACGGCCCATCCAGTCTGCCCAGCAAGCTTCACACATTTTTTCTCATACTTATCTGTTTCTCTTAGCTCTTTGGTCCTATTTCCCTTCCACCCCTACCATTAATGTAGAGAGCAGTGATGGAGCTGCATCCAAGTGAAATATCAAGCTTGATTAGTTAGGGGTAGTAAGGGAAGTAACCGCCGCAATAAGCAAGCTACACCCATGCTTATTTGTTTTACCCAGACTATGTTATTCAGCCCTTATTGGTTGTTTTTCTTCTCCCCTGCCGTTGAAGCAGAGAGCTATGCTGGATATGCGTGAAGTATCAGTTTTTCTTCTCCCCTGCCGTTGAAGCAGGGAGCTATGCTGGATATGCGTGTAGCATCAGTTTTTCTTCTCCCCTGCCGTTGAAGCAGAGAGCTATGCTGGATATGCGTGAAGTATCAGTTTTTCTTCTCCCCTGCCGTTGAAGCAGGGAGCTATGCTGGATATGTGTGAAGTATCAGTTTTTCTTCTCCCCTGCCGTTGAAGCAGAGAGCTATGCTGGAAATGCATTGAAAGTGAAGTATCAGGCTTATTTGGTTTGGGGTAGTAACCGCCGTAACAAGCCAGCTACTCCCCGCTTTGTGAGTGTGAATCCTTTTTTCTTCTCCCCTGCCGTTGAAGCAGAGAGCTATGCTGGATATGCGTGAAGTATCAGTTTTTCTTCTCCCCTGCCGTTGAAGCAGAGAGCTATGCTGGATATGTGTGAAGTATCAGTTTTTCTTCTCCCCTGCCGTTGAAGCAGGGAGCTATGCTGGATATGTGTGAAGTATCAGTTTTTCTTCTCCCCTGCCGTTGAAGCAGAGAGCTATGCTGGATATGCGTGAAGTATCAGTTTTTCTTCTCCCCTGCCGTTGAAGCAGAGAGCTATGCTGGATATGGGTTGAAAGTGAAGTATCAGGCTTATTTGGTTGGGGTAGTAACCGCCGTAACAAGCCAGCTACTCCCCGCTTTGTGAGTGTGAATCCTTTTTTCCACATTTCCTCTTGCTGTTGTAATGTTTGCAGGTAGGATTCAAAGCTCGCCACCCTTCAATCAACTCTAGGATATAAAATAGAAAATAGACTGTATAAGATAAGTCTGTATTTCTTCTGGGGACTGCCTGACTGAACGGAATTAGCTAATTCTGGTTTAACTGTAAGATTAAAGTCACCCCCCCCTCCCCCCATTATTACCTTACACTGAACAAAAGATACAAGCTCTCCATCAAAAAATAATCCTTGCTCACAATTGGGAGCATATAAATTCACCAGTCAGCTTCATTACCTCAGTTTCACGCCAGAGCAATCCTCTGCCTAACTCCACTGCTTGCATTAATCATGCTACCACCACTATTATCCAAAATCATCAAATGCAGCTACTCATGGCATGCCTGTTTGCCAGCGGCACCCACTTCCATTTATAGAGGCCCTCTGGGCAGACCAAGCCATTTTGGCATTGCTTTCATTAGGCCCTGGCTGAATATCAGAAGATAAGCCTGCTTTAATCAGAGCGTTTTCAGCCTCTCCTACAGTACAAAATCTAAAATTGGAGCCACTAACATTAAAGGCCAGACCAAATGGGAAGAGCCTTTCATCTCCCTATGCTTCCTAAGAGTCTTGGGGGATAAATTATTGTGATCACAAGCCTGGGGTGATACGGGCATGAATCCCTGGGCCAAGAGGGAGTTGGTACAACCAGTGGGGAGGAGTCCCATGGATACCCACCATTGGCAGGCGAGGCTGGAGAAGGCCTGAGACCCTGCTGGGGCTTCACTAATACCAGTTCTCATTCCCCTCAGGTTGAGCCCTTGGGTACAAGGGCCGGCTGGACTTACGTTGGGTCTCAGGGATCGAGTTGGAGGATACCGTAGACATGCATCTGGGGCTGGCTCTGGAAGGGCAGATAGCTGATCTTGAGGCCTGGTATCACGCAGATCTAGGCAGATGGTGAATCTAGTAGTCAGGCAGGCAAGGGTCTTGGCAGGCGGCGAGTCTCGTAGTCAGGCAGGCAAGGGTCTAGACAGGAACCAGAAGCAAGACAAAGTGCAGGAACAGGCTTCCAAGTCAGGACGCAGAAGCCAAGTAGCCAAGGCAAGGCTTGAGTAGCAGACCATGCCTTAAATAGTCTGAGGCCCAGAAGGGGAGGCCCTGACTCCTCCCACGGTGGTTCCTTTAAATAGGGACAAGTGGTGCTCATGTAGGAGGCCGGGGTAAACTGGCAGGCCTGAGCAGGGCCCGACCGCATCCAGGCCAAATCGCAGTGTTGGCGAGGGAGGCCCGGCAGCAAGGCAGCGCGGCAGGGTGTGCTGGCAGCGGTTTCCTGCCTCCGCGAGGCTCCCAGGACTGTTGAAGGAGGCACAGAAATGCCGGTAGGTGCAGGGGGCTGGTCACGGACCTCCGCAGCCAGCTCCCATAACATGGGGTCTTCCCATACAAAGGATCCAAGATTCCTTTCTTTAGGAAGGGAAGTCACAAAGGTAGAACAACACATTCCAAAGCAAGTTATGTACACTATCAGCCATGTAACCCTTGGACCCTTTCTGCTCAACACCTCTCAGCCTCTATTCAACTCCCTTTCTCTACCGGATAGCTTTCATCTGAGGTTGTGGGTTCCAATATGTGGGGATGAACAATAGTTCTTGTACCCTGCTTCTTTGCATTTTCAGCCCTGTTTCTGTCTTTATTTCATACCGTAGCATCAATATTTATACAGCATCTCAGCATCCAGTAAACATACAGCAGAGGAATTGTGGTTTCTAACTTCTTTACTGATAGCTTGGTTTGATGATTTAATAATATTTATACTTCTCACATTTGATTGATTAGCAGCAATAAATAATAAGACAGTAGATAGAATAAACTTGTGACTCCAATTCTTGATAAAGTCTTCACTTCTAATAGAAGTACTATATATTTACAGAATTCCTTCTAGTATCCAATTCCTTAAATGTCTCAGATTATGCAGATTAAAGTTAGTTTCATCTTCTTTCACTTCCCCAATTTATTTTTTTTGCCTCTTCCCATGGGAGGTGGTTAGAATATACACACAGTCCCAATATTTAATCAGAACTCAATCCCAGATTTAATACTTTTTCCAGCAATCCTCTTTGAATGGGTTTAAGCTTCTTATGCAGCACCGGAAGGGTACTTTACTCTCCCTTTTATTTTCCTGAATTCTTTCCACTCCTTAGATAGCATCGGGTGGGCACTACTCATACCTTTTTCCCAATAGCAACAAGGTTTTTGTTGCCTTTATGCTGCATCTTCTTTGTTTCTCCTATCAGTGCCCTTTACTGGGATCCCTTGCTCTAGATGGAATTGGTAACTCCTCTGCATCTTTCTGAAGGAAAGACTCTCTCTTCAATAGGTTTAGAATGCTTACACCAGATTCCTGAAGTGAAGAAAATATTAGAGGAACCCATAAAAGTTGAAAAATTAAGCAAGAAGCAGGATGGGTGGAAAAAAACTGTATCTCCAGCAAAAGAGATAGCTCAAAACAGTTAATGCAAAAATATTCTTCCTCTGCAGCAGGTCACTGTCACTATATATATATACTCATTAGAATATATATCACAAGCAGGTCTTCCTTACCCCACATCCAGCCTTGAATACAGGAATGCCTCCATGCACTGCAACAAGGGAGATGAACTCTCACAGGGAAATCTAAAAAAAAAATCGGTTTAAAAGACCCAAACAATCTTCAAAGATAGATAGATGAGTCAATGGGAACTTCTTTATTCCTTTCCCATAAATTAGAAGAAATATTACACAGCAGGAAGCAGCAAGCTCCTGATCACTTGAAAGTCTAGCTACAAATCCACGAGGATGGCAGGTGCTTTGGGATAATAAGCAGCTAGCACATACCAAGGGAATGTTCCCACATAGGGGAGCAAAACCCAAACCTCTCACACTTATTTAGGCACAAAACCTCCCCAGTAATTTGGTACACTCCTTTTGGTTAGGGAAACCAAGGGTTCCCTACAAGCACAATATGAGGAAACTTGTACAGTTCTTGTTCTCCATCTCTCGGTAGTGCCTTGCAGATTTTTATAGTTATTTCACAGCTATCCTCATACTTACCAATTTCAGGTAGGCCCTAAATCTGAATATTATTTCACCTTGACCTGTTTTATAGGTCCTCCAACTTGTCCTATATGCCCATTTTGCTTCTTCCAGCTCACAAGTGGCTTTTCTCATTTCTACAATCTGTTCGGCCTGATCTTCTAGCCTCTGTTCAACCTCATCAATCCTGCCTCCAATTTCAGTGATACCTCCCTTTATGTCAGATACCATTTCCAATATCTCCCCTTTCGCCAGCGCTAAATGAGTTTTTAGTTTTTTTGAACCATTCTCTTACCTCCAAGCAGCTTCTCTCTTCCTAATCACAACTCCTCTTGAGACTTTCATCCTCCTCCTCCTCCTCCTCTGAGCCTGGCAAGGCCTGTTCCTGTGCAGCCATGCTTTTCCCACCCTGCCTCTGGCTCATCTCCCCTGCCGCAAAATAACTTTATATCTCCACAGCTGTCTGGAAAATGGCCCTGCCACTGGATCAACACAAGCAATGTCTTACAGCAGCCAAAGATTTTTCTTTCCAAAAGGCAGCAAATTAATTTTGATAGCATTTGGCGAGGGCTTCATCCTCATGCAGTCATCTTGCGTGATAATGTCACTTCCTCCCAGTAAGCACAGTTTTAATAAATGCAGAATAATCCATGCAAGTCTTCCATTAAAAAAAAAAAAAAAAAAAAAAAGCTATGTGGGGTCCTACATGGCTTTAGTGAATGTACTCCTTTCTGAAATAACACAAAAACCTGCATAGTAGGTTTGCTGTTATGCAGCACCAACTCCCAGCATTTGAATAGCAACAACCTGTTGGAGTCATTTTTTGTTACTTTTGCTGGGAGTGATATATAGAGGGTAGGCTGTATGGATTCAGTTTTTACTCAGACACAGACTAGTCTGAAGGCCACAGACCAACCTCTGACTGAACTCCTGTTTACTGCCTTGCACTGTGAAATGTTTACAAACAGACGAGTCTGTTTATTTACAGGCCGATTCAGAAAAACGCGCGGGAGAGCAGGCGAGCGCCCGCTCTCCCGGCGCGCGCACAGGCCACTCTCCTGAGCGCGCGAGTCAGGAGGGTAGCCTATGCAAATTAGGGCCCGCAGTAAAAGGAGGCACCAGGGACACTAGCGCGTCCCTAGCGCCTCCTTTTTGACAGGAGCGGCGGCTGTCAGCGGGTTTGACAGCCGACGCTCAATTTTGCCAGCGTCGGTTCTCAAATCCGTTGACAGCCACGGGTTCGGTAAACGGATGCTAGCATAATTGAGCGTCCGTCTTCCGACCCGCAGGCTGCGAGCCGATTTTTACTTTTTTTTTTACTTTTGGGGCTTCCGACTTAATATCGCCATGATATTAAGTCGGAGGGTGCACAGAAAAGCAGTTTTTACTGCTTTTCTGTGCACTTCCCCAGCGCCGGCAGAATTTAGCGCCTACCTTTGTGTAGGTGCTAATTTCTGAAAGTAAAATGTGAGGCTTGGCTGCACATTTTACTTTCTGATTTGCGCGAGAATAACTAATAGGGCCATCAACATGCATTTGCATATTGCGGGCCCTATTAGTTTCGGGGGGGGGGGGGGGGGGGGGGGGGTTGGATGCACATTTTCGACGTGCTATTACCCCTTACTGAATAAGGGGTAAAGCTAGCGCATCAAAAACGCGCGTCCAAATGCGGGTTAACAGTACGCTCCACCGGACCAATCCACCAGACCAATCCGCAATAAGTGGAGTGAATAAATTAATATTAAGTGCTCGACACTTTAATATTGATTTTATACACTTCTTCTGGTGCCGGTAGTCAGTTTGGGAAAATGGATGCTGAATCAGCGTCCATTTTCCTAACCCCTGCTTGTGCGCTGGTTAGGAAAATGGGACACTGATAAATTCAGCATCCAATTTCTTAACCGGCGGACAGCCACCACAGCGGACCACTTTCCGGCTTGCGCTGTCAATGAGGCGCTAGGGGCGCACAATCGACAGCGCGAGCCCTAATTTAAATATTGCATCGCGCCCCCAGAAGAGGTGCCTGGAGGCGCGTTATGAAAGCGGGCGCTGAATACACAGCGCCAGCTTTCAGCGCAAGCTTTTTGCATCGGCCCCTTAGGTAGGGAACATCACTGCTTTCCCAAGCAGTTTAGTGTAAGAGCTAGAGAGAGGGAAAGCGCACCATGGATGTGATAGCACAGGCTGATCTTTTGGAAACATGTAAGATTATTTTTTACCAATACTTCTTCCATATGATCTGATTTCATTTGTTCTGCTGCGCAAATAAACTTACTTTTCTAAGTACCTGGAATCGTGATGTACTGAATCAAAGTTTGTGATTGGCTCTTTGTGTAGGGAATGAGTTCCCGGATTCACATCCCCAGGTGTAATCCCAGTAATTGTGTATGTTTATATTGGGCAAGCCCCTCAGGTAGCCCCCAGTGTAGACCTCAGTGAAATTAGCCCCCCCAGGTCAGAGCCCCTGGGCAGAATGCCAGTGTGCATGGGCTGAACTGAGAACACAACCCTACTCATAAAAAGGCAGAACTGTAAATATTACTATAGGTGCTTCAAAACCAATGCACCTATTCACAGTGCAGACTGAAAAGAACAAAAAAAAGCGAGACTGCTTTAGATCCCTGCACAGATCCTATGTGCTAGCAGAATACTTCATCTAATTTACACATGCAAAACATGGACAGACCCTTGCCAAATGCAGAGACCATAACTCAGAAATAGAAACAGGCAAAAAACAACCTGAAATGAAAACCCCAAGAAGCCAGATTCTGAATGCAGTGCAACACTGGTGAAAGAGAAAGAGAAATGCATACCACTTTGGGTTTTACCTTTACATTTCTAGGCTTTCTTCCTTGTGCCAGTTATTACAACATAATAGGGATGTGAATCGTGTCCTCGATCGTCTTAACGATCGATTTCGGCTGGGAGGGGGAGGGAATCGTATTGTTGCCGTTTGGGGGGGTAAAATATCGTGAAAAATCGTGAAAAATCGTGAAAAATCTAAAAATCTAAAAATCGCAAAACCGGCACATTAAAACCCCCTAAAACCCACCCCCGACCCTTTAAATTAAATCCCCCACCCTCCCGAACCCCCCCAAATGACTTAAATAACCTGCGGGTCCAGCGGCGGTCCGGAACGGCAGCGGTCCGGAACGGGCTCCTGCTCCTGAATCTTGTTGTCTTCAGCCGGCGCCATTTTCCAAAATGGCGCCGAAAAATGGCGGCGGCCATAGACTAACACGATTGGACGGCAGGAGGTCCTTCCGGACCCCCGCTGGACTTTTGGCAAGTCTCGTGGGGGTCAGGAGGCCCCCCACAAGCTGGCCAAAAGTTCCTGGAGGTCCAGCGGGGGTCAGGGAGCGATTTCCCGCCGCGAATCGTTTTCGTACGGAAAATGGCGCCGGCAGGAGATCGACTGCAGGAGGTCGTTCAGCGAGGGTTCCGGCGCCTCGCTGAACAACCTCCTGCAGTCGATCTCCTGCCGGCGCCATTTTCCGTACGAAAACGATTCGCGGCGGGAAATCGCTCCCTGACCCCCGCTGGACCTCCAGGAACTTTTGGCCAGCTTGTGGGGGGCCTCCTGACCCCCACGAGACTTGCCAAAAGTCCAGCGGGGGTCCGGAAGGACCTCCTGCCGTCCAATCGTGTTAGTCTATGGCCGCCGCCATTTTTCGGCGCCATTTTGGAAAATGGCGCCGGCTGAAGACAACAAGATTCAGGAGCAGGAGCCCGTTCCGGACCGCTGCCGTTCCGGACCGCCGCTGGACCCGCAGGTTATTTAAGTCATTTGGGGGGGGTTCGGGAGGGTGGGGGATTTAATTTAAAGGGTCGGGGGTGGGTTTTAGGGGGTTTTAGTGTGCCGGCTCACGATTCTAACGATTTATAACGATAAATCATTAGAATCTCTATTGTATTGTGTTCCATAACGGTTTAAGACGATATTAAAATTATCGGACGATAATTTTAATCGTCCTAAAACGATTCACATCCCTACAACATAACATACCAATCTTATTACCGAAAATGGACAGAGAGAATACAAGACATCCCCTAGATGAATAAATAGGAAAAACTCTATAAATGTCAGGAAACAGGAGAAACAGCAGCTGTAGCTGCAAAATAGCTCAGATCATGCCTCCTGGCCAGAAGCAAAATGGGGTTAATTTTCCAAATTTTAGTTGGTGCTTAATATATGTGTGGATTAGCCGAATGTGCTCAAGTGGATTTCCAGCAATGGAAAACTATGAGTGTACTCTCATGACCTGCATAAATCTGGCGGAATAATAGGGAACCCTTCTGGGGGGAGGATTAGATGTATGTGTATGCCTTACCATTTGGAAAGGTACACACATAGGAACCCCTACATTTACACCTCCTCCCCTCTATTTTGCATCTCCTAAACGTTTCTTTAACTGTATAAAATCTTTCTTATTGCATTTGGGTAGGTAATGTATCTGTGAAAACTGGCCTGCTTTGTGTTGGTTTAAAAGTGCATAACCACTTTGCAGGTCAGGGCTGCATCAAACATTTAGGCCAGTAAGATCAGGAATAATACTGAACATCACCAGAACTTTCTATTTGGTTACTCAAGATTGTTGCCTTGTGTATTGTTACGCTGAATTATAAATTGTAGTGATAGGCTGATCCAAGCCATATCCTTGCTTTTGTTATTCTGCTTCTTTACTTTCCTTTTACCACTTAATGCATTGCTTTGGCAATAGATGTACAAATTCATGTTAATAACTTTCCTGAATCTGAATTTAAGAGAGAGAGAGAGAGAGAGGTCAAAATCTTCAGTTTTCACCTCTTTCTAGTCTCCTGCAGCTGATGACCAACTTGTGCCTTACCAGAGTTTGGATCACTCATGGTTGCTTTGATCATCCATCAGCCTCAGCCAAACATACAGAAGTTAGAAGACTCCAGGATCGTCCTCAGAGTTCATTTTCATTATGATTGCACTCGTCTCAGTGGCAAAAGCCACGGGTGGTCTTGGGTGGGCCACGACCCACCCAGTTTGAGCATAGGCTCACTCAATCAGGGCACCCAACACCAAATGAGGCCTGGTCACTGTTGACTCCATCATTACAGTGGCTGAAGAACAAGAAACCCGACCTCGCCAAAGCAAGGCCGCCTCGGGAGCTCGTCCTTGTGGCGGCAAGAGGAAGCCAACCCCACCAAAGAAAGGCTGCCATGGGAGCTCATCTCTGTGGTGGTGAAGAGGAAACCCAACCCCACCGAATCAAGGCCGCCATGGGAGCTCATCCCCGTGGCGGCGAAGAGGAAGCTCGACCCCGCCAAAGCAAGGCCACCATGGGAGCCCATCTCCATGGCAGCAAAAAAGAAGACCCTCTGGAGTAAAGCAGCAGCGGAACTGGAGGCAATCCTTGCAGTGAAGGAAGAAGAGGTTTGGCAGTGAGGGCCGGTGCATGCATGTGAGAATGGGAGCCTGGGTGTGGGTGGTTGTGTGTATGAGAATGGGAGCCTGGGTGTGGGAGTTTGTGAGTGTGTGAATGGGA
The DNA here is from genome assembly GCF_901001135.1 of Rhinatrema bivittatum. Classification (NCBI taxonomy): domain Eukaryota; kingdom Metazoa; phylum Chordata; class Amphibia; order Gymnophiona; family Rhinatrematidae; genus Rhinatrema; species Rhinatrema bivittatum. The sequence continues at coordinate 47,007,341 of NC_042617.1, read as the reverse complement.
GCCTGGGTGTGTGAGTGAGAGCTTTTGTGTGTGGTAGAATGAGTGCCTGGGTGCATGAATGCGTGAGTGAGAGCTTGTGTGTGTGTAGTAGAATGGGTGCTTGGGTGCGTGAGTGAGAGCTTGTGTGTGTAGTAGAATGAGTGCCTGGATGCGTGAGTGAGAGCTTGTATGTGTGGTAGAATAGGTGCCTGGGTGTGGGAGTGAAGGCTTGCGTGTGGGGTAGAACATGTGAGAGCGAGAGCTTTTGTGTAAGGGAGTCTGTGAGAGAAAGCATGAGCCTTTGTGCGTGTGTGTGAGAGAGAGAGAGAGAGGAAGGGAAGAAGATAGGGGAGAGATAAGAAATGGAAAGAGAAGAGTGACCCTGGAGAAAGAATTCAGAAAAGTCTGACAAGGGGAAAGTGGAAAAAGAGACCAGGACAAATTGATTAGAAAAATAAAAAGATCAGACAATAAAAGTAAAACAAATATATTTTGAGAATTTGGCAATTGGAATATGGCATCTTTGGGTAAGTGTATTTCTTATAATTTTATATTTTGCTCTTTAGCATTCCACTGTTCAGAGTCTGGTTTCTTAGGCTTTCTATTTCAGTTTTGTTTTCATATTTCTATTTCTAATTTGTAATCCCTTATTTCTGTATTAGATAAGGGTCGGTCTATGTTCTGCCTGTGTGTGACTGAGGAATAACATTGCTGCTAGCATGTAGTTTCTCTATAGGAATTTGTAGCAGTCTGGCTTATTCTGTGTATTAATGTTCTAGGGCCTGGTGTAGTATTTGCATTGCTTATTTTTCATAAGGTTGCTGTTATTTGAGACCTGAAAGTCAGGGCTGTTATTATATGGCAAGGTTCTAGGTGGGTTTTTTTGTTTATGCAGGGGTTTGTGTTACTTCACAAAATGTTTAGCAGTGGAGAGAGTCTCTTTTTTTGCTTAGGTGACTCCAGAATTTGTATATAATTTTTTTGGTTTTTTTTCATGTTGGGTTGTAATGTCAACTGTCGTAACTTTGCTCTGCACCTGCTCTTATGATTATTGCTATTTTATCGTAGTTATGGTGATCTCTGCCTTTCTGGAAAGAGGATTCGTGAAAGAATACATTGATATTTGTTTTATGATATTGATTGGATCTGATGTTTATGTGTTCTTTGCTTTTTACCTAATATTCTTGTGTATTTATAAATTGTAATAAAAATAAAATAAAATAATACAGATCAACAAGGAATTTTTAATGTTGAAATAAGAGTTAAAATATTCTAAAATGTTTCACTCATGATGCATTATTTTATTTATTTATTTCGGGTTTTTATATACCGGCATTCGAGAACGCAGTCCCATCATGCTGGTTCACATAAAACAAGGGTGTATCGTAAACATAAACTAAAACAATGGTGCAGAAAAAGGCAGTTACATATAACAGGGTGATTAGAACTTGGCAGAGAAAGAAGAGAAAGGACAGGTCATTAATTCAAACATATAAACGATAGTGGAGATGGTTAATCATGGTGTAGGTGAAGGTAGGGATTGGTATGGATGAAATAGATCAGTTTGAGTCCGGGAATGCTTGTGTGAATATCCATGTCTTTAGTCTTTTTTTGAAGGTTGAGATGCATGTTTCCAGTCTGAGGTTTGAGGGGATGGAGTTCCATAACGGTGGAATGGCTGTAGAGAATGCCCGATCTCTTAGTGTGATGTGTCTGGTAGATTTGGGCGGTGGTACCTGTAGCGTTCCTTTGTATGCATCTCTTGTTGGTCTTGATGAATTATGTAGTTGGAGAGGGATCTGTAGGTCGATGGGAGCCAATAGGTGGATATTTTTGTATGTGGTAAGGATGGCCTTGTATATTATTCTAAAGTGTATAGGTAACCAATGGAGGCTCTTTAGGATGGGGGTTATGTGATCCCTTCTCCTGGAATTGGTCAGTATTCGTGCAGCTGCATTTTGTACCATCTGAAGTGGTTTGGTATAAGAAGCGGGAAGACCAAGTAGGATGGTGTTACAATAGTCTAATTTTGAAAAAATGATTGCTTGCAGGATGGTTCTGAAATCTTGGGCATGGAAAAGTGGTCTAATTCTTTTCAGCACTTGTAGTTGGTAGAAACAGTCTTTGGTTGTTTTGTTGATAGTGGCTTTGAAATTCAAGCGATTGTCAATTAGGACTCCTAGGTCTCTCACTTGTGTGATTGTTGGTGTATCTTGTTGTGTCGAGGTGCTGTTCTCAGAGGTGATGAGCAGGTGATGCATAATGGCTGTGGTAGATTAGTTAGGAATCCATTGGAGTACAATTAGTAGGGTTTAGACTTGTATGCCTAGAGCCCACCCTTGTTAATCTTGGGCCATTCCTGGCTATGCCACTGGCTCATCTGTAAAACACCTTTTTCTTGAACCTCCCAGGGCCTGGCACTCCAGAGGTCTTTGCACGCTGCTTCCAGGTGAAGCGCTGCCGCTGTGGAATCAGCTTCTCTCAGCGCACGCTGCTCGCTCCTGGGTCAGTGGCTGCCGGGCTTTGTTCTTGCTATTTGAGGCGACTGCCGCATGAACTATTACTAGGGCTTCCTCTTCCTGCTGGTCCAGCTGCTGCTGCTGCTGTTTTGGCCCAGCTGTTGCATGGGCCGTAGCTGGGCTCCCTGCTGCTGCTGTTTGCCGCCTGAACCCGTTGCTCCCCAAGCCACTGTAACGTTATTTCCATTTCACTATTTCCTCATTCTTCATTTTCATGCACTTTCTGCTTTGCTCAGTGGGGGGGCACGGGCCTCGCTTCTGACAACACGTGCGACAGTGGGGAGCCGTAGGGGGTATCGGTCGGAAGCTTGACAGCTGCAGATGGTTAAAGGATGCTCACAGATCTTCTTATTATACCAAAACAACATAAAATAAAATGGTTAAACATAAAAGTCCCCGTTATTAGGTCCCCCTTGGCTGCCCTTGCTTCAGGTACAGCTCACAGGGAGTATAAAAAAAACAATAATTTAATAGAAAAAGATTGCTGCCTTCTGTAGCTTTCAGCAGTATCATAAAGTTAAATATCATAAAGTTCCTTCCCAAAGAATCAAGCAAATATTTAATATAATTCAGTCAGAGAATTACTTCCCATCTCAGTGTCTGTGATGCGGGCATCAGAATGCAATCGGCAGTGTCCACAGGAAAAAAAGATTCAGACATGGACTCCTACAGGTCTTTAGACAGACAGCTTCTGGTTCCCCCTCCTGTCGCTACTCTCTCTGATTTTAATACAATTTAGTCGGGATCCCCGTGCAATTCATGTCCCAAACCATCCCCAGCTGGCACCAGAGGGGAAGAAAGTGGCTTCAAAGCAGAAACCAAACCCATGCCGGCGGTCTCTTCTTCTTCTTATGGTAGCATCTGCGATTCCACGCATCCTATAGGGGATTTAACCCTTTATGTGCTGGACTCCATTTTTGGCCGCTTCAGTGTAGGGGTGTGTGTGTGTATGCCCGCCACACTGCATTGGCAAAATGTGAACCATTGGTTTAAAGACTTTGCAGTGAATCATCTCTCTGTGCGGCTATCGGTAAACCAGAATTCAGATATTCACATTATCTGCTTTTATATCGTTATACAAATGTTAAGGAACTTTGTTTTTCAGTTTTTATTGTATTTTTTCCTGGGAATTTCAATGTTATAACAAAAAAAACAAACAAGTGGAACAATTACTTTTCTACTGATTTTTCTCCCGTTTGTTATAACAAAGTGATTGTTTCACTAATTGTTTTTATTGCAAGATTGAAACTGTCAGGAAAAAAATAAATACAAAACGGAAAACAAAGATCCCTAACAATTGTGAATGAATAATTGTCAGCTATAGCTGCTGTCTCACTGGACCACTGAATTGCAATCCAATAAACCTTAATTGTAACTAGTCAGAACTGTTCATTAAAGGCCCGATTTCCAAAAGGCTTCCTGGGCAGAAACCCTGGTTTCTGCATGTAAATCACCGTTTGAAAATCAATTTGGGGTCTGTGCACATGAAAGCACGTGCAGAACATGGTTTTGCGCATACTTTTTCGCACACGCTAAGTAGGCAGAAGAAAAGATTTACAACATGCCGTAGCTTTTCGAAAGCATGTGTGCGGCGCCACGTGCACAAAGTTGCATTCCTCGTGAACAGGTGTGATTTACTTTGTGTGTGGGTCTTGCGCCGGGTGCCATACACACCCATAAATTTCCGAAGCACACTTATGCACATAAATCCAACTTGAAAACTTGGGCTAAAATCTGTGACTAAAGCAGTATCCACTTTACAGACATTTGCCCTATGTGGGCTGCTGAAAATTGCCCTCTTACTCCACTTGGGCCTGCAAGCCGATTTTCAGAGTGAAACTCCTTGTGGATTTTCCCTTTGGTGGGTCGGTGCCTCAGGTGTAAAGAAGGCAAGGTAAAGCGTATGCAGAGATTTAAAAATGAAATCCCTAAGAGGATGAAATGGTGCAGGGGGCTGCAGTGACGGTCGAGGCAATAGGCAGAGAAGCTAGCCCGACACGACAAAATCATAACAGCTCTTATAGTGGAAATTCAGGAAGCGATTGGAGATCTGTGCAAGGAGGTGGAAGAACTAGGCGACCGAGTACATGAGCTGGAACATGCTACGGAAGACCAGGCCTCTGTGATGATGCAGCAGTCAAAAAAATACAAACTTTAAAACAAACGATGGAGGATTTGGTCTTTAAATTAGAAGACCTGGAAAACAGGAACAGACGAAATAATCTCAGAATTCGTGGAGTGCCGAAAGAAGAGGGATTGACTGATTGTGCTTTATTGGTTCAGGATATTTGCAAGACCATATTGAATTCTGACCCCACTAAACCGTTTGATCAGGGGATCACGATAGACCGAGCTCATTGCTTGCTGGGGAAGCCTAATAATAATCAGCCCAGAGACATTATTGCATGTCTGCACAACTACCCTATCAAGGAAGCAATCATGAACAAGGCAAGAACATTGGGGAACATTTTGTGGAAAGGCACAAATATACAAATTTATAATGACTTATCAGCCACTACCCTGCAACGGCGCAAAGCCATGAGAAATATTACAGAAACGTTGAGGGCACAAAATGTTAGATACAAGTGGCTATACCCGAGTCCTTTTCAACATCAGCGGCCACTCCTGCACTGTGAGATCCACCAATGCGGCAGAAACATTTCTGCGGCAGAAGGGCATAGGTCAAGACATAATTGGATGCGGGGGCACCCACAGCGCATATGGAGATTACGCGTTGGCAGAGGGCTGGCAAAGGTGGCAAGCGACTACGGAGGCATTCCAGAAGTAGTGCTCAAGATGGGAATGATAACACTTGAATCTGATGGAAGAACTTTCGCCATTAGAGTTGACCCTGATACACTATGAACAGGTTCTAGATCTCGCTGGTATATATTTTGCTAACCAGTTCATCAATGAGGGCTGATAATGTTATAGCCCTACTTCATTATGAGACTGGTTAACCCTTGGAGATTAGGGTAATCACATGCTGTTGCCCGGGAGGGAAGTTGCGGGAGGGGGAGGGGATGTGAAATGTGATTTATGGATGGATTGACCACTTTTTAAGTATAATATATGTAAGCTGCATGGGATGCCGTCATTCCTTCCTTATAGATAGGGTGAGGATGGATACCTCACTTTCGATTGTGTACTGGGGGAAGGGGGGTTGGGAAGTTTATAGGGTAGTAATACAGGGGAGCTGGATCAATCTACATATAATTTAAAATGTGCCCCAGGGCGTGGAAGTGACCTAATGGGTTTTGCTATATAGCATAAATGGTATTTCTGATGGCTGAGCTAAACTTAGTATCCCTCAATGTCAAGTGGCTTAATCACCCCCGGGAGGGGCAATTGTTGTTTGAGGAAGCTAAGACACTTAGAGCTTCTATAATTTTTATACAGGAGACACATTTACTTAGAAAAGATGAGTGCCTCTTGCGGGATAGGGAATATTCGCAAATCCTCTTGGCCTCTAAATGCAAGGAAAAGAAGAAAGTGGAGTGGGTATTATGTTTGCCAAAGACCTATGAGTTGAAATTTTGGCCTGTAGGAGGGATAGGGGAGGGCACTATATGGCCCTGATGGTTCAATTGGATACCACACTAGTGACATTAATTAATGTCTATGCTCTTAATGTAAATCAGGGAGAATTTTTTGCCCAGCTTGAATAATCACTCGAAGACTTTAGCCAAGGTCCATTACTGGTGGGTGGGGATTTTAATACCACACTGAACCCTAAATTGGACCATAGCAACCCACCAAGGGGGGGTGGTGGTCACAAAGGACATAGACAACATTTAAAGGTTCTCATGGATACCTGGGGAGTGCATGATATCTAGCACCTCCAAAATCCATTGGAGAGGGACTTTGCTTTTCACTCTCATGTCCATGGTTCCTATTCTCGCATCGATGTGTTGCTAAGCAGCAAGCAAATGGGGTGCAAGAGGGCGAAGATTGGTCCCATTACCTGGTCAGTCCACTCTCCCGTTTTGGGGTCCTTTTGTTTTCAACCAGACCAGCAAGGGAACAAGTACTGGAGATTGAATAACACTTTGCTTTAGGACAGAAGCTTAGTGAGTCCATATGGGAAGATATCAAGGAATATTTTCTCATTAACGATAATGGAGAAGTAGCACCAGGTGTGGTCTGGGACTGCTTCAAGGCAGTTTATACGTGGAAAATTGATTGCTAAAGCGATGGCGCATAAAAAGCTGTCCCAACAGTCCTGCTTGGATTTGCTGAGAGAAATAGGCCAATTGGAAAAGAGGCACAAAACACATGGGGGAGGTAAAATCTTATGGGAGCTAGATAAGAAGAGGAATGAACTTTGAGTTATTTTGGATGGCAAGATCCACAGTAAGCTTGGATAGGCCCAGGTGCATTTATTTTGCCGAGGGAAACAAGCCAGGAAAACTGCTAGCCAGACAATTGAAACAGCAGATATCCCAGCCATGTTTTAAACATTAAGGATATTAAGGGAAAATATGTAATGGATAACACTAGCATACGGAATAGATTTGTTCAATTTTATCAGGAAATTTATACCAATGACCACCCAATCTTGGATGATGACATTAAAGACTATTTGTAGTTAGAAGAAACTGTAAAACATATGATGTACTAATAAACTATATTTCATTCAACATCATGTACACAAGCTGAAGAATATTTTTTGAAATTATTTAGGGGAGAATATGGTACCTCATATATCAATTGAGCTTCTCAATATTTTCAGAGAATGCTCACAATTGAGTATACATGGCTTGCACAAGTGCTATTCACCAGTCTGTTTGTTGACTGTGTGACTGAATCAACCTTGATTTTAATCATTGGTATCCACATTCTATAGTTTACATTTTTTCTTTTTGTTTTTTTTTAATTTTTACAAGACACGAAACAATTACGGGTGGATTTTAAAAGCCCTGCTCGCGTAAATCCGCCCGGATTTACGCGAGCAGGGCCTTGCGCGCTGGCGCACCTATTTTGCATAGGCCGCCGGCGCGCACAGAGCCCCGGGACGCGCGTAGGTCCCGGGGTTTTTTGAAGGGGGCGTGTCGGGGGCGGGACCGGATGACGCAGCGTTTCGGGGGCAGGACCGGGGGCGTGGCGCCGGCCCGGGTCCGTGGTCCAGGCCTCTGGACCAGCCCCCGGGTCGGAAGACGGCGCGCCAGCAGTCCGCTGGCACCCGTAGATTTACGTCTGCTTCTCGCAGGCGTAAATCTAGGGACAAAGGTAAAGGGGAGGTTAGATAGGGCCGGGGGGGTGGGTTAGGTAGGGGAAGGGAGGGGAAGGTGAGGGGAGGGCGAAAGGAAGTTCCCTCCGAGGCCGCTCTGATTTCGGAGCGGCCTCAGAGGGAACGGAGGCAAGCTATGCGGCTCGGTGCGCGCAGACTGCCCAAAATCGGCAGCCTTGCGCGCGCCGATCCAGGATTTTAGAGGATACGCGCGGCTATGCGCGTATCTTATAAAATCCTGCGTACTTTTGTTTGCGCCTGCTGCGCAAACAAAAGTATGCGATCGCGCTTTTTTAAAAAATCTACCCCTTATTGTTTATGTAGCGTGGTAGTGGTAGCTTTTAACAACACCAGCCTGACCCGACACGATAAGTGTTTCGTAGGCTTCTTCAAGGGTAAGACATTTTTGTGGTGTCTACAATATAAATCAAATTTATATTTTGTGTCTACAATATAAATTTGATTTATATTGTAGACACAGTCTTGGGGGGGGGGACTCCTGACTTGCCAAAAGTCCCTGGTGGTCCAGCGGGGGGCCTGGAGTGATCTCCTGCACGCGGGTCGTCAGCTGCCAGTATTCAAAATGGCATCGATAGCCTTTGCCCTTACTATGTCACAGGGGCTATCGGCGCCATTTTGAATATCGGCAGCCGACAGCCCGAGTGCAGGAGATCGCTCCAGGAACCCCGCTGGACCACCAGGTACTTTTGGCAAGTCTTGGGGGGTCAGGAGGGTGGGGGGCCAATTCGTTGGTGATCCGTTGTATTTGTGGGTGTTCGCCATATGTTTCGGAACCCCCATGAATACAACGAATATGGCATATACGTTGCGGATTCACAATACATCAAAAACGAATGCACACCCCTACCATCTGTATTAATGGCGTTAGATGCGGAGAAAGCCTTTGATAGCATTCATTGGGGATTCCTGTTTCAGGTATTACAAAAAGTAGGTTTAGGAGAGAACTTTCGGACCTGGTTGACAGCTAGGTATACATTGCCCAGGGCCTGTATCAAGGTCAACTGATCATACTCTAATATTTTTGAATTGGGCAGAGGCACCCAGCAAGGGTGCCCCCTCTCCCCTCTTCTTTTTTGCTTGTTCATGGAACCCCTTGCATCTACTATCTGGCATAATGATGACATTAAGGGGATAACAGTTGGGGATGCCCAATATAAAATTTTATTTGCAGATGACATCCTTTTCTCAATAGCCCACCTGCAGTTAACGTTGCCAATATTGGAGCGGGAACTCAACTGTTTTAGTGCAATTTCTGGCTTTAAAGTTAATATGACTAAGTCAGAAATATTAAATGTCTCACTTACTGAGGATCAAACCGTCAACCTCCAGGCTCATTTTCCCTTTAAGTGGGCCTCACACAGTATAAGACAATTAGGGATACAACTGGGGGCGGATTGGATGCAACTATTTAAATTGAACTATATGCCACTGATGGCGAAAACTGCTAAGGACCTGGATATCTGGTGCCCATATACACTTTCATGGCTGGGGAGGGTGGCGGTTATTAAAATGAATGTACTCCTGTTTCAGACACTCCCAATCGAAGTCCCAGCCAAATTCTTGAAATCCTTACACACTGAGGGGTAGATTTTCAAAGGGGTACGTGCGTACCCCCCGAAAACCTACCCCAAACCCCGCCTGCGCGCGCCGAGCCTATTTTGCATAGGCTCGGCGGCGCGTGCAAGCCCCGGGACGCGCGTAAGTCCCGGGGCTTGCATGGAGGGGAGTGTCGGGGGCATGTCGTGGGGGCGTGCTGCGAGTGATGCGGCATTTCAGGGGCGGGCCGCGAATGACGCGGCATTTCGGGGGCGGGCCCGGGGGCGTGGTCGAGGCCTCCGGACCAGCCCCCGGGTCGGGTGATGGCGCGCCAGCAGCCTGCTGGCGCACGCAGATTTACGCCTGCTTTCCGCAGGCGTAAATCTGCCAACAAAGGTAGGGGGGGGTTTAGATAGGGGGGGTTAGATAGGGCCGGGGGGGTGGGTTAGGTAGGGGAAGGGAGGGGAAGGTGAGGGGAGGCGGAAGGAAAGTTCCCTCCGAGGCCGCTCCGATTTCGGAGCGGCCTCAGAGGGAACAGGCAGCGCGCGCTGGGCTCAGCGCGCGCAGGTTGCACAAATGTGCACCCCCTTGCGTGCGCCGACCCTGGATTTTATAAGATACGCGTGGCTACGCGCTTACGCGGTCATGACACAGGCTGCAGGAACAATTGTATTAGGTGGCTTTCATACCCAATGCCGTACTGCATAATCATATGCTGTAACACACAGATGTGTGCACAACCAGAATAGGAACGAAAGATCATTTGAAAAGTGGATACGCAATTACAATTACATCAACCTTGCAGGCATGCAATAAGCCCTGCTGACGTCTATTGCCCCTGAGGCAGCTCTCGACCAAAGAGCGAAACTCGGCCAGAGTCGGGCTAATTTCAATAAAGGGCATTTTATATACACCGATCTTCGCTTTCTTCACTGCTATACCATACATAAGTTCATTTTGTAATAGCCTGTAGAGATTTTCAATCAAACACTTGCACTAGTTAAACCAGCTTTCAAAGAGAAAGTGCATGCATAGCTTGCCTTTGGAAATTATTCCAACGAATTTACTCATACACAATTACGCCCGTTAATTTGTGCTCAGAATTTTTTTTTTAGGCAGTTTATGCACAGGTGCAAACCCATCCCCACATCTGCCCCCAGGAATGCCTCTGCTCACCGTGAGTAAAAATGTGCACTCACAGGCCATATGCAGAAAAGTTTATCTGAATATCAAGTGGACTATCGGCCATGTCTGCGGATAAAGCACTATTTTACCTGCAGAACTGCCTTTGAGAATTTCCCTCATACATAGTCTAGTAGCTATCTTGGAATATGCAGTCCACATAATTTTCCTCATACTCAGCATTTTTATTTCAGATTTAAACACTTAAATATTCTTTTGTCTAGTCACTTTACTAACCAGGAACTGCAGCCATATCCAGTTCAGGCTAATTTAGGAATGTCTAGTGACTACTGGCTCATAGCCCTTTCTTCAAAAACATAGCTCATATACATTGATCACCATCCCTGGATATGATTGCTTACCTGGAAAGAATCGGTGCGCGTGAAATGAGCAGGTCAATAATTGGCCAATAATTATTTAAGTTAAACTTAAACTCTCTTTTATCCAATGGACTAACTCCAGCACTTTTCCAAATGGTGGTAATTTACTAGTTTAAAAAAAGAATGATATTGACATGTCAGCAAAATGTTTAGATGTAATTGGGTCAGCAGTTCTAAGAAGTCATGGCTCCAGGTTGTCAGCTTTGCAATTTATGCTCTAAATTGATCAGTCTTCAAGCATTATGGCACTTAGGTCAGTAAACACGAATCTACACTCCAACTTGGGTCAAGCCGCATTCTGATTGCACTGGGATCATTCTTCCATACATATAGTAAAACTACATTTTCTGTCTTCCATCTTCCAGAATTTATCATGAAGAGGGTCATTTCTACTAGCCTGTGTAGGCTAGCTAGAATCTGTGGGTAAAAAGTACCTGCAGACTTTAGCCCAAATTTTCAAAGCGGACTTATGCACTCACGTCCCCTTTGAAAGTCTGCAAGTTTTGATGGGTGTGCACGGGAGAAATAGATGTACAAGTTACTCCTGCCCGGGAGCTGGGCTAACTTACTATGTATACACATAATTTCAAAACTTGAAAGTATGCACGTAAATCTCCCAGAGTTTAGTAAAATCACATGCAAAATTCTATTAGACAGGTACTTCTATGCACATATGTGCTGGGGTTGTTTTCAAAAAGCCACTTATGCATGTCTGTGCCTTTGAATATTACCCCCTAAAAGTCATAAGTAATACTGTAGTAGTTAATGTTGTTGCCAAGGCCAGAAATAATTACGCAATAAAATGTAGTAGCTCAGAGCTTCCCAAGCCTGTCCTGGGGACCTCGCAGCCAGTCGGGTTTTCAGGATATCCATAATGAATATGCATGAGATAAATTTGCATACCCTGGAGATTCCGTATATGCAAATTTCTTTCAAGAATCTTCATTGAGGATATCCTGAAAACCCAACTGGCTGTGAGGGAAAAGGGGTGAAGCCGTCGAGGACTGATGGACGCAACAAGAAAGATCCATATATGTATATGAGAGAGAAAGGAAAAGTATGTGTTCTCCCCACCTCCCCTTTACTAATCCAATCTCAGGGTGACTGGAAATCAAAAGTTTATAGGTATGGAGAGAGGGAAATTTTTATCCTTATTAGTTTTAATTATTGGGTGTTTGATATGACTGATGTTTTGAAATATTTAATTGATTTTTGGGAAACATTTGGGTTTTTTTTATCCCTGTTCTTCTTAATTATATGTTCTATTCTTCGTCTGTTTTGAAATATTTTTATTAGTATGATTGATTTTATATTCCTTGATTTTGTTTTATGAGGAATGGTGATATTTCTATTTTTGCATTATTGCACTGGCTTGCAGTGGTTTCCAGTTTAGTTTTTTGTCTGCATCTTTCTGTTTTATACTTTATGGCCTTTTTATTCTTATTTGCTGAGGGTCTGTATGTGTTCTGCATTTGTGCTCAAGGTGAAGTAGTCTGCTAGCTGAGAAAACGCCTTGCAGTTCTTGGGTTGAAGGTCTGCTAGCTTTGTACCTCTTGGGTTGAAGGTCTTGCTGATTTTGTTAGAGGCTGGGATCCATGACTGAAGGGGCTCCTAAGGTGCTAAAAATGATTGTGCGAAGGTCTGTTGTATACTTAGGGCTGGCAGAAGCTTTAGACGGGGTAGACGGTGGCCAAGGGTGCCAGAAGTGGGTGGGGCGGTAGAGTAGCCGGTAAGGGTGGCAGTTTTGAAAGGACGGGTGAGTTGAGAAGTGGTGCGAGTGAGGCATGGAGCTAGAGGGCGTTTACCATTTTTGGATATGTATTTCTTTGAGGAGCTAGGATCGTTTGTCGTGTGCTATTTGAGAGAGAGAGAGATCACACAGTGATGTCACGTGACAACATCACCGCCTAGGGCGGCTGGACTCCTTGCCACTGGCATTGTGTATACTGAAATGCCTGCAAATGCTGGAGATTTGGTGATAAAGTCAAGGAGCTCCAAAGGGGAACACCACCCACCCAGTCCTCGTTGCAGTCGATAACTTGTAATGTGGCCCCAGCACAAAAATGTTTCTCTACCCCCGGTATATAAGATTGTTAGGCTAGTGGTGCAGAATATGGATTCTGACAAAGCACTTTTTGTTTTTAAAATGACGAATGTCATAACCTCTTTCAATGAAAATATTATTGTCTCTTTAAAAACAGAAGAAAGACTTCTGAAATAGGACCCTTTAGGATCTGTGTCATGACACTGCTTTCACATTCCTGGTGAATGGGATATGAAAGAGTAAAAAGACTTAGGCTGGCATGACTCGGCTACCATCATTTTCTATGGGAGGAAGCATTAAAAGCTTTTACAGTGTTTCTTCCTTAGGCTATCACAGAGGCTCCATGGTGTAGGCAGATCAGGATTGACCTATTCCTGCCCTATGCTGGTCTAAGTGTATCTAGGGTCAAGCGCTCTGGGATTTGAAATAAAAAGGACATCGGTTTGACTAGCCTTAGTTATAGGCAGAACCGAAGTGTCTGTGCAGGGCCATATTTACTTCTTCTGTAGTCCCAGGCACAGGAGTGCTGGGAGGGAGTCTCCCTCTGAAGCTTCACAGTAAGGCCCCTCAGAAGATGCGTGATAGGGGAGAAATGAGAGGATCCCCTCCAAAAGGTACTTCCTCACCTCATCCTCCAGCCGTGGCTGCTCTCTTAGCCTTGGAACCACTCTCCTAAAGATGCATGGTGCCCTGTGGGCAGCAGGTGACTACTTAATGGGAAATATGGTCTTGTGTCTAGGGTTGCTTGCCCTCTTGTACGGCTCAAATTTCTGTTTTGGAGCCAGGGTGACTATATTATTATCATTATTATTATTTATAGGGATGTGAATCGTTTTTCAACGATTAAAATTATCGTCCGATAATGTTTATATCGTCTTAAATCGTTATAGAACACGATACAATAGAAATTCTAACGATTTATCGTTAAAAATCGTTAAATCGTGTTAGTGCGCACTAACTCCCCGTTAGTGCGCACTAACTCGATTTAGTGCGCACTAACTGAAAATGATACAAATAAACACTTTCCAGGTCACTGAAGGTCAGTTAGGAATGAATATGTGTTCCTATTGGCTGGCTGCCCTCTTATCTATTGATATTACCAAGGTTACCACTGAGGTGATGGTTGGGGGGAATGGGAAATGGAACTGGAAACTAACGAACACCAACAGAAAATGAAACAAAGTGTTCACACTTCCCAGGTCAGTAAGGTCACTTAGGAATGAATATGTATGTATGTATTCCTATTGGCTGGCTGTGCTCTTATCTATTGATGTTACCAATATGGTTGGGGGGATGTGAAATGGAAACAGTTGGAAGCTTGACAAAAAAAGTAATGTAATGATCAGCACTCACGTGACTAGAACTTGTTTGTTTATTATTTTTGTTAGCAGGCACCTGAAATGCTAGTGCATGTTGAATTTGCCAATCACTGTGCATTTTAGAAAGGTGGTCCTGGCTGGAACTGTACACAGTTCAAATATATGTAATTGATTGTTGGTAAGTGTATTTTTTAAGTAGCCACACTGGCACCAGTATGTTTACTTTTCCTCCTACTTAACTCACTAGCTCAGCTTTGTAAGAAGGGCTTCTCTGCTTGTGTGTTGTTTTTGTTTGGTGTGAGGAGAGCAGAAACATCAGATCTTTATTCAATCTACTACAGTCATCTCTTACAGTGCCCTATCCCTATTAATACCAGGAGTGTTGTGATCTTCCTGCACACAGTGCCCTAACCCTGATACCAGTCTGAGACAGCTCCCTCCCTGCATTACTAGTGAGAGGCTGGCTTCACAGACAGGGGGGAGCTGCCTGACCCTCACTCCTGACTTCCCCCAGGTCCCAGCTAGTGAATGGTGTGTGGGGGAGGGGGGGGGGGAGGATGGTGAAGTCTGAGACAGCTCCCTCCCTGCATTACTAGTGAGAGGCTGGCTTCACAGACAGGGGGGAGCTGCCTGTCCCTCACTCCTGACTTCCCCCATGTCCCAGCTAGTGAATGGTGTGTGGGTGAGGGGGGGGGGTGGATGGTGAAGTCTGAGACAGCTCCCTCCCTGCATTACTAGTGAGAGGCTGGCTTCACAGACAGGGGGGAGCTGCCTGACCCTCACTCCTGACTTCCCCCATGTCCCAGCTAGTGAATGGTGTGGGGGTGAGGGGGGGGGGAGGATGGTGAAGTCTGAGACAGCTCCCTCCCTGCATTACTAGTGAGAGGCTGGCTTCACAGACAGGGGGGAGCTGCCTGACCCTCACTCCTGACTTCCCCCATGTCCCAGCTAGTGAATGGTGTGTGGGTGGGGGGGGGGGGGGGAGGATGGTGAAGTCTGAGACAGCTCCCTCCCTGCATTACTAGTGAGAGGCTGGCTTCACAGACAGGGGGGAGCTGCCTGTCCCTCACTCCTGACTTCCCCCATGTCCCAGCTAGTGAATGGTGTGTGGGTGAGGGGGGGGGGGTGGATGGTGAAGTCTGAGACAGCTCCCTCCCTGCATTACTAGTGAGAGGCTGGCTTCACAGACAGGGGGGAGCTGCCTGACCCTCACTCCTGACTTCCCCCATGTCCCAGCTAGTGAATGGTGTGTGGGTGAGGGGGGGGGGGGAGGATGGTGAAGTCTGAGACAGCTCCCTCCCTGCATTACTAGTGAGAGGCTGGCTTCGCAGACAGGGGGGAGCTGCCTGACCCTCACTCCTGACTTCCCCCATGTCCCAGCTAGTGAATGGTGTGTGGGTGAGGGGGGGGGAGGAGGATGGTGAAGTCTGAGACAGCTCCCTCCCTGCATTACTAGTGAGAGGCTGGCTTCACAGACAGGGGGGAGCTGCCTGACCCTCACTCCTGACTTCCCCCATGTCCCAGCTAGTGAATGGTGTGTGGGTGAGGGGGGGGGGGGAGGATGGTGAAGTCTGAGACAGCTCCCTCCCTGCATTACTAGTGAGAGGCTGGCTTCACAGACAGGGGGGAGCTGCCTGTCCCTCACTCCTGACTTCCCCCATGTCCCAGCTAGTGAATGGTGTGTGGGTGAGGGGGGGGGGGTGGATGGTGAAGTCTGAGACAGCTCCCTCCCTGCATTACTAGTGAGAGGCTGGCTTCACAGACAGGGGGGAGCTGCCTGTCCCTCACTCCTGACTTCCCCCATGTCCCAGCTAGTGAATGGTGTGTGGGTGAGGGGGGGGGGGAGGATGGTGAAGTCTGAGACAGCTCCCTCCCTGCATTACTAGTGAGAGGCTGGCTTCACAGACAGGGGGGAGCTGCCCTAACCCTGATACCAGGGGTATTGTGATCTTCCTGCACACAGTGCCCTATCCCTGATACCAGGGGTGTTGTGATCTTCCTGCATGCAGTGCCCTATCCCTATTAATACCAGGAGTGTTGTGATCTTCCTGCATGCAGTGTCCTATCCCTATTAATACCAGGAGTGTTGTGATCTTCCTGCATGCAGTGCCCTATCCCTGATATCGGGATGTGTGCAAGAAGATCACACACCCCCGGTATCAGGAATAGGGCACTGTGTGCAGGAAGATCACAACACCCCCAGTATCAGGAATAGGGCACTGTGTGCAGGAAGATCACAACACCCCTGGTATTAGGGATAGGGCACTGTGTGCAGGAAGATCACAACACTCCTGGTATTAATAGGGATAGGGCACTGTGTGCAGGAAGATCACAATACCCCTGGTATCAGGGTTAGGGCACAAGTTCTAGTCACATTGACTGATCACATTACTTGTTTTGTCAAGCTACCAACTGTTTCCATTTCCCATCCCCCATATACTGTCAGTAGGAAACTTGGTAACATGAATAAATAAGAGGGCAGCCAATAGGAATACATATTCATTCCTAAACTGACCTTAACTGACCTGAAAAGTGTCAAATTGTATCATTTTCAGTTAGTGCGCACTAACTCCCAGTTAGTGCGCACTAACTCGAGTTAGTGCGCACTAATCAGAAAAAACGATTTTTAACGATTTTTTAACTAAAAAATCGTGCCTAAGACGATTTTCTTGCCCTGCCACACGATTTCTATCGTTAAGACGATATGGAAAACGATTCACATCCCTAATTATTTATGCTTGCTTGTCCCATATATGATTTGAATACATACTTTTTAGAATCGCTGTTATTTGGCAGAACCTGAATATCCTGTAATATGGGCAGCCAGGACATCACTCGCTCACATCCACCCTTTTACATTAATATGCAGACAACAGTTTGGGTTTAACAGGGCCGCAGCTTTAATAAAACACCATGGAGGCCTGAGCCCCGCAATTAACATTCAGTAGTTAACATTCAGCAAAATCCCATAACCATCCACCACCTCCTAGCAAGAAGGTCAGCACCAGCCATGCGGCTTGTCGTTCCAGGCCATACACAAAGTTCAGACATATAAAAACATAGAAACATAGAAATGACGGCAGAAGAAGACCAAACGGCCCATCCAGTCTGCCCAGCAAGGTTCGCACTTTTTTTTCTCATACTTATCTGTTTCTCTTGGCTCTTATTAACCTTTTGTTTCTATTTCCCTTCCACCCCCACCATTAATGTAGAGAGCAGTGTTGGAACTGCATCTAAGTGAAATATCTAGCTTAATTAGTTAGGGGTAGTAACCGCCGCAATAAGCAAGCTCCACCCTTGCTTATTTGTTTACCCAGACTATGTTATTCAGTCCTTGTTGATTGTTGTCTGTATATAGATCCACTTTTCTTCATTCCCCCTGCCGTTGAAGCAGAGAGCTATGCTGGATATGCGTGAAGTATCAGTCTTTCGCCCCTGCCAATGAAGCAGAGAGCTATGCTGGATATGCGTGAAGTATCGGTCTTTCTCCCCTGCCGTTGAAGCAGAGAGCTATGCTGGATATGCGTGAAGTATCGGTCTTTCTCCCCTGCCAATGAAGCAGAGAGCTATGCTGGATATGCGTGATAGAGATGTGAATCGTGTCCTCGATCGTCTTAACGATCGATTTCGGCTGGGAGGGGGAGGGAATCGTATTGTTGCCGTTTGGGGGGGTAAAATATTGTGATATATCGTTAAAATCGTTAAAACCCGCTAAAACCCACCCCCGACCCTTTAAATTAAATCCCCCACCCTCCCGAACCCCCCCCCAAATGACTTAAATTACCTGGTGGTCCAGCGGCGGTCCAGAACGGCAGCGGTCCGGAACGGGCTCTTGCTACTGAATCTTGTTGTCTTCGGCCGGCGCCATTTTCCAAAATGGCGCCGAAAAATGGCGGCGGCCATAGACCAACAGGATTCGACGGCAGGAGGTCCTTCCGGACCCCCGCTGGACTTTTGGCAAGTCTTGTGGGGGTCAGGAGGCCCCCCCCAAGCTGGCCAAAAGTTCCTGGAGGTCCAGCGGGGGTCAGGGAGCGATTTCCTGCCGCGAATCGTTTTCCGTACGGAAAATGGCGCCGGCAGGAGATCGACTGCAGGAGGTCGTTCAGCGAGGGTTCCGGCGCCTCGCTGAACGACCTCCTGCAGTCGATCTGCTGCCGGCGCCATTTTCCGTACGGAAAACGATTCACGGCGGGAAATCGCTCCCTGACCCCCGCTGGACCTCCAGGAACTTTTGGCCAGCTTGGGGGGGGCCTCCTGACCCCCACAAGACTTGCCAAAAGTCCAGCGGGGGTCCGGAAGGACCTCCTGCCGTCGAATCCTGTTGGTCTATGGCCGCCGCCATTTTTCGGCGCCATTTTGGAAAATGGCGCCGGCCGAAGACAACAAGATTCAGTAGCAGGAGCCCGTTCCGGACTGCTGCCGTTCCGGACCCCCAGGTAATTTAAGTCATTTGGGGGGGGGTTCGGGAGGGTGGGGGATTGAAGGAGGTAGGATTTGGCAAGGAAATGTTTAAGTTATTTGGGGGGGGTTCGGGAGGGTGGGGGATTTAATTTAAAGGGTCGGGGATGGGTTTTAGCGGGTTTTAGTGTGCCGGCTCACGATTCTAACGATTTATAACGATAAATCGTTAGAATCTCTATTGTATTGTGTTCCATAACAGTTTAAGACAATATTAAAATTATCGGACGATAATTTTAATCGTCCTAAAACGATTCACATCCAAGTATCGGTCTTTTTCCCCTGCTGTTGAAGCAGAGAACTATGCTGGATATGCATTGAAAGTGAAGTATCAGGCTTATTTGGTTTGGAGTAGTAACCGCCGTAACAAGCAAGCTACTCCCCGCTTTTTTGTGAATGCAAATCCTTTTTTCCACATTTCCTCTTGCCGTTGAAGCTTAGAGCAATGTTGGAGTCGCATTAACCGTGTGTGTGATTATTGAATAAGGGTATTATCTCCAGGTAGTAGCTGTCGTTCCCCTCAAGCCCCGCTATGCCTCTTCTCTTCATTCACATCATTCCCGCGAGCCACCCACTCTTCATTCACGTCCTCTCGACTTTATGGATCCACAGTGTTTATCCCATGCCCCTTTGAAGTCCTTCACAGTTCTGGTCTTCACCACTTTCTCCAGAAGGGCATTCCAGGCATCCACCACCCTCTCCGTGAAGAAATACTTCCTGACATTGGTTCTGAATCTTCCTCCCTGGTTCTTCAAATCATGACCCCTGGTTCTGTTGATTTTTTTCGGGCAGAAAAGGTTTGTCGTTGTCTTTGGATCATTAAAACCTTTCAAGTATCTGAAAGTCTGTATCATATCACCTCTGCTCCTCCTTTCTTCCAGGGTGTACATATTTAGATTCTTCAATCTCTCCTCATAAGTCATTCGATGAAGACCCTCCACCTTTTTGGTCGCCCTTCTCTGGACCGCCTCCATCTTGTCTCTGTCTCTTTGGAGATACGGTCTCCAGAACTGAACACAGTACTCCAGGTGAGGCCTCAACAAGGACCTGTACAAGGGGATAATCACTTCCCTTTTCTTACTCGATATTCCTCTCTCTATGTAGCCCAGCATTCTTCTGGCTTTAGCTATCACCTTGTCACATTGTTTCACCGACTTCAGATCATTAGACACCATCACCCCAATGTCTCTCTCCTGCTCCGTGCACTTCAGCCTTTCTCCCCCCATCAAATACAGTTCATTCGCATTTCCACTCCCCATATGCATGACTCTGCACTTCTTGGCATTGAATCTCAGCTGCCATATCTTCGACCACTCTTCCAGCTTCCTTAAATCCCGTCTTATTCTCTCCACTCCTTCTGGCATGTCCACTCTGTTGCAGATCTTAGTGTCATCCGCAAAAAGACAAACCTTACCTTCTATCCCGTCCGCAATGTCACTCACAAAGATATTGAACAGGACCGGTCCCAACACCAATCCTTGCGGTACACCGCTTAAAACCGCTCTCTCTTCAGAGAGAGACCCCCACCACCTTCCAGCAAGGAGCCAACCCGGTGGACCCCTGCCACTATCCAGCAAGGAGCCCGTACCTGACAACTGCCCCCCCCCCCCCCCCCCAGTTGTCAACAAATACAAAATGTAATAGGAATGAATCTTAACACTTAACAAACATGAACTGTAGCGGCTCGGGCCATCCACCGTAAAACTTCCCCCCTGCTGCGACAAAACAATCCCCCAGTACAACAACAACAGAGAAGGGCGGGTGGGAGGGAAGCGACCGACAGGCTGCTGTGACGCCAGTGAGTGCCTGAACTGGCGTCGCACAGCCCAGGGAACCCCCTCCTACCTCTTTTGCCATCACGCCAGCTGGCCAATCACAGCCAGCCAGCACTGCAGCAACCCCTGCAGTTACCCAATCTTGGGCCTTACCACCCGGGACCTATCAGCTCTAACCTCTCTCCATTCCCCCCCCCCTTCCCGACCTCTAACTGCTCTCCCTGCCCTGTGTGTGACCTCTGCCTTATTTCCTCCCCCCCCCCCCCCACCCCGCAAACCGCCGCACTCCGGGCCTGCTTCCTGAGTGATGCCTGGCACCACATTACTTTGGCTGACCGGACACTAGGACCGGTCGACCTCCCAAGATATTCACCCTCTGCTGGCCCAGAACAGCAGGGATTAAATAGTCTCCTTGAGCAGGGATTATCCCATTCAAGTCTGTAACTAAATAATCACATGGACATCCAAACTTTACAGAGTATTTGCAAAATTCTTTGCAAAGTGGAATTGACTTTTCACACATCATTCTTAGCTCAATGAAAAGGTATCACCTACAACTTTGCTCACTTGTACCACTTAGAAACATTGCAATCTGTCTGAGATACTAAACGATGCTCAGCTGAATCCAGCAATTTCACTTGTTGAAACAAAGGGCAACCATTCGGGAGAAACTCCCTGTGTCTGGACCATCATTGCGTAATGTTTGAGATTTCAGTTTCCTTTTAAAAAAAAAAAATCATGGAGGAAAAAAAAAATAGCAAAACTCAACACAACAAACATATTAGCTTGTCAAATGAAGAATCCCCCTGGAAAAGGCATTTGCTGACAGTTAATATCCTGCCTGTGGAGGACTGCTCCCTTAATAACCTGACTTCTCAGGTAATTAAAGGCAAAACCGAGACATATCATAACTCCCCAAGGTCTGTATCTACAGTACAAGAGCACAACCCCCAGCACTGCTGTGGCCTATTGCTTAAGCAATTCAGCTGCACTCTCCAAGTTGATATTGTAAGAGGCCTGTTAATGAACTAACATCTCATCAAAGATAAATGTGTTTCCTTAGCTTGCATTCATCCTAGCAAAAGAAATGCAGCTAATTGGCACAAGTGCAAAATGCCTAGTGTATTCTCCCCTTCATTAAGACCGTGTGCCAGTCTTTTTTAAGACTCCCCAAAGAGTTGCTGACTGATAGGTGTGTGCACAGACAGTTTTGCTTATTCATTTAGTTTTTCTGGGGTTTTTTTTTTTTCCATTTCATTTCCTATTTGCTTTGCTTCATTTGTTTTGTTTCTTTGAAATAAACAAAAAGAAAGTAAAATGTAAACGACGTCTAGATATAAGCAGAATATAAATCTTTTTAAAATAAATAATGAAACAAAATAAAACCAAAAAAAACCCACAAAAGTAAAAAAATAGACATCTTGTCTGGAGCCAAACCCCCTCCCCCGCCCTTGCAACCACCACACCCTCCCACCCAGACCCTACAGCTACTTCTATTTCCAATGGCTCCAGCAGACTCAGGCCCGAGCCATTGTAAACGTTTGCCATGCAGTATTGCACCGGCCAGGCCCAGGGGACTGGGGCAGATTTGGAGAGGGTCCAGAAGTGCGTATGTGGAGGGGAGAGGGGTTGGTAGCGGTGACAGTCTTATATATTTTTCTAATTAAACAAGTGAAAACAAACAAAATGTTGTTCTTCTTTCATTTCATTTTAGAAACAGTTTGTTAAAATTCCCCATTTCATTTCTCCTGAATGCAAATCTCTACTGTCTGCTTGTTTCTTCAAGTTCCTGGTCGGATCCCTGGCTTCACAATCTACTCGGGGTCATTGTTCTACACTGTACATTCTGTATGTAGCCTTCAAATCGGGATTTAAGGGCCTAGGTACTAAAACTGATGTTAATTTTTTTAGCATGCATGCCTTAACACCACTTACTGAGTGCTGCCTTCATTTTTTTTTGCACATCCAATAAATGATGTATTATAGTATAGCAGGCATGCAAAAAGGTGCACACTAAGTTAAAAACTGTAATGTGTGCACGCTTCTTATTGAAAATCCCTGTACAGAATGGCCCAAAATAAAAATGATTTTATATCCCCCCAATACAAATACTCAGCAACCCCAAACTCTCTCACCTCACCTCTGGCACACAAGTAACAAGGGTTCTAATGCCTCAACATAATCCCCTTAATGTTGTGTCTGGGGGCAAGTGACGGGTTCATAAGGATGCCATGGGAGAAGGATGCCACGGGGGGGGGGATGGTGGAAGGGGGAGCTTGCCACGGAAAGGCAGTTCCTGGAAGGCAAGGGAAGCCTGGTTGTTGTCTGAGGCAGGTAGGAGGATTGGGAGGGGATCTCGTTCTATTGCTGTGGTTCAGGGGGTCAGGAAGTGCCTCATATTAAGCAGTTGAAAATGAAAGGCCTGGTTAGCCTAGGAGAGTTTGGGAACTGGCTTAGTTTTTTATGGTCATCATGCATGTTAGTGTCACGGCCACACTAATGTAGGAACAATTTTGGGGGTTTTATGCTCGTAAGTGGCTCTTTGACAATACCCCAGGAAGGTACGGCCATTAAAGTATGCGCAGAACACGATTTTGTCTGTACTTTTATTTGCATACTAAGAGATAGAGAGATTTTAAAAGGGTTGCACATGTCAAAACCGAGAGATACGCACATGACTTGCATGCACGCGTGCGCCGCGCGGATTTTAAAAGGCCCACGGCCACGCGCGTATCTCCCGGTACGCAGATACAAAAGGTTTGATGAAAAAGGGACGGGACGAGGGTGTGGTCTGGGCAGGGCATGGGCAGGGCATGGGTGGGCTGGGACTGCACAATGCGGTCAGTTACATACACTAGCATGTGCCGGGATCCCACAACCGCGTAACTTGCTTCTGTTATGGGCTGCGTAAAAGTATATAAATGAAAAGAAAAAATGTAGTTAGCGGGATTTTAAGGGTCAGGGTTAGTAGAGATAAAAGGGAGGCTAGTTAGGTAGGGGTTTAGGGACTCCTCTCTTTTACTGGGATGAACTGGGAAATGGGCCTAATGTGTCACCATGTGCATCTACTAAAATACCCCCAGTTATGTGCTCGAGACAGCATTCGCGTGCACATGTGAACGTCGATATAAAATTGTGCGCGCATATACGAGCGGGTATCCAATTTTATAACATGCGCGCATAAACATGCGCATGTTATAAAATTGGTGCATCCATGTGCACGCACATGTGAGGACGCGCGTCACTTTGAAAGTTACCGCTTTAATAGGCATTATGAGGGAGCAGAGTTGGGGGCAGGATCAGGATTTCAACACCTACTTTCAATTTTCGAAAATGTGCATGTAAATCCACAAACACAAAATCACACCTGCTCTTGAGCAAATATAACTGTGGTTTATGCCTCCTAGGGTTCCACACACCCTCATCCCTGTCAAATCTGATGCTGCTGGCCTGGTGCTGCATCTTTCCTTCTAGGCGCCAACTGACAAGAAGGTAGCCACACACTGTCTTCTTCTTCTTTCAGCCAGTGCCAGCCAATGCAAGCATGCCTCTACCCTCTTCCGGCCTATGTGGACTGATACAGTTGTGCCTCATCCTTTATCTGGCCCACACAAACCCGTGTGGGCACCTTCCTCCTGGCCTGTGCAGGATAGCACAAGTGCAGTGTTAGGGGCTCTTCTTGTGCTCTAGGCATGACTAATGCAAGCACATTGGGCAGGAGGCAGCCTACGTGAACTTTCTGCCTTGCTCCCCCTTCCCCACACCTCAACCCAATTCACCTTCAGACCCCTACAGGCCTCTCAGATTTTGATTATTAAACTCAATCATCATTATGATCTCACCACCACCCTTCCTGGAACAATCCAGTAACAATATATATTGGGATATCATATTTTAAATATTAAACTTTGTTTCATGTAAGAAATCATCACATCACAGCAGGCCAATGTTTATGTTTGCTATTACTGTATTTTATCTAATTTTATTTTTAAAGTTAATTCTTGGGGTTTTTTTTATATATGTACGTTCATTATGATACTTGAATTGTAATCCACCTAGCATGACCTGTTGCTATAGGTGGAGTATAAATATTTTAAATAAAGAAAAGAAAAGAAATAAATAATATGCCTCCTATTGGGAAAACAGAGCAAGCTGGTCTATAAATCACGATCACCACACGATAGCAGACTCCCTTACCTTGGCCACACATGCAGGACACAGACCTTCACCAAATACAGAATAAATAACTACAAATTAGAAATGGAAAAATGCGGACAAAAACTGAATTCCTCTTTGCTATGCCGTCCACTTCAGCTTCACTCCCTACCATCTTCTTGTCTGAAGACCAGGAGGGCAGGGAGAACAAGAAGAAAGGAGGGGCTGGATTGGGGAGCTAAGTGACTATTTTTTTTCTATGCCATATCTTCTCCAGGATCAACTCCTCCTCTCCCCTCCCCTCTCAGGGAGGGACTGGCTCTTCTTTCCTCTGCTCTGTGCTCTGTCTTCTTCATACTCGCCCCTACCTCTCCAGTTCCCTGCAGGCAGACTTTGAGGGGAGTGGCTACTAGAGCAGAAAGCCAAGGGCTGTTCTCCGCTGCCGGGGATTAAGGGTATTGAATTTGTATAGTTTAAACTTAGAGCTAAACCTAGTCTGGAACCAATGCAGTCAGGCCAACACTGGTGAAATGTGTTGATAGTAGCTCACTATAAAGGGGCAGAACCCTCTTTGTTCATACAATGGGCCCCTTGCTTTGCAGAATCCAGGGTAGCTGCTTTTTTACCCTTAGGCAAAATCAGGCCAGTGCATTTTAAAAAGTTAACACCTGGTCAAAGGTAACTGTTAAATTTTAGACATTAATGATAAATAGTATATGGAGAAGAAATACCCTATTTCCAACAAGCTTCTAAAGCTTAATTTACATCAGACATCCCTCTAGTTACATGTATGCATATCTAATTTAAGCATGGGCTTACATTTTCAGGGACTGACTTAGGACTATATCAGGACCTTAGTATGTAATATACTATATCTAGTGCAAGCTAAATGGCCTTAGTACACACTCTCTAACCTTTAATGCATAGGTCCCAATAGTGTATACAGCATGTGCAGACAAATTAATCAAAACCTTCAAGAGTTTAGCCATAGTAAGCCCAGATGATGGCTGTGACTTAATAGCATTGTTCAGTCTAATAATTCATTGATTTTAGGTCTTAAATGTTGAATCCTAAGAAGCACAATTTTAATCCCTTAATTTATTTGCTCTTCTCACAGTTACTGCATAGACCATACATATGGACAGGTTACTTCCATCTCTCCCAAGGATCAATAATCAGTCAACCATATTCTGACTTTTATCTCTTCTTTTATATAATTCAACAAACTCTTCCCAGCATTGCACCTAGCAGCATCCTATTCAAAATGCTAACACAGGTCAGAAAATATCTGTAGCAAGGTCCAAGGCCTACCACAGTCATACAATATTTTACTCCAAAGCCATTTAGGACCTAATTTTCAAAGCTACTTACAGGCATATGCTTTGAAAATAAATTAGGGGACTGTGTGTTTAAGAGTATGCACAAAATTCCATTTTGTGCAAACTTCTATGTACACTCGCAAGAGGCATTCTGGGAAGTGGAGTCAGGGTTCAAAACCCATTTACATGTATACATTTGATATCTGAAAGTATGTTAATAAATGTATACACAGAAAGTTACACCTTCATGGGAGCAGGGGTAAATTTCAGCACATGTGTGTACGCGTGTAATGGGACAACCAGTACATTTTCAAAGTAAACGTATGCGCATAAGTAGCCCTGTGCAGACTGTTGTAAAATTACCCTCTTAAAGAAGATCACTGGTGGAGAAAGACTATCTTTATTATAACAAAGTGTAATCTCACACCACAAAAACTTGTGCTGTTTCTAAGGGATTTGCTTTATATTTAGGTAGATTTTATAGCAGATAGTGACAGTGAATTATCTACATACATCCCATCCTAATCAATGGCATAAACAATTATTTTTATCTATTTTGCCTGCTCCTCTGTTTTAGAGGAATGATTTGCAGTCTTTCTTAATTCACCATAATGAACGACAGGGGCTAGTGAAAAAGAAGGGTGACTCTCACTTTTCACTATCCTCTCTAATAGCATCCTGCCCAGAATGTTATTTCTAACAACATTGAAACCTCAAAGCAAATCCCTCATAGTAACTATAACTTCTTCTATTTGAACTCCTAAATCCTCATAAAAAGAGTGAAAAAATTAAACTATTAACAAGAACGTTGTCAGCCTTGGATAGAGTCGCAAGACCCATGCCATGAACCTAGCAGGCAATGGCTCAACACTGACCGACGAGACATCGTAAGAGGATTAACTCCCTGATGAAAGGTCTCAGTGTGGACCTGAAACGTGGCTACGTCAGTGACCCGCCAAACCACCAGATAAGTCGGGGTGTTGTATGAGCTTATTTTTAAGCCATAAGAGACTGCCGGTTAAGCCTATCTAGGTCGCGCCATCAGCGGCTTTTCAAGATTTATATCCTTTGCTGGGATTAGTTCACAAGGCTGCGAGGAGCGTTTAATTGACAGCATTTTGAATATTTGGAGTGATTTTTTCACCGTTCTTGACAACGTAAAATGTTTTAGAGCAATAGACAAAAAATCATTTAAAAAAAAGCTTTTTGATTGTAGCACTGTTTGCACATGGACTGTACACATTGGTAGGAGGAGGGATGTTTATGATTACAATTGACATTCATATTACCCCTGGTGGGGATTTATGATTATGCATATGAAACGTTCTTCTCCTTCCATAAAAAAATTTTTCTTGTTAATAGTTTAATTTTTTCACTCTTTTTATGAGGATTTAGGAGTTCAAATAGAAGAAGTTATAGTTACTATGCGAGATTTGCTTTGAGGTTTCAATTAGCATTGTAAGGATCCTTCTTAAACAATTTTGGTGCCCTTTGATAGTTGGTTGGTATTTCTAACAACATGACATCATTCTGCCAGAATTGAAAGGTATTGTCCAATCCATCCATCCCACATATTTTACAAGTGTATCTTCTGGAACATAGTACCCCAATTTACTCACTGGTACAGTGATAGGATGAGTTAGGATTTTATTGAGATCCAGATATGGTCTCTCCCTTCTTTTTCCAGGGACAGATTTTAAAAGTTTGCATGCTGCAGTACTTCCAAGATAGCAGGATGATACAATATGTCTGCCTCATAGACAAATAGCAGATGCCATTCAGTCTTGATCCTCTTCCATCGCACTTTTAGAGGTCCATTTCAAAGCATTTTGTCCAGATAAGTTCAGACTTAGCAGGACAAACTGAAGAATTTGAATTTCCTGCCACACAAACCAGATGAAACTTATATGAATAAATCAGAGGCATTCTGGGTACGTTCCAAGGTGGGGCTAACTTATCCGGATAATACCCATATTCATCATTATCCAAACAAGTTATCCAGGTGTAAGTATGGTTGTTCTGGAGAACAGTCCTAAAGTTATCCAGATAACTTTAGCCAGACAGCTTGGACTTTATCTGGGTATATGCAGCAGAATGCATAACCAGCTGCATTCTACTGAAGATACGAATGCATTGTTCTGTGTCTGTCATAAAGATGAATTTTTGTTTTCTTTTTTGTTTTTTTGTTTTTTATGATTTTTGTTAGCTGGTTGATTTAATATTTTGTGTGCTTTTAAGGAGAACACTGATAGGGGCTGGTAGTAGAGAAAGGTGCTTTTGAAGGTTCTTTGAGTGACAAATGCTGAGTGGGAAATATCCCTGAGGAATCTGAGTACAAAACATGTTGGGTTGAGGCTATCATTATGAGCTTCCCCTTTTGTGTCCACCAAGTATTTTCTGGATAGATGATGGTGCTTCCTGCATTTGCTCACTATGAAGCTGTAGTTTCCAATGACTTATATCAATATTTTACTACAATTTATATTTGTTGATTTGGAAATAGTCTGGGATGGACTTTTGAAATCATATTGGAAAGAGCCTGGAACAGACAATTGAAGTTGTGATCTTCCATTCAATTTTTCGTGTTTTGATGGCAAGAAACTTCTGTTGCAGCTGGCAGTGTGGGACCTTTTTGTGATTATCTTTTAACTAACTTATGATGGAAATATGTTTATATTTTATGTTGTTTTATGTTATGGTTGTCCAATCCGGAGGTGGATCCTTGGGCCGACCGTCGTTGAGAGACGAACGGGAGGCAGAACTCGATGGTTTCGATGAGTCTTCACCTGGAAACCCGTGACCCCTCCAGAGGAGCTGTAGAGGTCCGGGTTGCTAGGACTTAGGAGACCGCCCTGGAAGCCAGAGATCCCCCCAGGAGGAGCCCGTAGGGACCCGGACCGCTGGGACTTAGGTGAAGACCAAGGGATCCAAGAAGAAAGATGAACGAAGACCCGGACCAGAATCAGGACAGGTGGCAAACTGGCAGAGTAGAGGTCACGAACTGGAGTCAAGGCAGGCGGCAAGCAGGTAGAGCAGAGGTCAGGCAGGCAGAGATCAGGAACCAGGCTAGCAGACAAAACCAGAGTCAGGCAGGCAGAGATCAGGAACCAGGCAGGCAGGCGAAACCAGAGTCAGGCAGGCAGAGATCAGGAACCAGGCAGGCAGGTGAAACCAGAGTCAGACAGGCAGAGATCAGGAACCAGGCAGGAAGACGATCCGACGGCAACTAGCACTCCGAAGAGAGACCTCGTTGCAAGGCAAGTTTCCAGCTCAAAAGTCCCAGTTTAAATCCCCTGCTCAGCGTCTGACGTCAGAGGAGGCGTGTCTGCACATCCGGGTGCAGACGCCTCAAAACGCGGCTCTTCGCGCGCGCGCGTTCCCCCATCGAGGGGAGGAGTCTCCGGTGGCGTCTCCACGAGGAGACGCTGCTGCCATGCGGCCCTGGAGGCCAGAAACCCGGCGGTTCGCAGCGCCGTGGAGCCAGGTATGAGCCCGGTCACTAGATTAGTGACCGGGATCGTAACAGTTTTATTTGTTTTTTGTTGTGTGTTATTTGTCTGAGCCCTTGTGTTTTTAAATGTTGGTTGTTGAAATTTTTGAATTTGAAATGAATATTGTGAACATTATTTTGAAAATATAAAGTTTATTGTTTTTGAAAAGGTGAATGTTTGACAATTTTGAATATTTAATTAAAATTTTTGAAATCGGTAGTTTTGCATCTTATTCATGTATTGATGTTTTTGATAGATGCATACACAAACATGTTTTTTTATATTCTTATCTACCTTTGAATACCAAAACGTCCTTCAATTTCTCAAACAATCAAAATGCTATACTTTAACTGACCATCATACTCGGCTTCATCGTTTAGTAGTCCAACTTTAAGACTCAGCCGTCTATATAATCATCGGTCAATTTTTTTATCCGCATAAATGTGCAATAATATCGTGTTTATCTCTAATGCACTACCATATTTTTCTTCTTATTTTTTTGATAAAACGTTTTTTCACTTATCTGTATTAGTAAATATCACATATTTTCCACATCACACAGAAGCCATCATATTCGTACTAGCCCGACACGGGACTGTTTTTCGAACTATATGTCCTTTCTCAAGGGCTCCAAACAGTGTCTGATAAAAAACATTTGATAAATTTTAGAATTTTTTTAATTGCAGGCAACATTTCACAGAACTTTAAAAACATCCACCAACTTTTTAGCGGGTACCTTATTAGGTGCTTACTTGTGAGGTTAAATTTCAGCGTTCTCCATGACAGCGTCGCTTTCCTTTTCCGGTCACTATCAAGGGTTTCCTGTTTATTTATAACCCCTCTTGTCAATCTTAATTACAGCATTATTAAACCTGGAAACCAATTAATTATGAGACCTCTGAAAGACATCACATCAACTCACTATATAAAGTTTAAATGAGCGTATACCATTCTACTGCTGTATTTAATCCTTTAGGTTGTACCAATCCCAATTTATGAATCCATAGTTGTTCTTTATAATTTAAGCTGGTTTTTGGGTTTCCTCCTCACAGATTTTGCATAATTTGTTCAATGACCCTCCATTTTAACTCCTGGAATGTATTTTGTGCTTGCAGACAATGCAAGACGATTGGTGCTTGTAGTTTTTCCGTTGATAGGGAACTCCAATGTTCAATTAAACGAGTGCAGATAGGTCTGTTTGTTCTGCCCACATAGAACAAATTACAAGGGCAGAATAAAATATTAATCACATTACTGGATCCACATTTATATTCTTGCCATGAAAAGGCTAGCATACTCTGACACTACCCTAACGCCATGGTATTGCTTTATTGAAGCTGAAGTAGTTGTGGATCAGGATGAATTTGATTACATTTTTAATATTTTCTGGTGTGCATTGGTAGTCCAGGGTAGATAACACTGTCCGTCTTCCAGCTCGAGGTCTCCTTTTTCTGCATACATCTAAAACACTGCTAAAACCTGTTGTTTCTTTCTCTATTCTCACCAAAATCTATCCCTGACTTTCTGAACCTACTACCAAAACCCATATCCACTTTCTCATCACCTCCCATTTAGACTATTGAAACTTACTTCTCACAGGTCTCTCACTGAACCATCTCTCCCTGCTACAATCTATTCAAAATTCAACTGTATGACTTATCTTCCACCAATGTCTCTATGCCCATATAATCCCTCTTCTCAAGTCTCTACATTGGCTCCCTATACACTTCCACATACAACCAAGTGCATTCATTCTGCATCTCCTCATTATCTTTCCTCTCCCTACAGACCTCCTTGTGAATTCCACTCATTGGGTAAGTCACTCTTACTCTGTGCCCTTTTCTTCCATTGCCAACTCATGACTCTGTGCTTTCCACCTGGCTGAGCAGTAAGTTTGGAAAAAACTTCTTGAGTTGGTATATCATGCTCTCTCTCTGGCTTTATTCAAATCCAGCCTAAAAAAAAACAACAAAAACCACCTTTTCAGTCTTAACCTCAGGGTCTCCTGTTTATAGCCTTATTGGTTTTAACAATTTCTTAATAAATGAAATTCCCCAAGTCTCTTATTTGTCCTGTATGTTTGTCTTTACAAAACTGTAATGACTATGGAATGGAAACTATCTCTTATATATGTTCAGAATGTATGTAGCTGACATCCAGGTATTCTTCCTGGTAAAAGACAGTTTTCCATCCGTCATGTCTCAAGTTACTACTGTATTAGAATCTATTAAATTTTGAATGTATAAAAAACATTTAGTTCTGAACCTTATCAAAACAGAGGCCATGTGTTTCTCACATAAGGGTGATTAACCGGTCTCTTCTCTTTCTATATTGAGGTCCATAATGCCATTCAAAGCAACAGCACACAATCTGGGTATTTTGTTTGACCACCCCAAGCTCAGATTCAAGTCAAAACTTCAGCAAGTCTTACAATCAGGCTTTTATTAGTTGCGGTTACTTAGGCACTTGAAATACATTTTAGATCAAGGAGACTTCAGGTCGCATGTACAGGCTTACGTACTAACAACTATCAATTACTGTAAGTCCTTTGACATCGGATTGCCTGCCAGCTATCTAATCGCAGTGGAGGTCCTACAGAATTCTGCAGACTGCTTGATTGCCGGAAGGCCAAGATGGGAGCATATCTTCCCAGTACTGAAGGAGCTGCATTAGCTTCCTATAAAACAGTGTGCAAAATTTAAAATGTTAACTCTGGAATATAAAATTGTGAAAAAACAAGGTAGTCAGTATTATCTTTAATATCTTAAGAGCTTTGTGGACTGCTACATCCCATCACGAGAGTTGAGGTCCTCTAGAAAACTTCTGTTGGTGAACCCCCTTCTATAAAAGCAGCCCACCTCTCAGGAAGTAGACATTGTGCGTTCTTTTCAGTGGGCCCAGGGCTTTGGAATACTCTTCCAGAATTGTTGCGGGAGCTTGATAATATAGTCCTTTTTCAAAAGCACTTAAAGACAGTTCTATTTTAAGAGGCTTATGGTTAACTTTGGCATATATGTTCAACCTGCTAACAGTTGGAGTATAATTTTTTTGTTGTATTTTTGTTTTAAGTATTTGATTTTATTGGATACCGGATTTTAGTATATATTGTAATCCACGTAGCACAACCGTGTTTGTTGTGATTCCTGCCCGCAGCCGGAGCTACGAGCAGCCTCGCATCTTCCCTTGCCTTCTCCCGTGGCCCAGAGGCCACCGACACTCCTTCAGCATGGCTGGAGCCGCGTTGCTACACTCTGTATGGCCAGGAGGCCGTTTGCTACACTCCCACTTGGTCCGGAGACACCGACATTACTTTGCCCCCTCCGTGGGGAAGGCCCTCCATCCTCAGTCCACCATGCAGCAGGGAGCCACTGTCTGATCCTCCTTCATGCAGCAGGAATGCCGCCTCACACGTCGGGGCCTGCTCTGCGGCCCATTCCTCCTCCTGTTCAGCGTTGGCAGCATGGCTGCTGACCAAGGTCCTGCCCCTTCCTCCTAAGGGGCGAGGCCGCGTCTCTCTTGAAGATTTAGGTTATTTGTTAATTGCTGCTTTAAGAAAAACTACCTCATGTTAACAAGTAACTAGAATAAGAAGGCCTGAAGAGAGAAAA
Organism: Rhinatrema bivittatum; assembly: GCF_901001135.1. Taxonomy (NCBI): domain Eukaryota; kingdom Metazoa; phylum Chordata; class Amphibia; order Gymnophiona; family Rhinatrematidae; genus Rhinatrema; species Rhinatrema bivittatum. Next base: position 46,974,325 of record NC_042617.1, on the reverse strand, counting down.
ATGTAATTGTCAGCCCAAGGCTGGGAATGGCGTGACAGTGCAGAAATGAATGTGAGATAAGAAAGGTGCCAAGAAAGTTAAAGGAAGTATTAATGAAAGCAGAATGTGTGATGTCTGAAAGGCGCATGAAGGAAAATTACCAGCTGACATAGGGGATGAGCAAGGGGATGGGTAGAGCCATATTTAACAGTGTATAAAAAGACTAAAGCAAATTTAAAATGATGAGTAAATGGCATTGCTCACAAAACAGTATATTCTGTAAGTTGGGCTCCTTTACTACCATAAGGAAAACACAATCTTGATTTCCTTATAGATTCCTCTATCCTAACTTGTATGTATGCATGAAATAAGCAAATACTGCCATTTGTTATAAGATCTCTAAGCTACTTTATAAATGTTATGTTTTACAACTGAAAGTCTGTTTCATCACTGACTATCTCTGGGGAGGAAACCAGGCGGGGGAAGTTCAGGTCTTTTAACACTCTTCATTATTTAAAGGCCAGCCTTGGAGTGGTCCTTTTCTGACATCATCATGGGACTCTCCTCTTCAGCCCTATAAAAGGGCCCTCCCTTCAGTCCAGCGTGGCCTTTGCAAGGACTCCTCGAACCCAGCTCCTCCTAGGCACTCTGTTCTCTGTGGGTCGCCTGTTCCAAGTCCTGATGTTCCTTTCCTGAGCCCTGATGTTCCAGATGTTCCGTGTTCCTGATCTGTATCCAGATGTCCTTTGTCATGACAGCCCAAGCCTCCTGAAGTGTCCGGCTTTTACTGTCCCTAGCACTGGGTTCCGTCCCAGTGTTCCAGCACTGAGTTCCACCTCAGTGTTCCAGCACCGAGTTCCGTCTCGGTGTTCCTGGCTCCGAGTTCCATCTCCAAGCTTCTTCTCATCATCCTGAATCCTGTACGGAACTTCAGAGCCTCTGTGTCTGCCTCTGTCTTGATAATGAACTCTGTCTGATCCTGTTCCATTCCGATGTGGCGGCGCCTTGCCTTGACTGGCCGAGAGATCGCATCTCGGTACAGGCCTCTCTGAATCTTGTCATGTCTTCAACCTGAATCTTCAAGCAACCTGTCTTGGAAAACCTCAAGTGTGGTCCATGACCTGCCTTGCCTGGTAGTGTAGGGCGCGTGCAAGCGTGGTCTGCGACCTGCCTAGCTTGATAGTGTAGGGTGCGTGGTGTGGCTGTACCACTTCAGAACTCCAGATCTCCAGATATCGTGACTCCGTCTGAGTCTTCCAAGTTCCAAGTCTTCATCTGAGTCTTCCAAGTTCCAAGTCTTCGTCTGATGTCTTCGCCCTTCAGCCACTGTCCGTCCTGTCGCATTTGCTGCTCCCGTGTGGCAGGTCCAAAAGGGCTATTGAGTGGCCGGAGGGCTACTCCAGAAACCAGCATTGCGTTGCTGGGTCTCTTTGATGCGTCAAGTTCGGCAGAGGTCAGGGACATCCGTCTTCAGACTGTCCGCCCATGCTTGGGCACTCCTCGCCTGCCTCGGCGCTTCCCGGAGCTCTTCTGCGGGTGTGTCGTGGCCCAAGGGTACGCTTCCTCTCCCCGGATCGGGAGCACCCCCTAGCACTCCCTCCTATGGATCTGCAACAGTGTTGCTATAGGTGGATAATAAATGTTTTAATAAATAAAAATATGTTTTTGTACAATGTTGTATAGCTCTAGTAGCACTAAAAAAATGATAAATAGTAGTAGTAGTAAGTCTCTCTAGACCAGCAGTTCTCAACCAGTGTGTCGCGGCACACTAGTGTGTTGTGAAGCACCAGCAGGTGCGTCGTGCACCTGCTGCTCTTCCCACCCCCTTTCACCTCAGCAAGACGAACACTGCTGCCATTCCTGCCCGGGCTATCAGCACATTCAAGCCCCAAGGGGAACGGCAGCAGTGTTTTGTGGAAGCCGGCAACAGGAACGTAACCTTTTCTTCTTCCCGCCCCTGTGGCCCGGAAGAGGAAGTGATGTCTACCGGGCATGTGGGAAGAAGAAAAGGCCATGCCTGCATGCTGCTGCTGTAGAAGAAGCACGACGCCGCTGCTCCCCCCAGCTCCGACCTCCCCTTCTCTCGCCAGCGCAACACCTGCAAGAAAATATAAAATTATAATAATCAAACTGCCAAAAAAAAAAGTCTGGGGTGGGGAGAAAAGAATAAAATTACAATCTCAGCTGATTGCTCTGTGCCACAATCAATCGCAGCACAAGCAAACAGCTGAGTGCTGCCTTTTTTATTGTTGTACTGCATACAGAATCTGGCTTGTTGCAGTTTCTGGTTAAGTTTTGTCTGTCTGTGTGTGAGAAAGCGACAAACAGAAGAAGTGTTTGTGAGTGTGCATGCATGCCCCCAGTCTACAGTAATCTCAAGGTGACAGATTTGGAGATTAGGGTATTTTTAAAATCCTTATTAGTTTTAATTATTGAGTGTTATTTGATATGTCTGCTGTTTTGAAATATTTTATCAATGTTTAGGACATTTTTAAATTTATATATGGGGGGGGGGGGGGCAAAGGAAGTATCCATCCCAGGTGCCAAATACTTTAGGGATGCCACTGATGGAAGCTGTCAACATCAGTGGCAAGGCCCTTTCTTCTTCCTGCTCCCAAAGCCCAGAACATGAAGTGATGTAAGTGGGGCACTCGGGAAGAAGAGAAGACCATGCTGCATAAAGTAGCAGCTGAAGCGAGGACCCAGACCAAAATCAAGCACAGCCGGTGATCAGTGACAGGAGAAAGAGCAGAGTTAGCCCCTGCAGCCGATGGGATTCTTCATTCTTGAGCTGCAGGGGCTGGAGGAGGGAGCTACTGCAGCTGTCATTTATGCTAGGGGGGAGGGGGGTGTGAGTGAGAGCGAGCCAGAGGGAGAGAGAGCATGTGTGTGTGATTAACAGCATGTAAGTAAGTAAGAGAGAGAGTATGTGTGCAAGTGTGATTGACAGTATGTATCAAAGTGAGAGAGCATATGTGTGATTAAGTAAGAGAGACAGGTCAGGGAGATGACTGGTGTTTGTATGAGTGAGAGAGAGATAGACTGGTCAAGGAAGTGACTGGTATGTGTGAGGGAGACAGAGACTGGTCAGGAAAGTGACTGGTATGTGTGTGAGGGAGACAGAGATTGGTCAGGAAGGTGACTGGTATGTGTGTGAGGGAGACAGAGACTGGTCAGGGAGGTGACTGGTAAATGTGTGAGGGAGATAGAGGCTGGTCAGGGATGTGACTTGTGTATAAGAGACAGAGACTGGTCATGGGGTGTAATTGGTGTTTGTGTGTGTGTGTGTTAGAGACTGGACATGGACCCTAAGGAAGAGGACCGTGAGGACAGAGCTTCAGCAGCCCTTGCTGCTTCTGGTATGTGTTGTTGGCCTGCAAGGGAAAGGAGTAGGAGAATAGCTGGAGAGGGTAAGTAAAGGTGACTTTTTAAGTTTATTTTTCTCGATTTACTGCCATTTTAATTATTGGGTATTATGTGATGTCTGCTGTTTTGAAATATTTTATTGGTGTTTGAAGAATTTTGAATAATTTTTATGAGTTTTTAATTGTTGGATGTAATTCTGTTCATCAGCTATTTTGAAACATTTATTATAGTTTTACATTTATTTCTGTGTGGGGATCTATAGCAGCTTGGCTTGCTCTGTTTTCTTAATAGGAGGTGTATTGATGTTTAGGACCTGGTTTAATATTTATAGTGTTGCCTTTTCATAGGTAGGGTTGTTCCATTTGAGTGCATGCCATAATGCAGGTGTAAATTTGTGTGCATTATTGCAGATCCTGGGAGTGTGTTAGGTGCTTTATTTCTGTTTCCATTTCTCCAGTTCACACTGCATGCAGAGTAGCTTTTTGGGGTTTCCATTCCAGTTTCTGTCTCCATATTTTTAATTGGTGGTCTTTCTGTACTTGGTGAAGGTCGGTTTTGTGTGTGTAACAGAGGTGAGCTATTTTACTAGCATGTAGGTATTTGTATCATTCTTATTTGTTGTGTTTTTCAATTGACTAGCTACTGAAGTTAAATATTAGGTTGCCAAATTCTCAGTAAATTTATGCAGTTAAAAATTGTTAATCTTTATTGTATTGAAAATTTTTTTTAAAATTAATATATAATATAATTTAAAATTTTGTATATTTTTATAATGAGAGAAAAGACCTCAGGACTGGCAAAGTATCTGATGTACACAGAAGCTTACAGTCAGTTGTTTCAGTCACCAGTCTTTTTACCTCTTTTTTTATTTCATTAAAATAATTTTTGTTCCTTCTGATTATATTAATAAATCACTTGAATATGATTACTTGAATGTGCTGCAGAACAAATCTGTCATTGTGGCGTTGATATGCCAAACACGTGAACGTTACCCAAATTGGAGATCAAGAAATATCCAACAACCCGATTTTGACAAGTGAATTCAAAGCATGGCAACTTGAATTTAACTAAATAGCCCATTGGGTAAAGTTTTTCAGAACGGAGCAAACTTCATGCGTTCAAATTTCAGAACGAAACATTCTCACACATTCAATGATTTTTTAAACTTATACCGACATCTAAATGAGAAATGGCACTTATCTGAAAACTCGTTTCATATTTTCACTTTTCCAAAACAAGTCTGTGCCATCGTAACAATGCTGAATCTCTGTCAGCCACTGCATTGTTACGACGGCACAGACTTGTTTTGGAAAAGTGAAAATATGAAACAAGTTTTCAGATAAGTGCAGGTTCTCATTTAGATGTCGGGAATTTGGCAACATAATATTTAACTTCAGCAGCTAGTTATTTGTTGGTATTCTAAATTGTAAACTAGTTGTTCCCTAGTTTGTTTTGTGTTTTCTCAATTGGACATGTATTGGTGGTAAATTACTGTCTTTTCATAAGGAGGGCTATTGTGCCTGGTAGTAGAGGGAGTTTGTTTTGCAGCTACTGAGATGACTCCAGAACCAGAATATCTTTTTTGTATGGTGAATTGTACAGGGAATGTCCTAGTTCTGCTCTGCACCCATTGTTGAGGGGGCCGAGGGGGGTTACTGTGGATGCAGAGTACATGTTTACATTTAGCCGCATGATGGTCATGTGTTCAGTGTGTCATGCATGTGAGAACCGTTTGTCAGGTGTGTCCTGGCCAAAAAAAGGTTGAGAACCACTGGTCTAGGTTAAGTGGGAGAGTATAGGCTATCAAGCCAGGGGGGTTGGAGGACCTAGCTGTTAACTGGAGAACTGGTAGACAACCTGGTAAACTGGGAATGGCGTGGGCATGCACCTTTTTTTAAACTTTTTATTTATCATTTTAAATATAATACACAAGCATAAACTTGTAACAGAAATAGTAATTACATAATAAAAATCACTGAAAAAGAAATAAGAAAATCTAAACCCAAGTAACCACCATAAGAAAGGGGGGACCCAGAAAGGGAGTAAAATACAGGAAGAAAGAAAGAATCTACATTATAAGGAAAATAAGTATCTTCCAGTGAGAACAGAATGTCAATCCAACATATTACAAGACAGAAGGGAGCCAACCCAAACCAAAATACCCTCCAACAGAGTGGAAAACCCTATATTAAACTTGATCAAGAGCTTGGGAATTAATGAAAGATCTAAGCTGAATAGAATCCAGGAAAACAAATTTCTCTGAGGAAAAATTGACAATGCATTTACATGGAAATCACAAAAAGAACTGGGCCCCCAGATCAACAACCTATTGTCACAGATCAGGAAAGGCCTTCCTGCGAGCCTGAGTGGCCCTAGAAAAATCAGGAAAAATTTGAAGCCTGCCAATCATGAAAGAAATATTCACAGCTTGAAAATATAAGCAAAGAATCAAGTCCTGATCAAAATTAGAAAAGAAAGTCACAATTAAGGTAGGTCTATGTGACACATCTTCTGATGTATTCTCAAGAATAGTAGAGATACACAAAGATTCACCTCCAGAATTCAAAGCATCTTGAGCAACACCTGATCCAGTGGCCCTTTTATCTGGAAAATTATAATAGGCCTTACAGATCAATGGAAGAGCAAATTGAGATTTATGTAGTGTACTTGGATGCTTCTAGGAAAAGTAAAAAGTCATGGGATAGTTGGCGATGTCCTTTCGTGGATTTCAAACTGGCTAAAAGACAGGAAACAGAGAGTAGGATTAAATGGACAATTTTCTCAGTGGACGGGAGTGGGCAGGAGTGCCTCAGGGATCTGTGTCTGGACGTTTTGCAGCAGCAGGTAGAAGAGAGATTAAGGCCTTTAACAGAACAGAACACATACATGCTCGCCACAATCTGTGATCCCCATGTGAAAGGGAAACTGGCCCTACAGTCCGATTGTCTCATATTACTGAAGGACCAGTTGTTAGCAAAAGTCCGTGAACTGGAGCGCCATAGGCAAAGACAGATTAGGCTTGAAGCAGAGGTGGAAACAGCGGGCACTTCAGAGAGTTGTGCTGCTAGCCCAAGCAGGAGCAGCACCGTGTCAGCGAGAGATAGTACCTCCTCCTCCACGTCAGAACGTCCAAGACATGTTGCCCATAAAGATGCATCTTTTGTGCAACTGGCGAGAGAGAAAGCATGAGTGACTCTCAGCCCACCCAAGCAAAGGAGACACCAGCATAGGTGTCAGTGACATGGTATCTCTCAAAGGCGATAGAGAACATGCAGACAGATCCACTGGCATATTGGGCACACATGTCCACTGTCTGGCCACACCTAGCCAAAGTGGCTCGGCGATATCTGTCATGTCCACCAACCAGTGTGCCCAGTGAACGTGTCTTTTCAATGACAGGGGATAGCATGAGCCCTCACCGCTCAAAGCTGGCACCAGAGATGATGGAAATGCTAGTATTTTTTAAAGTAAACCTGCCTTTGCTTGGGATTCCAAATCTTCCCTGTGAATGGCAAGATGAATAAAAGCAATTCAAAGCCTTGCAGCAGCTCCAACTGCCTCCTATGCTGCAGATAATATAAGCACTGCAGCACATGTACCTGACCTCAAACGCTGTGCCTGACCATCAACTGTCCCGGCCTTATGTCCCTAGGTGGGATTGACCTCTGTCCTCGACTGCTTTGCCTGTCCGTCCAGGCCCAATGTTCCTAAGAATATAAGAACATGCCATACTGGGTGAGACCAAGGGTCCATCATGCCCAGCATCCTGTTTCCAACAGTGGCCAATCCAGGCCATAAGAACCTGGCCAGTACCCAAAAACTAAGTCTATTCCCTGTTACCGTAGCTAGTAATAGTGGAGCCTATTTTCTAAGTCAACTTAATTAATAGCAGGTAATGGACTTCTCCTCCAAGAACTTATCCAATCCTTTTTTAAACATAGCTATATTAACTGAACTAACCACATCCTCTGGCAACAAATTCCAGAGTTTAATTGTGCGTTGAGTAAAAAAGAACTTTCTCCGATTAGTTTTAAATGTATCACACGCTAGCTTCGTGTAGTGCCCCCTAGTCTTTCTAATATCCGAAAGAGTAAATAACCGAGTCACATCTACCCGTTCTAGACCTCTCATGATTTTAAACACCTCTATCATATCCCCCCTCAGCCATCTCTTCTCCAAGCTGAAAAGTCCTAACCTCTTTAGTCTTTCCTCATAGGGAAGCTGTTCCATTCCCCTTATCATTTTGGTAGCCCTTCTCTGTACCTTCTGCATCGCAATTATATCTTTTTTGAGATGTGGCGACCAGAATTGTACACAGTATTGAGATTTTCCGTTTTATTCACCATTCCCTTTCTAATAATTCCCAACATCCTGTTTGCTTATTTGACTGATGCAGCACACTGAACCAACGATTTCATTGTGTTATCCACTATGACGCCTAGATCCCCTTCTTGGGTTATAGCACCTAATATGGAACCTAACATTGTGTAACTATAGCATGGGTTATTTTTCCTTATATGCATCACCTTGAACTTATCCACATTAAATTTCATCTGCATTTTGATGCACATTTTTCCAGTCTCACAATGTCTTCCTGTAATTCCTACAAGTGTTTGACCTCGATTGCTGTGCCTGTACGTCCAGGCCTTATGTTCCTACAAGTGTTTCACCTCTGTCCTGGAATGCTGTGCTTGTTTGTCCAGGCCTTATGTTCAGTCCTAACGGCTGAACCCTCGTTGCAAAGGGAAACCTCAGTCTCTGGCATTTAAAACTAGTACTCCTTCACAGCATGGATCCTTAAATAAAACAAAGAGTTTTCTTTAGTTTCAGGGCAGAGAAGAGAACTTCTTCCGTCTTGCTTATGAAGTCATGATCTGTTTGCAAATGATTAAATCCTAGCAATTTGTACCATTATACAGTCTTGTGGCCAACCCATTCCAAGGAAGCCCTTTGCTGCTCTTAGGAAAGGGAACTCTCCCCAGTGTTGCAGCCTATCTCTTAGGACCTGTTGACCCATGTTTAACCGCTGTTCACATGCACCCTGCTCCATGTCGCCACACTTTGAAGGCTCATGCTCCACTCTAGGGGCCAACCCATTCCAAGGAAGCACTTTCCTGCTCTTAGGAAAGGGAACTATCCCCGGTGTTGCAGCCTATCTCTTAGGACCTGTTGACCCATGTTTAACCGCTGTTCACATGGCACCCTGCTCCGTGTCGCCACGCTTTGAAGGCTCGTGCTCCACTCTAGGGGCCAACCCATTCCAAGGAAGCCCTTTGCTGCTCTTAGGAAAGGGAACTCCCCCTGGGTGTAGCCAGCCTGTATCTATCTACCCTCTAACCCATGTTGAACCGCTGTTTGTTCATATGGTAACCTCCTCCACCTCGGCCTTGACAATTGTTGTATGTATATTCAAGTTTCATATCACCAAAATGCCAGGAAGAGTGCAGATGATTAGGGATGTGAATCGTGTCCTCGATCGTCTTAACGATCGATTTCGGCTGGGAGGGGGAGGGAATCGTATTGTTGCCGTTTGGGGGGGTAAAATATCGTGAAAAATCGTTAAAAATCGTTAAAAATCGAAAAATCGAAAAATCGAAAAACCGGCACATTAAAACCCCCTAAAACCCACCCCCGACCCTTTAAATTAAATCCCCCACCCTCCCGAACCCCCCCCCAAATAACTTAAATAACCTGCGGGTCCAGCGGCGGTCCGGAACGGCAGCGGTCCGGAACGGGCTCCTGCTCCTGAATCTTGTCGTCTTCAGCCGGCGCCATTTTCCAAAATGGCGCCGGAACCCTCGCTGAACGACCTCCTGCAGTCGATCTCCTGCCGGCGCCATTTTCCGTACGAAAACGATTCGCGGCGGGAAATCGCTCCCTGACCCCCGCTGGACCTCCAGGAACTTTTGGCCAGCTTGTGGGGGGCCTCCTGACCCCCACGAGACTTGCCAAAAGTCCAGCGGGGGTCCGGAAGGACCTCCTGCCGTCCAATCTTTTTCGTCTATGGCCGCCGCCATTTTTCGGCGCCATTTTGGAAAATGGCGCCGGCTGAAGACGACAAGATTCAGGAGCAGGAGCCCGTTCCGGACCGCTGCCGTTCCGGACCGCCGCTGGACCCGCAGGTTATTTAAGTTATTGGGGGGGGGGGGTTCGGGAGGGTGGGGGATTTAATTTAAAGGGTCGGGGGTGGGTTTTAGGGGGTTTTAGTGTGCCGGCTCACGATTCTAACGATTTATAACGATAAATCGTTAGAATCTGTATTGTATTGTGTTCCATAACGGTTTAAGACGATATTAAAATTATCGGACGATAATTTTAATCGTCCTAAAACGATTCACATCCCTACAGATGATAGCACATATCAAATCTTGATTCTTCTAAAGTATAATTCATCTGTATGTACTCTTTTCTATCTGTGTTGCTAGGTGCCAAGCACACTTTATTAGTACTTCTTCTTAGCTTCGGAATAGTAAAGTTCTTCAAAGCCTCTGTTTCTACTAACACAACAGCTGGCATTTGGGATTTTACTTCACTTGATGAAGTCCTTATTATTAGTGTTTTACCTCTGGTCGTTTCTTCCATTTTGAAATCAGCCTCTTTCTATGCCAAGCAATACTCTTACTGCTTTCCAGCCTCCCTATCGTTTGTCAAGGATATTCTCACACTACAGTCCCTGGGAATCCCGGCTGCAGCCAGTCTGCCTTTAAAAGACCAGTGAGAGCCCACTGGACCCCAGTGGAAACCCTCCACTTTAAGGGCGAACCCATTCTAGGGAGCCCTTTCCTGCGCAAAGGAAAGGGAACTCTCCCCGGATGTAGCCTGCCTGTATCTACCTCTGACCCATGTTGAACCGCTGTTCCACTTTGAAATCAGCCTCTTTGTATGCCAAGCAGTACTCTGACTGCTTTCTGGCCTACCTGTCTTTTGTCAAGGATATTCTCACACTACAGTCCCTGGGAATCCCGGGTGCAGCCAGCCTGATTTTAAAAGACCAGCGAGAGCCACTGGACCCCAATGGAAACCCCCCACTTTAGGGGCGAACCCATTCTAGAGAGCCCTTTCCTGCTCATAGGAAAGGGAACTCTCCCTGGGTGTAGCCTGCCTGTTTCTACCCTCTGACCCATGTTGAACTGCTGTTCACATTCATCCTCCTCTGTCTCGGCTTTGAAAACTCTCGTTTGTATATCAGCTACATCCACCGGATTTTAAAAGACCAGCGAGAGCTCACTGGACGCCAGTGGAAACACCCCACTCTAGGGGCGAACCCATTCTAGGGAGCCCTTTCCTGCTCATAGGAAAGGGAACTCTCCCCGGGGCTCTTGTTTGAATATTTGCTACTACCACCAAAATCGGCACCCGCAGATGCTCCACTCCACCCAGGCATAGTTCATCATGTTTCAGGTCCTAGCACTCATGTTAGACTCCCTGGTCCCTGTTTCAAGACAGGTCGGGTGCACAGTATGCACAGTTGACAGTCCCACCACATGCTGAGCCTTGTCTTGTCTTGCCTCCTTGTCTTTTCCTTATCAAACCACAGGGAACTGACTACTAGGGATGTGAATCGTTTTAGGACGATTAAAATTATCGTCCGATAATTTTAATATCGTCTTAAACCGTTATGGAACACAATACAATAGAGATTCTAACGATTTATCGTTATAAATCGTTAGAATCGTGAGCCGGCACACTAAAACCCCCTAAAACCCACCCCCGACCCTTTAAATTAAATCCCCCACCCTCCCGAACCCCCCCCCCCAATGACTTAAATAACCTGCGGGTCCAGCGGCGGTCCGGAACGGCAGCGGTCCGGAACGGGCTCCTGCTACTGAATCTTGTTGTCTTCAGCCGGCGCCATTTTCCAAAATGGCGCCGAAAAATGGCGGCGGCCATAGACGAACACGATTGGACGGCAGGAGGTCCTTCCGGACCCCCGCTGGACTTTTGGCAAGTCTTGTGGGGGTCAGGAGGCCCCCCCCAAGCTGGCCAAAAGTTCCTGGAGGTCCAGTAGGGGTCAGGGAGCGATTTCCCGCCGCAAATCGTTTTCATACGGAAAATGGCGCCGGCAGGAGATCGACTGCAGGAGGTCGTTCAGCGAGGCGCCGGAACCCTCGCTGAACGACCTCCTGCAGTCGATCTCCTGCCGGCGCCATTTTCCGTACGAAAACGATTCGCGGCGGGAAATCGCTCCCTGACCCCCGCTGGACCTCCAGGAACTTTTGGCCAGCTTGGGGGGGGCCTCCTGACCCCCACAAGACTTGCCAAAAGTCCAGCGGGGGTCCGGAAGGACCTCCTGCCGTCCAATCATGTTCGTCTATGGCCGCCGCCATTTTTCGGCGCCATTTTGGAAAATGGAGCCGGCTGAAGACAACAAGATTCAGTAGCAGGAGCCCGTTCCGGACCGCTGCCGTTCCGGACCGCCACTGGACCCGCAGGTTATTTAAGTCATTTGGGGTGGGGTTCGGGAGGGTGGGGGATTTAATGTAAAGGGTCGGGGGTGGGTTTTAGGGGGTTTTAATGTGCCGGTTTTGCGATTTTACGTTTTTTCGATTTTTCACGATATTTTACCCCCCCAAACGGCAACAATACGATTCCCTCCCCCTCCCAGCCGAAATCGATCGTTAAGACGATCGAGGACACGATTCACATCTCTACTGACTACCTCGGCTCGGCCAGCCTGTCTTGCCCCTATCAACTTTCTGCCACTCTGCCTTGCTGCCAATCACCAGATGACTCACTCAACTCCTTGTGGTGTTATTGTCACTATCATGGTTCCTCAGTGTGTTGGTGCTAGTCTTTCTGCTTGCTATGTTCCCCCTTCATTGTGCTGTAGGATGTCAATGCCACTTGTTTTGCCGCTTTGCCTGTCGTGCTGCCTTCGAGGGTTCATGCATCTGTTATCGGTGCTCTCTATTGAAGCTGTGGTGTGTTTTTGACACTCTCGCTGCACTCTTGCCACTTCTGGTACCCCTTTGCACCTTTACAGTGCCTTAGGCTATTCATGCCACTTTGGTGCCACTTTGCCACAGTCTAAGTACCTTGGAGCTCTTTTGTTGTTGTGATGATTGCTCCACAGAAGTTTCATCAAAACTGATAATAAAACCCCAATTCTGCAGCCAAAAATAGGCTGGAAATCCTTCACCCATTGACTTTAATGGGAACCGGAAAACAAATTCACATATCAACGTATTGGGGCACCATATGTCCAAATGCAACGGAAATGACCCCCGATGAATATGTATCACGAATGCAACGAAAAATTGGCTGCACATCCCTAGTATCTATTTTGCTAGCTGTAAAGACATTTTTCCTGATTGATTTAATTTTTAGAAATTTTAATGTGCTAACTTCAGGAGTTTGCCATTTAAACCCCTACCTTTCTAATTTTTTCTACTTTGACTGGCTAAGTTTGCCTTCTTAAATTTGCGTGGTGGCAAAATTTAGTTCGAGTGGATTCAGAGGTGATCCTAGGGCAGGCTTATGACAAGTGAGGCAATCAAATACATAAATTTTTCAAAAATGTTAGAACATGAGTAGATTATAAGAAATTGCAGAAGGACCTTGCCAAATAGAAAAACTGGTCATATAAATGGCAGATGAAATTTAATATGGTCAAGTGCAGAGTGACGAACATAAGGAAAAGTAATCTTAATTACAGGTAAACAATTCCATATCCATATCAGTAGTCACTACAGATGTACATTTGTTTAAAACAAATGGGCATTCTGAAACAAATAGGCCCCATTTGTTTCTTTCACAGGTCCCCAAAACAAATGGAGGGGAGGGGTCACATGAATTAAACAAATTTGATTTGTCCTATTCATTTCATTCCCCATTCATTTCTCTGGGTCATTGAAGTCTATAGGCCATAGAAATCAATGGGGAGCAGGTTTCACTTAGTAATTGTAAATATATAGCAAGTTAGCAGCCAGCCTTTCCTAGGGAGACATGTGTAAGGCTGTGAGCTGTTGTCAAGGAGACCACAGCAGAGAGGCACTATATCACAGTGATCCATCCTATCACTGCTCTTCAGATACAGTATTGCTGATCTTTAAGACTGAGCAAGAGAAATACTGTGCATTTCCTCTGTAGACATTGTCTTGGGAGGATGCTGTAACCTTGCATACTCCTACTATAAGGGATATAGTACCACATGCCTACCTGCCATACCACTAATAGCACCATAAGGAACTTGCTGCCAAATGCCTACCTGCCATACCCCAAAAAATCAAGAAAATAAAAAAATGGAAGGGCCTGAGTTCAGCAACAGAATATGGAAAAAGCCCACAAAAACATTCAGTCAGAAGGAAAAAAATGTAGGTTTGAGAGAAAATATGCTGAGGAGAAACCATTTTGATGTTCAGAATTTAGTGCAAGCTTCAGAAGGGAGAGAGAACTCATACAAAACCAGAAAATAAAAAATAGAACAGCCTGAGTTCAACTACAGAATATGGGAAAATCTTTGTTAATAAATCAAACCTTACAATTTACCAGGAAAACTACATGCATCAGAAAATGAAACCAATTACATGTTCTGAATGTGATAAAAGTTTAATTCAGAATGTCCATTTGACAAGAAACCCTTATTTTCACCCAAAAACAAGATCAAGCTCAAGTAGAGAATGAAATAAAAGTTCATGTCACAAACATTATACTGATGATATTTGTCTTGCACTGACAATTGGCAAGAACTTCCACAGGAAGACAGACATCTCCCATGCCACTCTGCCTTGCTGCTGTATCTCTCATGTTACACTTTGGGAGCCTCTGTGCCACTCAGCTTTGCTGCCATACCCAGATTTTACAACTTGAGGTATTTTTTGATACTTTGTCTTCCTGCCATACCCCAGATCTTATATTTTGAGGTGTTCCTGCCACTTGGGCACTATTTTGCACCTTTCATTTTGCTTTGGTGTGTTAATGCCACTCTTTTTGCTGCTCTGCCCCTTTATCAGTACCTTGGGGTTTTTCCTAGTGCAACCAAGATTGGTCATTGTTAGAGAAAGGATGCTAGACTTGAAGAACTGTTGGTTTGACCCAAGAAAACACATCTTATGTTCTTATATATATATATTTATTTATTAAAGAATATATATTCTACTTATACCAGAAGCCTGTGCTAGGTGAATCACAATACAATAATACATTAAACATAAAAGCATAGCAATAAACTGATTTTCAGCACAAACCACCTAAGTTTAAGTAGACAATTCCCATCACACAAATAACAGCCCTAAATCTAGCCGATCAAATTTGATCGGCTACATCCTTTGACCCTTATACATTAATATCTTGTTCTAGAACTTCTTTTCCACTGAAAATGTTTGCTTCTTGGTATCCTGGCCTGTTCTGCTGACAGCATGGAGGAGGTACTGTGCCTGGGCAGAGGCATACCTTAGAAAAGACAGGTACTCTGAAGGAGATGTTCTTCTGCTTGAAGCAGCCACTGTTTCTCAAGGGTTTATTTATTTATTTATTTATTTATTTATTTAACACTTTTTTATACCAACCTTCATAGTAAATAAACCATATCGGATCGGTTTACATAAAACAAGGATATAACTGAAGCAATAAATAAAAGTAATTAACAAGAGAAGAGAATAAGGTAAAGTTACATTTACAAGTTGTGCTCTTGGGTGCAGGCAGTCGCCAGAACTTACCATGTGGAAGCAGTAACCAGGAAGGAGCCGAGGATCAGAAACCAGGAACAGATCAGGCAAACAGTAGAATAGCAAATTCTTGGACCAGCAATGGTATGTCAGGCAAGGGCTCCTTATATCTAGCCTTCGATTTAGAACATATACTGGTCTAATACTTCTGTTTATCTTGAAAGCTCCTATAGGATTCCTGCCTTGCCAGAGTCCCATTGCCTCCACAGCAGGATCTTCAAACACTGTGAGCTGCAGGTTGGAACTACACTGGCCCTGACAGAATACTTCCCCCACCCCAATTCCTCCCAAATTAGCATCTCCTGGGGTTCTCATTCTTGGTAACTTTGAATGTTCTTGGTAAAATTGGTCCACCAGTTTTTTGGCACTGAGATTTTGGGTTGGTTCCCAACTATGGTTCTCCGAATCACACCCTATCCAGTCCACCAAATAATGCAGGCATCTTCTGATTAATCTAGCATCCAGAATCTTGCAGATAATAAAATCTTGGTACCTTTTCACTGGAGGAGGGGGCTCTCTTCCTGAGAAGGTGGTTAGGTTTATAGGGCTTAAGAAGTGCCACATGAAACATGAGATGAACACATAAATTGGCAAGAAGCTGAAGCCTGAATGCCACATGTCTCTTGCTCCTTATGTGTCTTAAAAAGACTCAGACCTTATCCCCTATCATGGATTGTTGAGCTTCTTGGCAAATTTCTTTTGTTCTACAACATTTTAGTCCATTCCAATTCATATTGGACTGGCATGTCAGTATGTCAAGGCATTTATCTGCTGCACTGCTTCAAGGACCCTGGACTGCTGAGCTTCCCTCCAGTGGAAGCGAGGATGGATGCCATAGCTTGCAAAAAAATGGGATGTCTTTAGTTGCTGCATGCTCAGAGTGCAAATTCTGCCATTTTTCTGGTGAAAATTCCACCCAGATAGCAAAGGCATTTTATTTTCAGTGTAGTGATTGGAATATGTAGGGCAGTTATCTCATATCTGCCTGGTTCCTGGAATAAACTGGATACTCTGCAGGCTGTGATAGCTTTTATTGAATCAATGTAAGTATTATCTAAAAAAGTTGCATAATAGCTATCAAGATTGCATAGGTTCATTCTTCAAATGTGACTAATGTCTCTAATGTGGCATTTGCAAAAGAGACCTATCTGGTTTCAAAAGCTCCTATACAATATTTTCAGATAATTCTTACCATAATTCAATAAAAGGTTTCAGAATCTGCCAAGAATCCAGTGACTGGAATATAATTTTCTGTGTTAAGTTATTGTATTTTCTATGTACAATTATTTGTTGCTCTATAGAAAGATAAAGGATTAAATAATTTTGTGAAAACAGTGAGTGCTTCACCAAGTGGAACAAACTATGGACAAGATGGTTCACAGCCAGCGTAGAAAAGAATGGTAAAACGGACAAATGCAGATTCTGCAGAACAGACTCACATAGGATATTCCTATTCCCATTGACAGGAAGATCTGTGCTACAAAACCAGATATTGTGGTAAAGGAGAAAAACGCAAGAACGTAATTGCTGACAGAGGTGTCCATATGCAATAACTATTCTGTTGATCATATGGAGAAAGCAAAGATCCTTAAGTACCAAGGAATGGAATCAGAGACCAAAAAAATGTGGCAGAAAGATACAAAAATAGTCCCAACTATATTGTGTGCCATTAGCCTTATTAAGAAGAATTTCCAATAGGGATGTGAATCGGGCTTCGGACGATTGAAAATATTGTACGATATTTTCAAAATCGTCAGAAATCGGGGGCTCCCCCAAAACAATAGGAAAACCCCACGAAATTGTTCGTGGGGGGTTCTCTTATCGTTTTGGGGGAGGGCAAGAAAAACGGCCGGCCCCTGTCACATGGAGGGAGCACTGGATGGCCCGGCGCCATCTTTAAAAATGGCGCGGGCCATCCAGTGTTCCTACTATGTGACAGGGGCCGGCCAATGGCACGGATACCCTGTCACATGGTAAGGGCACAGGCCATCGGCGCCATTTTTATTAGTGGCAGCCGACGGCCCGAGAGCGGGAGATCGCTCTCGGGACCCCCACTGGACCACCAGCTACCTGTAAAAAGTTATTGGGGGGGTCGGGAGGGTGGGGGAAGCTAAGGGATTAGTTTTAAAGGGTTGGGGTGGGTTTTTTGTTTATCGGCTCGGGCGCAGCTGATAAACAAAACCGCGATCGGGCTGGACGAAAAAAAAACCCATGATGTGAATCGGAACCGGAATCAGAACCGATTCCAGTTACGATTCACATCTCTAATTTCCAAGCCTTGATATATTGCCTATAAAGATTAGGGATGTGAATCGTGTCCTCGATCGTCTTAACGATCGATTTCGGCTGGGAGGGGGAGGGAATCGTATTGTTGCCGTTTGGGGGGGTAAAATATCGTGAAAAATCGTTAAAAATCGTTAAAAATCGAAAAATCGAAAAAACCGGCACATTAAAACCCCCTAAAACCCACCCCCGACCCTTTAAATTAAATCCCCCACCAAATAACTTAAATAACCTGCGGGTCCAGCGGCGGTCCGGAACGGCAGCGGTCCGGAACGGGCTCCTGCTCTGAATCTTGTCGTCTTCAGCCGGCGCCATTTTCCAAAATGGCGCCGAAAATGTCGGCGGCCATAGACGAAAAAGATTGGACGGCAGGAGGTCCTTCCGGACCCCCGCTGGACTTTTGGCAAGTCTCGTGGGGGTCAGGAGGCCCCCCACAAGCTGGCCAAAAGTTCCTGGAGGTCCAGCGGGGGTCAGGGAGCGATTTCCCCGCCGCGAATCGTTTTCGTACGGAAAATGGCGCCGGCAGGAGATCGACTGCAGGAGGTCGTTCAGCGAGGCGCCGGAACCCTCGCTGAACGACCTCCTGCAGTCGATCTCCTGCCGGCGCCATTTTCCGTACGAAAACTGATTCGCGGCGGGAAATCGCTCCCTGACCCCCGCTGGACCTCCAGGAACTTTTGGCCAGCTTGTGGGGGGCCTCCTGACCCCCACGAGACTTGCCAAAAGTCCAGCGGGGGTCCGGAAGGACCTCCTGCCGTCCAATCTTTTTCGTCTATGGCCGCCGCCATTTTCGGCGCCATTTTGGAAAATGGCGCCGGCTGAAGACGACAAGATTCAGAGCAGGAGCCCGTTCCGGACCGCTGCCGTTCCGGACCGCCGCTGGACCCGCAGGTTATTTAAGTTATTTGGGGGGGGGGGGTCGGGAGGGTGGGGGATTTAATTTAAAGGGTCGGGGGTGGGTTTTAGGGGGTTTTAGTGTGCCGGCTCACGATTCTAACGATTTATAACGATAAATCGTTAGAATCTGTATTGTATTGTGTTCCATAACGGTTTAAGACGATATTAAAATTATCGGACGATAATTTTAATCGTCCTAAAACGATTCACATCCCTAGTAAAGATTGCACCCGATGAACTCCAGAAGGAGGCTCTCTATGATACAGTGCAAATACTAAGAAGCACATTAGCAATACAGTTGAGAGCTTGAGATCATTCCCAATATAACCTGGCTCAGGAATGAAGTTCATTCCTGTCAAGGTATGCACAAAAGAAATACATATGGAAACATTGCCCCCAGAACAAAACTAGTGAGAACCCCTTAACAAGAAACTGGCAGCACAAAAGTGACCATATAAGAATCAACTAATATGGTGTATTTGCTTTGGCACTTTCTGAGTATTTGATCAGTCAGTGTGGTTAGTGCTGATTTTCTGTTTTTAAAACTGCTTCCACAAGTCCAGCAGGATCTCTGTTATTAGTATCCTGTGTTTGTACAAGATCATTCTTGTTGTGGCAGGGCGGTGGTGGAGAACCGATCATGATTGTTGAATTTAATTATCAAAATCTAGGGGGATGGTGGGGGGGGGGGGGGGTCCATATGGACTCAAGCCCTTTGGATCTGTGCCATAAATCTTTTAAGTTTCTAGCAACTCCTCTAGACCAGCTACATTTTGACTGATGATAATATAAGGAAAGGAGAAATTACTATAGCTGATAATTTCCTTTCCTTTAGTGAGGGTAGGTCAATCACAATGAATGGGCTATGCACCTCTGCCAGCATAAGCAAAAACTGATGACATGGCTATATAGTCCTGCCCTGACATCAACCTGCCAGTATTCTCAGGAAAAGCCAAACTGTGGGCAAACCTGATTAAACTTGAACATTATTAGCAACAGGCCACCATTTATGTTTTAGGGATGTGCAGAGGGATGCCATACGTTGCATTCGGGATTCATATTCGTCGGGGGGCAGATACGTTGCATTCGGCAAGGGGGGCCCCCGATAAGAACATGCATTAATTCTTATTCATTTCCCGGCTAAAATTGAATTAAGTACAACCCCCCACCCTCCTGAAGACTTACCAAAACTCCCTGGTAGTCCAGCGAGGGGTCCGGGAGCCATCTCCTGCACTCACACCCTCGGCTGCTGGTATTCAAAATGGTGCCAATAGCCTTTGACCTTCTATGTCACAGGGGCTACCGGTGCCATTGGTCAGCCCCTGTCACATGATAGGAGCACAAGATGGTGCCGGCCATCCATTACTCCTCCCATGTGACGGGGCTGACCAATGGCACCGATAGCCCCTGTGACATAAAAGGTCAAAGGCTATTGGCACCATCTTGAATACCGGCAGCCGAGGCTGTGAGTGCAGGAGATGGCTCCTGGACCCCCCGCTGGACCACCATGGAGTTTTGGTAAGTCTTGGGGGGGGGGTGTTTAAATTCGCCTCTTTAGACGGCCAAATAATTCAGCGAAGATTCGTTGTATTCGTGGGGAATCGCGATACGTTTTGCTTCCCCATGAATACAACGAATATGGTCCTATATGTTGTGGATTACAAATATGTAGGAAATGAATGCACACCCCTATTATGTTTCTCAACCAACAGGAACACTGAGCTCAACCAAAAAAAGGAATATATCTAACAAAATTAAGGGCTAGAGAAGCCACTTACCAGTTATCAAAGAAAAGCAGGAATCACTTGCCTTAAGAAGGCTAACCACAAAATCCAAATCTGGAAGTCAAGGTCTAGTCTGGGATTTACCCATCCTCACTAAAGGAAAGGAAATTATCAGCTAAGTAGTAATTTCTCCTTCCTTAGCGTTCAGGTAGGTGAAGCCCAATGAGTGGGATATACAAATCAAAAGCTAATCCCAAAAAGGGTGGGCGGCTGCTAGTGGCCCAGTCAGAACTGCCTGCACAAAAGCAGCATCCTCCCTAGTCCTAACATCTAAGCGGTAATGCTTGGAGAAGGTGTGCAAAGATGACTATGTCGCTGCTTGACAAATTTCAGCAGGTGACAACAAATGAAGCTCCATCCACGATACCACCTGAGCCCTTGCAGAATGCAATCTAATCTGCTTTGATAAGGCAACCTCATAGGCTGCCATAATGACTTCCTTAACCCAGCGGGCAATCATTTCCCATGTCGCTGGTTCTCCCTGCTTATCTCCACCATGGAGCACAAAGAGGCGATCAGACGTCTGAACAGTCTTAGTCACCTCCAAATAATGCAGTAAATGATGCTTGACATCCAAGGTCCGCAAAAAGCAGTACTCAGCTTCATCTCTGTCCCTATCCAAGGAAGGCAGAGAAATTTACTGATTCAAATGAAAATATGAAATCACTTTGGGCGAAAAGGAAAGCATAGTCCGAAGCTTAACCGCACCCAGAGTCACACAGAGAAAAGGCTCATGGCAGGAAAGAACCTGCAGCTCAGAGACTGATGAGCCAAACAGATTTCTACCAGAAAAACTGTCTTCAAAGTAAGCAGCCACAAGGAAAGAGTATGCAGCGGTCAAAAAGTCAGACCTGCCAAGAACATGAGGAACAGGTTAAGATCCAACAAAGGCACCAGAAACCGCAACGGGGGATGAAGATGTTTAACTCCCCACAAGAAATGGGACACGTCTGAATTTGAAGACAAAGGCCCTCCATTGACTCTTCCCCTGTAATAAGCCAGTGCCGCAACTTGGACCTTCAAGGTATTAAGCACTAAACCCTTAAGCAAGCCAACCTGTAAAAATTCCAAAATCAAAGGAATAGCCACCTTGAGTGATTGAGTACCTTGCTCAGACCACCAGGCCTCAAAGACCCTCCACAGTCTAACATAAGCTAGAGAAGTAGAACATTTCTGGGCTCAAAGAAGAGTGGAAATTACAGAAGATGAATAACTGCACTTCAACAGCTAAGCCCTTTCAATGGCCAATGTAAGACAGAACAAACCCGGATCCTGGTGTAGAATGGGCCCCTGATATAACTGATCCATTCAAGATGATAGCTGGAGGGGACTGTGCACCAGAAATCTCTGTTGATCGGCATACTATGGCCTTTGAGCCCAATCCAGAGCCATTAAAATGATGGTGTTGGCTTGACTTGTAATCTTCTATACCAGCCTGCCTATAAAAGGCCAAGGCAGGAACACATACAACAGGGCCACTCATGAATGAAGAGTGGAACTTTCATGTTGCTGATGTTCACCAACAGATCTAGATCCGGTAGGCACCAGCGGTCCATCAAGAGATGAAAGGCCTTGTCCATCAGCTCCCATTCTCCTAGGTCCAAGCTTCTCCTGCTGAGGAAATCAGCTCTGATATTATCCTTTCCAGAAATGTAAGAGGTGCATATGCTTAGGAGATGCTGCTCCGCCCATACAATGAGTGCATATATCTCCTCCGACACCTGTTGACTCTTGGTTCCACCCTGATGATTGATGTAAGCCACCATTGTTGATTGTTGGACATTATCCTGACAGCCTGAGCCTCTAGCCGCTCAGCAAACCACAGGCATGCCAACCGAACCGCTCGTGCCTCCAGTCTGCTGATGTTCCACTGCCACTCCACTGCATTCCAGCGCCCTTGCACCACCAACTCCTGACAGTGAGCCTCCCAGCCCCAGAGGCTCGCATCTGTCATGAGTACCAACCAGTCCGGTGTCATCAGGGAAATTCCCTTCCTGAGATGTTCCGCGTGTAACCACAAGTCCAACTGGGATTTCACTTCTAATGGAAGAAGCAGCTTCACCACACAGGGAACCACTTCCAACATGGCAGCCATCAGCCCCAGGACCTGTAGATAATACCACACAGTCGGATGAACAGAGTTCCACAAGGATCAGTTTTGCAGCATCAATGAGTGATCCGAAACTTTGGCAGTAACACTCTGCCCTGCCTTGTATTGAATGGAACCCTGAGATACTCCAGGGTTTGAGACGGCTGCAAATTGCTCTTGGCCTAGTTCCTATAGTAAGGAAATCACCTTGCGGGAAATATGAAGACTCTCTTCCAATGCCTTGGCTCGAATCAACCAGTCGTCCAGATAGGGGTAAACTAGAATGCCCTCTATGTGAAGGGCCGCTGCTACACTACCATGACCTTTTAAAAGGTCCTGGGCACTGTGGTTAGTCTGAAAAACAAGGCCTGAAACTGGTAATGATGATCCAGGATGGCAAATCACAGGAACTGATGATGTCCCTACTGGATGGGAATATGCAGATTCGCCTCTGTCAGATCCAGAGATGTGAAATGCATGACTCGTAGATGTCAGTTGACACATTTGAGATTCAGTATGGACCGCAATGACCCTTCCTTCTTGGGCACAACAAAATTAATGGAATATCGGCCCATATTTCACTGCAATTTGGGAACGGGATCACTGCTTTTAGAATCAACAGCCTTTGTAATGTCGCTTCCACTTCTACCCTCTTCTAAGGGAAGTTGCATGCAGAGACCATGAAGGCATCCAGAAAAATGCAAAGAAATTCTAGAGAATAGACGTTCCAAACCACTTTGAGGACCCATTGATGTGGTCCTCCTGGGCCCACCTGTGATAAAACCAGAATAGACAACCACCTATCTCCTGCATCACCAGGTGAGCCAGCAAACTGTCATTGGGAAGACCTAGCCCATAATCTTTAGAGGACCTTGGGGGTGAAAGGACTGAAATCAGTGGAAAGGATGGGATCTCTGGGAAGAACCTCCCCTATAGGGCCAAAAATGATGGTAGTCTAGAGAGCGGCCACTTGCCTGAGAAGTCTGGGAAACCGGCTTCTTATCCTCCGGAAAATGTGGGCCCTGGGTCTCTCCCATTTATTTGCCATTTTTTGCAATTCACTGCCAAACAAAAGCAAGCCTTTGAAAGGCAGCTTAGTCAGATTGGACTTTGAAATAGAATGTGTGGACTAGTTGCACAGCAACAGCTATCACATGCCCACAATAACTGAAGCAGCTCCTCTGGCAGCTGTGCGTACCAAGTCACAGCCCATATCAACCAAGAAGGTGGCCTCCGGTTCTACCATAGGCTCTAAATTGAACCCACTGCCACCAGTCTCTTGACAAAGCTGCAAGGTAGCCTGAGTTACTAAGGTGCAACAAGAAGCAATTTGCAAGTTCATTTTCACTGCCTCAAAGGTTTGTTTCAGGATAACCTCAATTCTCTTATCCTGAGCATCCTTCAGAGTTGCACCTCCCTCTACTGGGATGGTGGTTCATTCCATAACAGAACACACCAAGGCATCCAACTGCTCTCTGGCTTGCGAATCCAAGGGATATAAATGCTCTAAGATGCACCTTCCTTTAAAGGACACTTCTGGCACATTCCATTCCAAAAGGGGAAAGAAACAAGAAGTCTTGCGCATGGTGACAAAATAGTATCCTTCTTTTGCATTTCCAGAGTCAGGCCCAGCCACTCTGAGGGTCTTCAAGGTCTGAGATAACAGACCCAGCAACTCATCTCTCTGAAAGAAACAGGGAAGAGTTCTATATAGGGATGTGAATCATTTTTCTGATGGATGAAAATATCGTACGATATTTTCTCATCCGTCAGGAATCGGGGGGTCCCCGAAAGCAATAGGAAAACCCCATGAAATTTTCGTGGGGTTCTCTTATTGTTTTGGGAGGGGGCGGGAAGAAAGAGCACACAAAAACAATCCCCAAACCCACCCCGACCCTTTAAATCTCATTATTTAGAATCCCCCACCCTCCCGTCCCCCCCAAAATGGCGCCGATGGTCCTTTGCCCTTATCATGTGACAGGGGCTATCGGTGCCATTGGCTGGCCCCTGTCACATTGTAGGAGCAATGGATGGCCCATGCCATTTTTAAAGATGGTATGGGTAAAGGACCATCGGCGCCATTTTGTTTAGTGGCAACCAACGGCCCAAGAGTGGGAGATCACTCCCGGGACCCCCGCTGGACCACCAGGTAATTTAGAAAAGTTTTATGGGGGTTGGGAGGGTGGGGGATTCTAAATAATGAGATTTAAAGGGTCAGGGTAATTTTTTCTTTTTCAGCTCGGGACAGCCGAAAAAAAAAAAAGCGGTACCGCCGGAAACAAAGGTTTCCCGTGGTTCTAGTATGAACTCGATTCCAGAAATGATTCTGGAACCGATTCACATCCCTAGTTCTATATGCCTCCAAATCTAGGAAAATATCCCTTGCCTCACCAGGAGAGCCCCCACTGTCATCATCAGTATCATCCTGAACTACCTGCATTCGAGCTCTGATGGACCGCACTGTGCAATGGCGCTTGACCATGGAGACAAGTGGAGGAGCACTCGGAGCACCTGGACCTACCTTAGTATGAACTGCCACTTCAGCAAACTGGCCCTGTTAAAATGTCAGCAATCCCTGGAAGAATTCCATGAGGAAAGGGTGGTTGGGTCCATTCCAGGCCCGTAAGCCTGAACCTGACATCCTATGAGCCAGTGTCCCCTGAAGACTTGACACGTGGACCAATCAGAGGAGGAGACACCCCTGAAGTGTTTCCCTTGGTCCCATTCCCCTCAGATCGAGAAGATGGACCTTCGTCGGCAAAATAGGAGGGAGGCAAATCTCCCCAAGCATCCAGGCAGCGCAGACACAGGCTTAAAAAAGCTCCAGCTGAATGGCTCTGATGTGGCAGGCAGCACGATAGATAGGCACTTAGGCTTCTTCGCCGCAGGTGGCATGCTATTAATGCATAGCCCAAGAAAGGCTCACAACTAGCTTTCCATAGAAACATAGAAACATAGAAATGACGGCAGAAGAAGACCAAACGGCCCATCCAGTCTGCCCAACAAGTTTCACACTTTTTTTTTTTATACTTATCTGTTTCTCTTGGCTCTTAGTAACCTTTTGGTTCTATTTCCCTTCCACCCCCACCATTAATGTAGAGAGCAGTGTTGGAGCTGCATCTAAGTGAAATATCTAGCTTAATTAGTTAGGGGTAGTAACCGCCACAATAAGCAAGCTACACCCATGCTTATTTGTTTACCCAGACTATGTAATTCAATCCTTGTTGGTTGTCTGTATATAGATCCACTTTTCTTCATTCCCCCTGCCGTTGAAGCAGAGAGTTATGCTGGATAAGCATTGAAAGTGAAGTATCAGTCTTTCTCCCCTGCCGTTGAAGCAGAGAGCTATGCTGGATATGCGTGAAGTATCAGACTTTCTCCCCTGCCGTTGAAGCAGAGAGCTATGCTGGATATGCTTGAAGTGTCAGACTATCTCCATACGCTTATAAGCGAGCTTAATATGAATACACAAAAAAATGTGCATCCAAGTCCACATGCCTAGGCCACTTATCCCACTGGATGCCCAAACTGGACGCCCAGGACCAATGCCTAAACTGGACACACAAGTTGTGCATCCAGAAGGAAGAATGCCAAATGCGCACACAAATGAGACTGGGTTCACACCCAGACGCACAAGTGTGTGCCGACAGTCTGTAGCAAAAAAGCGTGCAAAAGTACCATGCAGCTTACCACACACCAAAATGGGACAAGCCTGGAAGTGAGGCCTAGCCAAATGGCTGCTCAACCCACCAGGCCTGCCCTCTCTCCTCACCTCACAGAACTTCCCAGAGACATGAATGGGACAGCTGAATGCTAAGGAAACAGACCCTTCATCTGCTGTCATCCTGTTGCTGACTCTTTCTTTTTTTTTAAGTTAAAAACTTACCTGAGCTCAACCCTCCATGGCTGAGAAAGGAACATGTCCTGGCTGTGGTGGGATAGGGCTAAAGCCTTCACCACAAAGCCTCTCTAGGACTGCAACCACTAATTGAAATTTAGGTCCATGCCAGACAAGGCTACAGGACTGAGGGCACTCTACTGAGGGAGGGACCACACAGTATCATCTCAGGATGCAAGCAGTGCAACATCTACATCTCCTTTCCAGTTTTTCTTCTTTTCTTATGTGTGACATAGTGAGGGCAAAGGCAATCAGCGCCATTTTGAGGGTCCGGGACTAAAAAATGGCGCCGATCGCCTTTGCCCTCACTATGTGACATAGTGAGGGCAAAGGCGATCGGCGCCATTTTGAGTATTGGCATAGGACGGCTGGTGTGCAGGAGGTCACTCCCGGACCCCCGCTGGACTTTTGGCAAGTCTTGTGGGGGTCAGGAGGCCCCCCAAGCTGGCCAAAAGTCCCTGTGGGTCCAACAGGGGTCCCGGAGCGACCTCCTGTATGCCGGCCGTCCGATGGCAGGACTCAAAATGGCGCCAATAGCCTTTGCCCATACTATGTCACAGGGGCTACCGGTGCCATTGGTCAGCCCCTGTCACATGGTAGGAGCACAAGATGGCGCCGGTGACCATGTGACAGGGGCTGACCAATGGCACCGGTAGCCCCTGTGACACAGGCTATCGGCGCCATGATGAAACTGGCAAACGAGTGCAGGGATGGCTTCTGGACTCCCTGCTGGACCACCAGGGAGTTTTGGTAAGTCTTGGGGGGGGTCAGGAGGGTGGGGGGTTTAAATTTTTATTTAGGAGGCCGAATAAAACAGAAATCTGTTAAATACGTGGGGAGTCGCGATGCGTTTCGCCTCCCCACGTATTTAACAGATAGGACAAAATAAGTTGTGGATTACAAATACGTGGAAAAAGGATGCACACCCCTATTATCCATTCTCAGTCATACTCTTTCAGTTTCTCATAGTCACAGTTTTAGGGATGACTTGATATCAGATTGGCATCCTTCAGTACTTTGTTAAATGACCTCTGATCTTTTTTTCATAAATTTGTCTAATCCCTTTTCGAAACTATAAGAACATAAGAACATAAGAAATTGCCATGCTGGCTCAGACCAAGGGTTCATCAAGTCCAGCATCCTGTCTCCAACAGTGGCCAGTACCCAAACACCAAGAAGATCCCATGCTACTGATGCCAGTAATAGCAGAGGCCATTCCCTAATTCAACTTATATTCTTTGCCACTACAATATGCTTTTCAACCCATTTCATGATTTTATGGACCTTTATTATCTTTCCCCTCAATTGTCTCAGGATTTTTGGTCTCTTCTTATATGGAAGTGTGCCATACCTCTTAATATCTTTATTGATTTTCTCTGAACCTTTTTTAGGAGCACTGCCTTCTTTTTGAGATGAGGTAACCAAAATTGCATATTATATTCTCAATATGGGTATACTTTGGATTTGGGTGAGAACGCAATAATATAATCTGTCTTGTTTTCAAATCCTTCTGGGTTTAATTCCCAATATGTATGAGATTTGGTTTTCAACTTCCTGTGTATTAAATTTATAATCGTTGACATCTGAAACATTTGGAAGATCTCAGCACCAATGTAAAGAGAAAATTAAGACTAAAAAGTTCATAAGAATAGTTTGTGAGAGACAAAAAGGTGAAGGGGGAAAAAAAGAAACATCACACATAGAAATCAGTTCCAAAGGAAAAAAAAACTCATGACATAGAAAGGAAAGCTAATATGGTTATTACGCCAATCAATCAAATTACCAATTAAATAGTCATCTAAGAATAAACAAATCATCTGAGTGTAACTCAGTTTAGAAGTCTGTAAATTGATGTATCTAGTCTTGAATCACTGTAGACCTGACTTTCAATAGATTAGGTATCAGATCCAATTTCCCTAATTTTTGCAAGATGTTTATCTAATAGCAGTTCTGCTTTGTCATAATCCATAAACATATATTTTTTTCTCATCACCGGCAAATCCATAATTTATCTGGACACAAGATAGCTGTTTCAACTTTCATTAAATGAAAGTTTTCTCTGAGTGAAAGAAATATTTTCTGATGTGCCCAATCCATTCATAAAGTATCTGGGGAAAAATTTGCATTCCATGACTGTGAAACAAGAAAAAAATCTCTGTCACTGCTCAAACTTCATAATATCATTTCTAGACCAACGAAAGAAGGTCATAAATCTCTGAGCTCACAACATTTGTTTCCGCCACGACTTTTGAATCAGCCGGGGAACGACATGAAAGTCCTCCGCGGGCGCCATTCCCATTAAGCCCTGGGTAGGTCCCTTCTTCAGCTAGTGCAGTGCAGGTTAGGAAGCTGGGGAGGCCCCATTCGGTGCAGACCCTCCCTTTGAGGGAGCCGGGATTGCCCTTCCCTTGGAGAGGATTTATAAGCAGCGTTCTCCTGAGAGCTCTGGATGCAGTAGAGTTGAGTTTGGAGGTCTGAAGGAAGTTGTATATTTTTTCCCTTTTGTTTGGATTTTTTTTTTTTTTTTTTGCCTACCTGGGAAGGCTTGGGCTCTGTCTTGCCTGTGCTTCTTATGCCGGGCTGGGGACTCCACTCCTGTATCCCACTCCTTAGGTGCAGGGTGGCTTGTCCTGGGATGTTTTGGGGATTGTGAAGATATTTATTAGTAAGAAGACTGTACAGCCCCCAGGTTATTTACTCGGGGAGAGGTCTTGGGGAAACCTTTTCTTGGGGGGTGGGGGGGGGGGGCCTGGAGAGGGAAGACCTGCCCTGCTGTGACCTTTGCAGAAGGCAGAGGAATGGTGGTGACCCACTGTCAGAGAGAAAATATCATCTGTGGTGCTGAGGACTTTGCTATTTGT
Source organism: Rhinatrema bivittatum (assembly GCF_901001135.1). Lineage (NCBI taxonomy): Eukaryota > Metazoa > Chordata > Amphibia > Gymnophiona > Rhinatrematidae > Rhinatrema > Rhinatrema bivittatum. The sequence continues at coordinate 46,945,502 of NC_042617.1, read as the reverse complement.
GCCATTATTCCATCTGAATACCTATCAGTATAGACTTTATTTTTGGACACTAAACCATAGCCTCCCACGTAGTTATTGGCACTTCCATCACCCACAGTGGGAAAATTCAGTGTACCTCCCCAGGGAAAAGAATACCTTAGCCCTCCCGTCACTCCGGGCCCTGAAAGAGACTTTCCCCCCATCAACAAGGGACTCAGGCTCTGGGTAAAGAGACTTGTGTGTGAGCTAACCTGAGTGATCCAGCCCCAAGAGGGATTAATAAAGTCTTTTATGACCCTCTCAGTACTTAGAAACCATCTGGTGAGGGGGGTTACAGATAACATGTTTCAACTTTTCAGGTCCTTTTAAGTTGGTGGTTCAAAATCTCTCCCAATAAAGGGGCAAATTTTGTCTTCTGGACTCCCAGAATACTTTTTTTTTCGCTGTCTATTGGTAAACTGAACTCAGGACCTTAATGCTTATAGCACAGATTTTATTGCTCAGAGCTTCAGTTTGCCTCTGTAAAAATATATTCTTCCAACATAAGCTTGTAACTGAAGAGTCAGTTCCAAAGGCATTTCCATGGGCAAAACAGTATTTTTTTACCAGCTGAAATGGTCTTTTTTATTATTGCCCAATGCCCTGCTCGCATGTAAGTTCAGTCCAGAGGGCAGGCGGTCCTGGAGGAAGAGGATTGCATTTATCCATGTACTTTTGGATTTTCAAAAGCATGCACATAAATTCTCCCAAAAAAGTTCCACATACATTTTAGAAGCTACAATTGTGTGCAAGTTGGATTTAGTGAGATAATTTTGAAAGCAAACTTTTACATTTAGGTCTATTTTGAAAATTGATGTAACTTATGTGCAGTGTTACAAAATTATCCCCAAAGGGATTCTCTGTAGGCAAAGCATGAGCAGAGAGGTTATTTTTATTCTCCTGTCTGCACTTCCCATAAGGAAATTTGTACCTACAAACTGTACATTTTTATGTACCGCAGTCCCCACCTGGCAAAATGTGAGTTTTCTCTTGAAGAATAGCTTGTCTCTGTGTGCAGGTCTGCATGCTATCTGTTGCGGGGGAGGAGGGACAAAGACTGAAAATGTCCCTCGAGTGGGCAAATTTTCAAACTGCCCACCTAAGTACAAAGTCCATGAGTACTTTTACCCATTGACCTTGTACGTACAGTAATTTTCAGAGGGAAAGTAAAAAGGTTCTTGACTCTCCCGACCTAAAGCACATCCAGAAATGCCTTTGCATAAATAGCAGGTAAAGGTAAGCACTGTGTGGAGGGTATACAATTTTCTGGGTAAATTACTTCTGAAAATGATCCTGTTTATGTCTAGGTAGGTAATCACCCACCTGAACTCCAGGGACCATCAGAAGGTATGATTTCATACAAGAGGAAAAACAGAGAGGGGTCAACAAAAGTCAAAGTTCTGGATTCCAGAAGTGCCAACTTTGCTAGCATGGGGAAGTATCATATGGGAGTAGAACAACAGTGGATTAAAGCAAAAGGAACAATGGTAAGGGCAACCCATCTTTATGTTAAGCAAGTAAATAAAATAAGAGAAAATAGTGACCAATTTGGTTTGCCAAAAAAAAGTAGCTGAAAAAGTAAGGCCAAAAAGAATAGGGGTAGATTTTCAAAGGGATACGTGCGTAACCCCCGAAAACCTACCCCTGCACATGCCAAGCACAAGCCCCGGGATGCGCATAAGTCCCGGGGCTTGATAAAATTGGCATTCTGGAGGCGGGGCTGTGGGTGGGGCGCCGGCCCAGGGATGTTCCGGGGGTGGGACCGAGGCCTCCGGAACAGCCACCGGGCCAGGGGATGGAAAGCCGGCACGCGCGAGTTACACCCGCCCGGAGGCAGGTGTAATTTCTTCGATAAAGGTCAGGGGGGGGGTTAGTTAGGGCTGGGGCACGGGTTAAATAGGGGAAGGGAGGGGAAGGTGCAGGAGGATGGAGGGAACGGAGGAAGGCTGCTCGGCTCGGCGTGCGCAAGTTGCACAATTGTGCACTCCCTTGCGCGCGCCGACCATGGATTTTATAACATGCACACAGCTGCTGGGTTGCGCGAACAAATCTACGCCCGTGCACATGTTAGAAAATCTGGCCCATAGCCTTTAAGAAGTACAAGGGATCTTAGGATGAGGAGAACAAGGAAAAATATCTGGTAAAGATAAAAGATGGAAAAACGATAATCAGGAAGACAAAGGCACAATTAGAAGAAAAGATAGATAACACAGTGTGTGGGAGTGACAACTTTTTTAAGGTACGTGAAGATGAACAGAGGTAGGGCTGGCAAGACAGACAAGAAAAGGACTGTGTGGAAGATGATGAGGAAAAGTGAATCTTATTAAAGAAGGGAGTCAGAAAGATCACCAACTGCTGTCAAGAGGGACATAAGTTACTGAGATAGATGCCAAACCTTTTACAGAAATGTGCCTCAAGGAGGAGCTAGAAGGCTGGGAGGAAAAGGGTGAAGTGGAACAACAGTGGGCAAAATTAAAAGGAACTATAACAAAGATTGTAAAAAAAAAAAAAGTAAGAGAAAATGGAAACTAATATCGTTCTCCAAGGAGATGGCTGAAAAAATAAAGACAAAAAGAGAAGCATACAAAAAGTATAAAGGAACTCAAAGAAAAGCAACACAGAAAAGAATGCCAGGCGAAGCTAAAGAAAGTGAAAGCTTGAGTGGAAGAAAAGAATGCCAAAAAGGTAAAGCATTGTGAGAAGGCATTTTTCAGATATATCAAAGAAAGAAGAAAGACCAGAGATGGCACTGTAAGTCTGAAAGAAGTCAAGGAGCAAATGTGGAGAAAGATGGAGAAATACCAGCAATATTAAACAAAGATTTCAGTTTGGTTTTCACTAAGAAGACATTGGAGAAGGACTGTTGATGGTTGGTAAGAATATGGATGAGAGTGGGGTAGATACATCCTCATTTACAAAAGAGAAGATTTGGGTAAAACTAGCAAAATTAAAAGTGGACAAGGCCATGGGGCCAGGTGAGATACATCCCAGGATAATAAGGAAGCTCTGAGAAGGGCTGGCAGATTGGCTGAAAGACCTGCTCAATAGATCCTTGGAAACTGGAATAGTGCCGCAGGATTAGAGAAGGGTGGTTGTAGTCCTGCTTCACAAACGTGGTAGCAGAGAAGAGGTTGGAAACTACAGACCAGTCAGCAGAGTCTCCATTAATTTTCCCATGAACTGGTTCGCCTTACCTCAGCCATGGGAACATTAATGGAGAAATTGCTAAAGGAAAGGATAATGAACCATCTACAATCCAAAGGTTTACAGGATCCGAGATGGTTTTATCTGTGAAACAAATATGATTGATTTTTTTTTGATTGGGTGACCAAAGAATGGGATCAAGGAAGAGCATTCATTGTGGTTTACTTGGATTTCAGCAAGGCTTTTGATATGAATCCACATAGGAGGCTCATGAATAAAATGAGAAGCCTGGGAATGGTCCCATGGTGGTAAAATGGATTGCAAATTGGCTGACTGACAGATGTTAGTGGTAAATTGAACCTACTCTGAAGAAAGAAGAGCGATAAATGGAGCTCCTCAAGAATCGGTTCTAGGACCAGTTCTGTTCAATATCTTTGTGAGTGATATTGCGGAGGGATTAGAAGGTAACATTTGTCTTTTTGAAGATGACACTAAGACCTGCAACAGAGTGGCCACATCTGAAGAGGCGGAAAAAATGAAAAGTGACCTAGGAAATATTGAGGAGTAGTTGAAGGTTTGGCAGCTGGTATTCAATGCCAAGAAGTGCAGAGTCATGCATTTGGGGTACAGCAATTCAAACAAGTTGTACATGATGGGGAATGAAAGACTGATATGCACAGACTGGGAGAGAGTCCTCAGAGTGATAGTGTCTGATGATCTGAAAGCAGTTAAGCAATGTGACAAGGCAGTGGCAAAGGCCAGAAGAATGCTGAGCTGCATAGAGAGAGCCATAACCAACAGGAACAAAGAGGTAACAATGCCCCTGTTGGGTATTCTTGACAGGCACTGAAATAGTCTATATCAGTACATGAATGATTGTTTCTCTGTCCCTCCTGACACAGCCTTTCTCGGCGAAACACAATGTCCATGTCGGGGGACACTTTGACATTGATTTAGAATCCTTTTGAATCTCAGGAGTTCCTTTGAAATAAAAATCTTATATTACTTAGAATGATAAAATAAATATTATCTTTTGAAAAATTGAAGGACCTCCTGAATTCCTCACTCCTCTATTCTTTGTATTCACATGGAGCGTGGATTTAACTCCCTTGATATTATTTTGGGTCCTTGGTGAGACCTCACCTGGTGTATTGTGTTCAGTTTTGGAGACTGCATCTCAAAAAGAATAAGGATAGAATGAAAGTGGTCCAGAGAAAGGCAACCAAAATAGTGAGGGGTCTGCACAGAAAGATTTATGTGATGAGTCTGAAGGACTTAAATATGTAGACCCTGAAGGAAAGGAAAGACAGGGGAGACATGATACAGACTTTTAAAATTCCTGAAAGGTATTAATGATGCACACAAATCAAACCTTTTCCGATGAAAAGGAAGTTGCAAAACTAGTTAGGAAAAATGTCAAGAAATATTTCTTCACAGAAAGGGTGGTAGACGTATGGAATGCCCTCCCAGAAGAGATGGTGAGGACAAGAATAATGGAATTCAAAAGGGCATGAAACAGAGGATGTCTACTGGGTAGAGAATAGAAATGAAGGCTTGGGGATAACCTACAGGGAACAGCAGTTACTACCCTTAAAAAAAACATGCTGGGCTGACTAGATGGACCATTTTGGTCTTTATTTGCTGTCATTTACTATGTTACAATGTTACTTTACACTCTGCCTTGCTGCCACTGTGGATGGCTGCTTTGCACTTCTCATGACGTCTTAGGCTTTTCCTGCCACTCTTTGTGCTGCTTTGTCCCTCTATCAGTACCTGGATTTTTTCCTACCCCCTTTTGCCACTTTGTTCCCCCTTCATGGTGCCTTAGGATTTCATTCCACCCTTGGTGCCACTTTGTCCTTCTCGTGCTGCCTTTGGGGGTTCATGCCACTGTTGTTGGTGCCCTCTTTTGAAGTCTTCGAGATTCTTGCCAGTCTTGCTGCTGCTTTGCTCCTCCCACAGTGCCTTGGTGAACTCCTGCCACTGCCGGTACCCTTTTTCTCCTTTACAGTTCCTTAGGCTAATCATGCCACTTTTTTTCACAGTCTTGGTGCCTTGGAGTTCTCTTCCCTCTTCTGATGACATCTATCCACAAGTTTCATTACAACTGATTAGAAAACTCAATTTACCCTAGATCTACTTGAAAATTTTGAAGAATTTGTCCAGTAGATCTGGAGAAAATGTGATACAAACCTCTCACACATCCCCCCCCCCCCCAATCACCAGCTGCACCTTTTCCCCCATGACCCACTGATACTGCCAAACCCCACCTCCTATGCTGATTTTAAGCCCCTTCCTTTCCTCTTTCCTAGCCTACAGACACTACTGAGTCCCTTATCATTCTTTCCCTCCCTCCACGTGATGCTGCTGAACCCAAACCTTTCCTCCTGTCCTACTGACGCTGCCTAGCACCATCCCCTCCCTCCCCCTGCTGATGCCGCCAAGTCTCATTGTCTCCTTTCCTCCTAACTTCTGCTTCCACCAAGCCCTTCTCGTCCTCTTCCCATCCGCTTGCAGGAGCTTGTATGAGAGGAAGGAGCAGCAGTAGGTGGCATCATCAGGGGGAGGAATGAAGGAAGAGATCAGAGCTTTGTGGCATCGGCGGGAGGCATGAAGCTCGGATATTTGAAGTGCATTTTTTAAGATGGTTCTTGAGCCAATTTTACAAAATGTGAGAATTTTTCCTGGATTATTGAATTGCTTATGAACATCTTCCAAGGAAATTCACACATCTTTAATAGCAATTAATATAAAGAAGGGGGGGGCTCATAATATTGAGGTTATAATGATATAATCTAGTGACAGTGCATCATTTTCTTGTCCCATTATTTTTTAACTCGCCTCTGGTTAGCTCATTTTACATTTGAATAAATGCAGCCAGAGATCAGGATTTTTCAGATATATTCCCAAGGTTTGATTCATCTATAAGAGCTATACATATACTATTCAATGCAGTCACAGTTTGGGGGTCTAAAGTACAGTGTGCCTTTAAGATCGTGTTATTTCACAGTGTATGTCCATGAGAGCCATTTGCTCTCATTACCGTTTAGGTCCCGACATGTAATTAACCTCTTCACTGACCCCTCCTCAGCCGACAATGCTGGCTTTCCTTCACTGCTATGGTCCCTATGAATCATTAAGATCTGACTTGAGAAGCACTCTGAATGGGCTAAACAATGTCATTCAGTCTCTCTATTTTCTGTGGATAATTCAGAATTCTATTTACTGACAGAACAGTTATGTTCAGCAGATTCAATCTTAGTGTTGAAACCCTGCCTAAGACTTCTGAGTGTTCTACATAGGAAATAAAACAGATGTAAAACTAAATGGACACTGTGCAAGGTGTCATGTACATGATCAATATAGGAACATATTTCAGGTTGCAGTCTGTTAATTATAGATAATAATAATAATAATAATATAATAATGTAACCCCTGTTAGGGGCATTATAAAACAAAAAGAATATAGTGATGATATTTCATGGTCCTGGCACCAGTTCTGTGGATTCAGAAAACAATGGTCAGGTAAGAAACTGGATTGGACCTGGCTCAGAGGGTAATGAGGTGTAATATTCTACAGGACAGGTAAAAAGAAACAAACCCCAAACCTTTTCCCTCTGGACCATCTAAAATGCTTTCCCCGCCATGGAACTTCACAATTCTGAGACAGTCCTTCTTATAGTAGTATCTTCCCTGTGGAATGCAGCCCTGGAATTTACAAAAGTAGTTTCACCCCATACAGTATTTTTCCAACTAGTTAAACTTTATTTGATCTTCTCAGTAACAATTAACTCTAATCACAAAACAATAGAATGAGTCATAGAATCCTACTACTATAGTACAGCTTTAGGTAAAACAATCCCAAATCCTTAAAGAAGCACAGCTTTTAGAAATGCAGTGGTCTCAGGAAATACAAAAGAAAAAAAAACCCCAAAAAAACAAACACACACCTCCAGCTTTTCCCCATAATAACACCAGGTAATACACACTAATATCCCCGAGTTCATCAGCATAGATGTCTTCCTGGCAGGGAGTTGTTCCTTTGAATAGCAGGCTCTAGGGATGTGAATCGTGTCCTCGATCGTCTTAACGATCGATTTCGGCTGGGAGGGGGAGGGAATCGTATTGTTGCTGTTTGGGGGGGTAAAATATCGTGAAAAATCGTGAAAAATCGTGAAAAATCTAAAAATCTAAAAATCGCAAAACCGGCACATTAAAACCCCCTAAAACCCACCCCGACCCTTTAAATTAAATCCCCCACCCTCCCGAACCCCCCCCAAATGAGTTAAATAACCTGCGGGTCCAGCGGCGGTCCGGAACGGCAGCGGTCCGGAACGGGCTCCTGCTCCTGAATCTTGTTGTCTTCAGCCGGCGCCATTTTCCAAAATGGCGCCGAAAAATGGCGGCGGCCATAGACGAACACGATTGGACGGCAGGAGGTCCTTCCGGACCCCCGCTGGACTTTTGGCAAGTCTCGTGGGGGTCAGGAGGCCCCCCACAAGCTGGCCAAAAGTTCCTGGAGGTCCAGCGGGGGTCAGGGAGCGATTTCCCGCCGCGAATCGTTTTCGTACGGAAAATGGCGCCGGCAGGAGATCGACTGCAGGAGGTCGTTCAGCGAGGGTTCCGGCGCCTCGCTGAACGACCTCCTGCAGTCGATCTCCTGCCGGCGCCATTTTCCGTACGAAAACGATTCGCGGCGGGAAATCGCTCCCTGACCCCCGCTGGACCTCCAGGAACTTTTGGCCAGCTTGTGGGGGGCCTCCTGACCCCCACGAGACTTGCCAAAAGTCCAGCGGGGGTCCGGAAGGACCTCCTGCCGTCCAATCGTGTTCGTCTATGGCCGCCGCCATTTTTCGGCGCCATTTTGGAAAATGGCGCCGGCTGAAGACAACAAGATTCAGGAGCAGGAGCCCGTTCCGGACCGCTGCCGTTCCGGACCGCCGCTGGACCCGCAGGTTATTTAACTCATTTGGGGGGGTTCGGGAGGGTGGGGGATTTAATTTAAAGGGTCGGGGGTGGGTTTTAGGGGGTTTTAGTGTGCCGGCTCACGATTCTAACGATTTATAACGATAAATCGTTAGAATCTCTATTGTATTGTGTTCCATAACGGTTTAAGACGATATTAAAATTATCGGACGATAATTTTAATCGTCCTAAAACGATTCACATCCCTAGCAGGCTCTATTTCCCTTCTAGGGCTCTGAAATACAGACAAAGTATGTGCCTAGGAGTAGAGCTTGACCACCCCAGTTTCCATGGTAAGACAGAAGCTCTTCTGAAAGGCCTTAAGGGATTTCATCGGGACACAGAAATGGGTCCTGCTCCCATAAAGGTGAATTTTAAAAGCCTGGCGTGCGCCAAAAGCGGGAGATACATGCACAATCAGGCCAGCGCGCACCATGCGAATTTTAAAAGGCCCCTGCATTCGCACTTATCTCCTGCTACATGCACAAAAACATTTTCTCCTAAAAGGGCAGGGGATGGGCACGGTCTTGAGCAGGGCATGGCATTCCTGGATTTCACATTGAAACCAGCGCGCAAATATGTGCACGCACAAGTGGGCGACGGGGGTCCCCTGCAGCACCACTTTACTTCTGCATCATAAAAACATGGGTCATGGAAATATTAATGGATGCTCTGCTGAAGGAAAGGATAGTGAACTAGCTCCAATCCAGTGGGTTGCAAGATCTATAATCCAGTGGGTTTTACCAAAGGAAATTTGTGTCAGATGAACCTGATACATTTTTTTTGATTGGGTAGCTATAGAATTAGATCAAGGGAGAGCACTCAATGTGGTTTACTTGGATTTCAGCAAAACGTTTGATACAGTCCCACTCAGGAGGTTCATGAATAAAATAAGAAGTCTAGGAGAGGAGCCCAAAGGGATAGAATGGATTACAAATTAGTTGACTGACAGACAACAGTGTGTAAACACAAATGGAACCTACTCTGAAGAGGGAACCGTGTTAAGTAGAGTGCCTCAAGGATCTGTTCTGGGACCTGTTCTGTTCAACATTTTTGTAAGTGATATTATGGAAGGGATAGAAGGAAAGGTTTGTCTTTTTGCAGATGACACTAAGATCTGCAACAGAATAGACACCTCTGAAGGAGAGGAGAGAATGAGTAGTGATCTAAGAAAGCTTGAAGAATGGACAAAGGTTTGACCACTAGGATTCATTGCCAAGAAGTGCAGAGTCATGCATTTGGGGTGCAATAAGCCAAAGGAGATTACATAATAGTGGGTGAGAAACTGATGTCCACATTCTGGGAGAGAGACCTCGGGATAGTAGTGTCTGATGATCTGAAGGTAGTGAAGCAATCTGACAAGGTGGTGGCTAAAACCAAAAAGGATGCTGGGCTATATAAAGAGAGCCATAACCAGCAGGAACAAAAGAGGTGATAATGTCCCTGTACATGTCTTTGGTGAAACCTCACCTGGAGCACTGTGTTCAGTTCTGGAGTCTGCATCTCAAAAGGAATTAGAAGGGAGGGAAGCAGTCCAGAGAAAGGCCACAAAAAATGTGTGGGGTCTGCACCGAAAGACTTATGAGATGAGACTAGAAGACCTAAATATGTATATTGCGGAGGGGAGGAGAGTAGAGATAGGGGGTATATGATACAGGCTTTTAAATACCTTAAAGGTATACATGATGCATAGGAATCAAACTTTTCTTTTGATGGAAAGGAAGCTGTAGAACTAGGGATCATGATTTGAAACTCCAAGGGGAGTAGGCTCAAGAACAATACTATGAAATGTTTCTTTACAGAAAGGGTGGTGGATTCATGGAATGCCCTCCTGGAAGAGGTGGTGAAGACGAGAATGGTAATAGAATTCAAAAGGGCATGGGATAAACACACAGGATTCCTTTTTGCTAGAGGATGGAAATGAAGAAAAAGGGTAACGTTGCTAACTTTAAATATAACATTTCTGAATGAGGGTAATTATTACCCTTAATGGAAGACTCAGGGGTAACCTGCAGAGAGCAGCAGTTGCTACCCTTAGAAGGCACAAGAGGTAGTCTGGCAGTTATCACCCAAGCAACTTGCTGGGCAGACTAGATGGACCATTTGGGTGACTCGGTTATTTACACTTTCGAATAATAGAAGGACTAGGGGGCATTCCATGAAGTTAGCAAGTAGCACATTTAAGACTAATCGGAGAAAATTCTTTTTCACTCAACGCACAATAAATCTCTGGAATTTGTTGCCAGAGGATGTGGTTAGTGCAGTTAGTGTAGCTGGGTTCAAAAAAGGTTTGGATAAGTTCTTGGAAGAGAAGTCCATTAACTGCTATTAATCAAGTTTACTTAGGGAATAGTCACTGCTATTAATTGCATCAGTAGCATGGGATCTTCTAGGTGTTTGGGTAATTGCCAGGTTCTTGTGGCCTGGTTTGGCCTCTGTTGGAAACAGGATGCTGGGCTTGATGGACCCTTGGTCTGACCCAGCATGGCAATTTCTTATGTTCTTATGTTCTTATGTTTATCTGCCATCATTTACTATGTTACTATACTGATTGACTGTCAAAAATGTTTTCTAACTGTTGATCAAACCAAACTTAGGCACATTTTTTTTCTGATCACAAGGTGGAATAATGCATGCTCTGACATTAACGGACTTTCAATCAAAGATCAGAAAATGAAAGTGTTACTATTACTAATGCAAACGTGAAGGTGGTGGTGTTATTTTACATTTTGCAATCTGGGCTAGCACAATTTTGAAACCACTATGCAAGGAGCCACTGGAGGGCAGCATGACCTGTCTGGATAGTGAAAAGATGGCCATGCAGGTATGTGTGGTACTGGAAATGATCAATAGCACAGAGTGTGACCAATTATTGTCTCTGTTTGATGTAGTTCTTTGCTATAATGGAATGAGAACTTTGACACATTCATGTTCATCCTATATCCAGGACTATTCTACAAGTAAGTCTTTATCTCTGGTAGAGAGATTTAAAACAGAAACTTGATTTCATGTCATAGTAAGGGAGCTATGATGGGTGACATGTTATAGTGAACTGTTCCCATAAAGGCTTAATAGAGGCCACTAAGCTCATTCCAGCTATAATATGAGCTGAACTAAAATACAAGTCTTCAGAAACTGACAACAAGAGAACTAATTTATTGCTGGTTAATGTTATAGAGATTTTATTTTTAAATTAAATGAGTAATGGTCTTTAATAAGTTCTGCATTTGATGCATTCTCAGTGCATTTGTAATTCTAAAATACTGTATATACCAAACCTGGCACTGCTTGTTTAATTTTATAAGTGACAATTTTTTTCTGAAAAGTTTGACTTGCTCTCTGTTGTCAGTGCCTTTGTGCACATTTTTTAAGATTTGACAATCTAATTACTCATCAGACATGCCATGGGGAATATGATGATTTCCAAAATCAGAAAGTATTGCGAGCTTGGCCATTCTCCTACAGAAACGATGGAAAGTTTGGAGAGCGTTTAGATCAGTGCTCTTCAGGTTTGTGCTCACTGTAAATACTTGGCTAATTGGGGGTGGAACCGGATGGAAGACCAGCAGCCAGCTAGGGAAATCAGTAATCCATAGCCACACAGTACAAATTGCATACTCAAGAGGAAAGCTTTATTTACTTGAAAATGTAAATGCAGATGGAAAACATGGATCTATGGCAGAACGCCATGTTATAGATGATAAAATAAAATATAAAGCTTATACTATAATTTTAAGTATTATCACTGGGGTGGAATCCAATGTTGAGCATGCAATTTTTTTCCTAAAATCATTATTTCGGAAAATGTATTCACAGACAGCTAATATGTGACAACAACAATCTGGTCTACCTTAAAAGGGCAGCTTTCGAAGCCATTTACCTAGGTAAATACTGATCCACCCGGGAAGACTGGTCCATCTGGAACAGTCCCGACTTTGCCTTAGCACATGGGGATTTCCATAGTGTGCACACGAAAAAAATGCTCCTTGAGGGCAAGGAAACCAGGCATGCACTACTTGGGAGCTTGAAAAGCACGCCTGCTGGCTAGGGTGACCAACTGTCTGGTTTTGCAGCCCGGTTTTGCAGCCTGTGGTACAGTGTCCAGTTACAAGGGTGACCGGACACTGTATAACCCGGTCAGGCAAGGCCAGGAGCCAGCCTGGCAGCGTTCCAATCAGCTGCCTGTTTTGGGGGGTTCGGTTTACTCTCTTCTTCCTCTGCCTCTCCCACAGCTGTACGGCACTTGTTTCTATTTCACGCTGTCCTCCTGAGAGCTGCAGAGGAAGAGGAGAGTCGAACTGAGCCCCAAAGACAGGCAGGAAGAATCTGCCTAGGAAAAAATGTATGCTTGATTTAAAAGGGAAAAAAAGGGGGGGGGGGGGTGACTGCGGCCAACCGCCACCCTCTCCTCCCCCCAGCCCCCAAGTGTCTGGTCCTGCTCCATAGAAAAGTAGGCAACCCTACTGCTGGCTTGTCACCCCCCACCCTCCCTCAGCCACACAAAGCACAGGTGCAAAGCATGCGGGGTAGGGGGGGGGACTTTTAGGTGGGTGGGCGGCTTCTCTCTGAAGTCTAGCTGAAAGTCCGTGCCAGAGAAATAACTGCAGGCTTTGCGACCTATTGGGCTGCTGGAGAATGTGCTTCCTAGAGGCCCAGCACTGCTTCGACTGGAGCAGTGGCATCCCTCCTACCCAAAACTCAAAAGCTTTTACGAGGTTTATGCAATTAACTACTTAAATGCATCGTAACACTTGCTTCTCTGACAGGAAAGTATTGATTTTTTAATCATTTTCAAGTCTCCTCCAGCACAAATAAATGTACTACAGTTACAGTTAATGCACTGTGTACATGCATTAAACGCTGGCATGACACAATGTATTATTTGGTGATATATTGAATGGAAGGTAACATCTTTGCCATGCCATTAGTATGGAAGTTTCGGTGTCCTTGTGCTGGAGAACTCTCAGGCCGACAGAAAGTGCAGTTCTGCCAGTCAGTCAAACAGGTTGCCTACGAATTGACAAAATAAAGTGAAGCTAAATCTACATTTGCATTCATTTTTCTGAGAAAGGGGAATAAAAAAATGCTTGAAACAACTAAGATGTTTTCTCTAAACACGTCCATGGTGGCAATACCTGAAACTTAGTAGCTATAAAATAAACTCTTTCTCTGCTTCTGTTTCTGTTATGTGTGGTTTCTTGTTAAACTTCTGTCAAAATATTTTGTTAAGTGCTAGCTGATTCAAAGTCACGTTTGGCATAGCTTAATTATCTGGTTTTAATGTGCTGCTTTACAATGCATATTCAACTCATTTGATAAAGCTGAAACGGTATTTAATAAGGCATCAGTATTGCTGCTGAATTCCATTGTGGGAGAAAGGGCACCAAAAACATCACTAAAGACAGATGGTCATACAGATGAGGTTTACGGCAGGTATCTAACTGTAGCAATTCCAGTAGAGGCCATTATATAGTTCACCCCCCCCCCCCCCCCCCCCCCCAAAAAAAAAAAAAAATCACGATAGTGTCTATCTGACCTGTTCCTCTCCCTCAACCTCCTCCCTCTCCCTCTCCCCCCCCCCCCCCCCCAAAAAAAAAAGCAACCACATAAAATTAAAGTTAATAAGCAAGAAATGGTTAATTTTGTTTGGTTTGAAATAATATCATTTTAGTTGTCGACTCTAAGACAGATGACAGCGTTTCAGTCTGAACAGATGGTAATTTCCTCTGATAGTGTATCTCTGTATTAGTAAGGTCTGTTGTGTATACACACAGTAATAAATACTAGGTAAGGATCAAAATAAATTTTAATTGTTGACAAATTCTGGCAAGCACGCTATTCAGGATGCTAACATTGCTTTCTGAAGGGTTGGGTTTTTTGTTTTTGTTTTTTTAAATATATAACTTAGATTTACTATGTTCACTGCAAAAGCTTTTCAGTCTGCTGTCAGATTTTATTTTCCAACGAAGCCATTCGCGTCCAGGTGGAAAAGAATTCCTTTGCTGGAACTATTTTGAATGTACTAAAGAGGATCCGTCTGAACGTGTTGCTCCAGGTCGTTTCAATGGAAGAGAAGCCACCCACCTACCTAAAAGTGCCCCCTCCCCTTTCCCAGCGTGCTTTGTTACTCGCACTTTGTGCAGCTGAGGGCGGGTGGACAAGCCCGGGATGCTTAAAATATGTCAGCACGCCAACTGGAGAGGGGTTTTGTCTTTGCCCTTTTATGCTCACATCACCATCCTGCAAACGGGAGCAGTTTCCCAGCTCCACCCAGTTCAGAGCCCCCCCTCTCTGTCAGGCACACTTGCTTGTCGATAAAGTAAGGAGCCAGGGACAGGCACAGGACAGGTTCACTATTGTTGCGAGTTGCTGGCCTACAACATTTCCTGATTATACTGGCACTCCCAGCCCAGTAATGCCCATGACAATGCCTGGCAGTGCAATAGCGCCACCTGTGGCAAAAGTCAGCAGTGCAAACGGAACAGTCGTGGAAAGATTTTTCAAAATACCATTTTTGCTCTTATGTTGGGTATGTGGGTTACAAACCTGGGATCGTAACATATAAATCGCTACTTCTTCTCCAACCCCAAAACATAGCACTCCCCCCCTACCCAAAAAAAACCCAAAAAACTTCTGAATGTGTTTCGAGGTGATCAATTTACTACTATAATCATTCTGTCTTTGAAACAAAAATAGAAGAAGCTTATAGTATTTAAAAAAAAAAAAATCAGGAAAATATATTGCTTCTACCATATGGGCCAACCAACGGCTCACCAACCGATTTAAGATGCAGCATATTGAGCTGACCATATGTTACCATGCTGCTGAATGGCTGAGTGATTCATGCCCGTCACATTCCAGTATATCAATTAAAGCTCCTTGAAGTCTGCATGATTTGTGCCTCTGTTATTAAACCCTGCTAATTCATCCCACTTACACATCCGTTATAAATCTCTAGGAGTGCTGCATGATTCATGACAATCTGTGAGCATGCTACACCAAATTCTTCTCCTTGTAATTAACAGTAAATTGTTTTACTGCCATGCAATGAATTTTTCAGTTATATTGCAAATGAACTCCTAAATGCCCGCTTCTTTCCTAAGAACTGACTTATATCATTAGGCAATTAAAAAGTATTGCTTTTGGACCAAAAAAAAAAGAAGCTTTTAATCAAAGAATAGCCTCCAGAGCGAGCAAATTCAGCGTATTTATTAAGAGAACAATGCAAAAGTGCAATAAAGCAAAACAAAATGGAAAGAAGCATTCAGATGGCAGAAAGAAGTTTTACTTCACTGAGGCTGAAAAGCTTGTTCCCCTCACTGCAGACTGAGAATTAGAGCAATCTGCAGCCTCCGTATTTGCACGACAGGCTGATCCGGTCCTGGTTTTACCCCTTTCCCGGCATGCACGGACTTGTAGACGAGGGGTAAAATCAGGACCTGGGCCAGCCTGCCCTGGGAAAAAAAAAACCCCAAAACTGGAGCAAGTTGGTCACCCTGTTGAAAACACTCTGGCATTTTATTTTTTTTTATAGTAGATATTTGCTTATCTCAGAAGTTACTTAAATCATCTGTCGTTTCCAAATTCCTCAGATTACATTACACTTCTCTAATTGTAAAACACTGCTTTTGTTCTGGAAATAAATAATTGGATAATTAGCCCAGCTGAATCCTCAGAGGATTGCAGCGCTGCTCAAGTGTTCTTGTCAAAGGTGAAGCAAATTCATTTCAGCTTGCCTTGGCAGCTATCTGAAGAGGCTTTGAATTTTTTTTTTTTTTACCCCACATTCTTGGCAGCAGTCTCAGATCCATGAGTCCATACATCAAGTCAGTAGTTTAACAACAAATGAAATTAAATTCAAAGAAGGGAAGCTAATTGAAGGACGCGAACAAAAGTGTTGGGTAATGTGCTTTTTTAATGTGGCAGGCTTCATCCGCATGATAATTTTTTTTCCCTTTTTTTGCGTGTGGCATGGAGTAGAAAGGGACTACTGTAACTTAATGAGGGATTAGTGAAGATAGGGAAGAACAAAATGCATTCACAACCTCAGAACAAAAAGATTGTTATTATGAAAATTCAACGGCAACAGTGGAGAAGTAACTAAGCAATGGGTTGTGCATTATGAATTAAAATGGTAGCAAAATATTTGTGTTAGTATTCACTAATGACTATATTTGCAAGATGGTTGTAATTAAAATGATAATTTAACATATTATAGGGGCTTATTTAATCATTCCGGGTCCCAATCCCAATTTAAAGACGTCAGCGTGTGCATGTAAAACAGTGTGGTGTATTTAGAGACACATTGGACAGTCTGTGCCTTCTACAACTCTTGAATCACAAATAAACATCAACATGCCAAGAAACCTGTGTGGCAAGATAGAGGTGCTTTAGCCACAGGAGAGATCTGTGCAAAGTATAAAGAAACACAAGGCTGGGCTGCAGGCTGTAGATCTAAAGGTGGACTTAAGTGTGACCTTCCTCATCAGTGGACGAAAATGTATGTATTGTGTAAAATCAAAGAACAAGCTAAAATTAAATGCGATTAAGGAGCATGAGATGGCCGATCAGCATCATTACACTAGAAGACCCCAAGGCAGCTCAGAGGCCACCCGTGCAACTGCCGGAGGAGTCTGCCAAGGAGCCAGATGCAGCTGCTGCTCAGAGGACTTCTTCCACAGACCAGCAGCTGTGCCCATACTTTCCAGCATCATGGCAGCAATTTCATATTTCTTAATAAAAATAAATGCTTACTTTATGGGGGCAATTTTGAGCAGCCCGCGTTAATTGCAGTGTGTCCTGCACATAGGCACTGTTAGTCCCCACATATTGCAAGTGTGGCGACTGGCAGTCTGCGACGGCTTCGCCCCGCCTACCTCACTCTTCGTGCGGCTCCTCCCGCTCACCTCGGACTACTGGCTGCCGCGGCGTCTGAATGCCGACCTCTCCGGCATCCCCGGACCGGCTTTGGTGCTGCTTCCCGCCATGCTCCTCCAAGGTACCATAGGGCGCGCGTGCGCACGCCGCCCTCATCTTTATTTCCTCGTTGACGCGAACCTCAGGGGCGTCCCCCTGAGATGACGTCACGCTGCCCGAATATTTAAGCCTACCACTTTTGCTAGCTAATCGAGTTAGCAACCCGGAATACTACGGATGGGATTCGCTCTCTGTACTGAAGCTACTCTGCCACTCCAGCGTTATCTGGAACTCTTATTGATAACGGGGTACCCACTCCTCGGGGGCCTCTTCTGCTTCTTTCAGGTGCTATCAGGAAACCGGTACTCGCTCCTCGAGGGCCCATGTTCCCTGAGTCGCTGCCTGCATCTACAACCCTTTCTACTTGGAAGACTTCACTAACAGTTTCCATCTGTGAGTACAACTACCATCTATTCCACAGTACTGCTTCCCTGGAACCAGGTACTCGCTCCTTGAGGGCCTGCCCTCTGTTCCAGTGCCAGACCTCTCGTCTAGTGGAATCGCTGTGTGAGTACAACACCTCTGAGTCTCCCTGCTCTAAGGGATAAGGTACTCGCTTCCTCGAGGGCCTGCTCTCCCTGTCTCGGAGCTTCTCCTATTTTACCTGGGACTCTGTATGTTTCTCAGTGTGTACTCCTAACTCTGTCTCTTTCTACTACAGCACAGCCAAGCAGAGGATTCGCTGTTCTAGCATCCTGTGGGATACTCGCCCAGCCGGGCTCAACATCTACTACTCACCACTGCCACCTCTGGTGGTTTCCAAAACTGTTTAAATAAAGATTCAGATCTGTGTTTGTGTGTCCAGAGTCTAGCCTGACACCATGGTCCCTCATGGGATTGCCCCCCGTGGCGTGGTCAGCTGCCACAGTGTCCAAGGATCCACCCAAACATCAATAACCATAACGCAGTCAGGTTTCAAATGGAAGCTCCCTGTGCGCTGTTTTCTTTCTTGAATTAGCAGCCTCAAAAGTCCAAACACTAGTAGTGGCTGGTGCTTTACAGCTGCTATTTGCACGGATGACCATGTTCATTTGTAAAATAGCACACATGCATTTGAAAATGTAATGTATATGCCCTCACTCCACCCTTAATCTAAGCACACAGACAGGAATGCCTCTTTCCTACCTGGACTATGGAAACCCAAGTGCACGTTAAGATGGGCAGGGAAAGGCCATTTTCAAATTGGACTTTTTACTTGTGTAAATGGTAATGAAAATCGGCCTCTATGTGTATTATGAAGTGTTTCAAAACATGCACATAGAAAGTGATCATGCTCTGAGGTGCTTCAACGTTTTTAACTGTTCACGACCGGTCCGTGAAGGAACCATCTTCGGACCCGAGTAGGAGCTGGGAGAGAGGCCCGCGCAGCCGGCGCTCGAGCCCATCGGGGTAAGGCCCTTAACTCTCGCCCTACCACCGTGGGCCCCGCCCCGGCCACGCGGGGATCTTACCTTTGCGCTGCCCTTTTCTTCTCGGACAGCAGCTTACAGCCGCTCCTCGCTGCCTCAATCCAGCCCCTCCGGCCGAGCGACTCGATCCGGGGAGGAGTCCACCAGGGTTGGGCCTAGTCCTGCAGACCGACTGACGCCGCCTCTGCCTCCGATCATCGAAGTCGCGCCGCTGACGTCACCCGAGCGCGCCGGCACACGTTTAAAAAGACGACAAGACACCAGGCGCCGCGCACCGGGCGTCACGCGCCGAAGGGGCGCGGCCTGCCCCTTTGTGCGCCCCTTAGTGCGGACCCTAAGAGCGGAGCTGTACCCCACAGAGGCAACCAAATTCACAGCACAACATTACCAAACAAACAGTTAGCATTCAGACTACCAATCCTACAAGCAAGCCCTTTACAACACAGACAACCCTATGAGACGCCGCAGTCTGCACTAACGACACAGCGTCAAAAATAATTCTTCACTGCTCAGACAACCGGACTCCACATTTGCAGACGAACAGACAGCACCGACTGAAAATAGACTTCACAGACTTCACAAAAAACAAAACTAACTAAATTAACAAACACTACCACCAGACAACTCAACTACTACCCAGACTACCAAACGCCACCACCAGACAACTCAACTACTACCCAGACTACCAGACGCCACCACCAGACAACGCAACTACTACCCAGACTACCAGACGCCACCACCAGACAACGCAACTACTACCCAGACTACCAGACGCCACCACCAGACAACGCAACTACTACCCAGACTACCAGACGCCAACACCAGACAACGCAACTACTACCCAGACTACCAGACGCCAACACCAGACAACTCAAATACCACTCAAACAACCATCTATTGTGAACTCAAACAACCCAACAAATACCTAGACAACTAAACGCCACCAACTAATCAACTCAGCTACTGATCTAACATCCAGTCGCCACATCACTGACAACTCAGCCAATCACTGACAACTCAGCCAATACTCACTAACACCACTTTCGCTCCTAACAATGCAAACAATGTACCACGGTCTCCCTATACCGATTCTCCATCATAGAACACTACTCTCAGGAAAACCAAACATACTCTACAATCAACGAACCTACAAATCCCTCATCCCCATCATGATTACTCCAATCACACAACTTCTAGGATTCACTCTGTTCTCACTGATTCTATTTAATGCTCAATCACTATCCAAGAAATCTCTGATTCTAAATGATCTTCTCCTAGATGCAAACCCAGACCTATGTGCTATAACAGAAACATGGTTTAAATCTACAGATATAGCATTAATTAACCAACTACCAACTCAGACTTACGACTTTTTCTCTATCCCACGACAGAAAAAAAGGGGTGGGGGCATTCTCTTAGCAGCTAAGAAAGATCTTAGATTCTCTCAGCACCCAATCAAATCTGACTCGAAATTGGAAACAGGTCTTTTCAAATCAGACTCTCTACTAATCCTTCTAGTATATGCCCCCCCAGGACTTCTAGAAGCAGATCCATCACCATTCCTAGAAATCTTAGCTTCATATCTAAAACCAGACTTCCCAACGATAATCCTAGGAGATTTCAACCTGCACGTTGATAACCCCACACTCTCAACCAGCTGCGAAACCATTCTTACAGCCATGTCTGCAATGGGATTCAAACAAATAATCAATGAACCCACCCACAAAGCTGGTCACACACTGGACCTAATCTTTGTGAACCCAGGTATTACACATACAGTACAACCCACATGCCAAAAAGTTCCCTGGTCAGACCATTCTTTAATCTCCACCACCTTCTCAATGACCCAAACGAACAATAAACACTCCCCTCAACACTCATTTCTTTACAGAAAAGTATGCCCCTCGGCTGCAGCCGGTCTGAGCCGTTTGGGTGCTCGGAGGAGGCCCGTGAACTTTTCCTTGTGATTCTGCATTTGCGGATATTACCTGCAGTCGTTGCCTATTGCAAAGCCCGGACAGGAAGTGACATCGGAACCCGCGGGTGGAGCCGGAGAGCTATAAGAACTAGCTCACTCCGGCGGGACGTCGCTGCAGCCGGTCTGAGCCGTTTGGGTGCTCGGAGGAGGCCCGTGAACTTTTCCTTGTGATTCTGCATTTGCGGATATTACCTGCAGTCGTTGCCTATTGCAAAGCCCGGACAGGAAGTGACATCGGAACCCGCGGGTGGAGCCGGAGAGCTATAAGAACTAGCTCACTCCGGCGGGACGTCGCTGCAGCCGGTCTGAGCCGTTTGGGTGCTCGGAGGAGGCCCGTGAACTTTTCCTTGTGATTCTGCATTTGCGGATATTACCTGCAGTCGTTGCCTATTGCAAAGCCCGGACAGGAAGTGACATCGGAACCCGCGGGTGGAGCCGGAGAGCTATAAGAACTAGCTCACTCCGGCGGGACATCGCTGCAGCCGGTCTGAGCCGTTTGGGTGCTCGGAGGAGGCCCGTGAACTTTTCCTTGTGATTCTGCATTTGCGGATATTACCTGCAGTCGTTGCCTATTGCAAAGCCCGGACAGGAAGTGACATCGGAACCTGCGGGTGGAGCCGGAGAGCTATAAGAACTAGCTCACTCCGGCGGGACGTCGCTGCAGCCGGTCTGAGCCGTTTGGGTGCTCGGAGGAGGCCCGTGAACTTTTCCTTGTGATTCTGCATTTGCGGATATTACCTGCAGTCGTTGCCTATTGCAAAGCCCGGACAGGAAGTGACATCGGAACCCGCGGGTGGAGCCGGAGAGCTATAAGAACTAGCTCACTCCGGCGGGACGTCGCTGCAGCCGGTCTGAGCCGTTTGGGTGCTCGGAGGAGGCCCGTGAACTTTTCCTTGTGATTCTGCATTTGCGGATATTACCTGCAGTCGTTGCCTATTGCAAAGCCCGGACAGGAAGTGACATCGGAACCCGCGGGTGGAGCCGGAGAGCTATAAGAACTAGCTCACTCCGGCGGGACGTCGCTGCAGCCGGTCTGAGCCGTTTGGGTGCTCGGAGGAGGCCCGTGAACTTTTCCTTGTGATTCTGCATTTGCGGATATTACCTGCAGTCGTTGCCTATTGCAAAGCCCGGACAGGAAGTGACATCGGAACCCGCGGGTGGAGCCGGAGAGCTATAAGAACTAGCTCACTCCGGCGCAACGCCGGCGGCGCAACGGCTAAGCGGCGCGCGGCCAAGGGGTGCGCGACTTTGCCCGACTTAGCCCGGGTTAGAACGGTTTGGAACGGAACTCTGACTGACTGCAACCAAATTGAACCCCAAGCTAAGTAATTCTTTGTCTAGGCTGGGAACAATTGGTCTGGGTCCCTTGGCTATCAGATTGTTGGGTTGTTGCCATGCCTCATACTAAGAGGAAGGCAAAATTGAGGGAAGCCTCTCTGACATCTACTCCTAACAAGATGATTCAGCCCAGTATTAAAGATTGCTTCCAGGGTCCACCCACACTCACACCGGAAGCGGCCGCTCTAAGCGTATCCCAGGAGCAGGAGAAAAGCTTACAGGCCATAGAAACATCGTTGACGCCCGGTGCCCCGGTCAAACCACCCCCTCCCTTCAAGGGTGAGGTAGACATTGTCGGCAGCATGGGAGATTTATCCTATGCGGATTACAAGGTTATTTCTTCCCCAATAAATGAAGGGGATAATGGGGCAGCAATACAGTCGAAAGGGGAAGATATGAGGGATAATATTAAAGAAATACCTATTATAATACCTACACAATTTACTATGGAGGAATTGGGAGCAATTATGGTAAATGTCCAGAAATCTATACTTACTTTGACAAAAACAGTTCAAGATGCTTTAAAAAATAATTCTCATTTAGAAGAGAAAGTAGCAAGTTTGGATAAAAAGGTGAAATCTTCAGATATACAGATAGGAGAAGTTCAAAAAGTTCAAGCGAACTTGATAAAATCATTGGGAGAGACTGATGCAAGGATTGAGTTCCTAGATAATCAAAATAGGAAATTCAACTTACGATTGTTGAATTTCCCAAAAACACCTCTAGCTCACCCAATGGACTTATTTAACAGCTATTTAAAGAACATCCTGAAGTATCCTAATAGTAATATCCCTATGTTATCTAAAATTTATTACCTTCAACAAGCACAAATGAATAAAGAGAAAGATATACAGACTCAGGGAAATCTAGATTTAAACTTAAC
This sequence comes from Rhinatrema bivittatum, assembly GCF_901001135.1. NCBI lineage: Eukaryota > Metazoa > Chordata > Amphibia > Gymnophiona > Rhinatrematidae > Rhinatrema > Rhinatrema bivittatum. The sequence goes on along the minus strand of NC_042617.1, from coordinate 46,922,791 downwards.
AGATTTTCTAGAAAAATCATATGAGACACGTATTGAAAGCAGAGCAACTTTATTAGTGCAATTTACCTCTCTCAATGAGAGAGACACTGTATTAAAATTACATTTTAAACATCATAAACAGGAATTTTATGGATCCCCAATAAGGATCTTTCCTGACGTTGCTCGAGTGACCCAAAATAAGCGGAAGAGTTTTCTTTTGCTAAGAAAAGATGTGATTGATAGGGGAGCACAATTTACCCTTAAATATCCGTGCAGATGTATTGTAAGATATGGAGATAAAAGGTATAGTTTTACTAACCCCGATTATCTTAAGGATCATTTAGATAATGTACCTTTAAAGGCTGTATTGAAAGGGGTAGAAAGTATTCAAGTGGATGGGGAACTAGACAAATAGAGGTAATTATTATTTCTTATCAAATTGCTCCAATATAAAGGCATGGGGATCTAAATTTCTTAAAGATTTCTTGGGAATAATGGAGACTATGATGACTATAGTTGATCCTGTAAGTTAGCATTGTTAAAGAAGTTTTTGAAATCTGTAATTTCTGATATCATTGTTCTCCATTTGTTGTGTATTAATATTATGAAAAATGCAATAAAAAAAAAAAAAAAAAAAAAAAAAAAAGAAAAGTATGCCCCTCGGATGAACTCAGCAATCATCTAATCACGGAACTCTCACACATAGATGTCACATCACATAATACAGCCGTAAATTCCTGGTCCAACATAACAGAATCTGTGGCAAACAAACTGTGTCCATGGATAACAAAAAAAGTCAAACAAGGTGCATCAAAAAGGCAGCCATGGTTTTCTAACGAACTCAAAAGCCTTAAACTTAACCTACGTCAAAAAGAAAGTAAATGGCGGAAAGCTCCTTCCCCCACTACACTTTCTACATACAAACTCGCCCTCCATTCATACAAGAGCTCCACTCTAAAAACAAAAAGGGACTTCTACGCTCAAAAGATTCATAACATTATATTTGACTCTAAAGCGCTATTCACATTTGTCTCCAATCTAACTCATGAAAACCCTTCTGACATACCACCTAACCAAGCTCAAACAAAAGCTGATGAGCTGGCACTCTTCTTCAGTAAGAAAATCACGAACCTGCTATCACAATTAAAGCCTAATACAGGCTCACCAGCTAGCAATTACGTACTCCATAATAAAGACATTTCCCTCCAATCTCTTGAACTCACCACTTCCTCAGAGATCCAAACACTTCTTAAAAAAATGAAACCCTCATCGCATCCATTAGACCAGATCCCGTCAAAATTACTACTGCTAATCCCGGACACCATAACCAAAACCCTAGCAGACATCATAAACTGCTCATTCACCCAGGGTTTCTATCCAGACAACCTCAAACTAGCATCCATCAAACCGCTCCTTAAGAAGCCTAACTTGGACCCCAATGATCCCAACAGCTTCCGTCCAATCTCAAATCTGCCTTTCATTGCCAAGGTGATGGAGAAACTAGTCAACACACAACTATCGGATTACATAGAGGAACACGGAATTCTATTCCCTACTCAATTTGGTTTCAGAAAGGCATTAAGCACTGAATCCCTTCTCATTTCACTGACTGACTACATTATATTGGGCCTAGACAAAGGACAGGCCTTCCTTCTGATTCTATTGGACCTATCTGCAGCGTTCGATACTGTCAACCACGCCATATTACTAAAACAACTGGCGAACATCGGTATTGCAGGATCAGCACTAACATGGTTCAAGACATTCTTAGAAAACAGAGGTTTCAAGGTTAAAATTCACAACAAAGAATCCCCCAGATACCCATCTTCGCAAGGAGTTCCGCAGGGTTCCTCCCTTTCACCGACACTTTTCAACTTATACCTTCTCCCGCTTTGCCAATTGCTAAACAAATTGAACCTTAAACACTTCATATTTGCCGACGATGTCCAGATTCTGATCCCCATTAAAGAATCCATCACTAAAGCTCTAGAACTTTGGGAAAATTGTTCTCATGAAATCAACGATCTCTTATCCAGCTTAAATTTAATTCTAAACCAATCAAAAAGCGAATTCATTCTAATCTCTCCAGACAATTGCAAAATCACTACAAACCCTCCAGCCAACTTGCAAACCTCAAAAGTAAGAGATTTAGGAGTTTCCATAGACAACCGATTAAATTTTAAATCATTTATCAACCAAACAACCAAAGACTGCTTCCACAAACTGCACGTATTAAAAAGGATAAAACCCCTATTTCACTTCCATGACTATAGAACAGTGCTCCAAGCAATAATATTTGCTAAAATTGATTACTGCAACTCGATTCTTCTAGGCCTCCCATCAGCACATACTAAACCTCTCCAATTGATACAGAACACGGCAGCAAGAATACTAACAAACAAAAGGAGAAGAGATCACATTACACCAGTCCTCAAAGACCTTCACTGGTTACCAATCCATTATAGAATAATTCATAAGTCCCTCACCACAATCTACAAGAATATCCATGGGCTGGCTCCACTCGATCTACAAATAGCTCTCAAAAAACACTCCTCCAATAGACCCATCAGAGAAGCTTATAGAGAATATCTACAGGTACCACACAACAATACCACCCAACATATAACATTGAGAGATCGGGCCTTCTCCACAGCAGGTCCCTCACTATGGAACTCAATCCCCTTAGAATTAAGACAGGAACCATGTCTCCTAACCTTCAGAAAGAGACTGAAAACATGGCTGTTCATGAAAGCATTTCCAGACCCTTAAGGATTCACTTCCAGCAATTGCAGCAAAATCTAATACAGCAATACTGAACATTTTCTATCAAATAAAATATTTATTTAAAAGAACAATTACTTAATTGAACATTCCCTTCTAAACGGAATCAATCACTACAAACCAATCACTACAATGTTCTAATTCTTATTAAACTTGTTTATCTTTCCTTTAACTCTAATCCCAGTTAGAATAACCCCTGTTTATTGTAACTTTCTCTTCCGTGCACTTGTTTTATACTACTGTAATGTATACTCTTATGTTTTAGTTATGTATGTTATAATGTATTGATCACCCCTTGTTTTATGTAAACCGACATGATACGTACTCCCGTGAATGCCGGTATAGAAAAACACAAATAAATAAATAAAATAAATAAATTGTCAAAATTCTTGAATGCATTTCTCTGCCATCTGCTGAATCTCTGGGATGAACAACATTAACATACCTGGGAACTTTTAAGATGTGGTCACCTTGAGTCTGCTGTTGATTAGCGGCTGGGGAGGGGGGGAGGGAGGAGAAGGGAAAGCAAGAAGAAGGAATAATGTGTATCATAGAAAGATCACCAGGTAAATAATGTTAGTGCATTACCTCTGTTATTGAATATTCACTATACATACACTCCAGAGGAACTCAGCAAATTATAATGCTACAAAACATTTTTATTTTATATGTACAAATATATACTTTCATTAAACTCCCCACATCTAATACATAAGACCATCTATGTGTATGGTGCTTGCCCTTATAATAAAACTATATACTCCATACATTACCCTCCATTTATACTCTACTCATCCATACCCCCCATACCACTCACCATCCCTAAAAATAACCAACATGATCAGTTATTACACATAGTTATGCACAAATTAACATCTCATAATGTGTAGTCACGCTACCTCCACACACTTTACAATAGATGACAATAATGCATAAAAAACAACGCAGTTGCTTCAGCATGTGAGTTTGATAACTGCAACAAAGATCTCGTTTCACCCGTCCATGCAGGCTTCTTCAGGGACTACCAATTCACAAAGGCGCAACTATGCTATCATGTCAATGTACTTGATATGGCTATCTTCCAGTGCACTACTGGTTATCTTCTCTTATTTACATCTTCATAATCGGGCACAATCTTCTTTACAATGCTTTCATGCTTACAGCATCACCACACATAGTACTGGGTCCTATAAATCATATAAAAATCAAAACTCAAATTATATATTAACTCTACTTAACTATCACCATAAAAATCAATAGTATCAGTATATGCCAACAAAAGAAATTTTGTTACCGCAGTCTGCCGTCTCCACAATGTTTCAACTATGTTTATACAATAACATCCAGCTCATGCTTTAAATATCATCTTCAGTCGGTGAACTTCACGGTATAAATGTTGTTCCTCAGACTATTGAAACCCTCTATACCTACAACAGATACTCAAAATATCACAGCAATATTTAATATACTCACTCTCCTATCCATGAATTAACCAACCTCACCATGAGAATCACTGTATGTTATTTGGACACCATTCAAACAAATTCAAAACCTTACCCAATATATTATGTATCCAATCTAAGCCAACATCCTGTACCACTGATGTTCGCCGCACTACTGCCAGCCTTCCAATAACGTATGTGAGTTACTCTCCCGATCTATATTGCTGTTATTTATCACTCTGCAACAAGCCTTCCAATAGCGTACGTGAGATATTCTCCCAATTCTAATGCTCAGCGTCAATTGAAATCGCTCTTAGCCAATAGGCTTGTCCCTTTTCGTTATTACCAACTACGTCATGTATTCAACAAACTTTAATGAAAGAGAAATCCCCAACGTACTCATCATTTATCTGGGGATCTTCAAAAGAGGAAATCCCCTAGTATAGTCGTCACACGTCCGGGACTTTCTAACCATCTTGACGAGCACTATATCATTACCTAAAAAAAGTATACCTTATCACGCTCGCCATTTATGCGGTTATTCTTTTCTGTTATTGAATTTTAATTATCAGCCACACTCTAACGATATACCCTCCTTATGTTGTATGTTTAAACCAAAACCTTCCTATATTCTATGCATAAACCCAATCATTTAACAATAAAATTATACCGTTCATGACAGCTGTAACCAATGTGCGACACACTTCTAACCTCCCATCACTCACTCCTCCGGAACCAGGTTCTTATCATTCTGGAAGGGCAGGATCTTCATTTGCAGAAGAGATGACTGAGCCCACCTGCCTACACTACAATCAATGCAAATTAGCACTGCTAAGTGGTGCTTCACCATATATGGTGAATTACAAGCTTCCCCTTTGCACCAGAGATGTCTTTTGGAGGGATGGCGGGGGGGGGGGGGGGGGGGTTGATGATGCCTCTACACCGGGGAAGCGGGGAAGAGAGGTTGGTGCCTGAGGGTTTAGGATGGGGCTATTTTCTCTTTAAAGAGTTCAAAGGGGAAAGCAAATCCCCCATGCTATCCAAGGCTAAGTAAAAGGGCCAGTTAGCACAAAGGATTTCAGGCAGCAGCTGGCCTAGTGAAAATGTAATGCCTGGTCTGAGGAAGATACCAAGATTAGAGGGCTCCAAGTGGTCCAAATTGTGAGACAGCTGGCATGGAATCAAGCAGGAACAAGGGAGTCATTTGTTCCCCCTGCAAGTTAGCAGTAACTTTGTCCATGAGTAGTGTCTCTCATGCTGTTTGTCGGTCTTTCTTGTTTACCTTGAATATCATTGATAGGTCTGAGTGCTGGAGTGTGAATGCACATGTACAGTGTAGGTCCCAATAATACTATTGTATGAGAGTGAACATGAGGATGATGTATGAAGGCTGATGGAAGGCATGTGTGGTTCGAGAGTATGTTGGGATGTTTTTTAGGTAGATAGGAACTATCAAAGTCACTTTTCAAAAGACAAGTGCTGCACTCTGCTAAGGTGATTGTGGTACTATTTCTTTAAAAGCAGCACAAAACAGATCTAAAACTGGACTTTTCCTAGCTTTTAGTGTTATTTTCTTTCCCAATTCCATTCTAATGGAATCAGATAATGTATGGTATGGGTTGGCTCTCATAATTTTCAATGGGAGGAAATTAAAATAAAAATTACATGGTTGTTTCCCTAGGAAATAATGGGAGTCATATGGGCAAAGTGGATTTTGCCCTGCCCTGAGGAGGAGCAAAATTATTCAGGATAGAGTCCTTTAGAGGGTATTTAGATGGGCAAATATTTATTAATTTAAAATATTTCTTTTCCATACTCATACATATTATGGTAGATATTCAAAGCTGTCTGTGTAAATAACTTAGGTCCTGATTTTCTAAGTCTTTACTCCCATTCTGCGTCTATGGGAAAATGAGGATCTTAGCTGGTTAGAACTAATCCAGCTAAGTTAAGATGCATATTTAGCAGTATGGAAAAGCCGCTGAATAAACACGTATATTTGCGCACTTAGCCAGATAAGTCTACCACGCTAAGTTTAGACCTGCTCTATGGGTATGTAAACTTAGACATAAGCTTATCCAGCTAACTCCGAAAATTGGTAGTTAGCCTTATAAATTATATGGTTAATTTGCTCCATCCCCGATCTGCCTAGTACACGCCTACATTTTGTACATGTAACTTATAGCCATATAAGCGACTTATATGGCAAAGCGATGGCCACTGAACATAGGCGCATATTCAGTGGCTGCTAGTTAGCTGCATGCCACTTATCCAACTAAATAGCGCCGAACACCCTGTGAATATCGGGCCCAGTATATTCTAGGCGGATTACAATAAATCCATACAAAATACATCAGAAAATAGCCCTTTGAGGACAGAGGCAGAGGTAGAGTGGTGTCTAATAATGGAAAGTATAGGCAGATTCCACTTCCTGAACCCTCTGAATATCCTTTTTTGGGCCATTCCAAATAACTTTTTGACAATTTCAAGACACAGTAAATAGCAGCTGACTATCCCTATGTCCAATAGTATATATTAAAATATGATATTCAACCACTGTTTGCTATATTAAGGCCCAGGAGTGGTTTTATAAAAGCAAAGATATTGGGTCAGAGGGAACAAGGTAGCTGGGTGGGTAGGAGGGGGGGCAGAGAGTGACAACTTTCTCTCCAGCCCCCTCTTCAGTGATGTGGGCTTATCTTAAACTGCAGGGATGGCTAATTCCAATCCTCAAGAATCATAAACAGGCCAGGTTTTCAAGATATCCACAATGAATATTAGGGATGTGCAGAGCAAAAGTTTAAGTTCATATGTCCATATGTCCAAAGGGGGTCCCATTTGCGGTCAATATGGACATAAACAGAATTCAATGAGTTGAGTTTATGTCCATATGTGCAAATAAAAATTTAAACCCCTCACCCTCCTTAATCCCCCCCCCCCCCAAGACTTACCACAACTCCCTGGTGGTCCAGCGGGGTCAGGACGCCATTTCTGACCAACTTTGCAAGGAGCACGTGACGTCTGCGTCACGTCGGAGTGACGCGGCGTCACGTGATTCCCCGCGGGGTCGCTTCCGGGATCCTCGTTCGGCCCAAAAGGAACTTTTGGCCAGCTTGGGGGGGCCTCCTGACACCCCCAAGCTGGCCAAAAGTTCCTTTTGGGCCGAACGAGGATCCCGGAAGCGACCCCACGGGGAATCACGTGACGTCGGCGCAACGTCGGAGTGACGCGGCGTCACGTGATTCCCCGCGAGTTCCCTCCGGCACCCTCGTTCGGCCCAAAAGGAACTTTTGGCCAGCTTGGGGGGGCCTCCTGACACCCCCAAGCTGGCCAAAAGTTCCTTTTGGGCCGAACGAGGATCCCGGAAGTGACCCCGCGGGGAATCACGTGACGTCGGCGCCACGTCAGAGTGACGCAGCGTCACGTGATTCCCCGCGAGTTCCCTCCGGCACCCTCGTTCAGCCCAAAAGGAAGTTTTGACCAGCTTGGGGGGCCTCCTGACCCCCCCAAGCTGGCCAAAAGTTCCTTTTGGGCCGAACGAGCGTTCCGGCGCGAACCCGCGGGGAATCACGTGACGCCGCGTCACTCCGACGTGGCGCCGATGTCACGTGCTCCTCGCAAAGAAATTCAGAAATGGCGTCCTCACTCCTCGCTGGATCACCAGGGAGTTGTGGTAAGTCTTTGGGGGGGGGATTTAGGAAGGTGAGGGGTTTAAATTTTTATTTTGGATCAACAATCGCGATTTCCAACTTATCCAACATAGCTATGTTGAATAAGTTGGAAATCCGATTGTTTATGTCTTATCACTTTTTTAAGTTAAAAAAAAAAAAAGTAGCGTTTTACATTTATGTTCAATACGAATGCACACCCCTAATGAATATGCATGAGATAGATTTGCAGTGCATGCAAATTTATCTCATGCATATTCATTGTGGATATTTGTGGCTTTTGAGGACAAGATTTGGCCACCCCTGCCAAACTGCAAGCTCCCCCCACACATCAAATGCACCAACCCCAGCAATCACTCTATGTCCAGTGATGAAGATGCACACCTCCTTCTCTTCAGCCCATATAGGACTCTGATTCCACCTCCTCCTTCTCTTTGGCCCACATAGGCTGCTGATGCCACTTCCTTTCCTTCAGCCCATGCAGACTGATGACTTTGTTTCCTCCTTCCCTTCAGCCCATGCAGACCGATGACTTTGTAAATTCCTCCCTTAGTCCATGTAGTTTGCTGATGCCAAAGGGTTCCAGGCTGTTGACCCAACATGACCCAGCACAACATCACCACTGTTCCAAGGAAAGGGGGGGGGGGGGGGGGGTGAACTGAATCCAGTTGTCTTTGCTGTTGTAAACTGATTTGGAACCAGTTCCCAAACATACAACAAAAGAAAGTTAACTGAAGGCTGTACCATAAGCAGCTATCTATAGTACAAATTGCACCAGCTTTCTATCAGTAATGTGCCAGATCAGTGTCTTTATTTAAATTGTTTTTGTTTGTTTAGGCAACAAAATGCTTAAGTTTGTTTTTCTACTCCTCTTCCAACTCTATCGTAAAGATATTTCTGGAGAGGTTTTCTACTCAGGCAAAGTGTTTCATGCCGCTGGTTTCCCAGCGATACATGATGCAGTACTGGAGAGTGATGTGTTACGTTGTCAATCAGCTCATGGTGGGAGGTCATGTGCATGCAGTGAGATGTTCAGGAAAGCAGGATTGGTATGATTGGTGAAAACAAATGGGGAAAATATTCCTGGGAAGAGCAGTCAATGAAAATGGCACAATTACAGTAAAAGCCAACATAAAACAAAATAAAGGCTTTCCTTCAATTGATCCATTGATTAATTAAAGTTGGAGATATTGATTTTTCCTTTGGCCACAAATCACTCATGTACAGTGTGGTTGTTTAACACATTTTAATACACTATTAAGCAAAGCTTAGTCTAGGCACAGGACCAACTAAAGTGGTCAGTTTTCAAGACTTTTGAATATTACTACAAATACACACCCGGCTGATAAAGTTTAATTTCTTAAATAATCAAACAGCTGTCTTCCATATAATTAACTTTGTCTACCAGATAATTATTATCACACCATGTTATTATAGATTTTCTTTTTTTTCCTTACCAACTGCTTAAGTTTTTCCTGTGCCTGGCTCACTGGTGACACAACCAATCTGATTGCAGAGAGTGACCATGAAGTTGTACTTTTGATTTGGTTTTAAACTGGTGACTATATGGAACAGTTTTCACGCATCTGCTACATAGAAAACCTACAAGGCAAACAAATTGTTAAAAATGGTAGTTTCATGCCTTTGAAAGACACCCGGGTATAAATACCTTATGGATGGCATTTCAGTATAGAGACCTGAAGGTAGAATATTACAAATGATTTAACAAGAGCTTTTTGAAATTAGACACTATTTTTGGGAACACCAGGATGTGAAGCTTAAATAAACACCAACTTGATAGGAATGATTTTACCGCAGTGATTCTTTTAAATTTTCTGTACTTTAGCAATGCCTGAAAGATGCTTAATACTAATCATCTGTGCCTTGAAAAACTGGTATTTGCAGCCCACACTGTTATGTTCCGAGGCCGTGGACGGCAGCAGCATGATCCCCCACTTGACCCGCGACGGTGGGGCCACCGCGGCAGCATCGGGGAGGCCGCGGGAGTCCAGCCCCAGTTGCCCCCGCACATCGGCGCGGACTCCACAGTGACCGCCGGGTTGAAAGGCGTCCCTGCTCCTCCCTCGTGGCATCAGGCCGCTTTCCTCTGCAGCCGGGAATTCAAGATGGCCGCCATACTCTTAGGCGTGAGGCCGTGCCCCCTTCCAGAATTTAAAGGGGCCTCGTCCCCCAAATTAACTTCACCTGTGCCAGGCACAGGGAAGTATATAAGGAGACTGCCCACAGTCATTCCTCGACTTGGCAACTTTGTTGTTCGAGTCTGCTTGCTTCGGTGAGTTCTCCGGTTCCTCGAGTTCCTGCTTCTTCTCGGTGATTCCTCAGTGTGTGACTTCGGACTGGCAAGTGGTGATTCTTCGGTGTGTGACTTCGGACTGGCTAGCAGTGATTCTTTGGTGGGTGACCTCAGACTGGCAAGCAGCGATCCTCTGGTACTCGACCTCGGACTTCTCCTGGACTACCCGTCTTCAAGGGCCCACCTAAGTCCCAGCGGCCCGGGTCCTTACGGGCTCCTCCCGGGGGGACCGCGGGCTTCCAGTGGCGAAGATCCAGTTGGCCCTTGCACCGACCTCATGCCTCCTCTACCTCTCAAAGGTCCACCTAAGTCCCAGCGGCCCGGGTCCCTACGGGCTCTTCCCAGGGGGACCGTGGGCTTCCAGTGGCGAAGATCCAGTTGGCTCTGCTCCTACATCACACCTCTTCACCCTCTCAACCACCATCTTAGTCTTCAACGCCGAGGGGCCAGCCAGCCCCGTCTTCTGTTCCGTCTCGCCACCCGACGGGGGAACCTAGGAGCCATCTCCTAAGGTGTTCATCCTCCCGTTGGTCCAAGGGTTCACAATCCTGATCATAATACACAGCTGCACATTTGCTATATCTGAGTGATAATTCTTAGTGGGAAACCTGGGATTGAGTCTATGCTCAGAGTTAGGACTGTCAACCAGTTTCCTGGTTTAAATTCAGGGAGGTTGGAAGCCAGCAGGACCTTTCAGCTGACACGGTAATTGCCAGCATTCTGCTGAGCACTGGCCTCCCAAGCGTAGATAGTACCCTCTTTTCCATGTCAAAATCTGGGAACAGTCCGGAATTCACCTGGAGACTCAGGGAATTTGCATCAATTGCCGGATCTCTGGGGAAACACTAAGAAAACTCTGGGCTTCTCTGTTTACAGCTCCAGCCACTCCCCTTTCCTTAGTAAGTCTGCAGGTAACAGGAGAAGAGGGGCAGGTCTGGAGCAGACTCTACAGGCAGTATGTGGGGAGAAACGGGAGAGGGGCTGCAACACATGAAATGCAAGCTGCAGCTGTAATTACAGGACTTGGGTCTCAGCTGAGGGTAGAATAAGAGAGCACAAGTCAGGAAGATGTGACATAGGGGGGTGGGCGCAAAGAGTGTAGTGAGGTCAGCGAGAGAGAAAGGGTAAGAATGCTGGAGTCACCCCTGGAGCAGGGGAGTGGTGGTGGTGGTGACAGTGCAAAGGAACAGATAGAAAATGTGAATTGGGGGGGGAGGGGGGTAGTGGTAGGGGAAGACAGAAAGCTAACCGATATACATTTTTTCCCCACCCCCCCCTGCTAACTAACAACAATCTCAGGGTGACCACAACGCAAAAGTTCCCAGGTACGTCCATGTTCGCAGGCTGACGCTGCGAACATGGACGTACCTGCCAAACTGCAAGCTCCCAGCTACAGCTGGAGCTGTAAACAGAGAAGCCCAGAGTTTTTTTTAGTGTTTCCCCAGAGATCCGGCAATTGATGCAAATTCCCTGAGTCTCCAGGAGATCTCCTCGCTCCCTTCTTCACGCTGCCACTGCAGCAAGTAGTGCAAACTGATGATTGAGAAGACACATGCTCTGTCCCAGGTCCCGCCTCCTGTAGAGAAGCCAGGAACTGGCAGTGCCACTGCAGTCTTTGGCCTGTGCTCCCTCGCTATCTGCTGCTGCTGCCTCTAACAGTAGAGTCCAGGACTTGATCTCAGAGTGAGGGTGCAAGGGAAGTAGAGGAAGTGAGATGGTCTCAGAAGCTCGACCTGTGGTTTTTTTTGGGTGTAAAAGCCAGCAACCCTTTTCGAGATTCTGCACTTGTGGCTGACTCACAGGAGTTCGGTGCATTGATGGTAGCACAGGGTGTAGAAGGATAATGGCATCTATATTTCTTATAGTGAGCCGTCTACTGGGCAGAACCATTGCTAGAAATAGTTAGCTTGTGAAGAAGTTACAAGCTGATCTCTCAATTATAACAAATTGGACATTTGATGTGAATTTAGCCTTCCAGCAATGTAACTAGGGGTGGGTAAATTTGGACTCACCTAGTCTGAATTCATTCTCTGAATATTTAACATAAATGTATAATCAGCCAGCTTCCAAATGGTTTGAACATAACATTGCTTTTATTTTAAAGTGGATTTACTTGGGTTGATTTGGATTTATAAGTATATTTTTAAGAATCAAACTACTGCAGTATCTGCAGATGAGGCACATCTTAAAACACTACTAATGCAAATGCCGGTTTGCAACTGTTCACATCTGAACTAGGTCAAAAAGATACAAGTTTAGTGAATATAGAGATCAGAGTCGTACTATTAATGATTCATGTTTATCCAAGTTAAATCACAAATGGCTCAGATTTATCAGACCTGATACATAGCATATCCAGGTTCTACTAATTATCTACCACCCCCCTTGGTTTGGATGGCTTTTAGATGTAATCTGATCCTGTTTGTTTATCCATAAATATAGTCTTCATTGCTTCTGATTTGCTTCATTTAAGGGTAAAAGCATTCTAAAGAATATATTTATATTTCCTCTTCCTTTAGGATTTTCTATGGAGAATTACACACAATTGAGGCTATCGCACTGCATGATAATACATTTTGAGTTGTCACATTTATTAATTAATGTCTACGTGTACAAGGCCAAACCATATTAATTCTGGTCTTGCAAGATCTCAAATACTAAACAGGATTGAGTTTGACTAATAGGTGAAAGGGAGGTCTCCAAGAAGTACTTGATTATGTATCAAGTGGTACTGGTGCCCTCACAGGGGTTGTGCGTTCATCTTCCTTCTGAGCTAGAGATGAACTAATGCTCCAGAATGGTGAAAAGAATTATTATATGGCTAAAGGTGCATCTTTTTGAAGGAGATATAAAACCCTCATTTCGAAATTCCCTTGATACTTTTTAAAAAAGTACAAGTGGAAACCTACAAAAATATTATGAAAAGGTTGTTTGTTTTTTTTTTTTTTATAAATTTCACTAATGTTCAATATCTGCATCTGGCCCTGGCATGGCTAAGTGTTACCCTCCCTGGGGCCCAAAGGGAGAGAGAAGCCAGCACAGGCCTGAAGATCTTGTCCTTACAGTCCAGATGCAGACAGTGGATATCAGTGAAATTTTATAAGAAAACACATATTTTCATGATTTTCTTGTGGGTTTCCACTTGTACTTTTTATAAAAGTGTCAAGGGAATTTTGAATTTAGGATTTTATATCTCCTTCAAACAGATGCACCTTTAGGAGTATAATAATTCTTGTCTCCAACAGTGGCCAATCCAGGTCTCAAGTACCCAGCAGATCCCATACAGTAGATCCAATTCTTGTTTCTCATGCCCAGGGATAGCAGTAGTCTAACTACCTGGCTAATATTGTGTTATGGACTTTTCAGCTAGGAACTTGTCCAAACTGTTACGGCCGCCGGCTGCAGCAGTCCACGACCGGGGCCGGTCACCTGCTCATGGCGTTGGGTTCTGCCGGGGCCACCCACAGGAGCTGGCAACCACTGCTAAAAGTCTCTTCATGGCTGTGCCGCGTCCAAGATGGCCGCTGTCCTGATGACTCTGCCCCCGCCGGGCCTCCTAGAGCCGCATGCGCGGCTGAAGATAGGATTTAAAGGGGCCACGAAAGGAAGTGTCGTAGCTCCCTCATGAGACTCCTCCTTCAGATTTAGGTATTTAAGGCAAGGTCTGCTCCTCAGACCTTGCCTTGGTATTGAGGCTTGTGCCGGGTTTCCTGTTCCTGGTTTCGCTTGGTTCTTCGTCCCGCTTCTGCTCCTCCTTCCTCACTGGATTGACTCTTTGGCTCCTGACCTTTGGACCGGCTGTGGTGAGTGCTTGGTGTTGACTTCGGATTGGCTTTGGACCCTTCTCCTGTGTTGTTCCTGGACTGGCTTTGGACCTCTCTCCCATCTGTTCCTGGACTGGCTTCGGACCTCTCTCCCATCTGTTCCTGGACTGGTATTGGACCGCTCTCTGGACTTTGACCCCTGGACCGGATTTGGATTCTCCTTCGACTTCTACTCTCGGACTACCTATGACCAGCTGGAGGCGCCAGCCATCTGGAATCCAAGACCTGCAGGAGGCGCATGCTTCCAAACTTTCAGTAGTCTTCAGGGAGTTCCGTAAGTCCCAGTGGCCGAATCCCTACAGGCTCCTCCTGGGGGGATCACGAGCTTCCAGGGTGAAGTCTTCTTTCAACACTCATCTCACCGAGCCTTGCCCTCCGATGGTAGAAACCTAATGGGTCCTCTGTCCGTTTGGGTAGCACCAATTCTACCTCAGAACAGGGGTCCACCTTCTGAATTCGTAACACAAACATCTTTTAAACTCCACTATGCTAGTCACTTTGATCACATCCTATGGCGACAGATTCCACAGCTTGTTAGTTCGCTAAGTGAAAAAATACTTTCTATGATTTGTTTTGAAATTAGTGGTTGTTAGTTTCATGGAGTATTCCTGTCAGACAGGTTTTTTGTATATGTAAAAAGAGTTAATCAAACCACACATACATCCACTGCTTAAGTGTGTGTAAGAAAGGCATTTTTGTACGCACTATGAGGAATAGCCCTAGAAAACTAGAGACTAGGGATGTGAATCGTGTGATCGATCGTCTTAACGATCAATTTTGGCTGAGGGGGGGGGGGGGGGAATCTGACCGTCTTAGTTTTTCAGGTTAAAAAAATTGTTTTATCGGGGGAAGGGGGAGGGCGGGAAAACCGGCACACCAAAACAACCCTAAAACCCACCCCGACCCTTTAAAATAAATCCTCCACCCTCCCAAACCCCCCCAAAATGTTTTAAATTACCTGGGGTCCAGTGGGGGGGGGTCCTGGCATGATCTCCCTCTCTCTGGCCACGACTGCGTTAAGAGAAATGGCGCCGGTGGCCCTTTGCCCTTATCATATGACAGGGCAAAGGTAGCACCGGCGCCATCTTGGTTCCTGTGACCCGACGTCACGAGTGCAGGAGATCGCTCCCAGACCCCCGCTGGACCCCCAGGGACTTTTGGCCAGCTTGGGGGGGCCTCCTGACCCTCACAAGACTTGCCAAAAGTCCAGCGGGGGTCTGGGAGCGACCTTCTGCACTCGGGCCGATTTGCCAATATTCAAAATGGCGCTGGTGCTACCTTTGCCCTCACTATATCGACATAGTGAGGGCAAAGGTAGCGCCATTTTGCCCTCACTGTGTCAACATAGTGAGGGCAAAGGTAGCGCCGGGCATCATTTTGAATATTGGCAAATCGGCCCGAGTGCAGAAGGTCGCTCCCGGACCCCCGCTGGACTTTTGGCAAGTCTTGTGGGGGACAGAAGGCCCCCCAAGCTGGCCAAAAGTCCCTGGGGGTCCAGTGGGGGTCCAGGAGCGATCTCCTGCACTCGTGACATCAGGTCACAGGAACCAAAATGGCGCCTATGCTACCTTTGCCCTGTGATATCGTAAGGGCAAAGGGCCACCGGCGCCATTTCTCTTAACGCAGCCGTGGCCCGAGAGTGAGAGATCGCGCCGGGACCCCCCCACTGGACCCCAGGTAATTTAAAACATTTGGGGGGGGGGGTTCGGGAGGGTGGGGGATTTCTTTTAAAGGGTCGGTGTGGGTTTTAGGGTTGTTTTGGTGTGCCGGTTTTCCCGCCCTCCCCCCTCCCCCGATTTACGATTTTTGACGATAAATCGGGGGAATTGTTATTGTATCGCTGCTCTAACAATTTTTGACGATTTAAAATATATCTGACGATTGTTTTAAATCGTCAAAAAACAATTCACATCCCTACTAGAGACTGAGTTTATGCCACTAGCAAACTTCTAATTCTGATTGGTAATTTGGCGATGTGCTTACTAAGCACTGAAGTGAATTCAGTCTGTCAACTTGATTATGTTTGTATGACAGACAGACAGTCAGTATTAAAGTGGTACTGTTGAAAGGTACAGTATCAATAAAGTATATTGTGACATTAAAACCCCCAGTAGCCACTTCCAATTCCATCATGCCACTGTGAGCATAGGAAAGAGAAGAAAATGGCAGCAAGCAGAAAAATTGCAGGGGTAGAGGACTGGGTGTTGCTACAAATCAAGCCCAGCCTGCCAGAAGTACAAGCAATACTAATTGCAGTGAGAAAAACAGGAGTTGCAGAAAGCCAGTAGTGGAAGTTGGCTCACACTGCAAGAAATTAAAGTTGGGAGAGCATATTTCACCACTGCCTGTTCCTTCCCTCTTGCTTTGCAGTAGGGGCAAAAGGCGGGAGAGCCACCTGAGGCTAGCATTAGCAAGGCGGGGCAAGGACAGGGGCAGCAGAAGTGCAACACCCAAAATTAGCAGTGCTCTCCTCCATGATTGTTTCTTCAGAGGTAATTGAAGCAGGATTTGCAAAACCTGATTCAGAAGAAGAAGGATCATATTCTAGATTTCCTGAATCACAGGATATTGAACAGCTAGTGGCTGAAGAGATTTTAGGGACTCTAGTTAGTAGCATCTTAGCCTCCAGTTATAAAGTAGAGAAGGAAGATGATACGAATAGGGCTGAGATTATACATAGCAGAGGGAAGACCAATTCAAAGCCAGAACAGCCAGCATCAGACTTCCTCCAGGGATTTCCACTGGCTTTTCCATGTCTAGGGCTTTGTGCCAATTTGGTTGGTGCCCTGGCCCCTCAGTTGGATCCTTGGGGTATTCTTGCTACTGTGAGTAGCTGCTTTTGCCTCTCATGGTGCTTTGGGGTCACTATGTCACTCTTTCTGCTGGTTTGACCTTCTGTCATTGCCTTGGGTTTTTTACTGCCACATTTGTTGCTGTGCTTCCCCTTCATGGAGCCTTGACCCCCTTTGGGGGGTCAAGGCTCCATGAAGGGGAAGCACACTTTTGTAGGTGCCTTATGCCCCTTTTTGCCTTACAATGCTCTCACCACTCTTGCTGCTGCTTTGCTCTTCTCATGGTGCTTTGGGGAACTTGTGCCGCACCTGGTAGTGTTTTGCCCCATTATAGTGCCTTGGGCTATTCATGCCACTTTTAGTGTAGACACAATCTTAGTAAGTTGGAATGCCCTTAATCTTTCTGATAATGTCTACCCATGAGTTTCATTAGAAATTATTAGAAAACCCCAATTTGGGAATCCAAAATAGACTGCATTGCTTGCCCCATAGACTTTAATGGGAAACAAATGAACAAATAAAATGGGTAAACAAAAATAAACAAAATAAACAAAAAAAATTAATCTGAAAAGAACCAAATTTATGAATGTGACATATGAAATGAGATAATGAATAAATGAACCGAAACAAACTTTTTTCTGCATATCCCTAAACTCTAATCCATGCACTCATTAATTAAACTGATATTCTCACATTTAGTTTTGTTTTTACTGTTTGACAGGGTCATTCATCAAAATGCGTTAGGGCCCTAACACCCAAACACATGCATTATTTTTCACATCGCAAGATGCATATGTAAATTTAGTCAAAGAGGAGGAGTTTGTGAAAATGAAGGGTTTTTAATGTTGCGTGTGATAGCGTAATGCACGTTATTACACCAGAAATAACTACACTTTTTTTCCTGGCGTTAGGCCTGATCCAGAATTTGCGATAATATCACAAATCCTGTTTCTATCAGTAGAAGGGAGTGAGTGAGAGAGAGAGCGCCTCTGGGGTAGCACACATAATAAGTCAACTTTTTATACCACTGTAGGAGGGTCAACTAGTAACTCGAGGTGAGGTTTTGCTGGTGGTCTAGGATTTTGGGGGGCAGTTTTACATGCACAGTCAGAGGTACAAACAGCACAGAAAATATCAGTGAAGATTTGATGTAATTTGGAGTGAGGAAAGTTACACAAAGATGAGATTTGTACAATGTACTCTCGTCCTAACTTGATAGCAGCAAGGTAGAGCGTGCATCAAACTAAATATAATGGGCCGGATTTTCAAACAGTTACGTGCACCGGGCCTATTTTCAAAAGGCCTGGCGACGCGCGTAAAGCCCCGGGATGCATGTAAGTCTCAGGGCTTGCAAAAAGGGGCAGGGAGGGGACGGGGAGGGGCAGTGCCGGGGATCACGCGCCAGCAGTCAGCTGACGCACACAACTTACTTCAGCCTGGGGCTGAAGTAAGTTTTAAAACAAGAAAAAGAAGAAGAAAAAGGAACGGGCAGGGGAGGTTGGGGAAGGGAAGGTGGGGTGGGGGGGGGGGGGGGTAGGGAAGTTCCCTCCGAAGCTTCTCCGATTTCTGAGCAGCCTGGGAGGGAATGGGGGAAGGCAGCGTGGCTCGGCGCACGGAAGGTGCACAATTGTGCACTCCCTTGCACGCGCCGACCCCCGATTTTATACTTGCGCACGCCTGCATGCGCAAGTTATAAATTGGGCGTACATGTGTGCACGCCAGGTAGCGCGCGCACATGTACGCCCTCGTGCTTCTATTAAAATCTACCCCAATGTGTGTTGTGGTAAAATACCTATGTGAGTAATAAAATAGCACAAGTCAGAGTACCTAAAAAATTACCCTAACCATGCCCCTTTTTTAATCACAGGAGTTATTCATGCACAATTTATAGCAAAATGATGAATCTGGGGCTGGCTATTCTGCCTTTCCTTCCCTTTATTTTCACGGGTCAAAAACCAACACAGTTTGTACAATCTGGTATCAATTGAAATGTCCCCAAAATTATAGTGGACTTGGGAAATCCTTGCTCCCATATGCTGTGTATCATGATTCATTTTACTTTATAAACACTTTGGATGAGTAGTGTCGGATTTCCAAGAAAGGCAGTTTATATATACTAGGATAGGAAGAATGGCCTAGGAGGAATCAGGAGGGTACCATTTTCTTCTCAGCAAGAATGCAATGAACATGAAAAACATTAAGAACCCTATGAATGCCATCATCATCATCATCATTGCCACTCACTGATGTCTGATCATCACTTGAATCCAATTAAGCTTTTTGAAACTGTGGTAAAGTGTTCCGTAAAGATGGCATATTTGACTTTGATGAATATAAGCTTTTTTTTTTTTTTTTTAATTCACTTTTAAACATTACAGCAAGTCAAATAGAACCGCTTATTGAAAAGGAAATGCAGTTATACAAACATTATAGAAAATAAATTCTTAAATATTACACATGATCTCTAGTATAATCCACTTCCCCTTAAAGAAACTGAAAATAGGGGGCAGAATTCTGGAAGAATTTAAACAAAGAAATAGATAAAGAATTGGCTTTAAAGTAATTCAAGGACTGTTACTTATTTACTTGATCCTTCATTTGGCTTTACTCCGGAGGTAACAACTGACCTCCTTGCATTTAGGAACGATTTTAGTTGTTCCGGGTAGAAAAAAATATAGCAATCTTTTGAAGATTTTATGACACATTTGCAAGGATATTTTAATACATAAGAAAATCCTAAAGCCAAAACCTGTGCTCTCATAACAAGAAATTCTCGTCTTCTTTCCTGAGTTACAGGAGCAAAATCTGGGAATGCACGAATCTGCGTTCCTCTAAAGGTCATATCAACGTTTCAAAAATATCTCTTCATTATCTCCATTATGTCCTTCTCAATTATAAAAGATACCATGAGAGTGGCACATTCATAATATTCTCTAGCTGAATCCTCAAGAAATTGTGTCAAATTTCCTTTATCCATATCCAGCTGCTGCTGCTCTCTGTTTCTTGTGGACACTGGCATATAATATACTTTATTCACAGAGGGCAAATTTTCTTCTTGATATTTTGAGACTTCTTTGAAATATTTCTTGAGAGTAATGTAAGGAAGTTCTCCTATAATTTTCGGGAAATTCAAAAATCTCAGGTTTAGATGGCGAGAATAATTTTCTAAATGTTCCAGTCTTCTAGACACCACATTTAAATCCTTAATTAGCTTTACATTGCATTCATCGGTTTTCTTAAGATTAGCCTGCACTGTTACCAGTCTAGGCTCCAAATCAGAAATCTTAGTGTCTAAAACTTCAATTTTTTGCTCAACATCCTCCAGATTATCTTGATACTGCCCTATCGATTCCACCAATGCCGCCATAATGTCCCAGATCGCATCCAATGTTATGTTCTCGGGCCTACCTGGCATCCGAAATCGGGGCTTGCGAGTTTCCTCTCCCCTCTTCGTTACCGGAGATATTCCCGTCCAGGCATGCTTACTTCTCCGTCGTTCCTCTCCACTGTGCTTCCCATAGTCGGAGTCAACATGGGCGGCAGCCCTCGATATTCACTGCCTGAGATATCCAGGCGTTCTGCAGGCCCCAACGGGGATTCGGCATGCACTGCGCTCTGGCCTCCCTCAGCGTCGGTCGCACCTACCGCGTCACGGGTGTGCGACCCCGCGGCCTGAGGGCTCTTGGGAAGCGGAGTCATCTCGGGTCTACGAGGATCCGGGGGGGGGGGGGGGGGGAGAGATATTTCTCCAAGCAGAGCCGCCGCTTCCTCGGATGGCCCCGCAGCGGAGTTACCTCCTCCCGATTCTTCAGTCCTTCCAGGTACATACGAAGTTATTAACTGCTGAGTGGCCATAACTTCAGAATCTGAGGGAAAAATTCTGAGTTTTCCCTTCCTTTCCGCGGGCATATTCAAACGAAACTTAGCAGAGATTCGGAACTCAGCGCGTGTGTGTCTGGTTACGCCGCCATCTTGCCCCCTATGACCCGAATATAAGCTTTTGTATATATTTTGAGATAACAGGATCTTGTATAGTCACTGCTGCTAGCAATACTAAATATTCTATCATTTTATACACTGGTTCATGTGGACACCTTGCATAGTGCTAGCACAGGAGTTACATTTTTAGTCACAATTAGTCTAAGTCACCAATTTCCCCATAAGTAATGCATGCAGGGCAAATTCAACTTAATATATCTTGAGAACTACTGGGTGAATTCTAGCTAAACTTACACATAAGGAATTGTTATTGAATGAAATTATATTTTGGTTTTTTTATATATCAAAATATTGATATTTCCACCCATGAATATTTTCAAAATGATTTGAAAATAGGTCAAACCACATGTGTTCTTCTGAAAGACATCTGACTTTTGTACTTTTGCTGTCAAAAGCAATTGGGAGATGATACACAGAAAAGACAAATTCAGAAATTCTCCCATAACAAACACATCGAAAACAACTTCAATATTATATCATATCTTGAGAAACGCTGGGCCAATTCTCAGAAATTTTGTAGCTAGCCATTGAGTACAGTGATGTTTAAATAGGATGATTAAAATGTTGGTAGCTCCTTAGTTACCAATTAATTAATCACTTGACAATGTGGTGATTTCCATCACTATCATTTCTTGCATGTATCATTTCTTATGAAATTTTTCTCCTTATCTTTTCTTGTGCTTCAGTTTGTAATGCTTGGTTGTATAAGCCTGATTAGTACTGACCATACGCAGTGGACATTCAGTTAATTTAGCAGTCTGAAAATGAATGATCACCTGTGCTATCTTGTACTACAGAATATATTTTGAAATTGCTTTCATATCAAAAGCTTCAAATTCATCTTGCTTGATATATTAATTTATATATCTGTTGATATTAATATTATTTAGAAAAAGAACCAAGGCTATCTATAATGTCACACATTTTACTATTTTTTTCACAATATTTAAAAAAGTATCTCTTTATCTGACACTGTATAAAAAGATGAATCAAAGTGTGTGGATCATCAACGAGGGAATAATAGGAGCATTAATACCCTTGGCAAATCACACTTAAGTTGTCATGTAAGAAGCCACCATTATAATCATAGCTCTTTTAAAGCCTTGTAAAGTAATTCAAAAGCTATAATATCATTTTGCTAGTTTTGTAGTTTTTCAATATGCAAATAAAATTATTCTTGTTAAACATTTTCATCAATTTGCTCTTTGGGTCAAATCATAAATCCAAAGATCCAAACCAATGGACATTAGAGATGTGAATCGTGTGATCGATCGTCTTAACGATCGATTTCGGCTGGGAGGGGGAGGGAATCGAATCGTTGCAGTTTGGGTTTTTTAAATATCGTGTAAATCGTGTAAATCAAAAACCGGCACACTAAAACATCCCTAAAACCCACCCCGACCCTTTAAAATAAATCCCCCACCCTCCCGAACCCCCCCCAAAATGCCTTAAATTACCTGGGGTCCAGTGGGGGGGAGGGGAAGGGGGAGGGCGGGAAAACTGGAACACTAAAACAACCCTAAAACCCACCCAGACCCTTTAAAATAAATCCCCCACCCTCCCGAACCCCCCCAAAATGCCTTAAATTACCTGGGGTCCAGAGGAAGGGTCCCGGTGTGATATGTTACTCTCAGACCTCCTGTGTGTTGTAGAAATGGCGCTGGCGCTATGTTTGACCTGTCATATGACAGGGCAAAGGTAGCGCCGGCGCCATTTTGTTTTTTTGTCCCCCGATGGCAGGAGCATAGGAGATCGTTCCCGGACCCCCGCTGGACCCCCAGGGACTTTTGGCCAGCTTGGGGGGGCCTCCTGACCCCCACAAGACTTGCCAAAAGTCCAGCGGGGGTCCGGGAATGACTTCCTGCACGCGAATCATTTTTCCATACGGAAAAACGATTCGCGGCAGGAGATCGCTCCCGGACCCCCGCTGGACCCCCAGGGACTTTTGGCCAGCTTGGGGGGGGGCCTCCTGACCCCCACAAGACTTGCCAAAAGTCCAGCGGGGGTCCGGAATGACCTCCTGCAGTCGAATCGTGTTGCTGTACATGGCCGTACGGCAACACGATTCGACTGCAGGAGGTCGTTCCGGACCCCGCTGGAATTTTGGCAAGTCTTGTGGGGGTCAGGAGGCCCCCCCAAGCTGGCCAAAAGTCCCTGGGGGTCCAGCGGGGGTCCGGGAGCGATCTCCTACGCTCCTGCCGTCGGGGGACAAAAAAACAAAATGGCGCCGGCGCTACCTTTGCCCTGTCATATGACAGGGCAAAGGTAGTGCCGGCGCCATTTCTACAATGCACAGGAGGTCCGAGAGTAAAAGATCACACCGGGACCCTTCCTCTGGACTCCAGGTAATTTAAGGCATTTTGGGGTGGTTCGGGAGGGTGGGGGATTTATTTTAAAGGGTCGGGGTGGGTTTTAGGGTTGTTTTAGTGTGCCGGTTTTCCCGCCCTCCCCCTTCCCCCGATTTACGATTTTTTGACGATAAATCGGGGGAATTGTTATTGTATCGCAGCTCTAACGATTTTTGACGATTTAAAATATATCGGACGATATTTTAAATAGTCAAAAAACGATTCACATCCCTTTGGACATAACTTATTTTGCCTTGATTGCCATCCAGCACTTATAGACTTGATGGACAGTAGTAGAGCACATTCTGTCCATCAGGTTTATAATTGACAGACAACCATCAAGTCTTCTCCTGAGGTAGGTGTGTTCTTTAGGGCCAAAATGTGGCCTACATCGAGAGTGATAGTATTATGAGTTACAGAACCAAGCAGAAGCTGCACTGGACATTTCAAAAGTGAAGCTGGTCAATGTTAAGACTCATGGCAAAATACTATATATATTATAATCAAATTGCATATAATTATTTTTAAGTAGAGAACCCAACTAAGTCTATACTAACAGGAATGTTCAATCTGTGTACATAAAACCATTTTTGGAAAACAAGTGGAATGGCTAACGGCCTCTATAAGAATCCACACTCCAATGTGAACCTTAGGTCAGCTAATAAGGGGCTCTTATCCATCCTGTCCTTAACCTCAGCCAAATTAACATCGGTTAGAGACCGAGCCTTGTCATTAGCAGGGCCCAAGATCTGGAACTCCATGCCTAAGACTAGAATCTAATTTAAAAACATTTAAAAAAGCTTTGAAAATGTGGATTTTCATCCAGGCATTTAATAGCTAAGAGTTATATCCTAGAAGCTATAATGCAGAATGTTTGACTTGATTTAAGTTTGTGGATAGTTAATTTTGTAATTCTGTTCTGAAATATGATTTTATTAATGTATGTAGAATGAATTTTAATTTGTATGCATTGTGAACCGAGGTAATGGTACTCCAACCAAACATCGGTGTATAAAACTGTATAAATAAATAAATAAGTAAGAAGAGAAGTAGCTCTAGTTATCTTATAGCTCCCCCATGTGAGTTCCTGCATTAGTAATGTCATGGCTTTAGAAAAGCAGATATACCATTTTAAGGTGTGAATTTTTAATTAGCCTTTGTAAGAGGCAGGATGGTGGTATCGCTGCCCCTGTTTAATTTCTCTTATATTGGGGAGAAGACCCTTGGGTCATATGGAGTAAGGCTTGGACTAGAAAGGCAGAAAGAGTGTCTTCCTTCCCCTTTTAGGGAATTTTATTTCCTCTCTTGAAATTATGTTTGGATGTTAAGACTGGTTTTTTTTATTTTTCATTAGCCAACTAATTTCCCCTTGGACAAAGAGTTTTCAGAGGAATCTCTCACCTAGAGAGATCCAGTGATCTGTCAGAGGTTGTGTGAGGAATGGATCTTCATTTATCTCTGGAAAGAAGAGAGAACAGTGGCATCCATCTGGTGTTAATCACTACCATATCAGGATATTCTGGGGGGGAGAGTTTAGATAAGAAATAAGATGTCTATTCATGACATCGGAATCAAGGTATGAGTAATGGCACTTTGAATTTTGCCATCTAGCTCCAAAACTGCCCCTGAAATTGGGATGGGATATGGAAACAAAAGATCAGATTAAGCCATCTTTACAGAATCACAGATTTATTGCAAGAGGGTTAATGCAATGGACTGTATTGAACAAGGACTTGTAAATTGCCTTTTACTTCATGTTAAAATCAATTATCATTAAAGTTATGTTTGAAACATGTTCATTGTCCAGCACGATTATTACTGTATATTTTAAAGACTGTTAAAACAACTCTTAGGGCCTTGGAGAATAATCTCTCTCCCTGACAGGGAAATCGTGGAGAGTAGTGAGCTTATGGAAGGTATTGGAAATCTGGACATCTTAAGCCCTGAAATTGAAGTGTGTGCCCTTGGACTCTTCGGTGAGGACCTCAGCGCAGGAGTTACATTTATTATTATGATTACTGCAAATGAAAGACATAGATTTAAGAATGATCTTTGGCTAGGCAAAGGAAGAGTTTTCTTGACAAAACTGAGATTGCATTACCTAGGGAAAGAAAGCAGGTTTACAAAGTCTGTCTCAAGTAGGGAAATGCTTAATTTATTATCATTACTTTTATATATTTCATTGACCTTCTATCATGACAAAAGTACTACACCAAACTATAAATCTGGAAGTAGCGTATGCTGACTGGGTATATTCCTTCATTCCTTCATACACTGTATAACACTTTGAATTATAATCAGTATAGCAAGTGCCACATAAAACTAAATATCTCTCCATTAATTTATTGATATGCAGTGTGATACAAATCCTTATGCACCCACAAAGTAAATACATCTCATATACCAGTGTCTTTACTCTTTCTCCGAGTTAACGAAAGCAACAGTGCTTTTCCCCATCTATTTTTTTTAAATATTGTAAACATCTCAGCAGACCATGTAGACATCTGAATTTGTGAAATGTGGAGATGCTCAAAATTGTATGCACATGTATAAATCTCTGACATGAATATCCCTGACCTGGCTCAAATATCTTTTATGCAACATGAGGAGAAAAAAAAAAAAGCGCTGCGGGCCAAATCTATCCAGATACTTGCCCATTTCGCGGCTCAGGAATTTTGCACAAGAGGTCATAGACAGTAATAGCAAAAATACCGCAGTAATAACAACGGCAATAAAGCTAAGAATACCTGCGAAACTGCTGGCAAGGCATCTTCCTTAGTAGTTTGCTCTGTAATTACATTGATGCTGTACCCCCATCACTTTTCCTCTCACTGCACTATCTTTAGGTTTTGCCCAAGACACATTAAGACAGTGTGATGAAAGCGAGGATACTGATGGAATTGACTTGAAGGTAGGCACTGCAGTAGAAACAAATGGAAAATGTTTTGCTTTTTTTTTTTCAGATAAAAAAATATGCAGCATTTCAAGCACTATTTCTCTCTGCATTTGGGCTGTATAAAACCTTCAGCTATGGGCTGCCTTAGGAACATGGGTTAATAGGCAGGGATGTGTGGATTAGTTCAACGCAAAAAAAAACCAGATAAGATTTCAGCCTGGTCAGATTCCAGAGAAATCCAGGGATTTCACCAAAATCTATTAAATGTTTTAGAAGCTACCATGCATTTTGTGAAAACTAAGAAGCCAATATTCCAAACGGCACATAGCCAGATAAGTACTACTTTAGTACTTATTCTAGTCAGATAAGAACTAGATAAATAGAGACTACTAAACATCAGCTAGGATTATCAGATGCCACTTAGCAAGGTAAGTCACTAGTCTGGCTAAGTATTTAGCCAGTTAAGTCAGGGGTGGGAAATGGGCATAACAGGAGGGTTCTGGCAAACTCTGATATCCACAGTTTGCCAGTTAAATAATCTAGGTAACTCTGATCAGGCCACAGTTAGCCGGATAAACTTATCCTAGCTTATTTGACTAACTAGTGGCTGAATATGGACTCTAAATCATTTAACATTTTTAAAAAGTTCTTGACTGATTTTGCATGAATTCATCAAAATGGCATTGAGAGCCTTTTGCTAGAAAACTTGCACATCCTAAAAAATGTGTTGCCAATGCATAGTACTGGTCCTTGGAAGGATGCAAATTTTGTAGCATGACAACAGAGCTGAATTCAAGATGTTGGCATAACTGGTGGAGCACAGAAAATTGCTCACATCTTTAACTGATTGTCACTGTACTGAATGTTATTACATGTGGGTTATTAGTTTCTGAATAAAATATTGTTATTGCCATGGTAGTCCACCTGAATATGTAAAAATGAAGGTAAACAAACAAGTTGTAGGTGCTATCTTTTTATTTGACTAATTTAAAATTAGCTTTTGAGTCCTGAATCTGACTGGACTCATGAAGTGAGTTTAGCTTTCAAAAGCTAATATTAACAGTCCAATAAAAAAAAAAAAGTACCATCAACAACTTTCTAGTTTCTGAAGGAAATTTGAAGTTTCTG
Source organism: Rhinatrema bivittatum (assembly GCF_901001135.1). Lineage (NCBI taxonomy): Eukaryota > Metazoa > Chordata > Amphibia > Gymnophiona > Rhinatrematidae > Rhinatrema > Rhinatrema bivittatum. The sequence continues at coordinate 46,895,620 of NC_042617.1, read as the reverse complement.
AAGGAAATTTGAAAGAACAACTGTTTTGTTTTGTTTTTTTCAAGTTCTGGCTCCTCCATGGACTACTCCATTTTACTCCATGGACTACTCCATGGACTACTCCATTTTAGAACAGTCTATCTGCATGTTAGTTAAGCAACACAATGATTGGTCAAATTCAGTATACCATTATTTTTCTTTCTTCGTTTGCATTGCTTTGGATTCCTAGGAGAACAATGGTTTCCTTTTATCTCAATTTAACATTTTACAGAAAGATATGTAGCATGTTACCTTAATGTCAACACATTCTACCAGTGTAGTTCAGAGTAAAGAGCTGTCCAGTACAACTATGCAGTTAAGGAGAACTGTAAAAATCACATAAACAGGACCTGCTTCTGACGTTCTTACTACTACCGAACCTGAGCATACATCACCAGAAATATTTACTGTTAAATCATAAAACTTGTACGTCACTCCGGGTGGTAGCGAGCCCTTGTGCCGCTGTTAAGTTTCCACTGCCTATCTTGTGTGAACACAAGATAGTCCTTAACAGGTGGTGGCAAGACACACCCCTGAAGTATGTCTTCTGCCTAGCTAACCACCTTCCCCTTTGGTTGAGCCCTCAGATTCTGGAGGCTGGCAAGACTTTCCTGTCATGATCTGAAGGTGGTGATAGAGGCTAGATAGCTGGTCGAGCTGAGCGATAATAGAGTCTGATCCGAGGGTGAGATGAGAACGCAGGAACATAAGAACATAAGATTAGAGATGTGAATCGTGTGCCAGATCGTCTTAACGATCAGATTCGGCTGGGGGGGTGGGGGAATCTGATCGTTAAGGTATGTGAATTGGAATCGTTTCCGATTCCAATTCACATCGCTAAGGACGCCCGCGCCGCTAAAAAAAAAAAACAAACCACCCGACTCGTTAAATCGACCCCCCTCCCCGACCCCCCCAAAACCTTTTAAAATTACCTGGTGGTCCAGGGGGGCCTCGGGGGGCCTCGGGGAGAGATCCAGGGGGGCCTCGGGGAGAGGAGAGATCCTGGGGGGCCTCGGGGAGAGATTTCTCGGCATCAGCTGTTCTAAAAAAAAATATTAATAATTATAATAATATTATATAATAATAGGGGCTGATGAGTAAAGTGGCCGGAACCATCTTTAAAGATGGCGCCGGCCATCCAGTGCTCCTACCATGTGACAGGGGCCGGCCAATGGCACGGATACCCTGTCACATGGTAAGAGCAAAGGGGCATCGGCGCCATTTTTTTTTTTTTTTAGAACAGCTGATGCCGCAAAATCTCTCCCCGAGGTCCCCCTGGATCTCTCCTCTCCCCGAGGCCCCCCTGGATCTCTCCCCGAGGCCCCCCAAGGCCCCCCTGGACCACCAGGTAATTTTAAAAGGTTTTGGGGGGTCGAGAGGGGGGGGGGGTCGATTTAAAGGGTCGGGTGGTTTGGTTTTTTTTTTAACGGCGCGGGCCTCCCTTAAAAAAAAGGGTCGGGAGGGTGGGGGGTCGATTTAAAGGGTCGGGTGGGTTTTTTTTTAATCGGGCCATCGGCGCCATTTTAATTAGTGGCAGCCAAAATGGCGCCGATGGCCCGAGAGCGGGAGATCGCGCCGGAACCCCCCCCCCCCCCCCACTGGACCACCAGGTAACTTAACATTTTGGGGGGGTTCGGGAGGGTGGGGGAGGGTAAGGAATTGGTTTTAAAGGATCGGGGTGGGTTTAGGGGTTGTTTTGGTGTGCCGGTTTTCCTGCCCTCCCCCAAAATTTAACGATACAATACAAATGCCCCGACGATAAATCGGGGGCATTTGTATTGTATCGTGCACTCTAACGATTTTGGATGATTTTAAAATTATCTGACGATAATTTTAATCGTTCAAAAACGATTCACATCCCTGCATAAGATATGCCATACTGGGTCAGACCAAGTATCCATCAAGACCAGTATCCTATTTCCAACAGTGGCTAATCCAAGTCACAAGTACCTGCAAGTACCCAAACATTAGATAGATCACAAGCTACCATTGCTTATTAATTACCTTCATAGCAGTTTATGGATTTATCCTCTAGGAACTTATCCAAACCTTTTTTAAACCCAGTTACACTAACTGCTGTAACCACATCCACTGGCAATGAATTCCAGAGTTTAACTTGTACGTCACTCCGGGTGGTAGCGAGCCCTTGTGCCGCTGTTAAGTTTCCACTGCCTATCTTGTGTGAACACAAGATAGTCCTTAACAGGTGGTGGCAAGACACACCCCTGAAGTATGCGCTGAGTGAAAAAGAATTTTATTCTATTTGTTTTAAATGAGCTACTTGCTAACTTCATAAAATGCCCCCTAGTCCTTCTATTATCTGAGAGAGTAAATAACCGATTTTACATTAATTTGTTCAATAGTTTTCATGATTTTATAGACTTCTTTCATATCTCCCTTCAGTCATCTCTTCTCCAAACTGAACAGTCCTAATGTCTTTAGTCTTTCCTCTTAGGGCAGCCGTTCTATGCCCCTTATCATTTTGGTCACACTTCTCAGTGCTTTCTTCATGTAGCTATATCCTTTTTGAGATGCGGTGGCCAGAACTGCACACAGTATTCAAGGTGAGGTCTCACCATGGAGCAATGCAGAGGCATTATGACATCCTCCGGTTTATTTTCCATTCCCTTCTTAATAATTCCTAACATTCTGTTTGCTTTTTTGATCGCCAGAGCACACTGGGCTGACAATTTCAATGTATTATCCAATATGATGCCTAGATCTCTTTCCTGGGTGGTAACTCCTAAAATAGAACATACTATTGTGTAACTACAGCAAGGGTTATTTTTCCCTATATGCATCACTTTGCATTTGTCCACATTAAATGTCATCTGCCATTTGGAAGCCCAATCTTCCAGTCTCGCAAGATCCTCCTGCAATTCATCACAGTCCACTTGAGATTTAACTACTCTGCATAATTTTGTGTCATCTGCAAATTTGATCACCTCACTCATTGTACCCCTTTCCAGATCATTTATAAATATATTAAAAAGCCCCAGTCCAAGTACAGATCCTTTTTCCACTGTGAAAACTGACCATTTAAACCTACTCTCTGTTTCCTGTCTTTTAACCAATTTGTAATCTACAAAAGAGCATCACCTCCTATCCCATGACTTTTTAGTTTTGTTAGAAGCCTCTCATGTGGGTCTTTGTTGAACGCCTTCTGAAAATCCAAGTACACCACATCTACCAGTTCACCTTTCTCCACATGTTTATTCACCCTGTCAAAAAAATATAGGAGATTTGTGAGGCATTTGTGAGCCATTAGGGATTTCCCTTGGGTAAATCCCTAATGGCTTTGTCCTATCAAATCCCTAATGGCTTTGTCCTATCAAACCATGTCTATCTAAATGTTTTGTGATTTTATTCTTTATAAGAGTTTCCACAATTTTTCCTGGCACTGAAGTCAGGCTCACCGGTCTATAGTTTCCTGGATCAACCCTGGATCCCTTTTTATATATTGGGGTTACATTGGCCATCTTCCAATCTTTAGGTACATCAGATGATTTTAATGATGATACAAATTTTTATTAATAGGTCTGAAATTTCATTTTTTAGTTCTTTTAGAGCACTAGGGTGTATACCATCTGGTCCAGATGATTTACTACTCTTCAGTTTGTCAATCAGGCCTACCACATCTTCCAGGTTCACCATGATTCAGTTCAGTAGATCTGAATCATCACCCATGAAACGGGTATCTCTCCGGAACAGGTATCTCTCCAATATCCTCTTTAGTAAACACTGAAGCAAAGAAATCATTTAATCTTTCTGCGATGGCCTTATCTTCTCTAAGTGCTCCTTTAACCCCTTGATCATCCAGCAGCCCAACTGACTCCCTTGCAGTCTTTCTGCTTCGATATATTTAAAAAAGTTCTTCTTGTGAGTTTTTGCCTCTATGGCCAACTTCTTTTCAAATTTTCTCTTAGCCTGTTTTATTATTGTCTTACATTTAACTTGCCAATGCTTATGTTTTATCCTATTTTCTTCTGATGGATCCTTCTTCCAATTTTTGAATGAAGATCTTTTGGCTAAAATAGCCTCTTTTGCCTCACCTTTTAACCATGTTGGTAATCATTTTGCCTTCCTTCCACCTTTCTCAATGCATAGAATACATATGGTCTATCCTTCTAGGATGGTATTTTATAACAATATCCATGCCTATTCCATACTTTTTACCTTTGTAGCTCACCTTTCAGTTTTTTTATAACTATTTTTTTCATTTTGTCAAAGTTTCCCTTTTGAAAGTTTAGCGCTATAGCTGTGGATTTACATATTGTCCCCCTTCCAGTCATTAATTCAAATTTGATCATATTATGATCACTATTGCCAAGCGGCCCTACCACCATTACCTCTCTCACCAAATCCTGTGCTCTACTGAGAATTAGATCTATAATTGCTCCCTCTCTCATCGGTTCCTGAACCAATTGCTCCATAAAACTGTCTTTTATTCCATCCAGGAACTTTATCTCTCTACCATGCCCTGATGTTTCACTTACCCAGTCAATATTGGGGTAATTGAAATCTAGAACCAAAAGTATATCAGAGCAGACTGCACTTTAAGATAATCTCACATCAAACGAAAAGTGCAGGGAGAGGGTCAATCCTGACAAAAGACTCCAAATGGATTTCAAAGTTGATAAAGATTTTTATTCATTTATGAGGCAACTCCACTGATTCAAATCCCAAGCAATGCTTTACGGCGTCCCCCGACACGGTCCCGTGTTTCGCCTAGGGCTGCATCGGGAGGGTAACACCAAAAGGGTTTCTCAATAGGAAGGCTAAAACAAATTGAACAAAATGTCAGGATGCTATATAGGACTTACGCCGATTAAAAATACAAACAATAATCATTCACCATAACTCTTACCTGACAGCTTGGTTTTCTGAATTCTGACAGGGAGCGCACTAACCCTAGACGCTGTCAGGTATTTCAAGGATAGCGGTGGCGCCAAAATCACAGGTGAACCAATGATGTGGGAAAATTATCCCCGTTCATTGGTTCCCTAGCAGCATAGTATGCGACCAGTGCTTACTGTGAGAGATCTTATGTGAATAGAAACCATTCTATCTCCCGGTTAAGTCCCTTGGGGGTTACTGAATCTAAGGTAAATATCCACCGCTGTTCAATGCGTCCTAGCTGTTCTGCATAGCAGCCCCCTCGAGTAGGACGTGGGAACACTTCAATGACCCTGAACTTGAGGTCAGCGAGGTTATGAGATTTGTTTACCCAGTGCTCTACCAAGGGTTCGTTCTCTCTTGCGTGCCGAATGTTAGAGCAATGCTCTATAATGCGTGTTTTAACCATTCTCGTGGTTTTGCCTACATATATTAAAGGGCACGGACACATGATCACGTAAATGACTCCTGAGGTGGTGCAGTCAGAGTAAGAGCGAAGTGGAAAAACTCTGTGAGATGTTGGATGAATGAATGAAGTGGTAGATTGTGTGTATGAACAGACTGTACAATGGCCACAGGGGTGGTGTCCGAATGTGTTGGGTGGATACCGTTGCTGCACTAAGTCTGCGTGAACAAGTTTGTCTCGTAAATTTTGAAATCCATTTGGAGTCTTTTGTCAGGATTGACCCTCTCCCTGCACTTTTCGTTTGATGTGGGGTAATTGAAATCTCCCATTATTACTGCACTACCAGCTTGGGTAGCTTCCCTAATTTCTCTTAGCATTTCACTGCCCGTCTTACCATTTTGGACAGGTGGATGATAGTATACTCCTATCTCTATTCTCTTCCCCACCACACAAGGAATTTCTTAGGGATGTGCATTTGTTTACAATGAATGTCACATCCGCAACAAAAAGGTCCCTATTCATTTCATTCATGGGACCGCAAAATGAATGATGATCCCTCATGAATGAAACATATCATATTAGTTTAATTCGTTTGGTTCACAGTGCTTTCTTAGCAGCCTTTTGCAATAGGAGAAGGTCATATGGGAGTATCCATAGCAGCCAGCCCTTTCCTGTGAGTCATAAGTGACCTCACAGCTCTGTCATAGAGTGGGATGGACAGGTTGGCAAGGAGACCAGAATGCCAACATATCAAAGTGAAGCATTTTTTTAATTCGGCCAATCACTGCTCATCCTGGTGTTTTTCTACCTTCAGCAAGTATAACACAGTGCACTTTCTTCTTGGGTTCTATCTGAGAAGGTTGTTTGCTGATTATCTATTGAATTGCTGAAAATCAGAGCTATTGCTATTGCTGAAAAATATTTTTGCCCTTTTGTGCTGCTGTGCCAGGCAGCCAGGCTTTTTTTTACTGCACTCAGACTTTTCTCTCTGTCTCACCCACTGAGACAAGCTGCCAGCAGTGGCATTTTGCTGCTGATCTCACCCCCTGGGGTAGGTTGCAGGCAAGGTTTGGGTGGGGTGAGTGGGAGATAGTGTGAGAATTGCAGTGGTTGTCTGGCAATGGGTATTTTTCAACTACAAGCAGCATCAAAGCATTTGACAAAGTCTTTCATGAGAGACTCATCGGGAAATTGGGAGGTCATGGGATACAGGTTGTGTTCTATTGTGGCTTGGTAACTGAAAAAAAGGCAGGAATTAGCATGTAGGACTAAGGGGGTCATTTTCCAAGGAGTTACCGTGGGAGATAAATTTGCAAATCACGCTAACAGCCGTTAACGCACATGTATGCGTGTATAGCCGGTTTTATAACATCTGCACATATACGCGCATATGTTATTAAATCATCGTGTCCATGTGCATGAGCCGGCAAATGCATGTACAGGTGCTCCCACACTCAGGTCTTAAAAGTCACCTTTGAGTGTTTACATGTCAGATGCAATTTAATGTGGACATTTTAATGTGGACAACTACAAAGTAATGCACATAGGGAAAAATAATCCCAACTACAGATATATGATGCTGGGTTCCATGTTAGACTCAGGAAAATGAGTTGGGTAGAATGGGTAAATAGAAAATAACTACTCTTTCAAAGAACACTAGGACTAGGGGACACTCCAAGAAACTAGCAATTGGCATATTTATATTTAAAGCAAATAGTGGGAATTGTTTTTTTTTTTTTTTACTCAGAACACAATCAAGCTATGAAATATGTTGCCAGAGGATGTGGTCAAGGCAACTAACATATAGTGGAGTTCAAAAGTGGGCTGGACAAATTCCTGAAGGAAAAGTCCATAAAGACATACTGGGACATAGACTTGGGAAAGCCAGCACTTATCCCTGGGAATGAGATACAGGAAATGAATCAACCTTTTGGGATTTGACGGATATTTGTGACCCAGAGTGGCCATGGATGGAGACAGGATGCTGGACTCGATGGACCTTGATTTGACCCAGCATGACACTTCTTATGTTTTTATGGTAATCCTAACTTGTCACTATTCCAGACTTTTTAGGTTCCAAGTCCTCTATGTTGGATTTTCTTGCCTTGTTTCCTGTGTCACAAACTTTGTTACTATTTATTTTTTCTTTTTTTTTTCTAGATCATTTCTAGGTGATCTAGGAACCTGATCCATGAAATTGCTTCCTATCCAGCATTACTAGTATTATCCAAAGAGTATTGAATCACTCTCTTGATTTGTGATATTTTTCACCCATCATTCTCATTCTGGATCATTATTAAATGCATCACCAAATAAAATCAATCATATTGTCAACTAGAGCTTTATTTTTTTTTACACTTTCAGATAAAGTATGCCAATATGAAGACCAAATGTGTGTTAATATTGCACAATTGCTTATGTACCTCCTCATTAAGAATTACTTGTAAAATAGACAATCCATCGAAATAACATCATTTTGAAGATACAGTATTTTCCAATAAAGGTTGAAGAAAATTAATCTTTTTAGCAACCTTTTGTGACCATAAGCCATTATTTTCTCCTTCTGTCCCTTCGTTCAGACATTAGATATTCAGTCTATCTACCAAAGAAAACTGGCCTTTCAAGTCAAGAACAATGTGTTTCATAGGTAAATGTTCACATTTAAACACCTTAAATTATACAGTCAACAAAGTGCACTAGAAACTTAATTTGGTCAAAGTTGCAAAATCACTCCATTTATTATTTCAAACCGTGACTCCTTCTTTACACACCCCACAGAGTTATATCATGATGTTTAACAGCAGTCCCCGACACGGACCCGTGTTTCGCCTGTCGGCTGCTTCGGGGGGATTCTTATCAATATCTATGAGTAAAGGTAGTGAAAATTTGGCCTATTTGATCTCCCTCTTATCTGACGTTCATTTAACATCTGATTCATGTCTCCTAGTCACAATGGATATCATATCTCTATACACCAATATCCCGCAGGATGAGGCCATAGCAGTGATTGAGAGGGTTCTGAGTACTAGGACAACACAGTTACGAGTCCCTACTAACTTTCTAGTAGAATTGGCTAAGTTAGCACTTACACGTAATTATTTTTTGTTTAAGTCCCAATACTATCAGCAAATTAAAGGCACAGCTATGGGGGCTACTATGGCCCCCAGTCTAGCATGTTTGTTTGTAGCAGACTTTGAAGAACGATTCATTTATACGTCAGATTGGCAACCCCTTATAGTGCACTGATTTAGGTATATTGATGATATACTGTTAATTTGGCAAGGTACAGATGTCCAGTTCTTTATGTTCATTGATTGGTTGAACAATTTGAATTTCAACTTACAATTTAACTTTGTAATAGATCGTCACCAAATACCATTTTTAGATGTAATGGTCATTTACCAGAATTTTCAATTTTACACATCAATCTACTGTAAAGAAACCGATAGGAATACCCTATTAGCCTATGACAGTTTTCACCCACATCATCTGAAGAATAACATCCAAACAGGCCAATTTTTGAGGCTTAGACAGCTCTGTTCCACAAGAACAGACTACGTTTGTCAAGCTAAACAGATGTCATCACAGTTTCAACAGAGAGGGTACCCCAACAAAGTGCTTAAATGAGCATATAAGCAAGCTTTCAATGTAAATAGAGATTTACTTTTTTTACCTCACATGCAGGATAATACTCCGACAACTAATTGTACCTTGCCTTTTTCAATGATTAGTAATGATATATCGAGAATTATTCGAAGACATTGGAGTGAGCTGGTGCTTGATACATTTTTGAGGAGTACAATCCGATTTACATACCGAAGGGGTTCCAACATTAGGGACAGGTTGGTACACTCGTGTTTTACACAGCAAGATAATACACGAGAGAGGGGGTCGCATAAACCGTGCGACCACTGTTCAGTATGTAAATACATGTCAACACTGTCTGAATTCATACATCCGACCACAGGAAAAATTTATGTTTTATATGCTAGCTCTGACTGTGATATGCAAGGGGTGGTTTACGTGATTAAATGTCCGTGTAACAAACTATATGTGGGCAAAACAACAAGGAAAATTAAGACACGAATAATTGAACATAAATCCAATATAAATACGGGGAGGGAAATGGCCCCTTTAGTAGCTCATTGGATTCAGGCATCACATACAGTAGAAGATCTACACTTTTTCGTCATTGACGTGATATCATTGACGTCATTGACGTGATATCGCCCCCAACTAGAGGAGGGGACTTCTCCTCTATTCTTATTAAAAAAGAATAGAAATGGATTTACAGTTTAAATACTTTAGCTCCAAATGGACTTAATGCCGAGCTTGAGTGGCATCATTTTTTGTGATTCCACTTTGACAGCCAAGGAATGTCGGGTAATGAGTTAATCATTAGTGCCTGTGATTAACGCCGTTTTCGCGCCAAAACAGCCTGAGTTAGGGCTTAAATTCCAATATGTGCCACAGCGCTTTTGTGCTCCTGTAAACATGTATGACTGATTTCCACACAGGTATGTGATACTTCATCGTGGTGTCTGTTCTTTGGATAGCCTAGGTGTTAAAATTTGGTCTCATTTTCACTACCTTTACTCATAGATATTGATAAGAATCCCCCCGAAGCAGCCGACAGGCGAAACACGGGTCCGTGTCGGGGACTGCTGTTAAACTTCATGATATAACTCTTTGGGGTTTGTAAAGAAGGAGTCACGGTTTGAAATAATAAATGAAGTGATTTTGCAACTTTGACCAAATTAAGTTTCAAGTGCACTTTGTTGACTGTATAATTTACGGAGTATAGTGCACCATAAGCTCTGGTTTTGTGATTGGATCACATTTAAACACCTGTCATGTCATGGCAGATGTCAGTAAGAGAAAAGATATGCTAGCTTTTTAATAAACAGATGCAAATGTACTGAATTTTTGATTAGGTTAAAAGAAGTGCACTTACCCTACAGGTCAAAAGGAGGTCACCACTATTTGAAGAACACTAAATTGCTTTTTAATTGCAAGGCAAAAAAGAAAACAAAATAATTAACACCTACAATTTGATTCTGCAGGAGGAGACCACTCTACACAAAGATCTGTAGAACTTATATTGTGTATTATGGAGGTCTTCTGCCCTTTGGGTGGGGCCTGAGCTGTAATTACTGGCACTGGCAGGCTCTGTGAACAGCTGCCATTTGTACATGCTTAAATAGGAAAATTATATTTTGTAAAGGGTCAGGCTTTTCACAGTTACTGATGTCTGGGTGCGTGGCTGAAAAGCTGCTGGCGAGATGGAGATTAAGATACATTTCTCTATTGGACCAGAGTAATTTGATGGGGTTGTCCAGTTAAATGAAGCAGAGCAAGGCCCTATAGGATCTTTGGAATATGCTGTAAATGGATGTTCTCAGTTGGCATCCCAACCTTTGTTCTGTCAGTCACTCTTCTTGCAACCATGCACATTCCTTTAACTCAATAAAATATTAATATAAGGCTGCACATTGGTATCAGTAAAACTTTGAAGATCTGAAACAAAACAATGTTTTAAAAAAACATCAGAAGCTAATTATACATTTGTGTCTATCAATGACTATTTTCCTTGTAGTCTGTCAAAGCAAACTCACATTCTATGTACTATTGCTTCTGTTATATTATATTATCTTATCTTACATACCACCTTTCACAAAAAAAAGCTCTGCCCAAGAAATTTATAACAAAAAAAGTAGAGTAATCAATTATATAATAATAATAATACAATATACAAAAAATGCAATGATGCATAACATGTATATGCTATGTTGCTAAAATATAAATATATCAATAAAAACAATAATACGTTAACAGTCTAGAATCGAAACTCAAACCACCCTATTCTCATTAAGGAGGGATAAGCCACGGATCCATCTACTAAATTGTAATTTCAGACTCCTATCCCACTGAGGGTAAAACACCCAAGGTTAGCAGAATGTCCAAATCCTCCTTGCTGTGCTAATCATCCCTGAATGGGTAACCCCTTATAGGTTTTCCCAACTGTCTGGGGGCGACCCGCCCCATGCAGTTGGCTTGTTCTTACGGAAGCCAGGAAATGGGGTTACTCAGAGGCGTTACGGTCTGCCGATGCTACTTGCCTCCGTGCACCATGTTGGAGATTATGATAGTTATTTCTTCTTTATTTTGTCAGCTTGGGTAGAAAATAAAAGATGGCACAAATGATATACGGAATACTACTCAATAAGAAAAAAAAGCAATGGATGGATGAACCAGAAAGAAATCAGCTAATCTGCAGCAAACTGGAATAGACCATGAATCAGCTCTGATAATACTGAGCCCTTCTCTCTCATTTATATCTTGGATGTTTAGGCTGCTTTGGATGTGAAAATTCATGAGTCTGTGAATATCTCAAACATATGCATATAGATGCTTGTTTGCTGTGCTGTACGATGGGATAATAGAAATAGAAGAAAAAGGTATCACTGGGTGAATTTCCCTTGTCTCCTTGGTTACTGTCCTGTGGTGTGTCCCAAGGCTCAATGTTATCGCCATCTCTCTTTAATATATACCTAACTCTTCTCTGAGGTAGTCTTAAATGTCTTCATCTGCAATATTTTATTTTTGCAGATTGTTTTTTCCTGTAACCGGTAGGGGTTTAGAAGAGAAAGAAAGGATTGATCTCAGTTTTAAAAAACTAGTGGCTGTTTGTACTGGAAGTGAAAAGAGAATCCCAGGAAAACTGAGTTCTGGTGAGTGGGAAATAATGATCCAACCCAGAGTTGCATGTGCATTTGAACAGCACCCAGCTCGCTGTCATAACGATAGGGGTACAGCTCATATCAAGATCTGAGTATGAAATTCCATGTTTAAACAACTATACAGTCATCATTTCTTCAGCTATGTCAACTATGTCAATTGATATCTTTTTTGTCTCCCAACAATTTGGCTGCAGTGGTCCAGTCTATGGTTATTTCTGGACTAGATTACTATAACACAGCGTTGGTGGGCAGTCCAAAGAAGCTGTTATAGAGATTACAGGCGACAAAGTTGGAGGGAGGATTGCACCAAACTGCTTACATTACACCAATTCTGGAAATAATATGCTGGCTTCCAAAAGAATTAAAAAAAAATAATTCTCATGCTTGCTTTTAAATCATTGCATGACGTGGATTTTAACTATTTGACTAACACTTTGCAAAGTTATTTTCCAGAACATATGCTGAACTCATCTCAGAAATAGCTAGTCCATATTCCTGGGAAAGGTAAAATCTGGTGCAAATTTAGCAGTAAAAGAGATTTCTGTCTTTGGAATAGTCTGTCAGATTACAGTTGAATATTAAATAACCATGCCAAATGTGAGAAGCCGGTTAAAACTTGGTTATTCTGTGCTGCATTTTAAAAGATACAGCCAGGAGGTCTGAAGTGTTTATTGATATCATGGATTTTGAGGGAAGTTGTTCTGGTAGATGCTGATGTATTGTGGCTTGCTGGGTAGTAGGGATGTGAATAGTTTTTGAACGATTAAAATTATCGTCAGATAATTTTAAAATCGTCCAAAACCGTTAGAGTGCACGACACAATACAAATGCCCCTGATTTATCGTCAGGGGCATTTGTATTGTATCGTTAAATAGGGCACGGGAATTATTTGGGGGAGGGCAGGAAAACCGGCATACCAAAACAACCCCTAAACCCACCGCGACCCTTTAAAACCAATTCCTTACCCTCCCCCACCCTCCCGAACCCCCCCAAAATGTTAAATTACCTGGTGGTCCAGTGGGGGGGGGGGGGGGGTCCCGGCGCGATCTCCCGCTCTCAAGCCATCGGCGCCATTTTGGCTGCCACTAATTAAAATGCGCCGATGGTCCAATATAAAAAAACACCCACCTGACCCTTTAAATCGACCCCCCTTAGGCTCCCCCACCCTCCTAACCCTTTTTTTTTAGGAAGGCCCGCGCTGCTAAAAAAAAAAAAAAAAAACACCCGACCCTTTAAATCGGCCATCCAGTGCTCCTACCATGTGACAGGGGCCGGCCATCTTTACTCATCAGCCCCTATTATACTATACTCTATAATAGGGGCTGATGAGTAAAGATGGCCGGCGCCATCTTTAAAGATGGCGCCGGCCATCCAGTGCTCCTACCATGTGACAGGGGCTGGCCAATGGCATGGATACCCTGTCACATGGTAAGGGCAAAGGGGGCATTGGCGCCATTTTTGTTTAGAACAGCTGATGCCTGGGAACGGGAAATCTCTCCCCGAGGCCCCCCTGGATCTCTCCTCTCCCAGAGGCCCCCCTGGATCTCTCCCTGAGGCCCCCCGAGGCCCCCCTGGACCACCAGATAATTTTAAAAGGTTTTGGGGGGGTCGGGAGGGTGGGGTCGATTTAAAGGGTCGGGTGGGTTTTTTTTTTTTTAGTGGCGCGGGCCTCCCTAAAAAAAAAATTAGCGATGTGAATTGGAATCGGAAACGATTCCAATTCACATATCTTAACGATCAGATTCCCCCCCCCCCCCCAGCCGAATCTGATCATTAAGACGATCTGGCACACGATTCACATCTCTACTGGGTAGGCATGTTTGAGATTTTAAGCTGAAATTGTTATTTGTACTAGCTACTTATTATATCTGGCAGATAATTCTTTGCATGTACTTATCTATTTTCTGCATGTTCTTTTCATGGTGTAAATTGCTATGTAAATAGCCCCTCTGGTCTTGTTTAGAGTGGGACAAATCATAATCAAATGATAAAATAAAATAAACCAGCTGGGTAGAGCAGGAACTGAAGCAGAAGTCAGAGAAACCACCCTGAACATATACTATTTATTTATTTATTTATTTATTTATTTATTAACTTTTATTTACCGACATTCGTGAAGCACATCATGCCGGTTTACAATGAACTCAGGTAGACTGGGAGTTTTCTATCAGCCCACATAAAAGCACATTTTTTTTAATAAAAGAAAACTAATAATGTAGTTGAGTAGATATCATACTTTTCTTGTTGTGTTTCTGTGGTTTAGTGTGCCCATGGGCCTCAGCCCGACCCCAACCTTCAGGACCGAGCCAAGGGTTGACGATGGCTCCGCTACTCAGGTGCCCTGAGACTGAGTTGCGGACCACCCTGTCCGTTACGCGCCCTACACAGCCCTTGCAGACTAGTCACGGACCACGACGGGAGCAGGACAGCACAGGAACACACATCAGGACTAGACGGCTCAGGAGCACAGGACAATTGTCCACCGGCAGGCAGTCTACCCAGGAGTACTGCATCTGAGGGATCCCCGGCCTACCGGTACCAGAAGGCTCGAGAGCGAAGACGAGGCATGGCGAAGGAAGGAACATCACAGAAGGCAGGAACACCAGGACGTAGGAGAACAAAGACACCTGGACATGGACCTCAGGCACGAAGACTTGAACATTTATTTATTTATTTATTTGATGAGTTTTATATACCGTTATTCGGTTGAGCCATCATAACATGGAACAATGAACACGACGAGGAGCTCCACGAAGAGAAGAAGACCTTACATGGACTCCAGAGCGAAGACTCGACGACAATGCAAGGCACTGGACAACTAACGGAGCAGCCCTTTATAGGGCTAATACAGGAAATAGTCATCAAGGTGGGGCCCAGACACTTCCTGTGTCTGGCCCTTTAAATGCTGAAGAAAGACGCGGCCGCGCGCCTAGGAGAGTGCAGGAGCTGTGCAGGACCGCAGACGTAGTAGCATAGGAGCGTCAGACGAGGCAGGGCTGGCCTGGAACGCAGGCCCAGCGTGAGCAGCGGCTCCAGCCACTGCCGGAGGCCCCGGGGACGGCTCCAGCCACCACTCCAGCCCGGGGCTTTTGCGGCCTCCAGCCGTGAAGATGGCAAACAGCATCGGGGCGGTCCCAGCCCCGAGGGAAGCCGCGGCTCCGACCGCAGAGCCGAAGATGAAGCAGGGCGGCCTCCTGGCCATGTGGGCAGGCCAACGGTGGCGTCCTGCCACGTCGGCGAAAACAGCTGCGGTGAGTCAGTAAGCCTGCTCACGGGGGACACCCGCGGGCAGCGTTCATAACATTTCTTAGGCAACAAACGTTGTAAGGAGTAAACTTTCAGGATAACTGGCTTCCTCATATAGCTGAAACCATCCAGTCACCCGATGGACCACATTCCAACAAAACTTCTGCTCCTTATTCCAGGCACCATCTCCAGATCCTTGGCCGACATCATTAACTGCTCCCTTGCCCAAGGAATTTACCCGGATGACCTTAAAACAGCATCTATTAAACCTCTCTTGAAGAAACCCAATTTGGACACTAATGAGCTCTCTAACTTCCGACCCATATCCAACCTCCCGCTGCTAGCAAAACTCACCGAGAAGGTGGTGAACTCACAGCTGTCGGACTACCTAGAGGAACACAAAATCTTATAATTTTTATCCTTGGTCTCACAATTCCAAATCATTAAATATTTGAGCATGCTACACCAATACCTCTTAATCCATGTAAAGCTCCGCTATCTGTTGAGCAGTTCTTCGTTTTATGTAAACCGGAGTGATTTGTAGTCCCTACTAGAACTTCGGTATATAAAAATTAAAAATAAATAAATAAATAAATAAATATAAATGTAACCTCAGTTTTTGAAGTCTTCACTCCTATAGAAATAACCGCCAGTTCTTATTTACTTAACCCTATTCTGTAGACGTAAACTTTTCATGAAGACTGTAATCTGTAAGCACCTGTATTTATTATAAGAATTTGTATTTACTATTTATATTTATTATTTAGCTATTAACATTGTTCTGTTACCACTTGGTACTATTTCTCTCCTTTACCTCAAACTCTAAGTTCCTACTAAGTTAGCCATGTTATTTATACCCAATCGTTGGATGTAATTGTATATTTGTTTAATTGTTCAATCTGTTTGATGTAATTTTCTGTTCCTTGTTCTGTGTAAACCGAAGTGGTATGCACTAGTGCATGAACTCCGGTATATAAAAGCCTTTAAATAAATAAATAAATAAATACCCCTCCCAGTATGGCTTCTGCAAGTCTTCCAGTACTGAAACCCTCCTCATCTCGCTAACAGACCACATCCTCATGGGCCTAGACAAAGGGATCTCATTCCTGCTAGTTCTCTTAGACATCTCCACGGCGTTTGACACCGTGAACCATAGCATCCTCCTCAATCGTCTCTCAGACATTGGTTTATCTGGACACGCCTTCCAATGGTTCAACTCATTCCTCAATAATAGAAGCTCCAAGATCACTATCAACAATAAAGAATCTCCTAACTTCAAATCTACGCTAGGTGTTCCCCAAGGCTCCTCTCTATCCCCCACCCTCTTTAATATCTACCTACTGCCTCTCTGCCAGCTCCTCACAAACCTTAAGCTAATTCACTACTTATATGCTGACGACGTTCAGATCCTGATCCCTATAAAAGAATCCCTTCCAAAGACCCTCACCTTCTGGGATAACTGCCTCAAGTCCATCAACCACCTACTCACAAGCCTGAACCTGGTCCTCAATGCAACCAAAACAGAAATTCTTCTCATTTCCTCCAACCATTCTACCAGCCATGATCAGACAACCTTTATTCCTCAGACCACTCAAGTTAAAGATTTAGGAGTCACCATTGATAACCATTTAAACCTAAAAAAAATCAATCAACAATATTACGAAGGATTGTTTCTTTAAGTTACAAGTAATGAAAAGACTCAAACCCCTCCTCCATCTCCAGGACTTCAGAACGGTCCTTCAGTCAACAATATTCTTCAAATCCGACTACTGTAACTCTCTCCTCTTAGGACTCACGACCTCTGCCACTAGACCACTACAGATGCTCCAGAACTCAGCAGCCAGGATATTAACCAACACTAACCGGAGAACTCACATCACCCCTATACTTAGAAACCTACACTGGGTACCTATTAAATTCAGAATCTTGCACAAAGCACTCACCATTATCCACAAATCCATACACAACCAACTTCCATTAGACCTTCAGTTCCCACTCAAACTATACACATCTGCAAGATCCATCAGAGCGGCACACAAAGGAACCCTTCAAGTTCCCCCAACTAAATCCGCTCGACTAACCTCCACGAAAGAATGGGCATTCTCCACAGCTGGCCCCATCATCTGGAACAACCTGCCGACTGATCTAAGACTGGAACCCTGCCTGACTACCTTCCGAAAAAAACTCAAGACTTGGCTTTTCATCCAAGCCTTCCCTTAAGCCTAACATTGCAACAATTCTTTCATTTAGCTCAACAGTCTAAATGCCCGACCCAGCCATTGTATATTCATTTGAGTTCATTCTCCAGTTTTTTCTGTCCTTTATTTCATGGCTACCCTAGCCCCCAAGTTCATTCTCCCTGTTATTTGTAACTGCGCCTCGGCCTTCTTGTTATATGGTTTTGTTAAGTTAACCCCTAAGTTTGATGTAAACCGGCCTGATATGAAGCTTGTCATGAAGTTCGGTATAGAAAAATGTTAAATAAATAAATAAATAAATAAATAAATAAATATAATTTGCTTAAGGGATATTGGTTGTCTTGAATGTCTGCATCTTAAAGCATTCAGCACAAAACAGAGCTGCTAAGTGACCTAACTACAGGAGGGAGACTTTTATCCAGTCCTAGTTTATGTATTTACATACCACTACACTGTGGTATTTCTAGCCCCTGTGTCTATTTGGGATCAATGCTGTGGGTATCAGAAGGCATCAGGATGGGGATTGCCAGAAATCGAGGACCGGCCACAAATCTTCTTCCTTGAACTGGGTCACTTGGCATTTCCAAATATGATTTCTACCCAAACTGCTCCTGGTGGCTCCACAGCAAGCCAGGTTTTCAGCATATCCACAGTGACTATGCATGAGATTAATTTGCATATAATGAGTCTCCACGGTATCCATATTTCTCTCATGCATATTCATTGTGGATAACCTGAAAACCTGGCTGGCCACAAGGAGAGGTTTGGGAAGCCTTTGACCATAGTTTGTCTTTTATATTAAATCCAACATTAGTGAAGTTCAATTTTGCCAGCTAGGAACTTGATATTCATTTGGCAGCATACACATCACTTTCATGGTTATCAACTGTCTCCATCTTTTTCGGGTAGGTTGACCAGCCCTGACTATTACCCATACTGCATATATGGGTTTGTCGTCTGCTTTTCTTAAGGAAATCCATAAGAAAATAGGAACCTCAAGCCCATGCATGAAATGCGGTAAAACAAGGTCTTGATCAAACTTTTCTGATAATGGAGCCAACTGGTGAGTGTGATCACTGTGGTGTATACTACAGTGTGCTTGTATTTATCCATATCAATACTACAACAAAGAATTAAGAAATGACATTTGTTTCTTGGTCCACGAATCTTCAGTCATACTTTTATGTGTCATGGGTAGGCCCATTCTTTTTTGGTCTGGCACTGATTTGGTGATTGATTTGTTGCCTCAGGAACTGCTGGCAAACCTGGAAAGCAAACATTTATTTATTTATTTATTTATTTATTTTATTTATTTTTATATACCGACATTCGATCTCAATCGAGATATCACACCAGTTTACATTCAGCTACTGTAGATATTTCTCTATCCCCAGAGGGCTACACTGTGGTATTTCTAGGGGATTGCACTCCAAACACAGAAAATAATGTCCCTGTTAAAGGAGCTGAGCTTAAAAATGGAAAGAAAAATAGAAACGTTGCACTCTTGAAGAAGTGGCATAGGAATCATCAGGAGCTTCTTGCTGAAGAGATAATGGGGCCGATGCCAAAAATATGCGCTGAAAGCGGGCACTGAGTGTTCAGTGCCCACTTTCCTAACACACCCTCGGGCACCTCTCCTGGGGGCGCAATGCAATATTTTGATTAGGGGCCGTACTGTCAAGGAGGCACTAGAGTTGACTAGGGATGTGAATCGTATTTGAACGATTAAAATTATCGTCCGATAATTTTAAAATCGTTCTAAATCGTTAGAGTACACGATACAATACAAATGCCCACGATTTATCGTCAGGAGCATTTATATTGTATCGTTAAATAGGGCACGGGAATTATTTGGGGGAGGGTGGGAAAACCGGCACACCAACACAACCTCTAAACCCACCCCGACCTTTTAAAACAAATTCCTTACACTCCCCCACCCTCCCGAACCCCCCCAAAATGTTAAATTACCTGGTGGTCCAGTGGGGGGGGGGGGGGGTCCCCGGCGCAATCTCCTGCTCTCGGGCCATCGGCGCCATTTTGGCTACCATCTTTTACGGCCCAGCTCCACTTTTACTTTTTATTATTTAATTTAGATTTTTTGTTACCATGAGGTATATACCAATTATTGTATTTTAATTTTATTTAATTTTATCTTTAATTTTTAACTCTATTTATTTTATTTTTCATTTTACAATGTAAACCGTTTTGACAAAAAAACCTTGTTTTGAAAAACGGTATATAAATACTTTTAAATAAATAAAATAAAAAAAGGCGCCGATGGCCCAAAAAAAAAAACCCACCCCGACCCTTTTCAAATTACCCCTTTGCTTCTCCCACCCTCCCGACCCCCCCCCCCCCCCCAAAACCTTTTAGATGTACCTGGTGGTCTAGCGGGGGGTCCAGGAGCCATCCCTTCAATCGTGCCGGTGCTGGAGGTTTCAAAATGGCGCCGATCGCCTTTGCCCTTAACTTGTCACAGGGAGCGACCATCGCTCCCTGTAACAAGGAAAGGGCAAAGGCGATCGGCGCCATATTGGCAGTCTATCGCCTTTGCCCTTACCTTGTCACAGGGAGCAACGGTCGCTCCCTGTAACAAGTTAAGGGCAAAGGCGATCGGCGCCATTCTGGCAGTCGATCGCCTTTGCCCTTACCTTGTCACAGGGAGCGACCGTCGCTCCCTGTGACAAGTTAAGGGCAAAGGCGATCGGCGCCATTTTGAAACCTCCAGCACCGGCACCGGCACGATTGAAGGGATGGCTCCTGGACCCCCCACTAAACCACCAGGTACATCTAAAAGTTTTTTGGGGGGGGTCGGGAGGGTGGGAGAAGCAAAGGGGTAATTTGAAAAGTGTCGGGGTGGGTTTTTGTTTTCGGGCCATTGGCACCTTTTTATCAGTGGTAGCCAAAATGGCGCCGATGGCCCGCGAGCGGGAGATCGCGCCGGGGACCCCCCCCCCCCACTGGACCACCAGGTAATTTAACTTTTTTTTTGGGGGGGGGGGTCGGTGGGGTTTTGTTTATCTGCTCAGGCCTCACTAAAAATTTAACAATGTGAATTGGAATCGGAACGATTCCAATTCACAATCTCTAACGATCTGATTTTTCCCTCCCACCATCCGAACCTGATCGTTAAGACAATCGGGCACACGATTCACATCTCTAGAGTTGACTGTGCACCCCTAGCGCCTCCTTGACAGCAGGAACCCGGGAGTGCTTGGCTGTCCGTGGCTGTCCACCGGTTAAGAAAATGAACGCTGAATTTATCAGCGTCCGTTTTCCTAATCGACGCACAGCCAAGGGTTCGGACAACAGATGCTGGTTAACTGAGCATCCGTTTCCAGAACTTGACTGCCAGCACTTAAAAAATTTTTTTTTTTAAATCTTTCATTCCTCTGACTTAATATTGCCATGATATTAAGTCGGAGGATGTACAGAAAAGCAGTATTTTCTGCTTTGCTGTACAACCTTTTGGGGTGCTCAGAAATTAATGCCTGCTCTGGGCAGACATTAATTTCTGAGCGCAAAAATGTGTGTATTGGACGTACATTTTTTTACAGCATGTGGGGAGAATAACTAATAGCCTCATCAACATGCATTTGCACATGATGACCGCTATCAGTTTCCTGGTGCATTGGACATGCATTGTGGAGGCGCTAATCCCTTTATAGCATAAGGGGCTGTGGATATGCCTACACAACCCACATCCAACTGTGGGTTAAACAGTATGTTTAGCTGAGTGCACTATATTGTATCGGCCCCCAGTTGTCTGGAAGGATTTTTGCCTCCTCTGCTGCAACAACAGTTAATGCCACTGCCATATTAATATGAGTTTAAATAGCTTTTAATTAATCCAGTGTTATCTAAACCCAATACTGGAGCCTTACCTAAAATAGCAGATTTGTAAGCTATAATATATCATTAAGACTCATTGTGGATATTCTGGAAACCAAACCTGTTAGTTGAGAACCCAGAGTTAGTTAGAAAATGCTAAAATCGTTGACCAGTTATCTCCCATGTCAGTTGAGGCTGGGGATGCTGCAGAGAAATCATTCACAGCCCCTGGGGGAAGAGAGTTATGGTCATCACTCAAGGTTGACCCCCTAATGGCCAGATTTAGGTCCTATAATTGAAGGTTTGTGAAAGGAGCCCTGTTGCATGACCTCAGGACAAACGTTTGTCACTGCAATGACTAGATTGGATATATTGGGGGAATAGAAAACAGGGGAAAACCCCCCAGATAGTTTTGTCTGTATCAAGGCCCTGACTCTGATTGAGAAGAGGCACAGACGGACCAGCTGGGTCAGAAAAAATTGAAAAAAGAATAAACCCACTGGATTAATCAGACTATTACCTGTACAAACAAAAGTGTTCAAGATTCATTCCAAGTTCATTCTCAATTAAAGGCATGGTCAATCTATCCATCTAAGTTCAAATAGGCACTGAGATGGAGAAAAGAGGAATTGAATCGTCTGATCACTTTTATCTCACCTTGTTTACTTGTGAGTAGTCCCCAACTCCTGTTCTCATAAGTCAGCAACAGGTCTGGCTTTCCAGCTATCCATGATGAAATTCCTAAGAGATATCTTGGGAACCAGATCGAGACGTATTTTGATTTATTCTGAAAACCAGGGTTTCCATATTCAGTAAGCCAGTTAGTGGACAAGTTAGCTGGCTGAAGGTAGCTGGATAACTTGTCTCATATATTCAGCGGGATAAACGTCCTACTGAATATGTCCAATCTAAAGTTATCCAGCTTTGTGCAACTAGATAACACCCTACTTAACCAGATATCTTTAAAAGATTTCAGGCTAAGCAGCGCTGTCATTACCCTATAAAACAAAGGTTAAGACTAGAGGGTGGCCAATCCCCCCACTCAAAAGCTGCTGCTAAAGACTTGCCAGGATGTAGTATCTTACTCTCACACCCCCATCCCCAAACCTTTTCAAATCTTGAGAAAGTGCTCGGCAATGTTTGCTGGGCCCCAGTCCCCAGCCCCAATCATTAAATACCAGTTTGGCTGCCTCCCCACCCACCCACCCACAATGAAGACTCATGGCGCCTGCCCCTCCCCCCGACCCTCCCCATCCAGGCCAATACTTACGTTGAACTTTGCACTTCCGGTGCTGCCACTGTCAGAGCAGCGCTGGAAGCCCGAGGAGCAGGGCAGAGGGTTCCTCGCTTCTGGCATAGATAAATAAGGTATTGGCTGCGATGGAGAGGGTTGGGGGAGGGACAGGAGCTATGAATCTTCATTGTGGGGGGGGGGGGGGAGCGAGGAGGCAGCCGAAAGATCAGACTGGGGACCAGGCACTTTCTCAAGATTTAAAAAGTTTTTGGTGGGGGGAGGGTAGGACACTATGGCCTGGCAAATCTTTAGCAGCAGCAGCTTTTGTGGGGGGGGGGGGGGGGGGGGGGGGGGGGGCAAAATTGGTGGCCATCTAGTCTTAATCTTTGTTTTATAAAAGCAGGTCTAAAGTTATCTGGCTAGTCTAGAGGATATACCTGATATTTGGCTAGGTTAGCTGGATATCTCTGCTCTCCCTAGAACGCCCCCAAAACACCCCTTTTTTATCCATCTAAATTTTAGCCGTATTACTACTTATATGAGCCTGCACTTATATGCTTGTGTATTTCTTGATCTTTTAGTGTGAAGAGTAAATTTGTTTGTATTGGCATTGTATAGTTTTGTAATAATGATTTCTCCTGTAATCGTCAGGACAAAGAATAGAGCAAAAAAAAACATCTGGGTACAGAATTTTGTGTATTCAATTTTGACTATGTAGTTACGAAAGGTGTTATTTGCTAAAAGTGAAGAGGACAGTAAAGTAAAATTAAAAACAGAACGGAAAATGTCATAATGCCTCTATATCGCTCCATGGTGAGATCGCAACTTGAATACTGTGTACAATTCTGGTCGCCGCATCTCAAAAAAGATATAGTTGCGATGGAGAAGGTACAGAGAAGGGCAACCAAAATGATAAAGGGAATGGAACAGCTCCCCTATGAGGAAAGGCTGAAGAGGTTAGGGCTGTTCAGCTTGGAGAAGAGACGGCTGAGGGGGGATATGATAGAGGTCTTTAAGATCATGAGAGGTCTTGATTGAGTAGATGTGAATCCGTTATTTACACTTTCGGATAATAGAAGGACTAGGGAGCATTCCATGAAGTTAGTAAGTAACACATTTAAGACTAATTGGAGAAAATTCTTTTTCACTGAGCACACAATAAAGCTCTGGAATTTGTTGCCAGAGGATGTGGTTAGTGCAGTTAGTGTAGCTGGATTCAAAAAATGTTTGGATAAGTTCTTGGAAGAGAAGACCATTAACGGTTATTAATCAAATTTACTTAGGGAAGAGCCACTGCTATTAATTGCATCAGTAGCATGGGATCTTCTTAGTGTTTAGGTAATTGCCAGGTTCTTGTGGCCTGGTTTGGACTCTGTTGGAAACAGGATGCTGGGCTTGATGGACCCTTGTCTGACTCAGCATGGCAGTTTCTTATGTTCTTATGTAATATGTTCTTATGTTCATTTAGATGGATAAATGGTTGAATATGCCACATTTGCTATTTAGACGGATAACTTTTGTGTTATCCATCTAAATGGCTTTTGAATATAGACCTCAAGATTTATTGGTGATTCATGCGAATTTGAGTCGAGGTCTACAGCCCTATGTTTAAAATGGTTTTGAAAAATCTAGTTTTATTTGTCAGACACTATTTTGTAACTGTGTATTAAACTCCTTTTACACAGCATGAGCCACTAAGCAGCCATTAAATGGAACACTGGATAGCGCAGCCTATAAATGCATTAATGAATACATAAAAAAAATAAAATAACCAATAGCAATGGAGCTATAACAATCCAGTGACTATCACAATGTGCTCCAGCTCCCTCCACTGGAATTTTAACTCTGACAGTTGAAAATAGGGTCCATCAAGCCCAGTATCCTGTCTCCAGCAATGGTCAATCCAAGTCACAAGTACCTGGCAAGTACCCAAACATTAAATAGATCCCAGGCTACTAATGTCGGCAGAAAGCAGTGGCTATTCCCTGTTGATTAATAGCAAAGATGTAGTTAGTTCCACAACATTTTAAAACTAAAAAATGATATAAGCAGCATCATACTCCACAATGTGCATTAAAGGGCTTCTGTGATCCTCTGGGTTGCTGAAGACACTAATCCTTCATCCTTGAAATCAGAATGTGTATCAAAAGCCTTTAATGCTCATCCTGCAATATTTTTATTGCTTTATGTCATTTTACTACTCATGTTACTTCATGCAATGTTAAGAAATCTAGTATGTTTTTCAGTTTAAAAAATGTGATTTTTAGGTATCAAAAAATGAACAATAAATAAAGTTAATGTAGGGAAATGCTTTTGTTTTAATACAAATGGTTATCCCAATTAAATTGGGTATTTTTGTTTCAATTTATTTTACCTCAAAGTGGGCAGAAGCCCTCTAAAAATCCCCCAAATTTTCAGTTCCATCATTTTGGAAAATAATGCATATTATTCACAAATAGTGTACCTACTTGCGGATAGCATGCCCTATTTGCAGATTCTGAAATGAATCAAAACAAAAAAATGAAAACGCCTACAAAACAAAACAAAAAATGTTTTCTTTATTTGTAATGGACCCTCAGCTACATTACCAGTAAGCCCTGGGTGATTCCTTGTTCAGATAGATCAGTGGAAATTAGATAAGGGGGAGGAAACCATTCAAACACAGCCCCTCCCTTTGTGGCTGCTGGAATGGCCATCGCCCTGGGAGGGTTTCTTAAGCAGCCCTCTCCGGAGAGCTCTGGGAGCAGTGTGAGTTACTGCTGAAGTTATAGGAGCTTTTAAGAGCTTTAACTCATTTGGATTTTTTGGGCCTTCTCTTAAGACTTCAGCAAATCCTGCTGGGAGTTTGCGAGCTAGGTCAGGATTTTTTCCTGCTTATCTACTCCCTGGTGGGTAGGGTCATATCCTGGGATACATTTTTGGCTTTGAAAAAGACTTTAATTTGTGGGAAACCTGGTGAAACCCTGGGGCACCACCCAGATTCAGGGCACGGGGAGTCCTCAATGAGGACAGGGGAAGGAGGTAGCCCGGTGCCAGGATCTTCCAGTGTTTATCTCAGTGTTGGGAAGAAGGCTTTTGTAAGAACAAGTCCTGGGAGGAAGTGTTTTTGCGGCCCTTCTTCCTGCTCATCAGAAGGAACAACAAGAGCTGCTTCTTCCAGAGTGGATCCCTCCCATCAGAGATTCATCTAAAATAAAGAGCGTACTGAAGGCCTTCTAACTGGGAGTAAATAACTAGCTGAGAAGACTGAGGACGCCCTCAAGAGTCTTCACCTTGGGGAGGGGGAGCTCCGCTTAACCAAGCTCTGGTGGGTGGATGCTTCCTTTGTTCTGGGATAGAGATTCCTGCACAGACGGAGGGAAGAGACTGTAGCAGGAAAAGAAAACCTGTAATGCGGTGAATTGAGTTTATCTATGTAACAAACCAAGACCAAAGCCATATCATATATCAATGGAGTTTATAGTACAGATAGCTCGAATTGCTTTAACAAAAAAAATTACTCCTTGTTTCAAAAGTATTCTATCTGCAAAAACCCAGCATAGTGATGAGGGCCACTATGACCCCCAGTGTAGGAGGAATATTTGTATATCCATCCCATTTTTTTTTTTTTTAGAAAATACATAGTCCAGATCCATAGATGATGTATTTTTTTCTATGGTCTGCCAGAGCAGAAGAGTTAAAAAAGCTTTTTACAATGGCTGAATTCTAGAGATCTACATCTACATTTTACTATGGATTTTCATATAAACCATTTATTTGGCCTTTCTTGACATCTGTATTTATAAACAGGGGAATACATTGGAAACAACTCTTTATAGAAAACCTAAGGATCACAATAATTTATTGCGTTTTGATAGCTTTCATCTGTATAAGCTGCATTCAAGCTTATCATTTGGACGGTTTCTACGTCTATGGCGAATATGTTCTGACAAAAAGAATATTGTTCACAGGCTCAGGAATTATGTCAGAGGCTTTTGCAATGTGGCTACCCTATGCATGTCATCAAGCCAGCATAAAAACGGGCACATAGGGCCTGATTTTAAAAAGCATTTACTCGAGTAAAAACCAGGTTTATTGGAGTAAATTCACTTTACTTGAGTAAGTGGGTTTTTGAAAATTGCTACAATATATGCCATTGACTTGTCTATAGGATTTACTCACATAAGTGCACTTTACTTGAGTAAATGGCTTTTGAAAATTGCTACAATAGTAGCTACATTTATGCATGTAACTCCTTTTGAAAATTACCCCCTAAATGCAGAAAGACAATGGTTGCTTTTAGATAACAAAAAAAATCCTGATAACTGACTGGTATGTACGATGATTTATTCTGAAAAATTTCAAGCAGTAATTTCAATATTGCACAAACATTGGCTTGTACTGGGACTTCATGCTTTATTCCAAGACCATCCAATGGTAGTCTACCAAAAAGGAAAAAATGTGAAAGATATTTTGGTTAAATCTGTATTATTAGGACCAGAAGATATGGGAAGCAGACAACCTAGTGGACATAAACCTTGCAGAGAATGCTCTATGTGCAAAACCACGACCACTTTATTAGCCTGGCAAGATCCAAAATCTAGACGGTATTATGCCATATAAGGGAATACCAACTGTACTTCCAAACATGTAGTATATGCCATCCGATGCCCTTGTGGATTTTTATACATCAAATGCACTAGAAGGATGATAAAAACTTGCCTGATTGAACATCAAAATTGTATATCCACAAAGAAATTACAAGCTCCTATGGTTCCCCATTGCGTTGATCTATCACATGATTTTACAGATCTACAATGGTGGATAATTTAACAAATCTACCCTTCAGAGTGATAATAAAACTCAGACATTGGATTAAATTTTAGGGAACAATATTGGACTTCCACAGTGAATTCTATTACTCCATATGGATTAAATGTTGAAGAAGAATGGTATTCACTTATTTAAACTACATCTGTATAGAGACTGATGATTCATTAATTTCATTTTTCTGGTTGGAACACTTACCCTTGTAAACTGGAATAGATACTGATGACATCATGTTTTGCAAAAACAGCAAATGGGCCATAGTGTAGCTTTGGGTCATAAGAAGCAAGGTAGAACTTTCGGGGTCAGATTCAAACTCATTGAAGAAATTTAAAAACAAGTATCATTGTATGCAGTTCTTATGTGATGTGCTCTATGCTGTTCTATTTTTGGGTGATTTTTATTCTTTCTAGTATAGTATTTGAATATGACACTCCCCTGTTGTAGAATCAACCTTTGAATCACTGCGCATGTTGGGATTCTTGGGATTATAATGAAAGAAACAGCTACTGCAAGATAAGTTGTTTAGAAGTTTTATTTGCAAAAAAAATTCCAAAACATGTGAACAATTGGGACCAATGATTATTTAAAAAGCAATGAAGGTCAGTTGACCAGGAGTTCTTAGTATGATGGTCCAGTAATAACTTATTTATTGTTACATTTATCGCAGTTTATTTGCTTGGATATTTTCTGTGATTGAGTTTAACTGTGCCATATTTCATCTGAATTTTCTATCACTAAAGACTTTAATTTTGGACACTAGCTCAGTGTCTCCAGTGTGGCTATTGGTACTAACAGCACACACTGGGAAGCACCCCTCTCCCAGGGAAAGAGAGTTACAGGAGAGTCACCCTTAGTTGCCTCCACCAACAAAGGATCCAGGCCCTGGGGATAAGAGATTGTGTACTAACTAGGCTGGTGAGGTTCCAGCCCTGAAGAGACTATCGAATTTCTTTTATGGCCCCATCGGTGTGAGGTCCATACCCAGGGATGGGGTTACATATTTATTTATTTACAAGATTTGTAGCCTACATTTATCAAAAGTTCAAAGTGAAGAACAAAAAGCACACAAAAAAACAAATGCATAACATAACAAATATCTCATTAACAAAATCTAAAACTAAAGGTTCAAACAATATCATAATTATAATAAATGTATACCTTAAGGAGGCTATTGTTGCGACCGCCGCTGCCCGACGTCTCCACTCCGCCCACCTTACCGCATTGGCGACTCCTTCCGGGGTTGATGGAAGGCTGGCTGCCGCGGCGTCTTTCAGCCATCCTTGTCCGGCGTCCCCGGACTGGCCTGACGCTGCAATCCGCCATGTTGATCTGATGCCTAGGGGCACGCGTGCAGCGCAGCCCCGCCTCAAGTACCAGAAGTGGTGCGAACCTCAGGGGCATTCCCCTGAGATGACGTCATCCGCTTCAGATATTTAAAGGTCTCTGTATTGCTAACAACTCGATTTAGCAAGGAATGGCATCGGACTTGCTTTGACTTTCCAAGCTACTCTGCCTCCTCGGACTTACCAGGGATACCCGCTCCTCGGGGGCTTCGCTCTCTCTCTTACTTTGTAGGTTGCAGTCTGGAACCTGTACTCGCTCCTCGAGGGCCCTCGTTCCTGAACGTCTTCGGAATTCACTTCTGCCTGGAAGTCATCGCTGTCTACTACATCTGGAAGTTACCATCACTCTCTCCAAGCTTTCACTGGAACCAGGTACTCACTCCTCGAGGGCCTACTTCATTCCAGCTCCTGGGCTTCTATGAGACATTGTGTGAGTGTTACCATCAGGTTCTGTCCATGAACTCTGCATACCCTGCCTACTCACTATATTCAGTTTCTCTACAGCTCAGCCACTTTGGGATCGCTGGAATGCCCAGCCGGGCATTCCAGCTCACTACTGCCACCTCTGGTGGTTCAGTATACTGTCTAATAAAAGAACTAGTGTGTGTCTGTCTCCATACTCTGAGCCTGACCGGTGGTCCCTCTCGGGATCTTCCCCCGGGGGTGAGGTCATCTGCCACTGGCCCAAGGATCCACCCACAACTCTCCTAAATAATAACAGCTATCAAGCATCCTGCAGAATAACCAACTAACAGTTAGAGATTGAATGAAAAAGCTTGCTGAAACAGGAAGGTCTTTAGGGTCTTCCTAAAGCATTTGTATAAAATCAGGAAGACTCTTCCAAAGTGTAGGATCTGCAATTGAAAAGGCCCAATTGTAATAAAATGAACCAAAACAAAAACATTTCCCTGCACATCGCAATTAATTAATTATATATATTAGTATATAAGCAATGTTACTATATATTTATTAAATACATCTATAATCATGTGAGCATGCACTTGTACAGCAAAATTAGATGTCTTAGGCTGCTGAGAAATAATGTAGTTATTCTTGCTGGTAAGTGTAAGCAACCTAATTTCTCTTATGTGGCTTCATCATTAATTCAAGTAGATGGGAAAACAGCAAACAATTCCTGCAGATGGTTTGATATGCAATCCATGTTTTCTGACACCAAAGACATTTCATCTGAATAGCCATCCTCAGAACTAACAATTGCCCCTTTATTCAAGAGGATTTGCCCTTCTGCTTTGATCCGGCAAGTGCAGGGGCATTAATACATAATGGCAGGTGTTTGTAAGCCACACAAGGTGATCTGGCATGATGTGAGGTAATGAGACATAATGTCTCAGAATTAATAAAAAGGGATGGAATTCCGCCTCTCATCAAAATCACAAAAAGCTGTGCAATTCAAATTTTGTTAAGAGCATGTAGAGAGATTAATAGCGCACCTTCTTAACCTTCCGTACCACTACCCCTCCCTACTAGCCTCCAGGTTAATTTCATTAAACAAAAATATAAAGCAAGATGTTGCATTCAAATCTGTGGTGATATAAATAGAATGTATAACTGAGCAGTGATTGTATTAAATGTAACCTCACTGGCTTATGCATTTTGTCCATATTTGTATCCTTTCTCCCTCCCTCCCTTGTCCTCAACTCTCTCTGTGGCTGTAATGAATCTCAGACTTTGTGCACATCTAAAACAGATCCTTAAATAGAGCCATTGCAGATTTAACATGAAAGCCATTAGCTGAAGAAAAACAGATGAAAAAAAAAAACAAGAAGGTAAAGCAAAATAGCCCCAGAATATCACAGAAGAAAGGTTGCAAAGAAATTCAGATAAGAAGCATAATAAAATGAGACCAGTCAACAAATCAAATTGCGTGAATCAAAACTGTTTTTCACATTAAGGTCTGCTTCCTTGTACAGAGGGAGGAACAGTAACAGATTCCACGGCTGTCTGGCAGTGATGTTCTGATACACCAGCACAAAAGAAAGCAGAGAGATGAATTTAATGATCATTAGTTGGGATTCTGTAGTCACAATCCTGGTCTCACATATTTCATTTTCCACTTCTTGAAGTGTCAAAATATTACTCAAAAAAATAACATTTTGTCTAGGGCTGGTGCACTGTTTTTGCTACTCAAAGCAAATAAAAATGTGCCACTCCTAAAGAGGCCAGCTGATATACAGGCCCATTCAATAAAGTCCGCGGGAGAGCCGGCGCTCCAAGGCAAGCGCCCGCTCTCCCCACGCGCGCCCAGGCCACTCTCCTGGGCACGCGATTCTTTATTTAAATTAGGGCTTGCGCTAATAAGGAGGCAGCGGCTGTCAGCGGGTCTGACAGCTGATGCTTAATTGTACCGGCGTCAGTTGTCAAACCCACTGACAGCCATGGGTTCAGAAAACAGACGCCAGCAAAGTTGAGCATTTGTTTTCCAAACCACGAGCCGCAGGCAGATTATTATTTTTTTTAAAATAAGTTTTCTGGGTTTTTAAAAATTTTTCGGGCCTCCAACTTAATATCGCTATGATATTAAGTCGGAGGGTGTACAGAAAAGCATTTTTTTCTGCTTTTCTGTACACTTGCCTGGTGCCATCTGAAATTAAAATGTGCGGCTTGGCCGCACATTTTACTTTCTGTATTGCGGGTGACTAATTAATAGGCTCAGCAACATGCATTTGCATGTGATGAGCACTATTAGTTTCGGGTGGGTTGGCCTGGCGTTTTCCACGCGCTTTACCCCTTACAGTATAAGGAGTAATAATAGCGCGTCAAAAACGCGCAGCCAAACGGGGGCTAAACGGTGCACTCGGCCGAGCGCACCATTCTGTACCGGCCTGATAGAGGGTATAAGCAATACTGGTTGGTACTGAAGCCTGAGAGGGAGAGGAGGGTAGTAGTTCTAGGCTGACTTTTGCCTCCGTTTTGATTTTGCAACAATATATGTATTACCTGGTTGGTTAGTCCAGCCCTGATTTCAGACCTCCCTAATTTGTGCTCCCATGTATCTATTTTAAATAAGTTGAGTTCCAAAGATCTGCTGTCCTGAAAACAAGTTACACAAAACTGGCTTGCTTATGTCAGTGATCGTTGCACCAGAGTGTACAGCCCTCGCCTGTAAGGGGCTGCCCATGCTTCCGGTTTGAGGCTGCACAGGACTTACACCGCATCCATCTTGTGTGAGGTGGGTTTAGGAACCCACTCCAGCCCTGGGTCTTAAGGGCACTAGCCATGTGCACCAGCATCCAGCTGCTCCCTCAAGCTGATGGTATATTCCTGTTATGCACCATGCTCACATCAGCAGCAGCAGCAGAGCCAGTAAGCTCCATGATTGGTTCCCTTAAGGCTTGCTGTCAGAAGGGAGCACTGTTAGCATGGCCACATGATGTGCCAGGAATGCCAGTGGACCTCTGCCAGGAACACTGATACCATCAGGAAGGGACTGAGTCGGGACCGAATTTAAAAGAAAGTCAGCCCCAGAATACCACTTCTTGTATCCACTGGCTCCTGGAAGATCTGTGCCAAATTTTCTTCGCATCCTCTCCCCTCATAGGTTCATATGGTTAACAAGGACAACAAGGACCTGCCTTGTGGAAGTCTGGCCTATTAATAGATATGCACATGTTAGATGAGCTTGTTCTTTTTTTTTTTTGTGATCCCTGTTATGCTGAGGCACTCAAGTCTAGTTCTGGGTGGGATGCAGAGTAATGGATGGGGCCAGAGGGATCATGCAAGAAAGGTATATCTAGGGTCGTAGTCTTAGCCCAACTGAGTGAAGGATTCAGATGTGCAGTAGGAATGGGCTTGTATGACAGATCCAAGGAGACACCATGAGGGTCATACTCCACAGATGATGAGAGGGAGCCAGCAGACTTGCTGGGTGTGGTGGCCTGCCTGGTGTGGCCATTCTCCCTGCCTGGTGTGGCCATTTCAGCATTCAGAAGGCCCAGCTGATCAGAGGCAGACCTTTACTAAACAGGAGTCGCATGGACCCAAGTGTTCTTCCCAGGGGAAAGGAAGGGAAGGATATGGCTATAGGTAAGCTCATCCGTTCATAATAGATTCCATTATTAGGAATCTATTAAAGGACTGTGGTCAGTTACCCAATATGCTAATTTCCAGTTGTGATTGTTTTTGTGTAGGCACTGTATCAGTAGAGCAATGATCATCACTCATTTTCAAATGGGGGCCACTCTGGCAAGAAAACTTCAATGTTAAAGCTAGAACTGTCACAGGACAAAGATGCCAGTGTCCTGGGCAAAAGGGGAGGGCTCCCTCTCTGATGATGTGGCTGGTTCAGCTGTTCAAGCATACTCGGGATGACTCATATAATTAAAACAAAGTCTACTTCCTCATATTATATTTCTTAGAGCGAGAGGGAGTACTGAGAGCAGAAAGAGATGATTTTGCTGGTAATTGAAGAGGATCTGTTAATATTGCTTTGCTGTGAAACATTGTGAGTAAGCTAGTGATTAGAGCAGTGGGCTGCAAACCAAGTAAACCAGCGTTCAAATCCTGCTGCCACTTCTTGTGACCTTGGGCAAGTCACTTCACTCTCCATTGCCTCAGGTACAAACTTACCAGGTCATTCATCAACCCGCGTTAGGGCATCATTTTGTGCTAAATGGGATCTAGTGCACAATAAACTCAGGATGCTTATCTCAATGCCCGTTAGTATTTAAATATGATAATCACAGGTGGAGGAGTCCAAGATGGCTGCCAGAGGACTCTAACGGTTACTGCTCTGCGTTTCTGTTTCCAGTATATTTGGTCTTTTTCCTAATCCTTAAGCGAAATGCCACATAAAAGAAAGGGGAAAGTGAGAGTCTTTCCACCAGACTCACCTGGACCCACTGGGCAGAGATCAATCAGCGAGTATGCGGTTCCTGGCTCCATAACAGGGGCTGAAAGCGCTGCTGCTGAAACACTGAGAGGAGCGGCGTTTTTGCCAGGCGAAGTGACCTTGAGCCTGTTCGATCCTCAAGGACAGCTGTGCAGCTCTCCTCTTCGTGATGTTGGTACAGTTGTGTTCCAGAGGATCCACCGACCAAACGGCAGCTGGGTCGGATCCACCCCTTCTGAATATCGGTTGTGAGAGTCCTGGGAAGGGAAGCCAGAGTGCAGGAGTTGGTTCTCTGGGAACATCAGGAGAGAGACTGTGCCAGGAAGAGATGGAAGAGAACATCTTGGTTCCCCTGGAGATTGTGAAACCCGCAGAAATAATGGTAGAGTCCCTTTGGGACCTAATGGCAGGAATGGCTCAATCATTTAATGTACAGACTCGATTACTGGGTAAATTTGAGAAAAAATTGGACTTGGTAGAAAAAGAGCATTCAAAGCTGTTACAGAAGCATGCTAACACTATACAATATATGTCTATTAATGTTAAAGGAGTTCAAGATACTAATATCACTCTCATGAAGGATCATATTATTTCTCAGAGGAGACTTGAATCGATAGAAAACTACTTAAGACATATGAATGTAAGAATGATTAATTTTCCGAAGATTATGGGGGAACCACTACTTGTGACTTTCAAAAGATACCTGACTGAGACTCTAAAGATACCTATGGAAATGGTGAAAAAAAATTTGTTTCTACCAGAAAGAAGGAGTCCCTCCCAGACACCATCAATGGGAGTTAGGGATAAGTTCATAAATTTAACAGATTTCTTGGAGAATTCTATTATGGAAGTCACAGAACATGCTGTTCTCTTTGTTTCCTTTTTCACCGAGTTTGATATGAGCCAGCTGATGAAAGCTTATTTTAAGAATATAAATGTTTCCTTTATGGGAGGAGTGGTTAGGGTCTACCCAGACCTTTCAAGAACCACTCAACAATATAGGAAATTAGGGATGTGAATCGTTTTAGGACGATTAAAATTATCGTCCGATAATTTTAATATCGTCTTAAACCGTTATGGAACACAATACAATACAGATTCTAACGATTTATCGTTATAAGTCGTTAGAATCGTGAGCCGGCACACTAAAACCCCCTAAAACCCACCCCCGACCCTTTAAATTAAATCCCCCACCCTCCCCCAAATAACTTAAATAACCTGCGGGTCCAGCGGCGGTCCGGAACGGCAGCGGTCCGGAACGGGCTCCTGCTCTGAATCTTGTCGTCTTCAGCCGGCGCCATTTTCCAAAATGGCGCCGAAAAATGGCGGCGGCCATAGACGAAAAAGATTGGACGGCAGGAGGTCCTTCCGGACCCCCGCTGGACTTTTGGCAAGTCTCGTGGGGGTCAGGAGGCCCCCCACAAGCTGGCCAAAAGTTCCTGGAGGTCCAGCGGGGGTCAGGGAGCGATTTCCCGCCGCGAATCGTTTTCGTACGGAAAATGGCGCCGGCAGGAGATCGACTGCAGGAGGTCGTTCAGCGAGGGTTCCGGCGCCTCGCTGAACGACCTCCTGCAGTCGATCTCCTGCCAGCGCCATTTTCCGTACGAAAACGATTCGCGGCGGGAAATCGCTCCCTGACCCCCGCTGGACCTCCAGGAACTTTTGGCCAGCTTGTGGGGGGCCTCCTGACCCCCACGAGACTTGCCAAAAGTCCAGCGGGGGTCCGGAAGGACCTCCTGCCGTCCAATCTTTTTCGTCTATGGCCGCCGCCATTTTTCGGCGCCATTTTGGAAAATGGCGCCGGCTGAAGACGACAAGATTCAGAGCAGGAGCCCGTTCCGGACCGCTGCCGTTCCGGACCGCCGCTGGACCCGCAGGTTATTTAAGTTATTTGGGGGGGGGTTCGGGAGGGTGGGGGATTTAATTTAAAGGGTCGGGGGTGGGTTTTAGGGGGTTTTAATGTGCCGGTTTTTCGATTTTTCGATTTTTCGATTTTTTCACGATTTTTCACGATTTTTCACGATATTTTACCCCCCCAAACAGCAACAATACGATTCCCTCCCCCTCCCAGCCGAAATCGATCGTTAAGACGATCGAGGACACGATTCACATCCCTATCTTTCCTGGCTATGCACCCCGAAGCATTGGCCGAGTTTCCTACTTTGGTTTCCATGCAAATGTATTTTGAAATTAGCTGGAAATACATACATTTTTTTTCTCCCAGAACAATTGAGACAGTTCCTAAATGGGAGGGCATAAGTCTACAATATGGGATTAATAATTAATAATAATTAATAATACAGAGTGACCAGCAGTATTGTTAAAATTTCAAATCTGTTGCCTATTTTTTTTTAACTCCTGTTTTTCTCTTCTCTCCCTCCCTCTCTTTATTTCCAATGAAAATATGAGAAGGAAAAGTGGATTCAATAAGATAATGTTATATACATGAATGAATGTATGTAATTTGTGACGAATGATAATCATATTTCCATATTCCATTTGAAAAGGAGTTCATTGTATTTAGTTTGTAAAATTGATGATGAGCGAAGAAACAAAGGTGATCGGTATAAAAGTAGCCTTTATTGGAATCCATTCCTCCTACCATGTGACAGGGGCTGACCAATGGCACCGGTAGCCCCTGTGACACAGTAAGTCAAAGGCTATCGGCGCCATTTTGAATACCAGCAGCCGAGGGCGTGAGTGCAGGAGATGGCTCCCGGACCCCCCGCTGGACCACCAGAGAGTTTTGGTAAGTCTTGGGGGGGTCAGGAGGGTGGGGGGTTGTAGTTAATTCAATTTTAGCTGGGAAACGAATAAGAATGAATGCATCAATGTATCGGGGGGCCTCCCTTGCCGAATGCAACGTATCTGCCCCCCGAAGAATATGAATTCCGAATCCAATGTATGGCGTCCCTCTGCACATCCCTACTGCCTGCCCCTGGAATCCAAAGGCTCAATCCAAGGGGAAAGGGGCTGGTAAAGATGAAACTCCCACTCAGTCTATGCATCATCTCCTCCACCAGTTGGCATTGAGGACCTATTGAGCCTTCCCAGAAGAAAGTGTCAACCTCACTCCAATGCAAGGGTCCACAATTCTAACACTGTGGAACACATTGAAAGCATGTGAGGCTTGGCTGCATGACAGACAGCTGTGTATATGATTAGTGGGTATACTATACACCACCTTCTCTATACTACTATATTATATATCCTGAGGTCTATCAACAAAAGCTATGTAGAAGAGCAACTGTAAAGTTAATCACTCTAAACTACTAATGTGTCATATTTAGTCACTTATTTAGCTACATTTTAGTCACAGAAGTTCTTATCTGGCTATAGTTTACACCTCTGCACCCCCTGCACTTACGTTCTCCCACCCAGTATTTTTAGTGGTCCTATTTGTTAAGTATTGGGTGGTAGGGAGAGCATCAGGTACCAGGGAGGAACTGGTGGCTTGGGGGACATTACATGAAGTCAACCTTTTTGAAGGAGGCTGGGATGGACAGAAGGGGGAGGCCAAGTGCCGGCACAGGGCCATCTACTTTCTGGTTCATATGATAAAGGGGTTGGGGAAGGATCTGGGCCAGCGGGTTGATGATACCTAAGCGGGGAGGATAGCAGTAGGTTTGCCAGTACCCCAATTTGATGTTATGTTTTTCAAGATGGAGCACTACTTACCCACATATCTGAAGAAGATATCCTGATAGGTAGGCAGTGCTCATTTTAGATGAACAAGACCAAGTGGTTAATGTACTTTTCAAGTAGGCTCTGATTAAAGAGTTATGTCATTATACCATTAGGTGCTAGACCCAGAGAGAAGACCCATTGTTTGGTCAGAGGTGATATATCTTTAGAATGGAAGAGGCCAATGATTTGTTATAGCTTCATTTTGACATGAGCACAGCTATCCAACTTATTTGTCACCAACAGAATGAAGAC
Organism: Rhinatrema bivittatum; assembly: GCF_901001135.1. Lineage (NCBI taxonomy): Eukaryota > Metazoa > Chordata > Amphibia > Gymnophiona > Rhinatrematidae > Rhinatrema > Rhinatrema bivittatum. The sequence goes on along the minus strand of NC_042617.1, from coordinate 46,858,111 downwards.
ATTCCTACATTACCTCTAGCCAAGCTTTTCTACATCTAGTCCACTCAACAGCATATGGAGATGAACACTAACTAGTGTACATCTCACATACATTGCCCATGTACCCAAAAGATTATACTCTCTGGAGAAGGCAACAAGAACCACTTGTGAAACTCCAAAATAAGGAGTTTCATGTTTTGCTCTAACTGCTCTTCCTTGGGAGCATACAGTTAGCTTTCCTTTTTAAGGCCTAAGCCACATGGTCTTGCATGTGAGAAATTCCTAGTTGGAATGGACAATGGTACTCTAGCATGCAAGGTCATGTGAGTACCAAACTTCTAACCTAGCGAAACCATAAGACAAAAACCACACAACAAAAAGGCAAAACCAGAAAGTGAAGTTTCAAAATATATGATCATAAGAACATGCCATACTGGGTCAGACCAAGGGTCCATCAAGCCCAGCATCCTGTTTCCAACAGTGGCCAATATGACACCTAGATCTTTTTCTTGGGTGGTAGCACCTAATATGGAACCTAACATTGTGTAACTATAGCATGGGTTATTTTTCCCCTATATGTCTGAGCGCTGGCAGTTAGTGCTCTTTTAGAGTGGAAAGTTTATTATAGATAGTAGTTGTTCTAATTGGCGGAGAGTATAAACAGGAGTTCCTCAGGGATTTGCATTATCAGCGATCCTGATAATGCAATTATTAACTGAGTTAATTCATTTATCAAGGGGACCTAATCCTGAACTACCATCAATTATAACATTTGACTCGTAGTCTGTGTTCAACAGTTTGTGATCTAAGTATCGTGTTAGACAATAACTTATCCATGCTCTATAAATATATCCATGCTCTATATCCATGCTCTATAAATAGGCAATATATCCATACTATATAAATAGGCAATATATCCATAAATAAATAAATAAATAAACAAATATCCATAAATAAATAAATAGGCAATATATCCATGCTATATAAATAGGCAATATCCATGCTCTATAAATAGGCAAGGTTATTTCAAAATTCAGCTTCTCAAACAATTCAAACCATTATTGGAATTTAATGATTTTCAGACAGTTTTACAATCTCTCAGTTTTGCTAATACTGATTATTGTAACTCTCTATTTTTAGGCTTCCCTGCCTGTGTTTTAAAAGCCATTCAAATGCTGCAGAACACAGCTGCTCATCTGTTGACATCCACATAAAAATAGGATCATATCATGCCTGTTTTGTATTTTTTATATTGGCTGCCTATTCACTACCAGATTCAGTATAAAGTACTCACTTTAATTCATAAGATGCTTTCAAAAATACAATTTGGTTTGGCATGTCTCTACATTTTTACTTACCACTAAGAGCACTATGATCTGCAAACAAAGGATTAATAGAAGTTCCATTTAAGCCCAATTAACCGAGGTTAGAGAGTGAGCAAAATCTATAGCTGCTCCTAAATTAAGGAGCACGATGCCTGAGAGTCTCAGAGTATGCATAGATTTAAATGTTTTAAAAAGGAATTAAAAACCTGGCTTTTAGCATTTTGGGGGCAAATTATAGAACATAATGATTAAAAGCTATTTAGATGGATAACCTAACATTTGTCTATCTAAATGACATAGCCGGCTATATTCAGCCCTTATCCAGCTAAATTCTAGCTTTATTTATGTATTTATTTATTTATTTATTTAAGAACATAAGAAATTGCCATGCTGGGTCAGACCAAGGGTCCATCAAGCCCAGCATTCTCTTTCCAACAGAGGCCAAAACCAGGCCACAAGAACCTGGCAATTACCCAAACATTAAGAAGATCCCATGCTACTGTTGCAATTAATAGCAGTGGCTATTCCCTAAGCAAAATTGATTAATAGCCGTTAATGGACTTCTCCTCCAAGAACCAATCCAAACCTTTTTTGAACCCAGCTACACTAACTCCACTAACCACATCCTCTGGCAACAAATTCCAGAGCTTTATTGTGCGTTGAGTGAAAAAGAATTTTCTCCGATTAGTCTTAAATGTGCTACTTGCTAACTTCATGGAATGCCCCCTAGTCCTTCTATTATTCGAAAGTGTAAATAACCGAGTCACATCTACTCATTCAAGACCTCTCATGATCTTAAATCGGTTATTTACTCTTTCGGATAGTAGAAAGTCTAGGGGGCACTCCATGAAGTTAGCATGGGGCACATTTAAAACTAATCCCCGTTTTATTGTAACCCCGTTTATTGACCCCGTTTATTGACCCCGTTTATTAACCCCGTTTATTGACCCCGTTTTATTGTAACTTTTTTCTTCCATGCACTTGTTTTACCTTTTAATGTATACTCTTATGTTATTAGTTATTTACGTTATAATGTATTTCTCACCCCTTGTTTTATGTAAACCGACATGATACGAACTCCGTGAATGCCGGTATAGAAAAATACAAATAAATAAATAAAAAAATAAATAATCGGAGAAAGTTCTTTTGTACTCAATGCATAATTAAACTCTGGAATTTGTTGCTAGAGGATGTGATTAGTGCAGTTAGTATAGCTGGGTTTAAAAAAGGATTGGATAAGTTCTTGGAGGAGAAGTCCATTATCTGCTATTAAGTTCACTTAGAGAATAGCCACTGCCATTAGCAATGGTAACATGGAATAGACTTAGTTTTTGGGTTCTTGCCAGGTTCTTTTGGCCTGGATTGGCCACTGTTGGAAACAGGATGCTGGGCTTGATGGACCCTTGGTCTGACCCAGTATGGCATTTTCTTATGTTCTTAAAGACCTCTATCATATCCCCCCTCAGCCATCTCTTCTCCAAGCTGAACAGCCCTAACCTCTTCAGCCTTTCCTCATAGGGGAGCTGTTCCATCCCCTTTATCATTTTGGTTGCCCTTCTCTGTACCTTCTCTATCGCAACTATATCTTTTTTAAGATGTGGCAACCAGAATTGTACACAGTATTCAAGGTGCGGTCTCACCATGGAGCGATACAGAGGCATTATGACATTTTCCGTTCTATTAACCATTTCTTTCCTAATAATTCTTAACATTCTATTTGATTTTTTGAGTGCTGCAGCACACTGAGCCGACGATTTTAAAGTATTATCCACTATCATGCCTAGATCTTTTTCCTGGGTGGTAGCTCCTAATATGGAACCTAACATCGTGTAACTACAGCAACGGTTATTTTTCCCTATATATAACACCTTGCACTTGTCCACATTAAATTTCATCTGCCATTTGGATGCCGAATCTTCCAGTCTTGCAAGGACCTCCTGTAATATATTGTGATTTAACTACTCTGAATAATTTTGTATCATCCGCAAATTTGATAATCTCACTTGTCGTATTCCTTTCCAGATCATTTATATATATATCGAAAAGCACCGGTCCAAGTACAGATCCCTGAGGCACTCCACTGTTTACCCTTTTCCACTGAGAAAATTGACCATTTAATCCTACTCTCTGTTTCCTGTCTTTTAACCAGTTTGTAATCTATGAAAAGACATTGCCTCCTATCCCATTACTTTTTGTTTTTCATAGAAGCCTCTCATGAGGGACTTTGTCAAACGCCTTCTGAAAATCCAAATACACTACATCTACCGGTTCACCTTTATCCACATGTTTATTAACCCCTTCAAAAAATGAAGCAGGTTTGTTAGGCAAGACTTCCCTTGGGTAAATCCATGTTGACTGTGTCCCATTAAATCATGTCTTTCTATATACTCTACGATTTTGATATTGAGAATAGCTTCCACTATTTTTCCCAGCACTGAAGTCAGGCTCACTGGTCTATAGTTACCCGGATCGTCCCTGGAGCCTTTTTTAAATATTGGGGTTACATTGTCCAACCTCCAGTCTTCAGGTACAATGGATGATTTTAATGATAGGTTACAAATTTTAACTAATAGATCAGAAATTTCACTTTTTAGTTCCTTCAGAACCCTAGGATGCATACCATCCGGTTCAGGTGATTTGCTACTCTTTAGTTTGTCAATCTGGCCTACTACATCTACACCTACTATATCACGCCGAATAGCACCACCTTTCACGGTGGCGCTATTCAGTGCGAAAGCCAGCAGCCAGCGCACCGCTGTGGTGCGAAGGCTGTGAACTTTCACAGCCCCCCCCCCCCCTTCTCCCCCACCCCCCATTTTCACAGGATTCATCATTCTGCAAAAGAATCATGAATCCACCTAAGTTAATAGAACTGTGAGCTCTTCTGAGCATGTGTGGAAGTTTGCATGGGGCGTTGCTTCATGAGTCTCCTTAGTAATTTTTTGTATGAGCACAAACACAGGCATCTACTCTGTCTCTCCTCTTATTTTTCACATAATTTCTCTTCTTATTTAAAATTTATTTATTTAAAAACTTTTCTATACCTTCGCTAAGTTATATACCATTGCAACGGTTTACAAATAGGCACATAGACTAAGGTAAGTAAATGTAGGATATCGTACATTCTAACAGATGCCAATAAAGTTCGGTTACAATTTCATAAATAAAATCATCTTTTAGCATATTTGCCTCACAAAGAACCTTATTTTCCAAGGCTATCGCAGGCTTGTGCTAACAGCGCAAGCCTGCAATAGCTAGTGAAAGTAGGCACGCCTGGGATACCTACATCGGGGTGGAGTCGGCCCCGGAAGAGGAGGAGTTGGGGCGTTACCGGGGCCGACTCTGCAATGACGGCACGGACAGTGAAAAGGTAAGGGCATTTTCGCTGCCTATTTCGCGCCCAATAACTACACCTTCTATGGTGGAGTTATTGGGCGCGATGCCGGCAGTGATCGCACTGCGAAGGTGCGATCGCTGCCGTCTAGCGCAGGACACCCCCCCCCACCCCCCGTTTCGGCCCCCCGCCCCTCATTACCGCATTTTTCTAAAGTATCGCAGGCCTGTGATACTTTAGAAAATGAGGCCCAAAGTCATTTTCTTAGTTGCCTCATTGTCTCTGTAGCCCCACAACAGCACATTTTAGTTCTATTTAAAAAAACCACAACAACAATGAAGTATGGCTCTACCTTTCTTCATGTCCGGTCAGAAGAAGAATTGAACAATGGTGAGCAGGTTTAAAAGTTATATCTGTGCAAAATTATGTCCTTCACTGATGGACACGAGCTATGTTACCAATGCCTTGGAATGAAACACTATCAGAACTGCTATGCCTGTGGATGGATGTCCCCACACTCATAGCCTCATAGGGTGCTTCATATCAAGGAACTGCATAAATCTCTCCAAACTCATAATAGGTACTCGTCCCGCAGTGTAGTATTGTCTGCCTTGCCAGAAAAAGAGTTGAACAAAAGCTCCTCAAAAACTCTAGCTTCCGCTCAGGCCGAAGCCACAGGGTCAAGTTCAACCAGCTATACTGCATCAAAATCAAAGCAGCATCAGTCACTGGAGCTATCACAGCCTGTGCTGAAGAATCACAAACACTAAGCAAGGTGCATTGGCATCAGCAATGTTGACATGGACATCATTGGTACCACTGGTGCAAGCAGCATCAGTATTCCCATTGCATGATGCTTCGACTCACCTGATGCATCCTCCAACAATGCATTCAATGCATGGCACATCAATGTGCTTGATGCATGATACACTGATGCATTGATGCACTTGACACATGGAGGTCTAATATATTTGATAAACAATACACTGATGTACTCAAAACACAATGCACCAATGCACAATGCACTGATGCACTCCATGCCCCAATGCCACTGAAATGACCAGCCTCAATGCACATTGAGTCCTCCAGTCTTTGGTCACATGGTGCACAGGATCCTCTATTGTGATGCACAACTCTGATACAACTGACACAATACCATCGTCCTGCACTGGATTCCTTGACACGTCTCCAAAGACCCATCAAAGCATGCCAAATTATGCAAGACATTTAAGCACTACACAGCCCATCCTAGATCTTCAGGTGAAATCAGGTTGCCTCTGCCCCCTCCAGTAACCAGTGCACCCTGCCTAGACTAGTGGCAGAAGGACTGGAGACTGCAGAACCAGTATCCTGTATAGTACTGCTCATCTCCAACTTACTGCCCATTCTAATGGGCTCAGAAGAGGTTGTCCCACCACCTACCCCAAGCCAGAGAACACATCATTCATTAGACCAAATTGCAAATTTGGTGAAGAGTTTCTTTACCTCTATGACCTAGGTGATAGAAGGAATGTTCCAGCCTCTCCTTCCCACTATCGCTACATCAATATCACAGTTCAGAGTCCCAATTTCACCTGTAGAGATAAATTTATCATCAGGACCCTTGATTAGGAGGGTTTTCATCATCTATCACAGCAGAATCCAGTAGGTCATAGAACAGGCCAATTCTTCTTGGAACCAACCAGAAGCCCCTCCCTATTCGCCCTCTTCAACATTGGAGTTCTGGATAAATAAGCCAGTATCCTTAGGCTCAGATGAAGACTATTCTGGAATACCTTCTGACCCACTTCCAGATCCTCCAGAGGATCTTACCTATTCTAAGTTTGTGGAAAAGATAGGTACAGCACTGGGCGTTCATATCTACAAAAACCCCCATTTTGAGATACTTGCCCTTTGTCAGACACTGAATAATCCAGCTGAACCAGCAGCCCTTCCAGTTCACAACATCCTCAATGTTCTATGAATGAGAATAGGAGAAACTCCCATTTTGGGTACTCATATAGCTAGAAAGCTGGACCTCAAATACAGAGTATAGTAATCACTCAGAGTATAGTAATCAGTGGGCTTTGGAGTCATCCAGATGTCTCACCAGTCTGTAATGGTCAAGTCTGTTATGAAAAAGTGAATAAGACACTAATTCATTCAAATTCTCCCCCAGGAAAAGATAACAAACGTCTAGATTTGGCAAAAAAAAATTTTCAAAATGTGATGCTTCCTGCTCACATATCTATACAACAATTATACATGGTACAGTATATTCATGATTGCATTCAAAATCTGAAGCCTTTTCTACCTGCTACTGAGCAGGGCAACTCCTATACCCAACCACTCCTGGAAGTGGAAGAGGGCAACTGCCACCTACTCCGATCAGTCTAAGAGTCCATTGATTCTATTTCATTTACCTCTTCAGCCTCCATTAGAGCTAGCCTCATGGCATAGCATTGAGCAAGCAGCATCCACGAGGATGTCCATGAGAAACTGGCAGACCTCCCCCTTTTCAGTGAAAATCTCCAGGGGACAGTCACACAGATAAAGGACCAAAATGTGGCAGTGCGGTCCCAGTTGCTCACTTTGAACCATGTGGTTCTAAGTGCGCCAATCAGGCCTTGGCTTGGGAGGAGGGAGGAGGGAGGACATGCCTAAGCAACTGTAAGTCCCATCATTGTTCTGATAGCAGCAAGTGGGTGTGCTAAGGGATCAGGAGGGGGTGTGGGGGAGAAGCTGCCTACTGTCACACTGGGATACTGTGGGGCAGGATGGAGGACGTGCCTGCCTGAGCAACGGCAAGTCCCGTCATTGTCTTGATAGCAGCAGGTGAGTTAAGGGATCAGGAGGGGGAGTGAGAGAACGATTCAATCAGTCAACAGAATAATTAATGTGGATTGACACATAGATATGGTGACTGAGCTTTTAAGGAGCAATTTTCTAGGTTTAATGTTTCTACTTATACACGAGTATATACAGTAAGTCATTTTCCTTTCAACAAAACTTAACACTGGAGTTCCTCCTTGCTCACCATCTCCTCTGTCCTTGCTGAGGGTGTGGAAGGACAGAACTTTCCTAACCTGGGCAGCACCAAACACAGGATTCCCCATGCCCTGAGCCCAGGTGGTATCCAGAATCTAGCAAGACTCCTACCAAGAAAATTTATCAAAACCCGTAAAACAAGCAAGAGAAAAAATCCCAACAAGCCAGTGAGTGGACTGGAAAAGGAATACCCTCCTGATCCTGATCAGGATCCCCAGGCAGAGTGTACCTGGCTCCTTTGATTGGCCTGAAAAATCCAACAGAAAAAAAGTCCTTCACAACCTCCTAACTGCTAGCAAACCATAGGGGACTGCCCCCAGACTCTTGGGAAAGAGAGCTGCTTAAAAAACCTTTCAGGAGGATAGCTTTTTCAGCACTCTCAAAGGGAGGGGCTGCATTTGAATGGTAACCTCCCTCATGAACTAACCTATAGGGATGTGAATCGGGTGCCCAATCGTTCCCGCTTTCAGGTTCGTCTGGCCACGGGAAAATCTCATTTTCGCGCGGATCCCCGTTTTTTTTTTTTCATGAAAAATTGGTTTTCAACAAAAAAAACAAAACAAAAAATAGAAAAAAGTAACAAAAAATAACAAAAATAAATGTTTTTTTGTTAGTGCGTGCTAACCCAAAAAACTATTTTTATGAAAATTTGGGGGGAAAAGTGATCATTTCTTTTTTTGTCGGATATATAACGAATTTAGAAATATCGTACGATATTTCAATTCATTAGAAAAATGATTCACATCCCTACTAACCTATATTGCTCTGACTAAGAGTTCACCCAGGCCTTACTGATAACAGAACCAGGTGTCTGTTACACAATCTTTTCTACCATTACCACTTATCACCAGAATAGTGCAAAAGGTATATCTGGGAATAGACCCTGCATTGTAAACTCAGGAAGATGGGACATTGTACCATCCCAACCTTTCAGCCCTCAACTTCACAGGCTGGATGTTGAGCACTCAGTGATTGCGGATCTCCACTTACCTACAGAGATTGTGGACTTAGTAATTTCATCTAGAAAGCCTTCAACTAGACGAAATTATGCCTTCAAATGGAATAGTACTCCAAATGATGTCAACAAAACATTTTGGTCCCTTTTTCTTGCGAGCCTGTTGAAATACTTGCTCCACTTTCCTCACTCAGATCTTGCTACCTCTTTGGTGTGAGGGCACCTCAGCACTTTAGTGGCTTACCATACGCAACTGGATGGCAAACTGATCTCTACTCATCTACTAATATCTTGTTTCATGAAATGTCTATGGCATGTCAAGCCCCCAGTACACAACCTTCCTGTTCTGTGGGACCTGAATGTGCTCCTTTGCCAACTAATGAAGCCTCCCTTTGAGCCATGGAGTCAGCTTCTCTAAAGTACTTGACATGAAAGGTTGTGTTCCCCCTTGCAGTGACTTCAGATAGAAGAGCCAGTGAGCTTCAAGCTCTTATCCACTATCCTCCATACATGCAATTTTTCCACTACAGGGTGGTTCTCCGAAGTTTCTGCCGAAGGTAATCTCAGCTTTCCATATCCATTAATCTATCATATTGCCAATCTTCTTTCCCTGGCCTCATGCACATGAAGTGAAAAAGCTCTACATACTCTGTACTACAAAAGGGCCTTATCTTATTACAAGAAGTGAACTCAGCTGCATTGTAAAACCTTCCAATTGTTCGTCTTATATAACTCCACAGACTAGGAGCAGCAGTCGCTAAGTGTACTTTGTCTAACTGGCTAGCTGCATGCATTCACTACTGCTACACCTTAGTAGGCCTGCAAGTCACAGAATCTGTGAAGGCTCACCAAGTGAGAGCCACGGTTGCTTCTAATGCTCATCTTTGAGAATTACCAATCAAAGATAATCTGCAAAGCTGCAACTTGGTGTTTAGTTTACACATTTACATCCCACTACTGTCTTGATAACCTTTCACAGATTGACAAAAAGTTTGGAAAAGCAGTTTTGCAAAATGTTCTCGCTGTAGTCTACTCTCCACGATGAGGGCCAAGTTGCTTAGTAAGTAAATGCTCCACTGCAGCTCTCAGCTTGGTCTTCCCACACGTAATGGCTAATTCAGCCTGCTTATCAATGGAAAAAGTAAGTTTGCTTACTGTAAATGGTGTTTTTCTGTAGATAACAAGATGAATTAGCCATAAAATACCAACCTGCCTCTCTGGAGAGTTGATTACATAACTAGAATCAGCTTTCATATAGACTGAGGAGGTTCACAAGACAGTGTCTGCATGGGAATTCCTGCATATGCTTGGTAGAAATCAATGCTCTTCTAACTTGGAGAGACGAGTCCATTCGGTGCCACCGGTGCATGTAATAGATAATTTGTCCTGCTATCTACGGATAAAAATATTTACAGTAAGTAAACTTGCTTTACTCTTTCCAATAGTACTAGGACTAAGGGACACTCCATGAAGCTAATGGGTAGCACTTTTAAAACAAATCGGAGAAAGTATTTTTTTACTCAGTGTACAACTAAACTGTGGGATTTTTTGCCAGAGGATATGGTGAAAGCAGTTAGCATAGATGGATTTAAAAAGGGTTTGGACATGATCCTGGTGGAAAAGTTCATAAGCCAGTATTAGCCATGTAGTCTTGGGGATGCCACACTGCTTATCCTGGTTATGAGCAAGAAGAATTTGACCTATATTGGGGATCCAACCAGGTGCCTGTGACCTGGATAAGCCACTGTTGGAGACAGGATGCTGGGTTTGATGGACCTTTGGTCTAAACCAATGTGACATTTCTTATGTTCTCTCCCTCCTAGCCATCTTCATCTGACTTGCTCTCTCTCCCCCCCCCCCCCCCCCCACACACACACACACATACACACATCCCGAGCTTATCACTCCAATATACTCTCTCCCACTCACCAATCAGACTCCATCATGCTGTCCCTGTTCCCTTCCCTCCAAGCCAGCCCTCCTCCCATCCAGTTTGCTAATCCATCCCTCACTTTCTCTGGAGGCTTGATGCCAGCACCATCTCCATAACAGTGGCTCTGTTATATTCTGGCACCATGTGGTTGTTAGTGAGTTTGAGCTGCAAAGTGCCCAAACTCCTGTGCTGTTCTCTCAGTTTCATGAGACTAGCATGGAAGCTCAGGCAGCACACAGCTCACATTTTCTGAGAGCCAAGCAGTGCAGGTAGAACACAGAATGGTTGTTCCAGAGGCAGAGTTGGCAGCAAGCTTCTGGAGAAGGTAGGAGGAGGGTATGTACCAGAGGAAGTGAGTCAAGGAGAGTGTTTATTCAGGGAAGAGAGATGAAGGCCACAACCTAGAAGAACACCACGGCAGAGGGTGGCCCAGTCAGGTCTGTCACAGTTGCCTCAGATACAGGAATCATGATCTCCAATTCACAAATAATTACTCCTGAATCACAGATTATAACATGAATCACAAATCATCAGACAAGAGGTTTAAGGATCAGAGGTTTCTGTTTTTGGGTTGTTTTTTTTTTAGCAAATCATGGACTCATAGCGTGTTGGTTAAGGTGATCTAATATTCATATGAGTAAAACAGAAATGTGGAAAATATTTCACACAACAGCTATGTATTCTCTTACTCTCAGGTTCATGGAGAAGCAATCCAAACCAAAAGCAATTGGTAAATGTACGGTAAGTAAAAGCAGGATAATGCAGAAGGCCTTTCTTCTAATAAAAAGAAACCTTGGTCATCAGGCATGTTGTTTGCCACAGCATTAATAAACAAGCTAATGTACTCAGAGTGCTCTGAAGCAAACGGTTGGGTCTGCTAACACTGGGCTAAAAAATTGCCTGGTTTAAAAGCAGCTAGTGACTGATGACAGTACTCTCAGAAAGACCACTGAAGTGAAGCACTGTAAGAGCCAAGAATGCCAGTTTCCTTTAACAGTATTGCCACTATTTTTGGGATCATTTCTATAATAGCTAGCATTTGCTCTTGAACCAGGAATGCACACCCTTTACTTTCTTATCTTCGGCTAATGAGAATGTTCTTAGCTTGAGAGATCCCCTAAGATTGAGTACTTTTTTTAAAATTAAAATCAACTAGTGTAAAACATGTTGCAAAGTTTCAGATCTGTTGAGATTTTGATTTATCAGCACTACAGAACCCACACGCAGTAGCAGCAGCATTCTTTGTGTCTCACTGGGTATCTGGAACATCCAGAGCAATCTGTTACAACATACAACATCTGTTTGCTACCAGGTAACAGGAATAGCTGCTAAGCAGCAAAATTCCTTGTATTCTTCTAGGCCTCTGTTCTGCAAAATTCCTCAGACAAGAAGCCACCAAATATCTGAAGACATGGCGTCATTACACGACATTTCATTTTCATGCCGCAACTAAAATCTTTCACTCAGGCTCTGGGGGATAGTCTAGCAGAGATGTATTTCTTTTTTATTTAAAAAATATTTATCGCCTGTGACTCCAAAGATCGTGGGAAGTAACAAAGTATAAAAAAAGCATACAAATGTGCATACCATGCTGAGCGACAATGGTTATTGTTGGAGAATATTCCAGCTCAAGATGAGATCGCATTAGTATGTACTATACCATATTGTTATGCTGTGGACCCTTGACCCGGAACGAAAGAACACCCACCTGAGGAACCGGGATGTCCTTTGCCTCCGGAAGGTGGATACCAGGAGAACAACCCCTCAGTACCTTAGCAAGGAGAAAGCTGTCAGGTACAGGCCAGGGAGCCCAATGCCGGGGTCCAAGCGAGGCAGGGGTCAGTGAAGATCAAATCCAATCCGGGTCTGGACAGGTAGCAGGCAGAGCAAGGTAAAGTCCAATCCGGGTCGAGGCAGGCAGCAGGCAAACAAAGTAAAGTCCAATCCGGGTCGAGGCAGGCAGCAGGCTAACAGAGTAAAGTCCAATCCGGGTCGAGGCAGGCAGCAGGCAAACAAAGTAAAGTCCAATCCGGGTCGAGGCAGGCAGCAGGCAAAGCAGAGTCAGGCACGGTCCGGGTCTAGGCAGGCAGGCAGCAAGGCAAAGCAGAGTCAGGCACGGTCCGGGTCTAGGCAGGCAGGCAGCAAGGCAAAGCAGAGTCAGGCACGGTCTGGGTCTAGGCAGGCAGGCAGCAAGGCAAAGCAGAGTCAGGCACGGTCCGGGTCTAGGCAGGCAGGCAGCAAGGCAAAGCAGAATCAGGCACGGTCCGGGTCTAGGCAGGCAGGCATCAAGGCAAAGCAGAGTCAGGCACGGTCCGGGTCTAGGCAGGCAGGCAGCAAGGCAAAGCAGAGTCAGGCACGGTCCAGGTCTAGGCAGGCAGGCAGCAAGGCAAAGCAGAGTCAGGCACGGTCCGGGTCTAGGCAGGCAGGCAGCAAGGCAAAGCAGAGTCAGGCACAGCAAAGTCACACCGAAGGCACAGCAAAGCACAGGACCTATTGAGAAGGTGTCTGATGCCTGCACTACCCCGCGTTAAATCTCCCTCCTGGCTGACGTCAGTTTCCGGGGCCGGCCTCGTCCTCGCGATCCAGCCCCTTTAAGGGGCGGGGCTGGCCGCGTCGCACCCGATGCCGTCCTGTGACGGCAAGACGTCTGCCTGCTACGAGTCGTGCTCTGTGGGCCCTGGGGAATGGCGTGCCGTCCCGCCGGTGGAGAAGAGGTAGGGAGGCCCGATCGTATGCGATCGCGATCGGGCCTCACAACACATATTCTTTAAAAGCAGGCCAAATAGCTGCCCTCATTCGCCATTATTGGCCAGTGTTGAAAATTCATCAAGTGTTTGAGAAACCACCTATAATAACATACAGTCATGGGAAGAATTTGGGGGATATGGTCACCCATTCCTTTTTGTCTCCAACATTAGAAGTCCATGCGGATGTAAATATTGGTCACTGGCAATGTAATCAATGCTCCATGTGTAGGCAAACTATCGTTGGTCCAAATTGGACAGCTAAATTTGGGAAGATACACTTGTCACGCTATCACACTGATTGTTCATCCATGCGAGTAATCTATCTTATAATATGTCCATGTAATCTTTATTATATAGGACGGACAAAACGCACCATACGAGTACGACTTATTGCACATCAAAGCTGTATCACCACAGGAAAACTTTTAGCACCCATGGTGGCCCACTGTGTGGAAAAAAATCATTCTTTTCAAGACCTACAATGGCGAATTTTGGACTGTGTTCCTTTGAATCCGCGAGGTGGTGACCCTAATGCGGGATTAAATCTTCGTGAACAGCAATGGATATTTTGGATGCGCACGGTGACACCCACAGGTTTAAACAGTGTTATAGAGTGGAATTCCCTTATTTAAAGATCTGGGGAGGGAGGAGTGATGTGACTGTGACGTAAGCAACTATATTGGGTATATGTAACATCCGGAGGTGACCGGAAAAGAATTTTGGAAAAAAACGCTGAGAAACGCCATGGCGTTGTTATAGTAAGGACTGTTTGGAGCAATCTGAGAAACAAGGTTGGTAATTGTATATTTTAAATAATGGATATAAATTTTGTTTTTTTATGCAGAAGGAGCCCTTGACAAAGGACATTCACAGGGTCCGAAACAGTACCGTGTCGGGCAGAGAGACCGCGATTGGCTAACAGCATTATAAACTCAGGCATGGAAACTATAAGTTGCTGACAGCTTCATGTGAAATAATACATGGACAATATTTCAGATAAGCCAACATTTAATTATGAATTACAATGAAAAGGAAAGTCAATGATTATTTTAATTTCACGGATGAAGTATTCACGGAGAACACTAAAAAAATATTTTAAAAAATTTTGTTCATATTCTTGGACTGACCGATGATTAAATGTAAGGCAGAGTGAGAAAAAAGCTGTATAGCATTACACAATGATGCCTATTATGATGGTCAATTTGTAAGCGTCAATATATTGATTTGATAACTGGGAAATTAGTGGTTTGTTTTGAGTATTCAAGTTACAAAGTAAAACATGCATATCAATAAAAACATAATACAATAGTCATATCAATGACACAAGAAACATACAGAACTGATTTGATCACCAAGATCAAGTTTCCTTAAAATTAGTGAGTTGTGCTCTCTGTAAGGATATAATATCATAAATCTGCAATATAGAGCAGTGGTTCTCAACCGGTGTGTCGCGACACACCAGTGTGTCGCCAAGCACCGGCAGGTGTGTTGCGGCTCCCGGTGTTCCACTGCCCTGCTTGTGGTTCCCTTCTCCCTAGGGGTGGGGCTGAAGAATGGAGAGATGCTGTGCGCCGCTGCGGTGGCTGAAGAGCGGAGAGACCTGCACGCCGCCAGCGGCGGGGCCGAAGAACAAAGAGACGCTGTGCGCTGCTGCCAGTGGCTGAAGAGCAGAGAGACCCTGCGCACCGCGAGAGGCGGCTGGAGAGACGTTGCGTACCGTGGGAGGCGGCTGGAGAGACGTTGCACACTGCCGGAGGTCAGGCCAGAGGTGTCTGAGAAGAGGAGGCCAGGCTTATTGGGCCAAACAATGAGAAGCGGCTCCATGTGAGCTTGTGTGCGTGTGGTAGAATGGGTGCCTGGGTGCATGAGTGAGAGCTTGTGTGCCTGTGGGAGAATGGGTGCCAGGGTGCATGAGTGGGAGCTTTATGTGCCTGTGGTAGAATGGGTGCCTGGGTGTGTGAGTGAGAGCTTGTTTGCCTGTGGTAGAATGGGTACCTGGGTGCGTGAGTGAGAGCTTGTGTGTATGTGGTAGAATGGGTGCATGAGTGGCAGCTTTGTGTGTGTGTGTGTGTGTGTTAGAATGGGTGCCTGGGTGCATGAGTGAGAGCTTGTGTGCCTGTGGTAGAATGGGTGGTGAGTGGCAGCTTTGTGTGTGTGTGGTAGAATGGGTGCCTGGGTGCATGAGTGAGAACTTGTGTGTATGTGTGGTAGAATGGGTGCCTGGGTGCATGAGTGAGAACTAGTGTGTATGTGGTACAATGGGTACATGAGTGGCAGTGTGTGTGGTTGTAAGTGACAGAGTGTGTGTGAGCTTGTATGTAAGTGACAGAGCATGTGTGTGATTGAGAGAGACTGGTCAGAGAGGTGACTGGTGTGTGTGTATGTGTGTGTGTGTGTGTGTGTGTGAGAGAGAGAGACAGAGACTGGTCAGGGAGGTGACTGATGTGTGTGTGAGGAAGAGATACTAGTTAGGGAAGTTACTGGTCTGATTGAGACAGAGACTGGTTGTGACTGGTTGTGGGCCCTACGGAAGAGGACTGTGAGGACAGAGCTTCAGTAGCCCTTGCTGCTTCTGGTGAGTGCTTTTGGCCTGCAAGGGAAAGGAGTAGGAGAGTTGCTGGAGAAGGTAAGTAAAGGTGGCTTTTTATTTTTCTTGATTGACTGCCATTTTAATAATTGGGTATTATGTGATGTGTCTGCTATTTTGAAATATTTTATTGATATTTAGACAATTTTTAATAATTATTTATGAGTATTTGATTGTTGGATGTTATTCTGTTCATCAGCTGTTTTGTAACATTTATTAGCATAGTTTTACAATTATTTCTAAGTGGGTATCTATAGCAGCTTGGCTTGCTCTGTTTTCCCAATAGGAGGTGTATTAGTGTTTACGGCCTGGTTAAATATTTGTAGTGGTAAATTACTGTCTTTTCATAAGGAGGGGTATTGTGCTTGCCAGTAAAGAGAGTTTGTTTTGCTTTTACTGAGATGTCATCAGATCCAGAATATCTTTTTTTGTATGGTGAGCTGTATGGGTAATGCCCTAGTTCTGCTCTGCACCCATTTTTGGGGGTCGACATGGTTCCTGAGGATGCAGAATGCATATTTACATTTTGCCCCGTCATATGTTCAGTTTGTCACGCACTTGAGAACCATCTGTCAGGTGTGTCCCAGCCGAAAAAAGGTTGAGAACCACTGAACTAGAGAAAGCTTATTTGTATAGCCATGTCTTTAAATCCTTTTCCAAGGAGTTACCACGGGTGATAATTCTGCAAATCACACTAACAGCCGTTAACACGATTTGCAAATTTGTATTCAGGGGGCAGAGCATATGTAAAGTGTTATTGTGTGCCATGAAACAGCTACACCTCTTTCATTTGCAGTATGTTGTACACTAGTAAAGGTTTATCATGGAGAGAGAGAGAGAGAGAGAGAGAGAGAGAGAGAGAGAGAACATTGCCCAAATCTCATCTTGGAGTGAGTTTCCTCACTCTGTAGGTCATCAAATCTTCACAAGAGACCACTGTTCTGTTCGTACGTCTCATGTTGAATGTCAAAGTGGCCCCCAACCCCCTACACTCATACCTAAACCCCACCTCGAGTTACTAGGTGGGCCTCCCATAGGGATACAAATACCTGTCTAGGGAGGAGGCACTATAGAAAGTCTCTCTCTCTCTCTCTCTCTCTCTCTCTCTCTCTCTCTCTCTCTCTCTCTCTCTCTCTCTCTCTCTCCTCTGCAGCATACTGGAACCATGATAAACCTCTAGCATGCAACATACTGCAAATGAAAGAGGTGTAGCTGTTTCATGGCACACAATAACTCTTTCTTGCTTTACAACACTACAAATATTACATCAGGCCCTAGAAGACCAGTACACCTCCCACTGAAAACAAAAGAAGATGGACTGCTATTTTTCAAAACAGCAGACATATCAAATAACATCCAATAACAAAACTGATAAGGATTGAAAATGCTCCCTCCTTCATACTCTGGATGTTTTGATTTCCAGCCACTCTGAGATTGTTATGGATTGGGGGAGGGTTAGCTGTACAAAATGTATCCTCTCTCTCTCACACACACATACACACAGAGGTAGATCTTTAAAAAGTACACGCGTGCGTACTTTTGTTTGCACAACCAACGCAAACAAAAGTACACGTAGCCGCGAGTATCTTATAAAATCCGGGATCGGCGCATGCAAGGCTGTGCAAAATCGGCAGCCTGCGCACGCTGAGCTGCGCAGCCTGCCTCCGTTCCCTCCGAGGCCGCTCCGAAATCGGAACGGCCTCGGAGGGAACTTTCCTTCCGAGTCCCCCCACCTTCCCCTCCCTTCCCCTATCTAACCCACCCCCCAGCCCTACCTAAATCCCCCCCCCCTACCTTTGTTGTGCAAGTTATGCCTGCTTGAGGCAGGCATAACTTGCGCGCGCCGTCTCAGCATCCACTGGTACTGCGGCCTGTGCCGGGGGACTCGGGACCACCCTCCCGGCCCGCCCATGAACCGTCACTATGCTCCCGAACCCGCCCCAGACCACCCCCTGATCCCAGACACGCCCCCAGACACACCCCCGGCCTGCCAACATGCCCGGACATGCCCCTCCCGCCCCTTTTATTAAGCCCCGGGACTTACGCATGTCCCGGGGCTTTGCGCGCGCCGGCGGCCTATGCAAAATAGGTGTGCCGGCGCAGGGCTTTTAAAATCTACCCCACAGTCTCTCACTCCCTCATTCTCTCAAACACATATATATATTGAATTGTGCTCGAAACCTCAAGGTTCAGATTGACCAGCAATTGAACCTAAAAAAACATATCAACACAATCCTCAAGGAAGGTTTCTAAAAACTCAATCTGATGAAAAAACTAAAACCCTTACTTCATGCCAGTGACTTCCGCACAGTCATCCAGGCCACTCTCTCAACTAAAATGGACTACTGTAACTCCCTCTTCCTAGGCCTCCCCTACTCCTCCATAAAACCCCTCCAAATGCTGCAGAATGCAGTAGCCAGAATCATTTCCAATGCCCGTAAATACGACCACATCACCCCTATCCTCAAAGACCTTCACTGGCTCCCAATCCCTTCCCGCATCCTCTATAAAACCCTTACCACGATCCACAAAGCCATATACACTCACAACTCCAACTGGCTTGATGAGCCTTTCCACCTCACACGCTCTAACCGTCCCACCAGAACCTCCAATAAAGGGACCCTTCAGGTGCCCTCCCTAAAGAAGGCACATCTTACATCCATGAGGGATCAAGACCTCTCCATTGCCGGGCCTACACATTGGAACTCATTACCTAACAACCTCAGGCTTGAGCCATGCGCGACGAAATTCAGATCTAACTTAAAGACTTGGCTCTTTAAACAAGCTTACCCTCAATAGCCCCGCTGCTTCCTCCTCTCCCCTGCTACTCCAGCAATTAACTGAAACTATGTACAAAGTTATGTTACAATTGTACTATTTGCTGTTTGCTGTTCTGCACTTGCTTCTAAGCAGCCCATTGCATTTGTACTCTCTCGTTCATTGCTATTTCTCGGTTCCTATGTAATCCCCCTCCCCCTTTTTACCTGCTTATTGTAATTTCCATGCTGTAGTTGCACTGTAAACCGATACGATGTCGCCACTAATATCGGTATAGAAAAATTCTTCAATAAAATAAATAAATAAACAATTGGGAATTATGTGTTGGGGGGAATCTAGTGAAAATAGTTATTGTTTTGTAGAAATGTTCAGAAAATGTTTTGCATGTACTTGGAGACAGAGATGCTTTTTTGTTAGATTGAGTTTTCCATGTTTGCTTGTCTAATTTCTAACTATGGAAAACAGGAACCGAACATTGCATAGTGAGTTGTAAATTTTTGATGTGAAATATTGTTTTTTCTACACTGTGTAGTTGCCGTTTCAAAAAAGTATAATTTCTTCACTCAAACTTATGTGTGGACATTGAATTTCTTCTGCACATTTTCCTGATCTATTTGATTGTCTTGCGTGCAGCAGTGCTCCCCTTTCATTTTTTTAAATATTGTTTTTTAACATTTACTCTAGTGCACAATTTTCAGCACCTCAACACACACATAAACACATTCACTTGCCAGGATGTTAAATAGAAATGCGCAAAATATGAAAGGCCAAAACAGATTTAGAAATTCTTCCTGTCTGTCAAACTGTCTGGATTCTCCTTGTGTCTGTCATGAATATTTTCATCAAAGTTTTGCCAGAGAATGGGGGAATATCTGGGCCTGTTAATCAAACTTCACTGACAGATTTGACAAGTACCAGAAACACTCATTTGGTTCTGCTTGCTGCAGGTTTATGCATATCATCAAATTAATGTGAAATCCAATTAGTAGAAATCTGAAATTTTTTTACAAAATAAAAATGTTTAGCAAACTAATTTACACATCCTCAGATACTCATGCAATTTCAACAAATTAATTTGCAAACATTTCTTTTTAAAGCTTGTATACCTCTAATAGTGAACTCTGGTCCTTGAGTATGAACAGGAACTTTGGTGCACTCACTTTGCAAAGGGAGAAAAGCAATACTGGTTCAAAGGAATCTGCATTTTCCTGCTGGCTGGCAAAGGGAAACTCCAAAGGGAGTTTGCATTTAAAAATCAGCTTCCAGGCCCGCAGGTACTTTGTATGAAAATTGACCTCATCATTCTCCTTCTAACTTGCTTATGAAAGCTTGCAAAACAATTTAAAATGCAAGACTATCAAAACTTTATTGTATAATTAAAGGTATATAGGAAGTAAAGATAAACACCATGCGATGCATATTTTTATTCTGGGCTTTCACATTTTAAAAAACCCTGTGCATTTCAAACAAAAAGGCATTGCCCGTCTGTTTTAATTAATAGAATACAGCAAATAATAAATAAATATCTATAATGAGGAGCTCTTCCTCCCGAAATTCACATACTTTTGTTGCAACAAAAGAGATGGACATTCAAACTGCTAGCAGCAAGAGCACATCTGTCACACTTTAGGCCGCTTACAAATCGTTTACAAAAGCACTGCCCTGTTTCCAAATCCCAAATAGTATTGAAGGATCCTGCAGCATTACAACTGCAAGAATAACATCTGCAAACAATAGTAATAATGAAAACAAAACATAACTTGTTGGAAGTAGGTTGTTCCCCTTTGCCTAATGCTTATTGAAGCCAAATGAAACATTCAAAGACACCTGTGTGTGGTATATGGGGTTAAATTTTTACATGTACCTCACTGAATATAAGTAAAACCAGAACCATATAGCACAAAACACAATTGTGCATCTCCTGGGGCCTTATCGATAGTCATTTAATAAATATAAATAAATCAATAAACACCCATTTGGAGACATTAGCCCATCTTACAAGGTAAAATTTGCTACTTTGATTTACCCTTTCATCAGCATAGATTTTCCCTGCAGTTCTCTCTGCCAATGTCAGCAATATGGATTTAAAAGAAGGCTTCCTCCAGTATCCTAACACACATATGCCAAACTGACTTTATCCTGATGATTTGCTTTACTTCTCAGACTGGAAATTTCATAATTCCTGACGGACATCTTGCTGCCAGAACATAAGAAATTGCCATGCTGGGTCAGACCAAGGGTCCATCAAGCCCAGCATCCTGTTTCCAACAGAGGCCAAAACCAGGCCACAAGAACCTGGCAATTACCCAAACACTAAGAAGTCCATTGCCTTTGGATCTCCCTGGGTTCAATGAAACGTGAACCACTGATCCACCAGAATTTCTGTAGCCTGAACTATGCCAAGCCAAGTAACTAATTTTGCTAGGCTCAGCATATCTAACAATACCAATATCAGTTGTATGGAGACTTTGTTAAACAATCAAGACATCACAACCAAGATGAAAGAGAAAAACAATTGATAAAACTTTCTTTTAGATTTAGCTTATGCTTTTTCATTGGTAGTTCAAGCTCTGTAGGAATTCCCCTGTCCTCAAAAGGCTTACATTCTAAATGGGTCATTTACTAAGCCATGGTATTTTTCCTGGAGGGAAAGATAGCATGGGATTCACTAAGCTGCATTTCTAGGTACCACAGCTTACTGAATCCCCTGGTATTTTTCCCAAGCAGTACAACACCAAGGGAAAAATACCAAGGCTTATGTGCTCCCAGGACAGATCTCTTGATGATGGCCCCACAGCCCGGGTCTGCCATCTTCTTAAAGAGCCCAAGATGACCAAAGAGTTTCCTCCTCCAGTAATAGTAAACCCCCAGGAATCTCAAAACTCCTCCACCACCAACACCCCATGAGGCAGCTGAAGTAGAACACCGCATGTTTTAAACAATTTTTAGCTCCTGGGCACAGGCTCCACCTCTCTTTCCAACCCTTCTACTTTTTGTCAAACCCCTCCCCCTTCAGAGTTCACCCCACAATCCCCCTCCCCCATATTTCAGTCCTTACTGATAAAGTTCTAATGATCCAGTGGGGCCCGGAACAACCCTTAGGTATCCAGACCAAGCATTACCATTTCTCAAAATTACACTGGTCAACCAATTTTATACCTTTGCCACTCTCTTCTTATAGGGCAAAGGTTTGACCTCTGCCAGCTGGTGCCATTTTGAAAAATAGTAGCACTAAGGCTGGAGCCCTAGGGGATATTCTGGGCCTTACTGAAGCATAAGGGCTTGATCATTAAAAATTGGGGGTTCGAGGGGGTGAGTGAGCTCTGGGGGGCAGGGAGTTGACAAAAGGGGAAAAAGTTTAGTGTAGAATCAGGGCCTGCTCCTTGGGACCCAAAATTGTTGACAATTGTTTTTGTTTCCAGTCAATTTATGGGGCAATGGGGGAAGAATAAGGGTCTCTCAAAATCTTGGAGGTTTGGCAATACTTGGAAGAAGAGATTCTTGGGGCCTCTCAGGTCCTTTAAATGATGGATGCCAGAGCATTAGGATGTGCATTACCATCCCGATGCTCCCAGGGAATGATAGCCCAATTCCAGAGCTGTAGCTAACTTTCCTGAAAATAACATTAGATTAGCTAGTAATAAGTTGATTTATGTGCATTGGCATGCAAATCAGTTCATTGCCATACTTGTGTCACCGCAGGCGCAGAGAGTTAATGTGTAGTATTTGAAAAACCGTGTATTACCTCTGCGTTAAAGTATTTACCATGCTATAAACTAGAGATGTGCATTTGTTTTAAACAAATTAGACAATTTTAATGAAATGAAGGAAATGTTTCAGAAATGTTGGAAAAATTCATATTTTGTCTTAGTGCACGCTAACCTTAGTTAGCACGCACTAACGAGATTCGGGAACCACAAAAAACAATTACCAAATCACAGCAAAAATGAAATTACCTGCAGGGGACCCAAAACGAACCACGAAACAAAAAAAAAACAATACACATCTCTACTATAAACACCTAATGCAGCTTAGTAAATGCACTTAAAATTTGTCCACAGAGCAGTGATAAAGCCTAGGGTAAAATATAAACTAGTGGGCCTCTCTTGGTTTCCCTTGTTTTTAATAAAATATCACATTATTGATATCTTGTGAACTTCCAGGATCTTAGTAATCATATCAGCCAATGAATTAACTGTAGGTGAATGAATGTAAATGCACAATTGTTTAACTCCTCTCCAATGATTCACTAATTTTATCAACATGACAAATTGTGATCACCAACGGTTCAATTACGTTATGTGCATCTCAAACCTATTAAATAATACTTTGTTGATATTTCCTCCACAACTGCTTTCTGTACCTTGATGCCCATCAAATTAATAAGTTCCTCAAAAAGACTCAAAACCAGGTTACCATGACCCTTGTTAGCATACTTTTCAATATGTGCAGTTAAGAATGGGTCAAACAGAACCAAACTTTTTACACTTCCATGGGATGCCATATCATGTTCAGAAATACTTTTACAGCAATGACACATTTCAAAATCTCAGGCCAGTATTTTTTTCTTGACCGGGCTCTTGTTCTAATTTGGTGTAGCTGCAGACATCCGTGTGGGATCTTTGTAAACAGTCCTCCACACAATGTTGGTGTTCCTCACCATTTTCCTGCTGTGTAAGATACAGTGAGGCATATTTCCATTAACTGAATCCAGTGTCTGCGGGGACCTTTGTTTTCAGATTTTGTTTTATTTTTCCCTGAGAATTCATCAGTGTTTATTACAACAATAACAGGAGAAACCAGTGAAGTCCGTTCTTTCCACCGGTTTTCTACATTTTCTGTTTGTTGTAATAATAAATTCTTGTGAAAAAATAAAATAAAAACTAAAATTGAAGGCCCCTAAGTGTCTGACAAGGGAAGACTTTGATACAGTTGTAGGCTCTGGCCCACTCCCCACTTTTGCCCATTGGATAAAAAGGCCCTGCGGCTCCAGGAGCTGCATACCATCTGCCTATAACCATCATTTTGCCCGCTACTTTGTTCCCTTTTCCCTCAATACTTTTCCTTTTAAATTAGAACATTTTCATTGTTAAATCCAGAATACTGTTGGCACTGGAACAAACATTTGATATATTTGCTGCTATGGCCTTCAGACTGTGTTAGTAGGCTTCTGGTAATTAAAGTAACTTTATTAAAATGAAACCTTAAGGTTATTTTAGGAGACTATTCTAGAACTTACAACTAATATCTGTTCATTTTACTCTGTTGAAAATAACATTTTTACGAATTAATTATTATATAGTAAAATGAATTGGAACTCAGGATTATGCGTGAGCCCCTCTTGCCGTGATGCAGGCTCGTAGGTAGAATCCTGAGACCCATGCCAATGGCGGGTGAGCGAGTCTTGGCATGGGTCAGACTATGACTGAGTCTAAAAGTCTATACAAAGACCAGGCTTGTGGCTGAAGCCAGAAAAGGACAGGACTGATGGCTTGAAACAAAGCTGAGGACTAAAGCAGAGCTAAAGACTGCAGTGGAGCCAGAGGCAAAGACTGAAGCAAAGGTGAAGGCTGAGAAAAGGGAAACAGGCTGGAGGGCTTGAGCAAAACAGAAGACTGGAAACAGAAATCAGGAAACCTTCTTGCTGAGGCAACAAATCCAAGACCAGGCAGACTAAGTAGTCTTGTATGTGGCATCATCATTGGGACAGGTACCCAACTCTCCCCCAATGTGCTCTGAATTGTGCGCACTGATGCGCACACATGCCCTAAGCATCTCTTCACCGGGTCCTAGTATCATACACGTCAGAGCGCCCAAGGGCAGCTCCTTGCCACATGGTGAACATTCTCTGTCGAGGAGTCTAAGAAGGCAAATGGATTCTAACTGTATCCCATCTTCAAGCCCTTTCTCAAACCTCTTCACTTTGGCTTCTGAGGAGATGAAGGTACTATTTTACCAACTGGGGGCTCAGGGGTCCAGACCCAGGATCCAGAGATTCTTTGTTTTTGAGACTGGACTGAAAAATCATTCAAAGCAGAAGGCTTAACTGAAGAAAAGGCTGAAAGCTTGGACAAGGACTGAGCTTGGTCCTGATCGATGGATAAAAGTTCTTTGGCAGGAGGACAACACAGTTCATAATTCATGTAGGAACAGGACATACATTGAAGTGGTAAAACTGGCACTTCAGATGAGGTGGTTCAAAATGAAGAGACTGGAGACAAAGATGAGATGATGCAATGTTCTTGGCCATATGGCCGGTGCCATTTTGCAATACGGCAATACGGCCGGCGCCATTTTGCAATACGGCTCGAGTGCAAGAGGTCGTTCCCGGACCCCCGCTGGACTTTTGGCAAGTCTTGTGGGGGTCAGGAGGCCCCCCCAAGCTGGCCAAAAGTCCCTGGGGGTCCAGCGGGGGTCCGGGAGCGATCTCCTGGACGTGTGACGTCGGGAGCTAGGAATCAAAATGGCGCCGGCGCTACCTTTGCCCTGTCACATGATAAGGGCAAAGGGCCACCGGCGCCATTTCTCTTCACAGCAGCCGTGGCCAGAGAGCGGGATATCGCGCCGGGATCATCGCGCTGGGACCCCAGGTCATTTAAAACATTTTGGGGGGGTTCGGGAGGGTGGGGGTTTGTTTTAAAGGTTCGGGGTGGGTGTTAGGGGTTTTTTGGTGTGCCGGTTTTCCCGCCCCCTGTTTAACGATACAATACAAATGCCCCTGACGATAAATCGTGGGCATTTGTATTGTATCGTGCACTCTAACGATTTTGGACGATTTTAAAATTATCTGACGATAATTTTAATCGTTCAAAAACGATTCACATCCCTAGTCTTGGTAGTGTGGAGGCAGTGCCAAGGAAGTCATCAGGAGAGGTACCGGTGGTCGAGGAACGGCGACCAAACAGGAGTTGAAGCATGATGGCCCCCAGGATGCCACCTGGAGGGTATCCCACGAGATTACAGGAGCATGCTTCCACAGCCAAGGTAGCCCCAGGATGACTGGATGCATGGATCTCTCCAGGACGAGGAATGAATCTCCTCCACATGCAAAATACCAGTGCGTAACGTGAGAGGCCTTGTACGAGTATCGATGGTCCCTGGAAGAAGTCTCCCCTGAATAGAGGACACACGGAGCGGGGGTCTTTGGGGTTGAACTGCAATCTGGAGTTGCTGGACCAAGTCCTTGAGGATGAAGTTTGCCCCAGCTCCAGAGTCAATCAGGGCTAGCGTATAGATAACCTTACTCCTTCAGGAAGGAGTAAGGTTACCAGGACGGTGCATGGGGAGGCAGAAGTGGTGTGACCTAGGGTTAGCTCCCCAACTGTCCCTAGGTCCGAGCATTTCCCGGACGCTCGCTACAGTGGGCAAGGAAATGGCCCTTACCAGCGCAATACAAGCACAGGCCCAGGGACCAATGTCTTCTCCTTTCTTCCTGAGAGATAGGCCCCCGGCCTACCTGCATGGGTTCGGTATCCAGAGCCCCCAGAGAGGCATAAGGGGAGTGCCCATTGCGAGAAGGTGTAGTTCCGGAGCTCCCGGGTCTGGGGGCAGACCTCCTCTCCCGGAACCGGCAGACCTCCTCCCGGAGTCCACGCAACCCGCCAGATCAATGAGGTCATTCAAGTCGTCTGGGAGATCTCTGGCCGCCAACTCATCCTGAAGTCTCGGGGAGAGACTTTCCAAAAAGATGCCATGCAGGCTATCACTTCCCCAGTTCAACTCAGTGGCAAGAGTCTGGAAATCCACGGCATGTTCAGCCAAAGGCCGGTTACCCTGACACAGCTGGAGCAGTTCAGATGCGGCAGTGGGTCTGTGGGAGGCTTCATCGAAGACCCGCTGAAAGGTGGTGATGAACTGTACCAGATTGGCCAGGAAAGAGTCTTGATGCTCCCATAGGTTGGAGGCCCACGCTAGGGGTCTCCCGTCCATCAGGGAGATAATGTAGCTCGTCTTGACCGGGCCTGTCGGGAACTGAGCTGGAAGGAGATCAAATCGAATATAGCACTGGTTCAGGAATCCTCGGCAAAGCTTCGTGTCCCCTGAAAATTGCGAGGGTGCTGGCATCTGTATGGGTGCCATTGATCCGGTGTTGGTCTCAGCTTCCAGGGAACTGGAAGCAGTGGCTCCGCCAATGCGGGCAGCTAGTCCTTGCACCGTTGCCATCAGGGAGTCGAGGCAGGTTTGCTGCTGTTACAGCCTCTGTGCAATTCCCGGGATGGCTTTCAAGCCTGCAAGATCCGCCGGGTCTATGGCCTTGCAAACTGTTACGGTCGTGGACCCTTGGGCCAGCTGAGACAGTAGATGGAATACTGTGGGAACCCACAGGAAGCGTCACAGCTGGAAGGTCACTCTGAAGAGATCCTGGAGAGGACTTCACCACTGGAAGCCCGAGGTCCCCCCAGGAGGAGCCCATAGGGACCCGGGCCAGTTGGACTTAGGCGGGACCCTATGTGACCAAGGATCCGGGCAGCGTCCAGCGAGGTGGACGAAGAGGACGGCTGGGCCCAGGAGACGGAAATGTCTTCACCCTCGGAAGCCCGCGGCTCCCCCGGGAGGTGCCTGTGAGAGCCTGAGACGCTAGGACTTAGGAGAATCCTCGGGGCCACGGGTACTGGATACCTGAGGTGGTGGAAGAAGCCGAAGTCGGAGTCCAGGAATGAAGCCGGGTCAGAGCCAGAAGTCAGAGAACCAAACCAAAGTCAGGAGCGGAAGCTGAAGACAGAGTCATGGACGGATCCAGGGTCAGAAGCCTGGAATCAGAAGATGGAGTCATAAGCCAAGTGTCAAGCAGCAACTAGACACTCTAAGGCAGAGGAACCTCATTGCAAGGCAGGGACTTGACCAAGCTGCAGGGTTAAAATACCCTGCAGCATCTGACGTCATCCAGAAGCCGTCCCCTTGATTTCCCGCACTGGCCCCTTTAAGAGCCGAGCCCCCGCTTAGGGGGTGGGGCCCAGTGCGTTGGGTCGGCGGCGTCTCCCTCATGAAGGGAGAGCCGTGGTGGCAGCCATGTCGGGCCTGAAGACGAGTCCGCGCTGGCTGGGCCGGACCCGAGGTAGGAGGAGGGACCGGGGCATGGCCCGGTCCTGTAACAAAAGGTTTGTTCCAAAATAGAAAAAAGAATTTATTTTAGAGTCCAAAGTCCAGAAAATAGGCAAAATAAAAGTCAGCAAAACTGCTTAAAGTACAAAAACAGAAAACAGCTTCTCAGGAAGCTCATCAGAGTCTTAAAAGTGGTTATTCACTTTTCATGTCACTTCAATATAGCCCCATAGAAGATATTTCCCTCTCAGTTCCCCACTAAGGCCTAGTCCTTCCTTCCTTCCTTCCCAATGCCAGGCCCAGGCCCGGAGGCCAGGTTGCGATGCCTAAACCTCAACGTAGGCCCAGGCCCAGGACCGATTCTGTAGTCTGGTCTGGAGTCCAGGTCCCAATGCCGGGGCTTCAACCCTGGGTGAAACCCAGGCCTCAAAGGTCTGCCAACTTCTTTCTTTATCTTCTTTCTTGAAATGATGCTATCTGCTGGGGATCCATCAGAGTAAATTAACTCCAGCACATCCTCCTCATTGGAGGGTGCTAGTTTGCTGTACGGCAGTTCAACTAACTCTGGACCAGGCCCAAGCCTAGGCCAAGGACCAGGTGTCGGGATCCAGCCTCTGGGCTGGACACCTGCATCAGGCCTTGGCCTAGGTCTAGGCCTCAGCGATGGAACCAGGCCTCGAAGCCTGGTCCTTATATATGGCCTAGGCTAAGGTCATGGCGACTTACCTAGGCCTTGTCATCAGATCCCCCCTGGACCGGGTAAATGGGAGTTGGGCAGGATCCTGACCCCAGTATTTTTTCGGGTGGGAGGGATAGTTGGTGAAGACAGGAGGCCTTGAGAGGACCCATTTCTTTTTTTTTTGTTTTTTGTTTTAGGGGTACGGTTTTTTTGTTTTTTCATACTAAATAATCAAAATAAACTTTAAATGAAATTAAATTTGTGGGATACCCCCCCAAATAAAAAAATGGAATTTTTACTTCTGTACACCCCTATTAAACATAGCACACACTTCAACATTATAGTGATTTCTAAGCTACCTTAGAAGCCTAAAGGCTTTTCTTGCTTTCTACTTCATTTTGCCTTTTTTCCTCATCTGCTCTCACCCGATGACAGAACAATGGTATTCTTCCAGCTAGGTTTCGTCACAGCAGAGGTTATCATGTACTGTCCTACTGTAATAGAATCCATCATTAATTTCCATATGCTCATTTTACAATAACAATAAAGAGAAAGCAGGAAAATGCTGACATTAAAACTCAGTTCCTAGAATTAATGACATTACAATAGTAAAAGCGGTCACTGCTACTGTCTCATATCATTTTTACTCCATGACTTGGATATACTTATACTGGGTTACAATCTATTCAGGAAGGACTGGGTAGGAAAGAAGGGAGGAGGCATGGCACTATATTCTTAAAATAATATTAAAGCAACAGAACTGCAGTGCTTTTGAGGTATGGAGGAAACTCTGTGGCTTAATTTGAAAAGAGGGAACATCCATCTATTTATATTTGTATAATATATAGATCTCCATCACAGACAGAAGAAATGGATATAGATTGAATGTAAAAATTGCTATGAAAGAGGAAGTGCTATTGCTAGGGGATTTCAATCTGCCGGATATTGATTGTGACACCGTGGCTGTAGTATCTTCTAGAAGCAGGGAGATCCTGGATTCTCTGCAGACAGAAATATTCTGGCGACTGTAATGGAATCTAGACAGGAGGTGGATACTGGACCTGGTGCTTACCAATGAGAACAGTATCTCTCATGTTGTGGTGAATGATCATCTGGGATCCAGTGATCACCAGATGGCTTGGTTCAGATTTAAAGCACAGGAGATGAAGGTTCATTCCAGGAGTCATTAGCTGGATGGGAAAATCTAGGGGAAGTAAAGAGCAGTGCAGACCAACTAATAGGACTTATTGTAAGGGCAACTAACCATTTTGTTAGAAAAGTAAAGAAAAAAGAAAATCAGTCTGGTATGGTTTTCTAAAGAAGTAGCTGTAAAAGAAAGGTAGAAAAGGTTGGCATGCACAAACTACAAGACATCACAGAAAGAGGAAGACAGGCAACAATATCTAGAAAAGCTAAGAGAAGCTGGAAAAGTAGTCAGGAATGCAAACATTAACATAAGAACATAAGAACATGCCATGCTGGGTCAGACCAAGGGTCCATCAAGCCCAGCATCCTGTTTCCAACAGAGGCCAAACCAGGCCACAAGAACCTGGCAATCACCAAACACCAAGAAGATCCCATGCTACTGATGCAATTAATAGTAGTGGCTATTCCCTAAGTAAACTTAATTAATAGCCATTAATGGACTTCTCCATTACCTATGCCTCGCCCAGATCACACCCATTCCCCACCCCTTTTGAGAAGTTCCGAGATGTGCGTGCAGTGGTATTTACACTCATTGCTGAGTGGCTTTTAAAATCTGCTCGGCGCACGCGAGTCCAACATGTTCATGCATCCCTTAATTTCAGCGCATGTCGGGCTTTTAAAATTCACCTTTATATTTTAAAACTGCACAGAGCAGCCAGAAATTTAGCACCAGCCTTATCATTTAGCTGGTCATTTGCATTCCAGTGGAAGAAGACAAACATGGTACAACAGGGGGGCATGATTTTTTTTTTTTTTTAGATATGTTACTGATAGAAGGATGTGCAAAAGTTGCATTGTGAGACTCAGAGATGAAGGGGAGGAATATGTAGAAGCTGATCAGGAAAAAGCAAAATTCTTTAACAAATATTTCTATTTGAGGTTCACTGAAGAAGAACCAGAAGCAGGACTACATGAGGCAAACATAAATAAGATTCAAAATTAGGTAAACCTCAATCAATTTTCAGAAAAGTGTGTTTATGAGGAGTTAAGTATACTTACAGTTGATAAGGTGATGGGGCTGGCAGAGATACATCCTATGCTAATAAGGGAATCAAGAAGTTCTGGCATCTTATCTGGCTGACCTTTTGAATGCAGCTAGGAGTCAGAAATAGTTCTGGAGGACTGGAGAGGAAAGATGCGGTTCCCATTCATAAAAGTGGAAGTAAAAAGGTTAGTCTGACTTCTGTGCTGAGCAAATATTGGAAATCACTGCTAAAACAGAGGATAGTGCAGTTTCTGAAATCCAATGGGCTGCAAGATCTGAGGCAGCATGATTTTATCAGAGGTAGATCTTGTCAGATGAATCTGATCATTTTCTTTGATTCGGTGAACTGAGAGTTGAATCAAGGGAGAGCTGGATGTACTCTACTTGGATTTCAGTAAGGTATTTGACACGGTTCCGTATAGGAGATTTATAAATACATTGAATGCCCTTGGTATGGGCCCTAGAATGACTGACTGGGTTAGAAATCTGTTGAGTGGGAATCAATAAAGGGTAGTAGTAAATGGAGTTCACTCCAAGGAGGTGAGCACGCCAACTTGTACCTTTTTATTTTTCTTCAATATTTTCATGAGGGACATTGCACAAGGATTTTTGGGAAAGGTTTGTCTTTTTTATGATAATACCAAAATCTTCAACAGGAAGGTGTGGAAAACATGAAGAGGAATCTAACAAAGCTTGAGGAATGGTCTAGTGTCTGGTAACTAAGATTTAATAGGGATGTGAATCGTTTTAGGACGATTAAAATTATCGTCCGATAATTTTAATATCGTCTTAAACCGTTATGGAACACAATACAATACAGATTCTAACGATTTATCGTTATAAATCGTTAGAATCGTGAGCCGGCACATTAAAACCCCCTAAAACCCACCCCCGACCCTTTAAATTAAATCCCCCACCCTCCCGAACCCCCCCCCCCAAATAACTTAAATAACCTGCGGGTCCAGCGGCGGTCCGGAACGGCAGCGGTCCGGAACGGGCTCCTGCTCCTGCATCTTGTCGTCTTCAGCCGGCGCCATTTTCCAAAATGGCGCCGAAAAATGGCAGCGGCCATAGACGAAAAAGATTGGACGGCAGGAGGTCCTTCCGGACCCCCGCTGGACTTTTGGCAAGTCTCGTGGGGGTCAGGAGGCCCCCCACAAGCTGGCCAAAAGTTCCTGGAGGTCCAGCGGGGGTCAGGGAGCGATTTCCCGCCGCGAATCGTTTTCGTACGGAAAATGGCGCCGGCAGGAGATCGACTGCAGGAGGTCGTTCAGCGAGGCGCCGGAACCCTCGCTGAACGACCTCCTGCAGTCGATCTCCTGCCGGCACCATTTTCCGTACGAAAACGATTCGCGGCGGGAAATCGCTCCCTGACCCCCGCTGGACCTCCAGGAACTTTTGGCCAGCTTGTGGGGGGCCTCCTGACCCCCACGAGACTTGCCAAAAGTCCAGCGGGGGTCCGGAAGGACCTCCTGCCGTCCAATCTTTTTCGTCTATGGCCGCCGCCATTTTTGGCGCCATTTTGGAAAATGGCGCCGGCTGAAGACGACAAGATGCAGGAGCAGGAGCCCGTTCCGGACCGCTGCCGTTCCGGACCGCCGCTGGACCCGCAGGTTATTTAAGTTATTTGGGGGGGGGTTCGGGAGGGTGGGGGATTTAATTTAAAGGGTCGGGGGTGGGTTTTAGGGGGTTTTAGTGTGCCGATTTTTCGATTTTTCGATTTTTAACGATTTTTAACGATTTTTCACGATATTTTACCCCCCCAAACGGCAACAATACGATTCCCTCCCCCTCCCAGCCGAAATCGATCGTTAAGACGATCGAGGACACGATTCACATCCCTAAGATTTAATGCTAAAAAATGCAGAATTATGCATTTAGGCTGCAAAAACCCGAGGGAGAGGTTACAGTGTCAGGGTTAATTTCTTCTAAGCATGAAAGAAGAGCGGAATCTGGGGGTGATTTTATCTGATGATCTTATAGTAGTTCAAACAGTTGGATAAAGTGATAGCAAAAGCCAGAACGATGCTTGGTTGCCTAGCGAGAGGAATGGTCAGCAGAAAAAGGAATGTAATATCGCCCATGTATAGGTCCCCGGTGAGAAGTCATTTGAAATACTGTACACAATGCTGGAGACTGCCCCTTCAAAAGGATATAAACCAGACAGTGTTGGTCCAGAGAGTGGCTACTAAAATGGTCAGTGGTCTTCTTTATTCTAAAGCAGTGTTTGTTAACAGGTGTTTCAGGACACAATGGTGTGTGGCAAGGTCCTGGGAGGTTTATTGCAGGGTCAGCAGGAGGCTGCTTTCTCCTCCTCAGCCCTGGTAGGAATCAGTTAACTCCTTCATCATCAGGGTCTGACAGGAGGCTTCTCTTTCTGCACAATGGGAAGCCGTTTCCTCCTTCACCCAGATAAAGAGCAAGACCTCCCCAACGCCTGCTCTTCTGGGCTCAATGGGACATCAACTTTATCTTCTCCCACTGGGCCTGAAAGTGATGTTGATGATTACTTCCTTCACCCTGGGTGAGGTGAGGAAAGAAGATTGAGATGCTAGGTGGAGGAGAAAGGGAGTGAGGGGGGCTGTTGGGCAGGAAGGGGTAGGAAAACGGGGGTCAGGGTAGCTGGGCAGAGAGGGGAAAGGGAAGGAAGGGGGCAGTAAGAGTGGAGTAGGGGAGAGAGGAAGCACAGGGAAGAGCATGCAGGGGTGGTGTTGGGATTGCTGAGCAGGGATGTGAGTATGAGGGCACTATTGACATGGAGTCATTGGAGAAGTGAGAGATGACAGGAGCATGGAGGGGAAGTGACGGGGTGCAAGAGCCATAATATGTCAGTTACTGGGAATGTGCATGGCTTCAATCTTTGTACTTTATTTAGTGCAGGAGGAAATATATTTTTCTTCCTAGTTCTCCAGTTTTGCACTGCATGCAAAGTGTCTTTTGGGATTTCCATTCCAGTTGTTATCTCCACATTTGTAATTTGTGGTCTTTTATTTTGTATTTGTGAAGGTCAGATCTGAGTGTGTGAATGAGGTGAGATATTTTACTAGCATGTAGGCATTTGTATCAATCACATTTGTGTAGGGAACCTTTGGTTTCCACTAACGAAAAGGAGTGTACCAATTTACTGGGGAGGTTCTGTGTAGGAAAGAGTGAAAGAGGCTTGGGTTTCGCTCCCCCATGTGGGAGCAACAGATGGTGTGTCCCAGCTATTTATCATCCCAAAGCACCATCTATCCTTGTGGATGTTTTGTTCAGCTTTTGTGGAAGCAGGTTGCTTTCTGTCTCATGTTTGCTAATTTTCCTTAAGTTATGGAAAGGAGGAAGGAAGTTTTCTAATTTACAGGCCGATATAGTAAAAGTTGCGGGAGAGCGGGCAAATGCCCACTCTCCCGGTGCGCGCACAGGCCACTTTCCTGTGTGCTTGATTCTGTATTCAAATGAGGGCCTTTGGCAAAAAGAGGCGCTAGGGACACTAGTGCGTCCCTAGTGCCTCTTTTTGGACAGGTGCGGCAGCTGTCAGCGGATTTGACAGCCGACGCTCAATTTTGCCGGCTACGGTTCTCAAACCCACTGACAGCCATAGGTTTGGAAACCGGACGCTGGCAAAATTGAGCGTCCGGTTTTCAACTCGCTAGCCATGGGTCTATTTCAAAAAATTATTTTTTTTTAACTTTTTTTAACTTTCGGGACCTCCGACTTAATATCGCCATGATATTAAGTTGGAGGGTGCACTTTCCTGGTGCCCGGAGAAATTAACGCCTACCTTTGGGGTAGGCGCTAATTTCTGAAAGTAAAATGTGCGGCTTGGCTGCACATTTTGCTTTCTGAATCGCGCGGGAATACCTAATAGGGCCATCAACATTCATTTGCATGTTGCATTTGCATTAGGTTCGGGGGGGGGGGGTGTTGGACGTGCGTTTTCAATGCGCTATTACCTCTTACTGAATAAGGGGTAAAGCTAGCGCGTCGAAAACGCGCGTCCAATCACGGGTTAACAGTGCACTCCACCGGAGCGCACTGTGCTGTATCGGCCTGTTAGGGATCAGCCTTCCTTAGACCCCCTTTATGCTTGTTTTGGACTCTTTTAAGCCAATTTTTGAGAATTCCCTGTGAGGTCCTCAATACCCCTTTGCAGTGGATTGGGGCATCTGCTGTGTAAGGTTAGACCATGTGTTAGGGAAGATTCTGGCAGACTTCTATCTCGTCTCTAGACAATAAAGCTGTCTGGTGACCTGATGCAGAGGAACCATATTTTTGAATTACCTGTCTTTTTGCATTATCTCCTCTGTTTGGAGTGAAGGACATTTTCTTCCACCCTTCATGCTTCTTGCTTGACTTTTCCCCCTTTTAGGTTCAAATAATATTTTTGTTCCACTTGGAGCTGATGGCCATTGATACCCGAGGCTAAGTTACCAAACCCTCGAGAGATGGGAGTCTTTCATCCTGAAAGAAACAAGAGTGTGGAAAGATTCATCTGGAGGAAGGAAACTAAGGGATGCAAACCAAAGGTAACAAACTTTGCTGCTGCTGCATTACATGACCCATGCAGGGAGCGAGAAGTGCCCACCAGGCACTGCATAAGGAGTTAACGTATTTTAAAAGGGATTCTGAAAGGGTATTAAATCTGCGACAAATTTCTGATAATTTATTGCAACTATATATATTTTCTAACCACCTTCAGTGGGAAGATCTGAGAATTAAATTGGAGATTGAAAGAATTGGGGAACAGAAGGAATTCAAAGTAAATTGAGTGCTTCCAGAGACTTCACTAAAGAAGAGGAGTCACACGTTTATTATATCTTTTTGCTGTCTTATTGCTTATTGAGTTTGAACTAAGAAACAAACTGAAGTGCAACTAGCATTCGGTCATGTAATCAACAACTATCAGTAAAGATGTTGGAAACCACCATTGTGTGTTTATTGGATGCAGAGACAGTGTTAATTATCAGTGCTGTGTGCAAAGGACAGATGAAGGGCTAGCACTGTAACAAAGCAGGGTGCAAGAACTATTGTTCCTCTTCACAACTGGAATCCTGGGGCTCAGAGAGCAAGGCTAACCGGTGGAGCGAAGGAGACACTGAGAGACACTGCAGGAGTGCTGTGCAGAAAGGCTCCATCTCACTTCTTTTTCATATGTGCCCCTGGTTACATGTAAAAGGATCCGTCCTATCTAGAGCTTACAGTTTATGTGT
This sequence comes from Rhinatrema bivittatum, assembly GCF_901001135.1. Classification (NCBI taxonomy): domain Eukaryota; kingdom Metazoa; phylum Chordata; class Amphibia; order Gymnophiona; family Rhinatrematidae; genus Rhinatrema; species Rhinatrema bivittatum. The sequence continues at coordinate 46,822,342 of NC_042617.1, read as the reverse complement.
TATCTCAATAGGACATGCGTTGGTATTGCACTGCTCTCTTTGCATAGGTAGGGCTATTGCTGTTTTGAGTCCTGTGAGTGCTGCTGCTATGGTATGGCAGGTTTGCCACACACGTCCTTAATGTTTTTTGTTTCAGGTTTTTGTATTTTACAGTGCTCCTGATAGCAGAGGAAGTTTGTGCTGCTGTTAATGAGATGACACCAGAATCAGAATATCTTTTTTGTATAGTGAGATGTACGGGGAAATATCCTGCATCCATCGTTGTGGGTCGGGGGCTCCTGTGGATGCAGAGTGTATGTTTACATTTAGCCCTGTGATGGTCGCGTGCTCAGTGTTTCACGTATGTGAACATTATGTCTCAGGTGTGTCCCGGCCGAAAAAAAGTTTGAGAACCACAGTTCTAAAGCATATGGGGACAGACTTAAATACCTAAACATGTACACCCTAGAGGAAAGGTGAGATAGGGGAGATATGATAACGACATTTAACTAACTCCAAGGTTTCCATGCACAGGAGGTGAGCCTTTTTCAATGGAAAGGAGACTCTAGAATGAGGGCTCATGAGATGATTGTGAAAGGGGATAGATTTAGGAGTAATCTTAGGAAATATTTCTTTACAGAGAGGGTGGTGGATGCATGGAACAGCCTGCCAGTGGACTATCTGAATTCAAGAAAGCATGAGATAGAGGGGATCTCTGAGAAAGTAATGGGAATTGCAAAGCTAAATTAGTTGGATGGATGGGCAGACAAGATAGGCCATATGGTCTTTTTCTGCCATCATGTTTCTATGTTTTTGCTATTATGGGAAGTTTGAAAACCATTCAATTTACAGCCCCCCCCCCCAAAGTTATAGCCCAAAAGGCAAATCTTGAACTGGCTTTAACAAACCCTTAGGAGAAATATGTTTTATAGACAAAGGGATTCAGCCCCCCCTCCAAGAGTTCATCACTAGGAGCCTGATTCATCAAGGTCCTTTCCCATAGACACAGAATGGGAGAAAAATAGCCCTAAATGCTGTTGAAAGCAGTTTTAAAAGAACCATTCAGATGCATTTTCGCACGCTCACAGGGGTTTTCGTTCTTGGAGTTCCTTTCCTCCAGTGCAACATTGGCTGTGTGATCTCCTGAGTAATCATTCAACACCCTTAAAAAAAGGTTGATAAAAGCCAAAGCTGCAGAATGAGCTGCAAATTTGTTATATGGACTATTATTCCTTCGAGAATAAATAAAATTCATTTTCCTACAATCCACTGAGGTCTGCCCTCCTTTACAGTCCAGAGGAAAGGGTCATTTTTTTTTCAAACTGAATGAAGCCCTTCTCTCGGTAGACTGTGCAGTCAAATGCTCTTCAAACAGGTTTGCTTTAGAAGTTTTCAGTACCCAAGCTGAAGAAAGTAGTTTAGTTAAGAATGTGCCTATATAAAACTTTCCCCAACATAACTTTTGTTCTCCCAATTTCATGACATTTTTTTTTTGGGGGGGGAGAGAGAGAGAGAGAGATAATATGACACTTTATATATCTCCCTGTGTAAGAGGGGCACTTTCAACTCAGGGTGGGTTTTAGAGGGGGTGCACCCTAGGCAAACCACTGTAACACCCTTGCCCCCCCCCCCCCAAACCAACCCTGAGTTGAAAGTGCCCCTCTTACAGTAGGGGATATATAAAGTGTCAGATTGTCTCTGTAATAGAGGTGTTCTCTCTCTCCCCCCCCCCCCCCCCCCCCCCCCCCACACACACACACACACACATAAGTGAGTATGGTGCCATTTTTGCATAAGCAATGCTTTTAAAATCTTTTTATTAGTAAGAAGGAGAAAACAATTCTTGGTGCGTTTCAGAAGCACTGAGCAGTTTTCATAATCTTTCAGTCACGTCTGACGAATGTATTATATTACACACACACATCACACCCTGAAGAAGTGTTCAGGACAAGCACCTGATATAAACTAAGGAGAAAGCACTATAATGGGGTGGGCAACTCTGGTCCTGGAGTTCCAAAAACTGGTCTAATTTTCAGGATATCCACAATGAATGCAAATACACTTCTGGCCGGATTTTAATACCTACATGCAGGCGTAGATATGTGCGCACAACCCGGAGCGCACAAATCTACGCCCGATTTTATAACATGCGCGTGGTTATAAAATCCGGGATCGGCGCGTGCAAGGGGGTGCACACTTGTGCACCTTGCGCGCGCCGAGCCCTAGGGGAGCCCCAATGGCTTTTCCTGTTCCCTCCCTCCCACCTTCCCCTCCCTTCCCCTACCTAACCCGCCCCCAGCCCTACCTAAACCCCCCCTAACCTTTGTTCCATAAGTTGCGCCTGCCTCTAGGCAGGCGTAGATTGCGCGCGCTGGCCGAGTTCCAGCGCGAGATGCCCCGGCATAGCCGCTGTGCCGGAGGCCTCCGTCCCGCCCCCGCCCTGCCCCACCCCTTTCACAAAGCCCCAGGACATACGCATGTCCCGGGGCTCGCGCGCGTCGCTGAGCCTATGCAAAATAGGCTCGGCGCGCGTAGGGCTTTTAAAATATTCAGTGTGGATATCCTAAAAACCAAAAATGTTTGTGGCACTCCAGGATTGGATTTGCCTATTTCTCCTGTATAATATGGTGCCTGCTCTGACTCTTCCTTTTCCCTCCCTCCTGATGTCTCCTAGCCTAGCTGATCACCCCAAGAGAGAAAAAATTTGCCAGCAGAGCAATGGTTGGAAGGCAATCAGATAAGAACATCTGTACCCACTCTCCTACCCTTGTAGATTTTAGAACTAAGTTAATGAGTGTCAACCTCATAGCCATTATGAGATCGAGTCACTAACATGTCATCAATCACAAAGCACAGTCTCTGCAAGCAATTTTTTGAGCCCCTGTATAGTGAACATGGCTGAGTATGGGGAACACCTGCCTGTACAAGAACAGTTATTCCAAAGTTCTGAGGGGGCAGGGACACTGCCAACAACCTTCCACTCTGTAAGGTAGAGGTTGTTCTTAGTCCCTGATAGTTAGGGTTGGCAAATAGTCAACAGCCTTGACGCCAGGAATTGCCCCACGTGTACTGCATGATTAAAGTGGCTTTCTCAAGAACCTGAGGCCCTTAGAAGATAGACAAAAGAATATTGGTTGACCAGGCTCCAAGAAGAAGTCCACTACTTAGCATGCCATATGATCTGTACAGTGGACAATTGTTTTATGATAATGTTAGATATGGGCATTTTCTGGTTTAGTAGTCCTGGAGATCTCAATGTGTATACACATACATATATTTGCACTAGGGATGTGCAGAGGAAAACAATTTGTTCAGTTTGTTCATTCATTTCTTAGGGCACTTTCATTAGTTTCATTAGTTTCAAATGAACAAAAAATTGTTTGGTAATTTTATTTGTCATTCATTTGCCATTATAATCAATGGGGAAGCAATGCAGTTTATTTTGAGCTTCCAAATTGGAATTTTCAAATCATTTCTAATAAAATCTTTGGGTAGATATTGTCAGAAGTGTGAAAGCATGCCAACGCGTCAAGACTGTCAATGTGGCACCAAATATGGCATGAGAGCCTAAGGCAAATAGAAAAGCAAAAGGATACCAGCAGTAGCAGGAGTTCTCCAAGGCACGTACGGGTACATTTTCAAAGCCATGTGCAGGCATCCATGTGGGTGCGGTTCCCAGCACACACACATTAATGCGCCAATTTTATATCGGCACACGCATATGCGCACGGGTGCTCACTTGGGTGCGCAAGGGGAAGGAATTTTTTTAGACACGCATGCCGAGGAACAGGGCCTTTCACCAGTTCCCTCCCAGTCTGAACGAAGCAGACTGGGAAGAAACTTCCTTAACCCCCTAACTAACCTTCCTCCCATTTCTCCTCTCCTCCCCTCTGTGCCCCAATCCCTAAAACCCTCCTAAATACTGTATTTTTTTTATTTTTTAACTTACCTGCTCTTCCAAGTAGAAGTAAGTTGCGTGTGCTGGCTGGCTGCTGGCACGCGCTTCACTGAGACCGCCTAAAGGTGCTATCCCAGCCCGCCCATTCCCCACCTAGTCCCCACCTCAGCCCTCCCCCAGCCCGCCCCTTTTAAGTTTGCCAGCTCTTCCATGCATACCAGGAGATATGTGCATGGCCTGGCCATGGCATATCTCCTGAGATTGGTGCACGCTGGCTGTTGAAAATTGGCCACTATGCGAGGAGCAAAGCAGCAGCAAGAGTGGCAAGAACATTGCAAGGCTTCAAAAGAAGGCACCAACAACAATGTCATAAACTCTTGAAGGCAGCACAAAAAGCAAAGTGGCACCAAGAGTGGCATCAACATCCTAAGGCACCATGAAGGGGGAACAAAGCAGAAAAAGTGGCAGGAAAAATCCCAAGACACTGATAAAGGGACAAAGCTCTACAAAGAGTGGCATCAACACACCAAAGCACTATGAGAGGTGCAAAGCAACCCCCCAGAGTGGAAAGAACACCCCAGTGTGTGCAGTCTGGGGTATGACATCAAGGAAGAGTGATAGCAAGACCCTCAAGGTGCAAAATACTGAATATGGCAGCAATACTGAGGGGAAGAAAGACTCCTAAGGTGAAGGATAAGGGTATAGTGTCAAGGCAGAGTGGCAGTGGAAATGTCTGTCTTCTTGTGGAAGTACTTGCCACTTGTCAAATAGGCAGAGACAGCAGCAAGACCCCTAAGGTGGTGAAGGGGCATGGTAGGTAAGCATGATGCACCAAGACCCCTAATGTGGTATAAGTGGCATGGCAAGTAGGCAGTATGGTTTCAGCAAGATCCATAAGGTGATACATTTGAGGCATGTCAGGTAGGAGAGCAGCAGCAAGACCTTCAAGGTGTACTCAGTCATCTAGCCAGTCACTTGGAAATTCTGATTATCTAAGCAAAGGCAGATTGATTTTTAAAAAGACCAGCTTTTCCATCAACTCTTGTGCCAGACTTGATCAATGAAGGCTCACGATGTCCCATGCCATTGAAAAGAGATGTTCACTGTGTACGCTGGTTGGTGGGCAGAAAAGATATTGCTGAGTGACCTTGGCCTGGTCAGACTGCAGCCTTGTGTACCCAATGGGGCGGATTTTAAGAGCCCTGCTCGCCGGTGCGCCTATGTTCAATAGGCCTACCGGCGCGCGCAGAGCCCCGGGACTCGCGTAAGTCCCGGGGTTTTCCGAGGGGGGCGTGTCGGGGGCGGGGCCGAGCGGCACGCCGTTTTCGGGGTGGGACGCGGCATTTTGGGGGTGGCCCCGGGGGCGTGGTTTCGGCCCGGGGCGGTCCGGGGGCGTGGCCGCACCCTCCGGAACCGCCCCTGGGTTGCGTCTAGGCGCGCCAGCGGCCCGCTGGGATTTACTTCTCCCTCTGGGAGGCGTAAATCCCCCAACAAAGGTGGGGGGGGGTTTAGACAGGGCCGGGGGGGTGGGTTAGGTAGAGGAAGGGAGGGAATGGAGGTAGGCTGCGCGGCTCGGCGCGCGCCGGCTACACGGAATCGGTAGCCTTGCGCGCGCCGATCCAGGATTTTAGCGGATACGCGCGGCTACGCGCGTATCTACTAAAATCCCGCATACTTTTGTTGGTGCCTGGAGTGCCAACAAAAGTACGCCAACGCGCCGTTTTTGAAAATCTACCCCAATATACTAGTGCATCTGTGTCCATGTTCTCAATGGGCTCTGTGAGATAGCTTGTCACGGAAATTTATGCTGGGGGTCACATTTGCTGGAGTGGGCCTAGGGTCTTTTTTACCAGTTGCTTTAGCAATAGCCTGTGCCAGGAAAGATGGTTCTTTGCAGGCAATGTGGCTTTGGCATATAGAGGTGGAGGAGGAAGTGCTAACTGACAGGGTTCTGCTCTTGCTTGCATGGATCAAACATTTTCAGCACATTTCCTATTTTTTAAATGACATCACACGATGCAGTTTTTATTTAGCATGCTGATAAGTTAGTTTGCAAATTCAGTTTTAATTTTGGCAGCCTAAACTCAAGGTAATTTCCAAATAGACTACCGTTGGTAAAACAGTGCTTTATGCACAGAAATGGTGTTTTTCAAAATGAAAATTGCTTGGTCTATATGCACTTCAAATTTAAATTTATTTATTTATTTAAATTATTTTAATATACCGATGCTCAAGACAAGTCTTATCGTACCAGTTTACAGTAGAACCAGGGGAAACCATTTAACTACATGAGAGAAAGTTACAATGAACAGGGAGTACAATTCAGGATATTTAAGCGAGAGAGAAAAAAGTTTAACACAACATACCTAAAAGTAATGCAGGATAATACAAATCAATTGATTAGTATGGAGAGCTCAATTAACATTTAATATAAATAAGTAATTCGAACATAACAGATCCTTTAGATACTTGGCAGCGGAGGCATCATAATGGGGCGATGAGCTGGGCCGGGAATGGGGCAGTGGCAGGGGAAGAGGTTATAGGCGAGGAGGAAAGGTGATGGGAGCGGAGTAGGATACATTGCTAGTTGGGTAGTGTCTCATCCGGGGAATGCTTGTGAGAACAGCCAAGTTTTCAGTTTCTTTCTAAAGGAGAGATGGCATTGTTCCTGGCGTATATTTGTGGGTAATGAGTTCCATTGATGTGGTGCCGTGGTGGACAGTGCTCGTTTTTGAATGGAGTTGTGAGTGATGGCTTTGTTTGGGGGAGCCTGGAGAGATCCTTTATATGTGGATCTGATCGGTCTGGTGGAGGTATGGAGTTCGAGAGGGATTGTGAGTTGGAGTGAGGAATGATGATAGATGGTTTTGTGGATGATGGTCAATGTCTTGAACAGTATTCTATAGTGGATGGGAAGCCAGTGTAGGTGTTTAAGTATCAGTGTGATGCGGTCCTTGCGTCGAGAATTTGTGAGGATCCTGGCTGCGGCATTTTGCAGCATCTGTAGAGGTTTAGTTGTGAAGGAGGGGAGGCCGAGCAGTAGCGCGTTGCAGTAGTCAATCTTTGAAAACAGTATGGCTTGGAGGACTGAACGGTAATCATGAAAGTGCAGGAGAGGTCTTAGCTGTTTTAGAACATATAGCTTATAAAAGCATTCCTTTGTAGTGTTGTTAATGAACTTTTTGAAGTTCATTCTATTGTCAAGAATAGCACCGAGGTCTCTCACCTGGCTTGCTAAAGGAAAGATTGGGTTGCAGACGAGGGGGTTATTATCATTGGGAGTGATGACGAGGAGTTCAGTTTTGGACGTATTAAGAACCAGATTGAGACTGGAAAGTAGGAGGTTGATGGAATGAAGGCAGCAGTTCCAGAGGTTTAGGGTGTTGGAGAGGGGATCCGTGATGGGGATTAATAACTGCACGTCGTCAGCGTAAATGAAGTGGGTAAGGTTGAGACTTTCTAGAAGCTGGCAAAGGGGTCGCAGGTAGATATTAAACAGGGTAGGGGATAATGAGGAACCCTGGGGTACTCCTTGATTGGAAGAGATGGGGTGGGATTCTTTGTCGTTTATTCTAACTTTGTAGTGCCTGTTGTTGAGGAAAGATTTGAACCAGGTGAGCGCGGTGCCAGTGATGCCAATTTCAGCCAGACAGTTTATGAGGATTGAATGATTTACTGTGTCAAATGCTGCTGAAATGTCAAGGAGAGCCAGAAGATAGGATTGGCCTTGGTCGAGACCCATCAGGACGTTGTCCGTTAATGAGAGTAAGAGTAATTCAGTGTTTAAATGTTTCCGGAAACCGAATTGAGATGGGTAAAGAATGTTATGGGAATCAAGGTGGTCTATGAGTCGGTTGTTAACCAGCTTTTCCATTAGCTTGGCGATGAATGGTAAGTTGGCAATGGGGCCAACTTACCATTCTTAAACACCTCCTTTAGGGAGGGGAAGGGGTGGGGCAGTCTGAGCAAATCTTAAACACCTCCGTTGGGGAGGGGAAGGGGTGGGGCAGTCTGAGCAGGGTTTGCAATTACATGTATACTTTTGAATCTTGGAAAGTCTGTATGTAAATTTCCACAAAAAACATTCCCTGCATAAAGTAGCAGGCGTAACTGCGTGCAGGTTGTATTCATGGGATCATTTTCAAAGTGAACTTACACCAATTTTTTAAGCAAATTTTCACATGTAACTTAGGCATATAACAGCCTGCAAATGTATGTAGCTATTATAAAATTCTCCCCATATGACTATTGACTTTTTGGTTGTTCCAGCACAGGCCATAACGCATTTATGTCAACATTCTTCTTAAGAAAAGTGGATTGCTAAAAACTAAAAATGCATACTGTACTACAAGGGCGGAGCTTGTTACATGTCTATAAATTACAGACCCATTGCAGCAATATTTTATGGTCATCAGTGTCCACTCCACTGTGCTGCAGTTGAAAAATAAATCGTTTTAAGTGCACGTCATCTGGCCTCCATAAATATAGTAACACTGGCAATTGCTTAAAATAGAACCCACAGTTTGTCCCCCAAAATCCCTGTTTACAAGCATAGATTACAAAATTATGGCTTGACTGAATTATTGTGCCACAGTAGTCCACTTGAATATGCAGAATTAAGGGGTCAACAAGCGAGTTGTAGGTGAGACCATTTTATTGGACTAACAATACATCTGAGAGAGTAGTGCAGTAAAATGGTCTCACCTACAACTTGTTAGTTGACACTTATTTCTACAAAACTATAGGTGCAACTTCTAAAATAAACAAATCCCTCTATTAGTTTTTTTTTTCTGTAGCTATTGGTCCTGTTGTTTACTAATTCTTTCTTAGTGCTGCAAAGTAAAAGTCATGGCAGTCTCCTTTGGAGGTTTAATTAAAATTAATTATATCCTTCACCTTTTTCAGTCCAGCATATTTCAGACATGTTTACAAAATGAATTACAGGCTTATATGGATAGTTTTACAAATGATGCCTTAAAAAGTGATGGGGTGATGCATCTTTTCAAATGATATATATTTCACAATTACTAAAACAGAATTATACACAATGAGAGATAAAGACTTTTCAAATTTGGAAAGAGAAATACCAAACTAAGACAAATTGTGATATTGATTTTGCCAGTATAAATAGGTTTTTGTAATATTAATATAGAGAAACCTTTATTACATTGACTCTCCAGGTGCAGTTAGAGCTTCTCTAGCAATCAGTTTAAAATCTTCATTTTTCATCCTTACGGGAAAGCTTAACTGACTAAGTGGATTTCATAAACAGTAGTCTGTCAAGATTTATATAGATTAGCAATCTGTGATGTTTATTGACCAGTTCATTACTATAAAAAATGCAGACACAAAGCATGTGTAATCTCTGACAGCAATAATAGCCCTTCCTGAGATACTGAGAGCTCCATAATTCATCCCCCAACCAGCAGGGGGCGACAGGAAGACATGGTTCTCATTGCAGTATTAGAAATTGTAAATAATATAGAATTTTATACGCATGCTCCATCAGCAATCTGTTTCCATCAATCTGCTGTCATATCGGCTGTGTACTATATTGATTATGGGAATCTATGTACTCAGGGGTGTTAAAAATTGACAGTTCATGCATGTTGTTCCCCCAATTTTAATGCATGTCTTAACAGTCACATTAACAAACAATGTACTAAACTAATGAAATGCATAAATTGCCAGACTAGAAATCCACGTTAATGGCTAAATGTACATGCGTAAGCATACATGTGTATTTTATAACTCAGAGTCATTAACACACGTGTATGTTAAATAAAATATTTTCTTGAATGTGCAAATATGCACTAGGGTTTATCATACATATATTTCTATGTATGTATGACCCATACAGAAGTGGCAATTGAGGTAGGGTCGAGCCCCACATTCCATCAGAGCAGGCATTGGATTCATGTAGTGCAGTTTACATTAGATGAGAATAACCTTCTTATTGAGAAGGTCATGAAGAACTATAGCATGTTCTATGGTAAGGATCTTAATAAGTCCAAGGCAATAAAGGACAAGATCTGGCAAGCTATTATAGCAAACGTTCGCAGCCTCAGATTCTTCGGAAAATCCATGGAGCTCTGTTTACATTGGTACTGTGATATAACAGCATAAATTTAAAAAATCACTTTCATTAACCAGTGCCAATAAGTGTAGGTAAATATTTTTTTTTCCCACATAAAAGCGACCAGAAAAAAAAAGTCCTGCAAACAAGGAGGATGATCGGGGTTAGTGCTGACCCCATTTCAACCTGGGGCTCCCAATTGAGGTGGCCCCCACTACCCCACACATAGAAAAAAGTGTTTAAATTATGCACATGGCGGCAGCCACTCTCACCCTCCACCCCCTCAGCCTCCCTCAAGGTCAACCACTACCCACCCCCATTCCCCCGGCCCCCTTGAACTGAAACAGTCACCAACCCCCCTGGCCCCCCCCCCCCAAAGTCAACCACTACCCATCCCTGCCCCCCGCCCCCTGAAGTGAACACTCTCACCCCACCCCAGCCCTCCCAAAGTCAAGCACTACCCACCCCTGCCCCCCCCCCCCCCCACGTGGCCTTGGTCCATTCCCTGGACCTTAACCCAGTCACATGGCTGGAGCAAGGTCAGCACCATTTTGGAAAATGGTGATGACTGGGCTGGGTGCAAGAGTGTGCCCTGCTCCAACGCAGGATCCAGGTTAAGATTGGAGGGTTTTGAAGGGGGGCAGGGGTGGGGGGAGGGTGCGAGGGTAGTGCGAGGTGCTGAACTGATTTTTTTGGAGGGACGGGGGGGGGGGGGGCAGGGGCGGGTAATGGTTGACTTCAGGGGGGCCGGGGAGTGGGAGGTGAGAGTGTTTCACTTCGGAGCGTGGGGGTTGAGAGGGTTTCACTACAGGTGAACCACTGCAGCCACATGCATCATTTAAACACTCCTTTTCTATTTGTGTGGTAGTTGAGGGTGCCTCAACCGGCAGCCTCGGGTTGAAATGGGGGTCAGCACTGAGCCCCGCTCAACCTCCCTGTTTGGCCGTGTTTTTTGGGGGGGGGGCAGTGGCCCTTTAAAGCGATGGTGGTCCTGTGAATTTGGGGCCACCATCGCGTTAAGGGGCCGCTCGCCGTAATTCTTTTGCATTGCGGTGTTTGGCCGCGACACAAAAGAAAGTATCATACAGTTTTTTCGGTGGAGGGGACCCTTCCTGCTTTTCATGCTTTACATGTAGGACTTTTATGGTATTGCTTCATTGTTGCACTCTTCTCTGATGTCTTCTGGCAATTTGGTGCAATGTTTTGTCTAAGTGGACCACTGATTTTATTTTTCTGTTAGATTCTCACAATTCTACTATTTATATTTAATTTGAGCCTTTGGTCTGAGAATGTCATTATGCTGGTATACCCCAACTTTGTTATTTCTCTATTACTATAGTTAAGAGATTTAGGCATTGTTTTTGGCCTGTGAGTTGCCTTAGGTAAACTGATGATACTATCAGTCCCCTCTCTTGGAGTCGATGGGCTTGTCTTCAGCTACAGTTTGTAACAGTCCCCTAAGGAAAAGGTCTGCATGGCAATAAAATATTGACAATAAATTCTACTTTTTATCCTAGACACAAGATGTGCTGCTCTGTTGATTCTGCATAAATAGGTTTCTTCCACAGAGCTCTTTGTTTGTTTTCTTGATTGAGTGCCAGAGGATTTCTCACTATGATACATTTTCTGGTTAACCAGATGTCCATTATACGTAGAAGAATGTAGAGAACAGAAAAAAAATCTTTGCTGATCGATAATAATTATCTGTCATTGCAATTAACTCCTAGTATGAAGATTAAATCCAAAATATTTTCCTTGCAGTGGATCCCCCTCTGCCCAGTTAATGGAGGCAAATGCAGTAATAACCAATCAGACTATCATGTTTCGCTGACTGATCCACTTTCATTAAATTACTGTGAAAAAAACTGGATATATCAGTGGTAAAAATATAACACCTTTTATGAAAAAAACCCACGTCATATGAAATGCCAATATTATTAGAGAAATGACAAAACCCTCATTGAAGAGCCAATGTCCAAAAACGGCTATGCGTTATTTTCTGTTCACTTATAGGATGATACTTTCAATAACCAAGTGACACGTAATGGACTGCTCAAAATATTTTAATCATAGGGTTTGTCATAAATATTTCAAGATGTTCAACAGTTCATTCTTCAAAGTGTTTTTTTACTTTTTTTAAACCTTTTTTTAACCTTTTATTAAAGCCACATAGTAACGGAAAATACATTTATAGTTAAGAGAATGTGCAGCGGCAAGGAAGTTCTAATACCCTGCTCAGTGCGCCCTCATTCGCCCGACACGGTGCGTGTTCTGATTAAACTTCATCAGGGGCTCAGGAGCAATGTTTGTGTCTTTGAGTCTGCTATTAATTGCATCAGTAGCATGGGTTCTTCTTAGTGTTTGGGTAATTGCCAGGTTCTTGTGGCCTGGATTGGCCACTATTGGAAACAGGATGCTGGGCTTGATGGACCCTTGGTCTGTCCCAGCATTGCAATTTCTTATGTTCTTATGTTCTTATCAGTGTTGAACTCATCCATGAAACCATGAACTCATCCATTCGGCATTCCAAATTCAATGTTATACTTGGATGAGTTTGACGCTCAAAGACACAAATATTGCTCCTGAGCCCCTGATGAAGTTTAATCGGAACACGCACCATGTCGGGCGAATGAGGGCGCACTGAGCAGGGCATTAGAACTTCCTTACCGCTGCACATACTCTAACGATAAATCTATTTTCCGTTACTATGTGGCTTTAATAAAAGGTTAAAAAAAAGGTTTAAAAAAAGTTAAAAAGTAAAAAAACACTTTGAAGAATGAACTGTTGAACACCTTGAAATATTTATGACAAATGATTAAATGATTAAAATATTTTGAGTGGTCCATTATGTGTCACTTGGGTATTGAAAATAGGCACGCCGGCACGTGAGGGCTCTGCGCACATAAATCTGGCCGGATTTACGCGCGCAGGGCATTTAAAATCCGCCCCCAAGTCTCTTGTCCTGTATGTTTGTCTTATTAGATTATAAGCTCTGTTGAGCAGGGACTGTCTTTTTGTAAGTTCGTACAGCGCTGCAAATGTTGTGTAGCATTATAGAAATGTTAAGTAGTAGAAGTAGTAGTAGTAGTAGTAGTAGTAGACTGGCCCAGAACTAGAGGCAAACTTGGCCGCCCCTATATAACCAACTCTTCTTTTAGGTAAGAGGGAGATCTTGGATCCATCCTAGATCACCAGGGTATTTTTTTTTTGGGAAAGAAGGAAGGTGAGGGGAGCCTACCCTTCTACCTACCCAATAGGCCCTTATTTTATTGGAAGGGCCATCCAGAGGAAGGGGGTGTTGGCGAGGCACCAGGAGTGGCCTTCTCCTGGAAGGGGGTCTTCGCTTGGGATGGGCGGGGTTTGTGAAAAGAGTAGAGGTTTGGGAAGGGGGGGGGGTCCTAGCTTTCACCGCACAACTTAAAATCACTATTTTCTTTTACTTTTAAGACCCACAAGGTAGTGGTGATGGGGGGGGGGGGTGTCAGGCAAGCTTTTCAATGACCACAGGGAGGTGGGTTTTGTGCCACATGGCCCTTTAAAATGATGGTGGCCCCGTGTGAAGCAGGTCGCCATTGCATATGTTTGCAGCCTCTGCCATGTTGTTGTTTATAGTGGAGTTTTTCTGCAATAAAAAAAAATAGAGTGGCGATAATGCCACAATATTTTGTTGAGGAGGGGCAAAATGTCACAGGACCACAAAATATCACAGCTTGATCAATCTACTTTTTAGTGTGCTATGTGCCTAATATACTAAGAAATACTTTAAATTAATTAACTATCACCGACATAGTAAACTATGACAGATAAAGATCAGCCGATCCATTTAGTCTGTCTGTCCAGTCTAAATTCCTCCTCTTTGGTTCTCGAACTCTTAATCTCGTTTCTACCACAGTCCTCCATATCTGTTTTAAGCATGTCCTAATTCTGATGCCGGTGCTGGCATCCATCATCTCTTCCAGTAAGCTATTGCAAGCATTGCCACCACTTCTACAAGATCAGTATTTAATCAGACACCTAGGTATATGTCTATGTCTTTCCACCCGGGTTTATAACAATCCACACAGTCACCAAAATTTGTGAGGTTGTTGTCCAAAAGCACCTGCTCCTCCACTGAAACCCCCTCTTCCCCCATATCATTGATGTTTGGCTTTGACCATGGTCACTGCATTAGGATATCCCAGCATTCTTGAAAGTGCAATGGATCCATTCCACTATTGTTAGGATTGTTTGCAGGTTGCCCCTGCCCCTCTATAACTGCCACTGTGTATGCTTCCCCAGTATCCTTGGAAGCCTGATCAGGGCTGGTGCTAGCTTTTCTGTTGCCCTGTGTGAACAATTACTGTGCTGCACCCCCCACCCCCTTGTTCATTCAGATGGCTGAGGGGGGATATGATAGAGGTGTTTAAAATCATGAGCGGTCTAGAATGGGTAGATGTCAATCGTTTTTTTACTCTTTCGGATAATAGAAAGACTAGGGGGCACTCCATGAAGTTAGCATGGGGCACATTTAAAACTAATCGGAGAAAGTTCTTTTTCACTCAACGCACAATTAAACTCTGGAATTTGTTGCCAGAGGATGTGGTTAGTGCAGTTACTGTAGCTGTGTTTAAAAAAGGATTGGATAAGTTCTTGGATGAGAAGTCCATTATTAAGTCTATTAATTACTATTAATTAAGCTGACTTAGATAATAACCACCGCTATTACTAGCAACGGTAACATGGAATAGACTTAGTTTTTGGGTACTTGCCAGGTTCTTATGGCCTGGATTGGCCACTGTTGGAAACAGGATGCTGGGCTTGATGGACCCTTGGTCTGACCCAGTATGGCATTTTCTTATGTTCTTATGTTCTCTGTCCCGGGCCCACCAAAAAGAAAATCCCAGCCCCCTTCAGTGATGCAAACTTTGAAAACTGATACCATCTGCCCCTCCCCCCCGGGTATTAGGTGTCCTAGGTAAACCTTATAGCCTTGCACAACGCCAGCCTCATGCCCCACAGCCTCCCCCCTTGATCCGCTCCAGACAACAGTTAAGTGCATTTATAATAGCATTTTACATGTAAAATATCAAAGTACCATATTCTGAGGTAAAAATATCACTTACATTATATTTACATGCACTGCTGAGTGCAGAAATCCCTGCATAAACACACTTGGAGCCCATATGGTATTAGGCCTATTGTGACATGTGTTGTGTGTTGTGTGTGAGCTTGACCCTCCAAAAGCCCTAAAGCACTAACACACTTCCTATTAGGAGAATACCTCACCTCAGTCACATATGCAGAACATAAATAGACCCTCACCAAATACAGAAAAGAGCAACTATAAAGTAGAAATATAAACATGACAAAACCTGAACTGGAAACTACAAGAAGCCAGACTCTCTGTGCAGAGGAACAATGAAAGCCAGAACCATCACCATTCCTCAAACATCAAGAAGCAAAATAAATACATAATCATAATAGTAAAGACATGCTAATAACAATATTCCAAAAACAGATGACAAATAAAAGATCGACTAATTAGAAACTCATTTACAATTTTTTTAAAATGACCCAAACACCAAGAAAAAATTTCAAAATAGTTGATATATTAAATAACACTTGAAAAATAAAACTAAAAAGGATTTTAAAAATTCATGCTCTCCATACCTGGGAACATTTGATTTCCAGTCACCCTGAGATTGTTGTGAATTAGTGAGAGTGGGTTGCACAAACTTTCTCCTCTCTTTCTAGTGGGGTAGATTTACAAAAACGGCGCGTTCGTGTACTTTTGTTGGCGCTCCAGGCGCAAACAAAAGTACGCGGGATTTTAGTAGATACGCGCGTAGCCGCGCGTATCTGCTAAAATCCGGGATCGGCGCGCGCAAGGCTATCGATTCTGTATAGCCGGCATGCGCCGAGCCGCGCAGCCTACCTCCATTCCCTCCGAGGCCGCTCCGAAATCGGAGCGGCCTCGGAGGGAACTTTCTTTTGCCCTCCCCTCACCTTCCCCTCCCTTCCCCTACCTAACCCACCCGCCCGGCCCTGTCTAAACCCCCCCCCCCCCTTACCTTTGTCGGGGGATTTACGCCTCCCAGAGGGAGGCGTAAATCCCCGCGCGCGCCGGGACGCAACCAGGGGGCGGGTCCATTCCCTAGATAGTTATTTATATCCCTATGGGAGGCCCACCTAGTAACTCGAGGTGAGGTTTACGTATTAGTGTAGGGAGTTAGGGGCCACTTTTAAATTCAACGTGAGACGTACGAACAGAACAGTGATCTCTTGTGAAGATTTTATGACCTACAGAGAGAGGAAACTCACCCAAAGATGAGATTGGTGCAATGTTCTCTCCACCTAGCTTGATGTTACCCAGGTAGAGAGCATCAAGCTAGGTGGAGAGAACACTGCACCAATCTCATCTTTGGGTGAGTTTCCTCTCTCCGAAGGTTATCAAATCTTCACAAGAGACCACTTGTGAAGTGGTTTCTTGTACGTCTCACGTTGTGAAGTGGTCTCTTGTACGTCTCACTTGTGAAGTGGTCTCTATTTGTACGTCTCACGTTAAATGTCAAAGTGGCCCCTAA
Source organism: Rhinatrema bivittatum (assembly GCF_901001135.1). Classification (NCBI taxonomy): domain Eukaryota; kingdom Metazoa; phylum Chordata; class Amphibia; order Gymnophiona; family Rhinatrematidae; genus Rhinatrema; species Rhinatrema bivittatum. The sequence continues at coordinate 46,805,826 of NC_042617.1, read as the reverse complement.
CTCCCTACACTAATAGGGAGAGGACATTATGGCTATGTGCTCTCTTTCTCTCTTTCTTTCTCATGTCTGAGCTCCCTGGGACCATCAAAAATGGTCCCCCATTGGTTGTATGCAGGAACAGTCTGGCATGTATCTCAAAGTGTGAAACATTATTACATAAAACACACCCCTTTTGCTATCACATGCAATACTTATCACATTTTGATAAATCCAGGCCTAAGTTTGGTTGGGCCAAAGATGGACCTAAAATTATACAGCTAAAGTTAGCTGGCTAACTTTAAGAAGGCCAACTATTTTCAAAAGTGCGGCTTCACTATTGGTTATACCTCCAAAGTAGCCAGATAAGATTATCTGGCTAACTTTGCTATCTGCACTATATCTGAATATGGATCTCAAAGTTCCCAAAGTCTCTTTTAACTTATATGTAAATTTTGATTAGATTGTAAGCTTTACCGAGTAGAGGCTGTCTTTGTACAGTGCTGTCAAGGATGGCGGGAGCATAACGCGAATTAGGAGGCCACCTAGGGTGCCAGAAGTGGGTGGGGCACCCTACTAGGATGTGGTGGCATTTTTTAAATCAGAGAATGATGGTGGTGAGGCATGGAGCTCGGAGAGAGAGAGTGAGAGAGAGAGAGAGATCATGTGATGCCATCACATCATCTCTGCCTAGGGCAATGCAGACCCTTGCACCAGCACTGAGTAAGGTGCATGTTGAGTGCTATAGAAGTGAGAAGTAGTAGTAATAGTAGTAATATTTGCTTAATTTGATTCAGGAAATATGCACTATACAGAAATAGTGTGTGATATTTGCAAATAATGCATGCTGTTTCCCAAAACAAAATCCAGATTTTGGCAGGATTTTTTTTTGTTTGTTTGTTTCATTTGCAACTGAAATAAAATAAGGGTGTTGCAGTGTTTTTCATTTTGCTTGCAAATAAATGTACATCCCTAGTGCTTATGCTAGTTATAGCTAGCTATCACTCTAAAGAAAGAGACTGACTATAACTAATTCACTGTGAGCTTTGATCACTGAGAAATACTGAGTCATGCAGAAAGTCTTCCACTAATGACATATACTAATTGCAAATTTGTCATGATATTTTGTAATAATATTTCGGAAAGATACTTCCAGTTAACTAGAATAAAATTCATTGCTTTGTTCATGAACAGAAACTTCTAATTACTTCAATTAAATGCAATATGTCACAATATTAATATGCAGCATATTGAGTTAAAATGTCAATCAGACCATTTCCTGAGAGCGCTAGGTGATTCAGATCTTAACACAGGAAGAATATCTCACCTGTTTTACTAGCTCTTACTGCTTAAGACTAGGGTGACCAATTTTCAAATGCTTTTTTTGAAAAATATTTTGACTAGATGTGTCTAATGACTCCAGATTTTCAAGACAGGCTGATCCAGTCCTGGTTTTACCCCATTGCCCACATAGAGTTGTAGTCTGCTTTTCTTAGGGAATGCAATACGAATAATCAGAACCAGGAGTCCGTGCATGTAGTGGAATAAATCCAGGACTGGACTACCTGCTCTGAAAATCTGGAGTCATTTGGAACATGCATGGTGAGAACATACCTTACATTTTAAAGACATTAGCTCTACTGAAATGAGATGAATTACAGGGCAGAGTGGAAAAGTAATCATGATGGATAGTTCCATTGCATATAGGACATCTGGCCACCTTATAGAACAGTAAGGAAAATGTTGTCAGATAAGGATCATTTGGCCTACTTCATCTGCCTACTTTCACCTGCCTAAAAATGTATCACAGCTATGCTGCAGTTACATGTTGGTAGAACTTGCCTCCTCTTTCAGGAAGCTTGGTGCAGTACTACTGTCTCTTCATAGGCATCGGAACAGGATGGGCCACAGGGGCCATGGCCCAACCAACTTTGGGTAGGGCATAGGCAGAGTTTGATGGCAAAAATTCCCCTCCCCCAAACATAAGGGGCAGCCTGGCACTACTCAGGAGAAGTAGCAGTCTAGAAGGATAGAGACACTGGCTCAAAAGGGAGAGAGATCAGCAGGACCAGAGAACAGGTTTAGAGCTTGTTGCGAATGTGGACCCTTGAGCCGAGACGAGGTGGTCCTCATCATCGGGAGGCGGTGCAGGCTGAGAAGACCCAACTGGAGCTTCACCTTTACCAGCCCTCGTTCCCCACAGGTTGAACCCTTGGGTACCGGGGCAGGCAGACTTAGGTGCGAGTCTCTCACAGCGTGGAACCAGAGGAGGAGGCTGAAGCGGTGTTCAGCAGGCAGAAGTCAGGGCAGGCGATAGACAGAGGGAGCCAGGAGGAGGCCAGAGGTCAGGACGGGTAGCGAAGAGGTGAGTATGGGGAAACAGGCTGGAGGTCAGGGCAGGCGGAGGTCAAGCAGAGTTGGGTTACCAGGTGGAGGTCAGCCAGGTGGAGGTCAGGCAGAGTTGGTGTACCAGGCAAGTCCAAAACCAGGAAGTCAGTCGGAGGGGCTAGGAGCAGGAAGCAGGGAGCAAGGCAGGAACGCAGAAACAGGAGTCAGGACCGGAATGCTGGATCAGGAGGCAGGACTGGAACACAGGATCAGAAGAGAAAGCAGACTACACACTCAGAAGCTGAGCAGGACCCGTTGCTGAGGCAAAGTGGTGGAGTCAGGGCCGGGTATATATACACCCCCTGACTGACGTCATCTGCCCAGGCCGCAGGGAAGTTTCCTGCCGCTGGCCCTTTAAATTGCCGGCAACGACGCACGCTCACGAGCTTAGAGGGGCGGGCACACAGGCCGAGCCGGCGACTTGTCACGCCGCGAGGGCAGGCGTCGGCCGCAGCGAGCGGAAGAATAGGGGCTTTGGGATTTGGGGGGGAAGTGGGAAGTGCACAGCAGACATTTGTAGACTTGGGAATGGGGGGTGGGGGGGGGATGTCCGTGGGAACTTGGTATTTGGGTGGATATGAGTGAGGGGTGGAGAGTATTAGTGAGGATGTGAGCTGGGGGTCAGGGAAGGGAGCTGAAGGTTGAGGGAAGGGCAGAGAAGTGAGGTGAATGACCTGGAGGACAGGGGGAAGACAGACAGTGTAAAAGGAGAGGGGTATAAAGGAAGGGTGAGAGAGGTCAAAAGGGTGGGTCTGTGAAAGGGGTGAGAAGGTGGAAAGGGGACTAAGGAGGCAGTGAAATAGGTTAATATGCTGAGAAGTTGTAAAAGAAGAAGCAAGGATCGGTGTTGGGACCGGTCCTGTTCAATATCTTTGTGAGCGACATTGCGGACGGGATAGAAGGTAAGGTTTGTCTTTTTGCGGATGACACAAAGATCTGCAACAGAGTGGACACGCCGGAAGGAGTGGAGAGAATGAGACAAGATCTAAGGAAACTGGAAGATTGGTCGAAGATATGGCAGCTGAGATTCAATGCCAAGAAGTGCAAAGTCATGCATATGGGGAGTGGAAATCCGAATGAACTGTATTCGATGGGCGGGGAAAGGCTGATGTGCACGGAGCAGGAGAGGGACCTTGGGGTGATGGTGTCTAATGATCTGAAATCGGCGAAACAATGCGACAAGGCGATAGCTAAAGCCAGAAGAATGCTGGGCTGCATAGAGAGAGGAATATCGAGTAAGAAAAGGGAAGTGATTATTCCCTTGTACAGGTCCTTGGTGAGGCCTCACCTGGAGTACTGTGTTCAGTTCTGGAGACCGTATCTTCAAAAAGACAAAGACAAGATGGAGGCGGTACAGAGAAGGGCGACCAGGAAGGTGGAGGATCTTCATCGGATGACGTACGAGGAGAGATTGAAGAATCTAAATATGTACACCCTGGAGGAAAGGAGGAGCAGAGGTGACATGATACAGACTTTCAGATACTTGAAAGGTGTTAATGATCAAAAGACAACGACAAACCTTTTCCGTAGGAAAAAAATCACCAGAACCAGGGGTCACGATTTGAAGCTCCAGGGAGGAAGATTCAGAACCAATGTCAGGAAGTATTTCTTCACGGAGAGGGTGGTGGATGCCTGGAATGCCCTTCCTGAGGATGTGGTGAAGACCAGAAATGTGAAGGACTTCAAAGGGGCGTGGGATAAACACTGTGGATCCATAAAGTCAAGAGGCCGCCAATGAAGAGTGGGTGACTCGCCAGAATGAGGGCTACTGCCTGGAGTCAATACCCTTATTAAATAAACATACACATGCTTACTGTGACTCCAACATCGCTCTAAGCTTCAACAGCAAGAGGAAATGTGGAAAAAAGGATTCACACTCACAAAGAGGGGAGTAGTTGGCTTGTTACGGCGGTTACTACCCCAAATCAAATAAGTCTGATACTTCACTTTCAATGCATATACAGCATAGTTCTCTGATTCAACGGCAGGGGAGAAGAAAAACCGATACTTCACACATCCAGCAGAGCTCTCTGCTTCAACGGCAGGGGAGAAAATGAGGGTTCGCACTCACAAAACGGGGAGTAGCTGGCTTGTTACGGCGGTTACTACCCCAAACCAAATGTGCCTGATACTTCACTTTCGATGCACATCCAGCATGGCTCTCTGCTTCAACAGCATGGGAGAAAACTGATACTTCACGCGTATCCAGCATAGCTCCCTGCTTCAACGGCAGGGGAGAAGAAAAACAACCAATAAGGGCTGTATAACATAGGCTGGGTAAAACAAATAAGCATGGGTGTAGCTTGCTTATTGCGGCGGCTACTACCCCTAACTAATCAAGCTAGATATTTCACTTGGATGCAGCTCCATCACTGCTCTCTACATTAAAACTGGGGGTGGAAGGGAAATAGAACCAAGAGCTAAGAGAAACAGATAAGTATGAGAGAAAAAATGTGTGAAGCTTGCTGGGCAGACTGGATGGGCCATTTGGTCTTCTTCTGCCGTCATTTCTATGTTTCTATGAACATCAAGGTAGGAACTAGGGCCAGTGGTGCATTTCAACTCCCTCCTGCACTGATCAGCAGGAGGAAGAGGAGAGCAGAGGTGGGTCAGGAAGTGGTGGGTGGGAGAGGAGCAGGCACAGAAGTTGGCTGGCTTGCCCCCCCCCCTCCCCCAACCAAAAAGGCACTCTGCTGCCCCTGCATCTCTCTGTATGCATTGACCTGTCTTCCGGCTCTCTGATGTTCCATACGATTCAGTAAATATTCAATTAATATAATATTATAATATAATATAATATTCACTCTGCTGCCCCTGCATCTCTCTGTATGCATTGACCTGTCTTCCGGCTCTCTGATGTTCCATACGATTCAGTAAATATTCAGTTTCCTTCCTCCCATTTTTTTCTACCTACTGCTCCCTCCAGCTGCTCTTGCCACCGGATTCTGATTCTGTCTCCAGCATGCTTAAATCCTGTCCCCATCATGGTTGTTACTGCTGCTGCCAGTGGGCTGCTTCAGGCACCCACCACCCCTTCAGTAAAGACCTGTCCTCCTTTCTCCTCCCGTTTCTTCTCGGTCATTCTTCTCCCACACGCCCAAGTCCTTTCTTACTCTAAATATTTTGGGGGGGGAAAGTGTCAACCTAATTTTCTCAGTGCTCCCCTCTATTAACAATGGCTAAGGTCAAATTTCCTCTTTCAGAAGCAGCAAACTTGGTACAAAGCATATCATAAGTAAATATGATGAGACTATACATACACAACTATTTTATTGGCTCTTAAATAAGTTTCCAATCAGATAAAATAAAAGGCGATTAACTGAAATAATTCCTGTTACTTCTGTGTGGAGTTTCCCCACATTACTGATTATTTACTGTCAGTGAATCCTTTTGCAGAATTCAGTGGCGTCCTGCACAAACCTTTGCCTTCAGTTTTCAGGGACAAGACTAGGTCGCTGTCTCAGAGCATCTTGACACCTTTTCCTAATTTGCTTTCTGATTAAGTGCGTTCCACACTGTGCCAGTAGGTCAGATAGCACTTGGGAAAAGAAAGCAGGGGGATTTAGAAAAAAAAAAAACCCCACAACATCCTGGTACCAAATGCACTGGTATATTCCCCAAAATAATTTTAAATTAAAACATTGAGAAAAATGACTTAATGGAGGTTAAGCTGCATTTTTAACCTCTGCTGGAGTTACAGAATGGTATATTAAAACCAATGTGCCTCTAATGCACCTTCTAATGCACACTGCTACTTTAACAAATTGCCTATAAATTTCACTTCAATGAAATGTATTCCTTCAACATCCTACCAATCTTAGATTAACACGAAATTGCCATTTCCCAGATAAAAATCAGAGTGTTTTTTTTTTTAATGTCCTGCGGATTTATTTTATTTTATTTTAGAAATGCATCAACATATTGTGAAATTTGTTCCGATCTCAGTCACTTAACATGCAATGTCTTCTGTTTCCAGATCTTATCAGATGAGGTCATTTAATGCTTCTGGCAAGGAGGAGAAATGAATTTGCAGTCTCTTATATGCAACATAAGGAAGTTGATCCTGCAACCACCTCTGGAGCGGGAGTGAGGTGGGAGGGACGAAGAAAGAGAAGACGTGAAAAAAAAAAAAAGCCGTGCACTGTTAAGTGAGCCCATGCTATAGGATCAATAATCAGACATTAAACACACCTTGTAGCAATGATATAGTCTTGTGCCTCTCAGCGAGTGAAACCGTGGGCTTTGTATAAACAAGAGAAAAGTGTATAGGAACGGCCTTGCTAAGACTACTGTCCTTTATCCAAAAAGCTTATGAAAGTATTCTAAATTTAAGGATGATTAACAGTGAACTCTAAGCAGCAAAGAACGCCAAAGGCGTATTACAAAAGGATGACATGATCTCAGGTTCTAATAAGAACTTCTAATAAGAAGTTAAAAAATATACTGTATTTCTAAAATCCAACATCACTGGTGCACACTGACTGCACCTTCTTCCCTGATGATTGGGCAAGCATTTGCATTGTCCGCTAATGCAGTCACAAACTGTGCCTGCCAATGTCCCCAGGTGGTCACAATCACAAATCTGGTAGCCAAGGATGTTGCTAAGAGTGAGATTATACATATGAGGCACACACTGATTGCACTGCAGGCCATAGTTACCCCAGCTTTTTTAAGTGTATTGCCCTATTCATTTGTCACTTATTGATGAGACATTTAGGGAACCTACCTTATCACAATTGCAAGGCAGACAGGCTGAAGAATTATTTTGTTGTACTTTGTGATAGCCAAGAAAGCCTTCATCAGATTGTCTTCCTCCAGGTGCACTGTCCGGACTGTCCGCAAGAGACCCTGCTGCATTGCAGTCCTATGGCTTACGACCATTCCCATCCAGTCCATAAATGTTGTCCATACAGGCATCTCACTGAAGTCACTTTATTTCCTCTATACAAATGCATTGTCCTGTAATGGGATTACAGATCTGACTGATGGAACCACAAATGTTACACTGACAGGGCTCACATCCACTTTCCCTGAAAAGACTCAAGAACTAGAAGCCAAAGTTTCAGCAATCACACTTGAGCCCTATTGTTTGGGAAATTGTTCATAAAAGAATTTTAAAAAAGAAAGCAAGAAAGAAAAATTGGTGCAAAACTTTAAAGAATCTGCAATATATAAAGAATATTTCGATGGAAGTATGGTGATGTGAAAGGAAAAATGGAGAAGGGGGAGTCTCCATTTTTCTACCAGCGCATAAAGCAAGACTGTTGAATGTTATTTGTTGTTCACAGCTGTAAAGTTGCCTCTGTTGTACATTTTTTTCAAATTAAAAATAAAAATATATTTAAAATGCTGCGTGGCAGGACATATACAAAAGTGACCATATGGCACAAAAGTCAAAACTAGAGATTGATCCCTGTTACCATGGATGCATGTATGTGGCCAAGATTAGCGCATTGTGGTCAATTCTCAAAACCTTATGCGTCTGATATGCACAGGTTATAAAATACTATCATAGAACTTCTTCTTAGTGTTTGGGTAATTGCCAGGTTCTTGTGGCCTGGTTTTGGCCTCTGTTGGAAACAGGATGCTGGGCTTGATGGACCCTTGGTCTGACCCAGCATGGCAATTTCTTATGTTCTTATGTTCTTAACTACAAATGGCCACATAAACACGTATATGCTGTCACACAGAGTTTTTGAAAGTTACCCTCATTGTCTTTCTGCTATAGTCTTATTTTCCCTAAGTGCCCCTTTTACCTGTTGATCATCTAATGGTCCAACTGACTCCCAGAAAGACTTTCTGCTTCACATATATTTGAAAAAATATTTTATTATGAGTATTTTTGTCTATAATAAGCAACTTTTCAAATTTGCTTTTTGCCTGCCTTATCAGTATTTTGTATCTAACTTGCCAGTGCTTATGCTGTTTCTTATTTTCTTCATTTGGATCCTCTTTCTATTTTTTTGAAAGAAGATCTTTTGCGATAATAACTCTTTCACTTCGCCATTTTGTCAAATTCGTGGACCCTTGTTGTGGTGGTCAGGTTGACTCAACCTACAGGGAGGTTGAGTCAACCTCACCACCCTGTAGGTCCTCACTGATAGCTAGCGGACCTATAGAAAGAAGAGGAAGGTCAGGAGCTTCACCTATACTAGCCTCTTTCACTTTAGGTTGAGCCCTCGAGTTCCAGGGTTGGCAGGTCTTGGACAACTCAGAAGAAAGCTAGAGTGTAGGTCTTGGGTCCAAGGCAGGCAGCAGGCAGGAGTAGTCAATGTCCAGGCTGAGTTCAGAGGCAGGCGGAAAACAAGAGTGGTCAGAGTCCAGACTGAGGTCAGAGACATGTGGAAGGCAAGAGAGGTCAGAGTCCAGGCCGAGATCAAGTTCAGAAGACAGCCCAAGGGTAGGCAAGGAAGGTAAGGAGAAGGATGGGCTGGGGCTAGAGGAGATGAAGCAGGCTGGGCTGGAGAGACGAGATGGGCAAGGCTGGAGGCATGAGGCAGGTAAGACTGGAGAGGTGAGGCGGGAAAGGATGGAGAGATGAGGCGGGCAAGGCTGGAGAGGTGAGGCGGGAAAGGATGGAGAGATGAGGCGGGCAAGACTGGAGAGATGAGCAGGAGCAGCAGCTCACAAGAGAGCATAGGCGACCTGTTGCTAAGGCATCAGTTGTTTCACGGTTGGGGTTTAAATACCCAGCCGTGTGACGTCATCTCCTGGTGCCAGCAGAAGAGATTCCCACTGTGGAGCCTTTAAAGGCACGTGCATGCCATGCACATGCGCCTAGGGGAAAGCCAGGAGTTCCTCTCTCCCCGCCGTGGAGAGAGGAACTTCATCGGCGGGTCCCACGGTAAGTGCACTGGCTCACAGGGGCAGCCTGCGAGCAGGCAAATGTAACACTTCAAAGAAATGTCAGAAGTCATCGTTTTTTAATGTGTGTAATATATCTGGGTTTCCAAGATGATATTGTTAAACAATATCCATGCCTAGTGTAACTTCCTAACCTTTGCAGCTGCATCTTTTAATTTTTTTCTATTTTCCTCATTTTATCATAGTCTCCCTTTGAAAGTTAAATGTTAGAGCAGTAGTTTTTCTTTCCAGTTAAGTCAAATTTGATCATGTTATGATCACTATTGCCAAGTGGCCCCACTACTGTTACCTCTTACACTAAGGGGCAGATTTCAGACTCCGCGAATAGGCCTACTTTTGTTTGCGCTCCAGGCGCAAACAAAAGTACGCTGGATTTTATTAGATACACGCGGAGCCGCGCGTATCTGCTAAAAACCTGGATCGGCGCGTGCAAGGCTATCAATTTTGTATAGCCGGTGCGCGCCGAGCCGCGCAGCCTACCCCCGTTCCCTCCAAGGCCGCTCCGAAATCGGAGCGGACTTGGAGGGAATCCTCTAACGCCCTCCCCTCACCTTCCCCTCCCTTCCTCTACCTAACCCACCCGCCCGGCCCTGTCTACACCCCCCCCTTACCTTTCTCCGGGGATTTACGCCTCCCGGAGGGAGAAGTAAATCCCCGCGCGCGAGCGGGCCTCCTGCGCACCGGGCCGCGACCTGGGGGCGGGTATGGAGGGCGCGGCCACGCCCCCGGACCGCCCCGGGCCATAGCCACGCCCCCGTACCCACCCCCAAAATGCTGCCGACACGCCCCCGAAACGCCGCGACGACCGGGCCCGCCCCCGACACCCCCCCGACACGCCCCCCTCGGAGAACCCCGGGACTTACGCGAGTCCCGGGGCTCTGCGCGCGCCAGTAGGCCTATGTAAAATAGGCTCACCGGCGCGCAGGGCCCTGCTCGCCTAAATCCGCCTGGTTTTGGGCGGATTTAGGCGAGCAGGGCTCTGAAAATCCGCCCCTAAATCTTGCATCCAATAAGGATTAAGTCCAAAATATCACTCCCTCTTGTTGGTTTCTGGACCAGCTGTTCCATGAAGCAAACATTCATTTCATTTAAAAACTTTACCTCCCTAGCATATCCTGATGAGACATTTACCCAGGCAGTATTGGGGCAATTGACATATCCCATTATTACTGTGTTGCTAAATTTGTGATTTCACTTAACATTTCATTGTCTATCTGTTCATTCTTGCCAGTCCAACGGTAGTAAACCCTCACTGCTATACTCTTCCCCATCATGCATGGAATTTCTATTCATGTAGCAGATGATTTTCAAAATAATTGACATGCATAAAACTGGGTTTTATGCATGTAAATGCATCTTAAAAATGCTACAATATAAATGAATATATGGCATTGAATTGTCCATGGGTTATACATGTGTAAGTGCACTTTGTGGGCCTGATCTAAAAAATAATTACATAAGAACGTAAGATATGCCGTACTGGGTCAGATGCATAAAACTGGGTTTTACTCGAGTAAATGCACTTTACCCGTGTAAGTGGGCTTTTGAAAATTGCTACAGTATATGCCATTGAATTGTCCATAGGATTTACTCACGTAACTGCACATTACGCACATAAATGGCATTTGAAAATTGCTACATTTACACATGTAAATCCTTTTGAAAATTCACCTGTCTGTTTGTAAATGGTGTTTGAAAATTACTACGATAGTATGTTACATTTACACATGTAACTCCTTTGAAAATTACCTACAAAGATTCCACAGTATATTTGGTCTCCTGCAGGATCTTTATCCTGTTTGACTCTATGTCATCCTTAACATATAAAGCCACTCCACCACCAACACCACCACCGATTTGTTCCACCTTATCATTGCAATATGATTTGTACCCTGGTATCTGAGATGCCAATTATGTCTACTTCTTCATTCTAACTTTCCCAATTATTTTTTAGACTTCTGGCATTTTCATAGAGACATTTCAAGGTATTTTTAATTGAATTTACTCAATCTGCTCTTAAATGCACATGGGCTACTTTTTCTTTTATGGGATAGTTTGAAGGGGATAGGGCTCCAGTAAATGCGAAGCAACAGAAGCCCAGATTCTTTTTAATAGATCTAAGAACTGCTAGGCTGATAAATTATGTTCATGCTAAATACAGTTAATGAAATTATACAATCTGTTAGGCTTAGGAGAAAAATGTGGCTTTAAGTAGGATTTCTGGTTTTAAGGTCCTACACAATAAAATTTGCACAAAACTAATTTTAGCAAGGACTCACAAAAAATCATTTTACAAGTTCATTAAAAAGACACATAATAAGCCGTGCAAAAAGATTTAAAACACATTTTAACTCAGGAAGAGGGGAAGGCATTCCTGTCAGGACATAAGTGACAGCAGCTGCTGCCACTTAGCCAGAAAAATATGATTTATCCAGCTATCTGGCGGTGGGTAGCTGCTGCCAGATAACCAGGTAAGTCAGTACGTATCTGGCTATCTGTGTGGGTGACCGCTGCTTAGCCTATCTCTGCTCTATTGCCTTCGAGACCAACAATACAGATTAATACCGCCATCATTCTTACTTTAACTCAGTTTGCCTACCTTAGTTAATTTAAATATTAATTATTGTTTTTTTTTAATGAATGTATTTTTAATTATTTTTATTTTCTGTTCTAATTTTATTTGCTATAGTCTTAATGTTACGATGTTTTTTTTATTTTAACTATCACTAAATTATGTATGTTTTTGTCTGTAAACCACCTAGCTCGCTACATCGTGTATAAGCGGTATATAAAAGCTTTTAAATAAATAACTATTTATCTGGCTAAGTAGCCGTGAGCTGCACCACAAAGTCAGATACGTACTGACCTATCCGCTCGCACTAAACAGGCTGAGCATACCATCCTTTTTAATAACAGCTTGCTAACCCCTCATTGGAATATGACATTCTTTCCATGTGCAGGTTTGCAAATTTTTGTGTGCTCATGTTAATATCTTCTAAGCCCCTTTTAAGCCCAAATTTTAAAAGCCCAGCATGTGTAAAAACTGGGGACAGGCGCATATGCAAGCGCAGAGCGCATTTTAAAAACAGCCCAACCACATGAGTATCCTCTGGTACGGGCGGAAGTGTCGGGCTCTTTGAAAGGGGTGGGCTGCGGAGGGGGTGGGGTCTGGGTGGGGGGTGGAGACCGACCGGGACAGCATCCATTAGGCCCTGTCCCGGGGAAGCGCGCACCGGCAGCCAGCCAGCGTGCGGAACTTACTTCCTCCATTCAAAATTTACAAAAAGGTAGGAAAGGGGGTTTTAGGGGTTGGGGAGGAGAGGAGAGGAGAGGGGAAAAGGAAGGCAAAGTGAGAAAGGGGATAGGAAAGTTCTCTCCCAGTCTGTTCCTTAATTGGCTGTATTTTTTAGAAATCCCCCCCCCCCTTTGCACGCAAGATATCACCCACCCGAACATGCTCGTGCCGATATAAAAATCAGGCGCACATGTGCACTCAGGAATCGTATTTAATAACATGCACGGGCTGACACGCGCGTGTTATAAAATCACCTCGTCCATGTGCGCGCAGCAGGAACCACATGCACATGTATGCGCACATGTGGGTTTTCAAATTTTCCCCTTCATGTGCACAGTAAGGATTTCCTACATAGCTCACTATTTTTAGCATGCACAAGATGGCCATAATGAGCACACAAACGTTTATTACATAGGCACCTTAATGTAGATAATCATCTTTTTGCCAAACAATATCAAGTTTTATTTCTTTCCTGCAAGATATGATGCTAATGATGAATAGTTTGTAACTGTAGAATTGGCTACTGCATGAATTAGTTGGATGTTCTTGCAGTCCTGCTGAATCTCTGTTATCTACAGAGACTAGTACAGGCCATCCCTGCGCCTATTGCTTTTAAACAATGCTTTTTCCTTTAAAAGATTGCCGTTTGAGAGTATACTGCCAGGAAAAAGTCTGAGCACTATGAGGAATGCTAGATGAAACTCAGGTTTTAACCTGAAGTAAATCCTCATACAAGTGTAAATTAAAGTAACCCAGCATAATACAAACACTATCAATTGTAAAAATCCAGTGAAAAATATATTCTAAGTCCTAATAAAACATTTGTGACCTAAATAAATACATGAACATACCACAAATGCATTTGGAAAGGTAGATGGGGAGAGGGCAGCTATTAAAGTAGCCTGAAATATATTATGTAGCTGGATAAAAATTCAGGAACTCTTCAAGAAAAGGCAAGTTCCTTCAGCAGTGATGAATGACTCACCTAAGGCATAGTATTTAATTTCAATAAGGAAAATAAAAAAAAAAGAACCCCTTTGCTGCAAATTTTAAAAATAACTGTATTGTTAACAAGAATTATGACTCATTTTGAACTATTAAAATGGGTCTACGTGGATTCATATCACATTAGGTTTAAAAATATGAGCACTGCTTATTTGAATATGCCATACATATTCCTGACAGGTCATCTATTCCCAGCGATACGGCGGGAGGCCTACAGGGCACCGCATTCAGCGCGAACAAGTGTAGGGAACTTAACATGTTTACCATTAGATGCACATTCCTTTGCCAATCCTTATTGTAGATGGATGGTGTACTTTAATAAAATTATTGGTGCTAATTTATTTTACCCGTGATAGAATCATTAGGAAGGTTTTACCGTGGAGCTTGCTCTAGCCGGTCCATGTACCATACCACAAGCCTTGTGTGGGCTGCAGCAATCTCCGTTTTCAACTTAAATGATAAAAGCCGTAGTGAAGGGATTGCTTGGTTTTATTTCTTCCTCTGGTCCTGTGATTAAAATCTAAAGTGCCGGCAGTCTTGTTTGAAAATCTCCTCTTCCTTTGCAAAAGCTGCTATTTCGCTTTATAACTGCCCATGAATTTATTTTAACGACTGCAGGTGCGTAATTTACAGCAGCGTATTTACCATTGCTTATTTCAGTCCGAAAGGAACATCGGGAGACCAATAAAATTTATGTTATAAAAACTAAAAGAGGAGTATGTTTTTCATCACTTTCTAGGGCTTTTAATTTAATAAAGACAACCAAAAAAAAAAAAAAAAGCCCTTAAATATATTTCAACTCTTTAACTGGAATTTAACAAAAACAGTTTGTGCACAACATACAATCTGAACTGAAATATAAAAATTTTGAATGTTTGGTTGGGTTTGTAGGACAGATTTTATACCGATTTACATATCTTATGGCGTAGTTCCCAGTAAAATGTCCGACCCTCCCCCTCCAGAAAGGTAACGTAAACCTACTTTTCACGAGTCCATTCTTAAAATGTATTTTAACGCAGTTGTCACCAACCTTAAAAAGTGCATTTCTGCCTTACACCGATACACAGAGCGCAGGCTGCGGCGCTGCCATTTTTCTTATGAGACATGTGCGTTGTGTAGCTTTTGCCGAACATGTTATCATAGTAAACTCATATGAACATCATAAATAATAGCTGTTTTTATAGAACATGTTAGCATGCCTGCACACTGGAAAGCACAGTTTGGTGTTCTTAGCAGGCGTGGGTGGGGGGGATCCGTTTTCACAAAACGCTACTTCCCCAGCACCTTGAATAAAGCGGTTTTGTTTTCCTGTTAGCCCTGGGTATATGGACTGATACATGCACAATTACAACCCCGCACACACTTTATCAGGCGCGCTCCGTGCATAATATTCTCATACATCAACATTTCAAAGTATATTATGTATACGGCGTAGTCTGGGCACTTGATAAATTTTGTCCTTATGTGACTGTGGCTCCCCTCAAATATGTTGGAAGTAATAAATTGCTATAATCAAATGTAATTTCTGAAAAATACCTGTGGGAGCGACAAACAAAAAAGGCCGTCTTGTAAAAAAAAAACCCATGATAAATAACACAGGAGGCAGTAGTTTATTATAATCAGCTTGACATTGAATTACAAAATTAAAATTATGTGGCCCTTGATAACTAACCCTGGCAGTGTCCATGATCTGTGGAATTATGTTGACTTATTTTGCATTTCATAGGTACAGTTCAAAGAAATATAATAAGAAAAAACTGGGAAGATTTATCACAAACTCGCCTGTAGCACAGTACATTCTGAAAAAAAAATCCATTTATTTTGGCCTAATAAGAAAACTAGCTTGGAAATGATTTGCTTAGAACTCATTAAGCATAAAACATTTTGGGAAAAAAAGTGCTAATTTACCAAAGAAACATCTATGCAGGAAGCAAATTGCACTATTTCTTTGACATTGGCACAGAACTGCTCAAGCCAAAAGAAATCCACACTGTGTAAGTGGAACTAAGAGCTTGGCTTAACTAAGCTTCAAAACTATGGTCTGGCTAAATTAATACTTCAATAATTTTTTTGGACAACTAATTGCTCTTAATAACTGATTTTTTTTTTTTTTATCCTGCCTTATGTAAAGAAAACAGTCTGCCCTTTACAATTTGGAAACTGACCTCGTTCCTCCTCAAGTGGTGTAGAAACACGAATACAAATGAGTGCCTTACATACCAATAATGTGTGCTTTGCACTTGCCCAGGCCTGAATTTTGGTGACAGGTAATATCTCCATTAGCTGTCCCAGAGGTATTGCAGTTACAGGGATGGCAGCCATCAGGCTCTTACTGCCGCAGACTGTAGAATCCATCCTGGCACCGACTGCCACTGTCTGCCGGTCACACGTCTCTTGCAATTACATTGGCCTCCAGTGCAGGGAAGAAGCAAACTTAACTGGAGAAGAATGAACCTTTCCATTTGTAGGCATGCTTGCTGTCTTATGAGAAAGAAGGATTGAGAAGACATGGCAAACTTTAAATTAAAAAAATATATATATATGAACGGGAAGCTCTAACAACATCGTACAATTGGCATCTGAAGTGCACTTCAGGCAAGTCAAAGTGCTTAAGTGCCTGGAGCTGATAGACTAGTACCGTGCAAGCTAGATAACTGACCTGTGAATTCTTTAGTCCCCAGTTAAAATTCCATTTGTACCACTTTTTGTGTATATTTCCCATGCACGTCACTCTTCAAAGTGGGTTACATAAACACATTCATAGACAACGCAACCACAACCAACACTAATCATTTAAACCTGCTATGATGAGCGCATGTTATAAAATAGCCTGGCCACGCACACATGTGCACCAAATTTTAAGTGGGTGCATGCCCGTGCGTGCAAATGCCGCTTCTACCAAGAAAATTGAGGAATTTTAAAAGGGGCGCCCCTCCCCCCTACGCTATTCCCATTTTTACCAGTTCATTTCCAGTTCACCCCGTTAAGAGATAGGTCATCCAAACCCACCTAGTCTAATAGCCTTCACTCCCCCAGTTATCCCCGACCCTTAAAACCCTGCAGATCTTCCTATTTTTCTTAATTTTTTAGCTTACACATCATCCATAGCAGAAGTAAAGTTACGTGGCAGGGGTCCTTGGTAAGTGCCGGATCACATCCGTATTTACGCGCCCATCTCAGCTTCACACCCTGAAATGCCCTTGCTCACCCAGACTACACCCACATCCCACCCCTTTTTGAAAACTTTCCAGATGTGCGCGCTACAGGAGATACACGCATATCCAGGCAGCTTTTAAAAATCCTCTCAGTGCATGCAAGCCCAGCATACTCGCTTTACCCCTTAATGCACATGCTGGGCTATCTAAATTCACCATTTAGTATGCAAGCCGGAAAACATTTAACATGCATGGTAAAGCATCACTTAACATGCTTTGCAATAGGTTTTACTGATTGCATGTTAAATTGTCGCTTCACTAGTACAACCATGGCAGCAGTATGCATCATAACTGAAGAAGCAATGCCATGCACACTAGTTGCCTGTTGAAATCCACCATTTATCTGCCGAAAATGAAAGAGCCAGTTAGCATGCCCTGGCGTCAGCCTCAAACCTTCCTCTTCACCCTAGAAATTTACAAGTCCTACCACATCCAATGTTGGCCAAATGAAGATCAGGACAGGAGCAAGCAGCCAATGATTTAAATAATGGTGTTATCCACTTGGCAAGGTAGCACAACTGGTCAGCTAGTGTCTTTTTCTTTTATTAAATCACGGGCACTGATGCCAACATAGTAGTAGCATTGTACAGTATAATAAAGATTGCAATCATATGCTCATGCTTCTTGCTTGACCGAGAGTCAAGATTTGAAGCCCCATCTAGCACCAACACTACAGCAGTTTAACCTCACCCTTCCTCCAATTGGTTTTTTCAGACCAAATATTGGGAGTATCAGGAGTCTGTTTATTTTTTCCAGTTTCACATTGTGTATGAAGTGTTGGATTCTTACACATTGTTAATGGTTCCAATGTATGTTGCTAGGGTGAGCTAGGGAGAGCATGATCAATAAGGTATATTTGTTGGTTGCTTGGACTTTGGATAGACCATGAACTAATAAGCATGTTCTCAGTTCTTATGTTTTGTAGACTGATCTGGACTTGGTGAACGTCCTGTTTCTGGTTCATGATTTGGAGTGGGGCAGCTTCTTATCCCATTTTCAGGAGGATCAATATGTTAACTCAGGGTTGCCCCAATGGTTCCTAAATGGTCAAAGAGAGTCATCCCTTGATTATTTTCCTTTACACATCTGTTGTTGCCCACCAGAGTAGATGGTAACATGTCTCAAAATATGCTTCTTTATTTTACTTGCTGATAGTCTTTGTGTGTGCTACTTAGTCCATCTTTTCCATAGTGCATGCCTACAGCTTGTGTCTCTGTTCATTGTGTGTGTGTGTGTATGAGCGCACATACATGTGGCATTATTTCATTTGTGTGCTTTGGGGGTGGTCCCCTCTTGCATACAAAGGAAAGGCATGTGCTTTCTCTTTGTTCACTGGTCGTTGTTTGACATGTGGTTGCAAGTTGTTCTTGCTTTGTTGCTTTGCATTTTATTTTTCTCCTGTGTATTTTATGTTTCCAGTGTTGTGTAGTCATGTGTAACTATTTCTCCCTTGTATATCACTCTCTTCTTTTTCTCCCAGTTTACTACACAGACCAGGAAGCAGCATTTCCAAACAGTATCAGTCCTCTAGTCTAGGCATGCCGTGAAAGCTTGCGTGCACATGCCAGGGTTTACCCTAAAAGGGAAGATATGCTTCTTTTTGCTGGTATATATATACTGATTCCTTTCTTACTTAGGGCCATATTTTCTAACGGGCCGCTACAGTAAAAATCACGGGAGAGCGGGTGAACGCCCGCTCTCCCGGCGCGCGCACAGGCCATTCTCCTGTGCACGCAATTCAGTAAATTAATTTATTTACATTAGGGCCCGCGGTAAAAAGAGGCGCTAGGGAAGCTACCGCGTCCCTAGCGCCTCATTTTGGACAGGAGCGGTGGCTGTCAGCGGGTTTGACAGCCGACGCTCAATTTTGCCGGCATTGGTTCTCAAACACACTGACAGCCATGGGTTCGGAAACTGGACGCCGGCAAAATTGAGCATCCGGTTTTCAACCCGCGAGCCGCGGGGCCATTTTAATTTTTTTTTTTTACATTTTTAAATGTTTTTAACTTTTGGGACCTCCGACTTAATATCGCCATGATATTAAGTCAAAGGGTGCACAGAAAAGCAGTTTTTACTACTTTTCTGTGCACTTCCCTGCCGCCGGCAGAAATTAACGCCTACCTTTGGGTAGGCGCTAATTTCTTAAAGTAAAATGTGTGGCTTGGCTGTACATTTTACTTACTGTATCGCACGGGAATGACTAATAGGGCCATGCATTTGCATGTTGCGGGTGCTATTAGTCTCGGGGGGTTGGATGCACATTTTCGATGCGCTATTACCCCTTACTGAATAAGGGATAAAGCTAGCGCATCGAAAACGCGCGTCCAAATGTGGGTTAACAGTGCGCTCCACCGGAGCGCACTGTACTGTATCGGCCTGAAAGGCTATCGCACGCGTGTGCTACCAGCACACGCGTGCGATAGCTGGAAAGCTTAGAGCAGGCATGCGTTAGCTACATCGGGGCGGAGTCGGCCCCGGAAGAGGAGGAGTCGGGGCGTCACCGGGGCCGACTCCGTGAAGACGGTGCCGACAGCTAAAAGGTAAGGAGCCTTTTCGCTGCCTATTTCGTGCTGAATAACTACACCTTTTATGGTGTAGTTATTCGGTGCGACGCCGACAGCGCAGGACCGTCCCCTCCCCCGCCCCCTGTCAGCGCCGGGATTCACTAAGCCTTGCGGCATTAGAGAATCCAGGCCTTTGTGCTTACTGATTTCTGTGTTTTCTGCATTTCCTTCTAACTGGCAATTTTTCTATCTTAGCCTGACCATAACATGCTGCTTCTCCACCTCCTGTAGCAGATGGAGAAAGCTGTGGCTGTCCTATCAGAGGAGGAGGCCCCTAACCCTCAAGAGAGTGGCTCCAATAACCTGGCATACTCCCTACCCCTAGAAGGGGAAAGAAAGAATAGCAAACGTGTTCCAGTAGTGTGTTCGTATGATTGATTTGTATGAGTGCAGGCATATGGATGTATGTGTACAGTGTAGGTACAGGTAGTGTATGTATGTGAGGAAGCTTGTGAGCAGGTCTTCTGCATGGTGGGAGGATAGCCAGTAAGTGCAGCACCTGTGGCTCTTGAATGTGGTGACAGGCTTGCTTAGTCATCAGGGTCTGCCAACCCACTTTTTAATAGATGAGTGCCGTGACCTCCTGGGGGGAAAAGGTCTCTTAAATAAATGATGTGAAATGGTGTAGGAACAAGAGCTTCTTAGATCTCATTACTGACTCTTTTTCATATTCCATTCTAATGGAATATGACAGCTTGCAAGCAAACAAAGTGGCATGACCTGACCCCCCCCCCCTTCCCTCCCTGATTTTTAATGTTTGAAAATACATATTAAATTCACAGTCTTCCTCCCAATGAAGATAATGGGAACTCTGTGGCAAAAAAAAAGGAGGTCCAAAACGTTATTCTTGCTGTGGAAAGGAGTAACTATATCCAGGGTAGAGACCTCTGGGCAGAGCCATTTCAAAGGGTGGACAAGAAGAGTAATTGCCCTGGGCAGCAAGCCAGGGAGGGCATCATATCAGTCTTGTGGGTTTGCAAGCATGTGAGCCCAAAAGGAAGGAGGGGAAGACACCGAAAACAACCTCTGCCCAGGGTGCCATTTTGGCTCACTACTGGCCTGCCTCTGGGAGCCACTTGTACTTGTATGGATGACAGACCTCTGATGGGCCCGGTCGGGGCAGATCACAGATGGCATTAAAGGCCTGGCTCTTCCGCCAGGCCATTAATACCAAATGCATAGCTCCCTCCATCCTGGAAAGCAACAGAAACCTGCTCCACTACATGCACAAGAATTAAACTGACCGCTGGAAGCCAGGCGTGGCACCATAATGACTTCCTTGAAAGTGCTGCTACAACCTATTGTTTTGCAGAGATATTGTGTTTGTTTCATGTTTATTAAGCACTGTCCACCTTCTTCAGACTTGAAGTTTTGTGCTGCCACTGGTCACTGATTGTTAGGCTGCAATTCGAATATGTTCTACCCTGACTTGGATGAATTCATTTATTTATTCATTACAATTCTATTCCTGCTTTCGGAAATCCATAGCAGATTGCAAAAAAGTGGGTAACTATTCAAAAAGATAGGTAATAAATCCAATTAAATAAATTATGGAGCATCTATGGTGGCTTTGTCTCTTCCGTACCCCAAATTTGTTTTCCTCTACTGTGGCAAATAAATAGTTACTAGCCAAGGATATCCCTGATAAACCCTTCTATGGCATTTCCTTCTCAAGAAATCTCAAACAGGTGCTTTATTTATCAAGAGGAAGCCCAAGTCCTGTGGTTGATAAAGGCCTTTGCACTGTAACAGTCCATGGAGAAAATATTTGGAGATATCCAGGCCACACCAGTTTTGTTTCTGTTGGAAAAAAAAAAAAGAAGAAGATATTCAGCCAGTTTGGGGGTAACTGACTCTTTTCTACTGAGACTTGTTCTTATGCACAATTTTTGCAATCACTGAATTTTGTCAGTAGATATGCAGTATCACACTGAATTCCCAGATTTTATTCATAGCTCACAGGAAGGGGGGAAACCCTAGGTTAGCCAGGCTATTGAGTTACCTTTGTTTGTGGGATAACAGATGAAGTATAATTTCACTCAAAAATTGGGCAAAATAAAAAAGTGACTTATACTACTTGTACTCCTAGAAAATTGTCTGATTTATTTACATTCCACTGGTGAAAAATATGCCTCCTATTACTGTGACATATTGCTTAGAAAAATAGTCAGGTTATGCATGACTAGTTCCTGTAACTAGCAACTTTAACAGCCCTGTTTTCTGAAAGAGAGGGGCATGGCCGAAGGGAGGCATATGCTAGGTATAGTCACAGCACTTACAAGATTTACTGATGTCTGGGGAAGAACGTGATGCTTAACATTTATGATGGGACGTGAACATTTTAAATTTTCATGCTACATTATTTGCTTTCTAACCTCACATTATTCTCCGGTCAAACCTAATGCTGTTAAGGGACTAGTTGGAATTCTTTTCAGATTCCATTAACATAGGACTCTAGATAAGCCAATCTCTCTGTACAGAAATCAGTGTCCAGTAGAGTCTCTGTCTTAACTTTCTTTTAATGCATTTGAACCTATTTTCAAATCAATTTCAAACACATTCCATATTAAAAAAACTTCTAAACCCCTTAGCTGGAGTGGGTATTCTGGAACATTTGACTCTAGGGCTCTTTAGCATGCATCCAGAATAGTGGGCAATGCACACTAAACCGGCTCAAAAGACATTAGAAGATGTGTGCTAAAATCAGCATATATGAAAACAATGGTATACTGTATGTATACCTCCTTGGCTAATGTTCCTTCCCAGGACCTCAATTAAAGGTTTAAGTTGTTAAAGCCTTCCCCCTGATGAAAACTCCAACTGATGTTCAAAACTCTGTCGGGGGGGGGGGGGGGGGGGGGGAAGGGGCAGAAGGGAAGGAAGATTACTTCCTGGGTCCTGAGCATTGTTCACATTTCATTCAGCATTGAATTCTCTTATATACAGCAATAATAACCAGTGGAAGCAATTGCTGGTTTATAACTTATCCCTAGATTCATCAAAAAGTCTTAATAATGCATTGATAACAAAAAAGGGCATGTTTATAGCAATTTTTGAATTACTGTGGTAACTTACTGCTTTGCATTGGTAGTATCGCATCATGTGGTAAACTGTGATAATCTCTAATTTTTGCATCTTGCAATAAGTAGTGAGAGAGAGAGAGAGAGTCTACCTACAAGGCCCTCACAGTAGGTAAGTAAAAGGTCGAGGTGAGGAGATGGTGGTGGTTTAGGGGCCAGTTTCACATGTAGAGTTAGATGTACGAACAGCACAGTACACCTTAGTGAAGATTTGATGTCATTTGGAGTGAGGAAAGTCTAACAAAGATGAAATTTTGTACTATGTTGTCTCACCCAAGCTTGATGGTACCCCTAAACCCTAAACCACCACCACACCTCACCTTGACTTATTAGATGGCCCTCTTATAGAGATATAAATAAGTGTACACAGTGAGGCCCTCCCCAGAGACTCTCTCTCTCTCTCTCTCTCTCTCTCTCTCTCTCTCCTCCATTCCACTCTCCCTAAGCCCAGAAATGCCTAAAATGTAATTCCAAAAATGTATTACAAATTGCATTAAACCATTTCGGGCATATCACACAGCCTAACACCAGGAAAAAAGGTGTAGTTATTTATGGCGTTAAAACTGTATGATAGCATGCGTTATGCTATTGCACAGTGCGATATTGCCCCTCATTTAACTAAATCCCACCCAAACTCCTCCCTGATCCCACCCCTCCCAAAAATTTGCATTCGCGCCATGCGTTACGATTCTTTTTGCATGTGTTATGGTTTTAACGCACACATTAACGCGTTATCGCATGCATTAACATCATAAAGCATTTTACTGAATAAAGATGGCAATGTGATGAAAATATTGATACCAGTACTTAGTCTTTACAATCCATTTTACAATTTCAGATCTAATACATTTCTGACTTCCAGCTTCCTGTTAATGCATTCTATTACTAATGGCAGTTGATACAGTCTCTCTCATTCCTGATATATTGCAATTAATGGGATGATTTTGGAGCTTCCTCCTAGAATTTGCTAGATAGGATAATCTTTTCCCAATTTTTCACACCTTAGTCCAATTGTTCAGTTATTCTCCTTTCTTCCCTTGTTGGTACCAGAAGGGACCCATCACACTCCTTTCTTCAACATCTTGATGATAGAGATTTAGAGGTCGCTATGTGGCTCAGCTAGTTAGCCAGATAATTCTTATCTGGTGAAATTATCCTATATATTCAGAGGTGTAGCCATGCAGCTAAATATATTCAGCTATCTTAAAGTCAGCCAGAAATTTGCTGTTTCAAATTGCCGTGAACGTCACGAGTCCTTTGAAATGATAATTTGTGCATGTTCTAAATGATAGAAATAAAGAGAATCCTTGCCAATTGGAAAGAGAGGACCTTTGAATTTTCTACATTCCTCTTCTCTCTGCTCTGTAAAAGTTTACCCACAAGCCTTTGAGCTAGAACACATCTTTCTGCACTTCTATTTGAAAAAGAAAATAAAGACACCCACACATAGTATTATTTTTTTAATTTCCCATACAAAATCCACATTTATTTACATTATGAAAATGGCATTTCAAACTAAAAGTGTTCAAACACCACAGGATGCTTATAGATGGAATAAGGGTCAGTAAGGGCCAGTCTGAACTGGAGGCCTGCCCACTGGACAGTGATGGTAAAGCTACATTATGCAAGGGAAGAGTCCTAGGATTGGGCTCGAAGCAAGGGCCAGTGGCCCTGCCTCTGGAGAATTTGGGCCTTGGACCTGGAAAAGGGATACCTTGTGAACACTTTCATGTTTCCAGCTACTCAGTAGGCAGCAGCCACATCCCACTATGGCTTGAATGTCCATCCAAGATGGTCATTCTTGCATGGCATGAGTGGAGTGAATCTTAGGGATGTGCATTCATTGGAAACAAAATTTCCCAATCAAAGTCACAGTGCAAGTTTTATGTGTTAATTTATAATTTTAATTGTTTTATATTTGTTTTATTTGTGTTGTTTGTTTTCAACTTTTATGAATGCATATTGTAATCCACGTTTAAACATCGTGGGGCAGATTTTCAAAGGGGTACACGTGTAAGATATGCGCATAACCCCCGAAAAGCTGCCCCTTCCATTCCCCTGCACGCGCTGAGCCTATGTTGCATAGGCTCGGCAGCGCGCACAAGCCCCGGGACGCGCATAAGTCCCGGGGCTTTCCTGGGGGCGTGTCAGGGGCATGTCGCGGCGGCGCGTCATCGAGGGGCATTCCGGGGGGCATGGCCACGGCCTCCAGACCAGCCCCCGGATTGGAACATGGCGCGCCGGCAGCCAGCCCACGCGCGCAAGTTACACATGCCTCACAAAATCAGTTACATCTGCGCAAAATCGACACGCGCAGGTTGCCGATTTTGCGCAGCTTTGCGCACACCGACCCCGGATTTTAAAAGATACATGCGGCTACATGAGTATCTATTAAAATCCGGCGTACTCTTGTTTGCACCGGGTGCGCGAACAAAAGTACGCGCTCGCGTACTTTTTAAAAATCTGCCCCTGTGTGAATACATGGAATATTAGTTTTTTGTCAAACAAACAAACAAACAAACAAATAAATAAATAAGATTTTGGTTTTAAGAAGAAAGTAAAGAAGAATTAAATTTTGTTCATTTTTTTGTTCATTTCATTTTAAAAAAAATAAAACCTCTACTATAGGAAACCTTTTTTAAATCACTCCTGGCCCTCCCCCTGTCCTTGTACCCTCTTAACTTCTTCATGGCTTGAAAATTTCTTCATGGGTAGAAGTGATCCTTCGTGGATGGCACACATAGTGTTGCGGTTGTTCACCTGAATTCTGTAGTCTGACTATGGTGTTGATCATCATTGCCTTCTGTGGATAATCTGTCCAGAAACCATAGCTGACATTCTGAGATGCCTGAATGAACAGCCATCTATGCATCCATGGCTTTCTTCAGCTTACCAACTTTATTTCTATTGGTTTGCATGTGCAGCTCTTTCTGTGGTGATGTGAAGTCCTCACGGATTCTGTCTTCATGCTGTTGCTTCTTCAACTTTACAGGATGCTCATGGGATGAGAGAGGGTGGGGAGATGGGAAGGCTGCTCGGAGGACAGTGCTCTTTCTAAATCAGGGATGTCTGATACATCCCTGGTATCAAAGGAGGGTTCTGCCAGCACTGGCCAAGGCACCATCTGCTGACAGTCCTTCTCCTTCCAGACTCTGCTAACTGGATATCTTGTGAGGATATGTGTTGGGCAGAAGCTGTATCCATGACACAGCCTCCTGAATGTAGCCAGCGAATGCCAGCTCCAATTCTTGCCTCTCAGTGGCAGCTATGAGGTCCTCTGGCACAGGTTCTGTGCATTCAGTTGAAGATGCTCTCCCCAAAGACATTGGAATTAGTAAAGATACAGAGATAATTTGTATTGTTGCAGCAAGAATCTTCTGCTTCCATCAGAAAAGTCTGATTCCTCTACATCATGGCACCTACCCTGCAACACCCCAGCCCTACCATCTGTTGTGACCCAACCTTCTTAAAATTTTCCCTATATCTTTTTCCCTATATCTTCCAAATGGTCCTGCACCTAATCGGCCTGTAATCTCCTGTAGGCTCGATAGACATGTTGAGGCCTGTAAAACATCCCTGAAAAGGAACGTTAGTGGATCCTTGATGTGCTCTCCTAATTAGTATTGTAACAAGTAACTCACCGTCTCATCCCGGAAGAATTGCTGATTACATATCCATGGACTGTGGGAGGCTGACAGTGATGTCGGCATCCAAGTGTTTGCACGAGGCATTGCTTCACTGGTGTGATGCAGATGGGACAGACACAGTCTCCTCCCATTGTCTGATGGACATGCATCTTGGTGGTCTTTTCTCATTTAATGTTCTATAAGTGGTTTAATATATTTAATTGAATTGGGGCTGATTCTGAGGCTACTGACATTTGATGCCAGGAGGAGCATGGTTAGAGTAAGCTCGTGGAAGTGTGCATATGTTTTCAATGTGAACTCCATGTGTTTGCTTTACCCTGCGTGCTTTTCTCCTGTAAAGTGCCATGTGATAAAAACTCCCCATGGCACCAAGCCCACCATGAGAGTTTCCCTTTGCAAACTGGCTTGCAGGACTGTGTACAAAATAGATGCAGGCCTGCAGGCATCGTGAGAGATTAAAAATTGCCCTCCCCGTGTCTACAGGAAAAGACTGTGATGAATCAGGCCTCTTAAGTACCTTATTTATAATTTCAAATGTAGCTCCATTTTAACAAACCCTGTAGCAAAACACAATAGATATACAAAAGGAGCATTTATGCCACACTTAGGTTCCATGCTGCCATTCAGCCCCCACCTTCCTGAATAATTTCATGAATATGTTAATTTGCTAATGTGTAAAGATTTTTTTTTTTTTTGTATTAATGTGTACATACTACTTTTTTTTTTTTTCTTTCTTCTGGACAAATTACTTGCTCAGTTTTTGAGTTATGCACCTCCTTGGTGTTTAATGACAAGTAACTAGTTATGCATGGAAGAAAAAAAGACACTGATGTACTGCAGATAATGGTAAATTATGCAAGAAAAGGGTGTCCCACACCTTTTAAATGCATTCCCTAGAAAATTCTCACCGTAGCCTGCTGATTAATTTTCATGAGCAGGGCTCTCACTTCTTGCAATTCCATCTTCCTCAGGTCAGACCTGGAAGCACTTCCTTCAGCAGGGCCTTTCTCTTTCATCTAATTCATTTCGGCCCCAGTCTCCTGCGTTATTAATCTATCTTTTAATGTCTCTTAATCATTTCTCATTGCCCTTGTTCTATTGCAGCAGGCCTTATTGAACACTACCATTCTCACCCCCCCCCCCCACTCCCTAGCTCTCTCTTTATAGCTCCCAAATACATTTCCAGAGCTCACCTTTCTACCACCTTCTTGCTACTTTATTTTCTGATCATTTTTAATATTATAGTGCTGGAACAGCACCTCTATGTGATGATACTGATTTTACACATTTTGACCTATATTCTGTCAAATCAGGGAGCCACATGAACAGTCAGATATATTCTGATCTCCCCCCCCCCCCCCTCCCCGTAGCATTCTGAGAAACAGAGATGTTTGCCACTGCCACATAATGGGAACATCGTGCACAGAACTCCAAATACACCCACAACTCTTCCTCTCCATCTCCATTGCCAAATTCCTATAATTTTCCAACCAGCTGCATGGCAGCTTTTCAATCAAATACATCTACTCCTGCCTAAGGACAGAGCAAGTCTGAAATGCCAGCAAGATCAAAGTACTATGCGGCCAATTCACCTGTTTTGAAATCAGGAAAAAGGCTGAGAAAAAAATAGCTATTTGGGAGGTTCAGGCGACTATCTCATTCACTCTCCATTTGAAAAGTGGATCATCAGAAGCCCAAGTAGTGAAAAAGAGGCCAATATTGAGCATTTAAAGAGGAATTCTATGCAGGACTCTCTCCACAGTGCAGAATGCATTATCTGCCTCATTACAATATGCATGAGGCTCATGATCCCTTTTCAGACTTGTAAAGTCACACCTCTGGTGTCAACATCTGGAACTGAGCAGAGGAAGCACATGGAACATGCTCAAAGAGTGATGTCAATGCAAATCAAATGTCAAGAAGCCAGAAACAATTGCTCACCTTTCAACCAGAGCCCTACTTCATTAAAAATGTCTTCTGCAACATCCATGCAGCCCAGCTACATAGGAAATAATATGGAAAAAGCCAGAAGCAAGCCATGTGTCGAAAATGCTTTGCTAGAGTTCAAAAAACACAGTCAACATCTTAACAACATGCAAAGGATGATGAACTGCTGGCATGGAAGGTCAGTATGTGTGAAAACACAACAAAACACCTTTTTCCAAGCTCCACAATCTATTTTCTCCATAATTGTTGCACAGCAGCCCAGTTTAGTAAACTACAGCACTGACACCTCAACAGGCAAAGCACAACTTTCCTTTACACAGACTACTTCCATGATCTGACAGCCATAACAGCACTTAATACATCAAAGTAAGGGTAGGGGAAGTGAGAAATGGAGCTTCATCCACCCTACATGAAGACTTCAACTGTGCATCATCTACCCTGCAGGACTCCACATAAGGAATATCCACATCTGTATTGAAACAACTGAATTAGGAAAAAGATCTATATGAAAGGGTCTCTCCCCTCAAGCTTCTTCTGCTCTGTACAGGGGTAGAGTATGTTGTAAGACATGTCACAAAAAGGCTATGCAAGAAGGACTTTACATATTTAAAGCCAAAAGTATGAGCATTCATTCATCCTTAGCTACCATTTTAAAAAACAAGGGCAATGTTTGGCAGGATGTGTTCTTTCAGTATGAAGTTTGCTATACCAGATGTAGCTTCTCTAAATGGCTTTATAGCACTGCCCTTGTGAACACACTGCATAGAATAAAAACACAGGAGTAAAGTGCTGCTACTCATTGTTTGACTAACTAGTCGAGATGGTGTTACAATCACTTCGTCACATCCCATCCCACCCTGGCCATCCATCCTGCAGCTACAATTCATTTCCTGGATGAGTACTGAAACCCAAACAAATGCATATTCCCATTACCATCCATACAGAATAGTTGACTTGCTGCCCTGACTCCAAATACACACTTCCACTCTTTTATCACGTTGCCTGGGCTTTGGCAGAAAATATTTCAGAGACCTCATGAAACCTTGAAACTCCTGAGTTTGTAATTTAGCAAATTCCTCCTTGAGATTCTACGTTTCCAGCTTTCTTTCATCTTTGCACACTAGGGAACTCCTAGAGATCACTCAGATTTTATTCTTCCAGTGGTTTCCAAGCAACAGTACTCTAGAAAACTACTGGAGAGTGCTCCTTACACCTCTGTAACTAGAAAGGAACTTTCTTCACTATCAAGTCCCTATTTCCTTCCAGAGGGAGAGTTTCAAGTTCTCTTAGCTTCTCTTTCTAGAGATCAACAAATTTCTCCTCCGCTCCTCTTCCTTTCCAGATCAAAACTATAACAGCCCATTTTATTTTAGGAATCTGTTCTATCTCTCTTATAGGATTAAACCATTTTTGCCTTTTTACAAAGGGATGTACCACACTAGACCATACGATCTAATACCCAGGCCACATGACACATTTAACTTCTAGTAAATATACTGATGTTTACAAAACTATTTCCTCCAATTCGTTTGGTGCTCACACATTGTTGATTGTCCGGTGAGTGATGGGAGGTTGACAATGAGTAGTAACAGGGAATGTATAGTTTTCTGTCACCTTATCTAAACTGTCATTACATATAACATGTTTCTTCTTTTATGTCTTTCAGACTGACCAGGGACCAGCCTCAACCAGTCATGATGGGGCTTCCTCCTTCCCAAATGATTGCTATGTATGAGCGCAGATGTATAGTTGCTTGTGAACAGTATGGGGACATGTAGCATATGCATGTGAGAGAGGACGAGAGGTTGAGGTTTAAATGACAGGGAGGAGAATGGTGATTAATGAGAGTGTTAAGCTAGTTGTTTAGGGTCTGTCTAAGAGCTTAAAAAATGTGAGTCCTGTGTTTTCCAGCAGACAAAATGGTACTGTCTTTAAAAGTAGGAGAAAAGTCTGGTGAAATAGTATCTTTAAGATCTGTGTCCAAACACTTATTTCACCCTTCTTTCTTACGTGAATGTTTATTTATTTAATTATTTCAAGCGCTTATATTCCGTCAATCCTCCATTCTCAGTGGGGGTACAACAAAACATGCATAATCAACAATTACACAAACTAATGACAAGGCAAGCTACTTATAGTCTGAGTACATCACACTCTTTGCAAAATAGGGACTCAGTAGGCAAGGGTTCCAGGCCATAAACTAAGGCAGACCACTGATGAAAGTCAAAAAAGTGGGATTTAAGAAGCTTTCTGAAGTGAAGCAAATCCACTTCAGCTTTCAGTTCCACAGGGAGATTATTCCATAGGGCAGAGCTCACAATGTTAGAAATATGATTCCTAGACTGAACAGTGGAATCTCAAGCAGATGTTGAAACAGTGGAATCTCAAGCAGATGTTGTGAGGAGGATCGAAAACAGCGAACTGGTTGATAATTCCAGATTGTTGAAGTCAAACACAGAAGGGCACGTCCATGAAGGGCCTTAAAGACCCACATCAGCATTTTTAATTTTACCCACCAACTAATGGGTAGCCAATGCATACATTGCAAGACTAGCCAGAAGAACTGGAGAGATATGGTTACGCAACAGAGTTCCAGTGATAAGTCGAGCCGCAGAGTTCTATATTAACTGATGTGCCTGTAGATGAGAATTTGGAAGACCTAAGAACAGGACATTACAATAGTTCAATGATGACAAAACAAGGGACTGTATATGACAGTACAGAAATCAGAATAACTAAGAAGCAGCTTCAGCGGATATAATAAGTTTGCAGTATGATGACTGAACCAGATTGTCAATGTGGGGCCACATAGATAGAGGAGAATCAATGGCAACCCCCAGATTATGTGCCCTCAGCTGGATCTGGATATCATGTCCTTCGAAGGAGAAATTTGAAGGAATTTCCTCCAGCAGACCTCAGAAGAACAATTTCCTTGTTTTAACATTAAGGGCTGGTCTATTATTTTGCATCCATTCTGAAATCTTTATCAGACATGTTAAATTTTCAAATGCCTGAGAAAAGAAAGAGATAGGGAAAAATAATTGTATATCGTCTGCATATAGCCTAAATGATACATGCAATTCAGAAAGGACCTCACAGAGAGGAGCAAGGTAGATGTTAAAAAAGAGTAGAAGAGAGAGAAGAACACCTGTGCTTAGAGGGCATAGCCCTGGTGAGGCATCCTCAATTATTACATAAGAACATAAGAATATAAGAAATTGCCATGCTGGGTCAGACCAAGGGTCCATCAAGCCCAGCATCCTGTTTCCAACAGAGGCCAAACCAGGTCACAAGAACCTGGCAATTATCCAAACACTAAGAAGATCCCATGCTACTGATGCAATTAATAGCAGTGGCTATTCCCTAAGTCAACTTGATTAATAGCCGTTAATGGACTTCTCAAAGAACTTATCCAAACCTTTTTTGAACCTAGCTACACTAACTGCACTAACCACATCCTCTGGCAACAAATTCAGAGCTTTATTGTGCGTTGAGTGAAAAAGAATTTTCTCCGATTAGTCTTAAATGTGCTACTTGCTAACTTCATGGAATGCCCCCTAGTCCTTCTATTATTCTATTATTCTATTATTCTATTATTATTACTTGGTATTGGTGGTGAGAGAAAAAAAAAGAGAACCAAGAAAGGACTTTAGATGAGATTCCTACAACATCCAAAAGACTAAGTAGCAGATTATGATTAAGGGTGCTGAAAGCTAATAATATATCCAGTAGGATGAGAAAGTATTTTGTACCAGTGTTGAACCCACAACGAATCGTGTCAAAACTGGAGAGCAGTAGTGACTCTGTACTATGTCGTGGACGAAGCCCAAATTGGGAACTATCAAGGAAGCTGTTGTCATCCAGAAATTCTTGAAGCTGGGCATGAACAACCTTTTCACTTTGGAAAGAAGTGGCAAGGAGGAAACTAGACGATAGTTCGAGGGTTCTGATGTGTCTAAATTAGCCATCTTTAACTGTGGATGTATGTACCACCGTAACCTTAAGGGTAGTGGGCAAATCACCCTCCATTAGGGATGCATTAATAAGCTTGTAAGGAATGGGCCTACCTCTGAGTGTAGTACCTTGATCAAGGCCATAGAGCACAAATTAAATGAGCAAAAATTGTCTTTCATTTGTCTCAAGATTTTAGTAACTTTGACACATGTAGTAGGGGTGAAAGAGTGTCATAAGACACTGAATAGAATATGAAAGGGTCACAGGATGGCACAGCCTAGTTCCAGGTCTGGATTTATCAATGTGCCTAAAGCAGCAGAAATCTGGGGAAGGCAAGCTGAAGATTTGTTGCTGCCTTCCAATAAAAATAATATAAATTATACTAATATAGTGTAAAACTATCTTAGGGCTAGATTTATCAATACAATGGATTATTTATTGCAATGTATGTTATCTTAGTGCTTTGCATGGTAGTACTGCAAAGTGAGTTTTCTTTTCACACTTTGCAGTGATACCTACATAATTACATTTTCCTATCAAGAGAGAGACTCTCTACCTGGGTAACATCAAACTAGGTTGAGAGAACATTGTACAAATCTCATCGTTGTGTGAGTTTCCTTGCTCCGAAAGACATCAAATCTTCACAAGAGTGCACTGTTCTATTCGAACATGTAAAATAGAACATGTAAAAGTGGCCCCTAACCCCAACACTACTACCTAAACCTCACCTCGAGTTACTAGGTGGGCCTCCTATAGTAGCATAAATAACTAACTACTCCAAGGGCCTTGTAGATTCTCTCTCTCTTTCTTTCTCTCTCTCTCTCTCTCTCTCCCCACATATCTCAGGCTCTTTCCCTGCCCAAAACAGAATTTGTGAAAAAAAATGCATCATGGGCATATTGCACAGCTTAACACTAATGAAAAAGGTGTAATTATGGCTTCACAAAGCCAGACAACTTTTACAAACTTCCCACCCCCAATCCCTCCCCTTTTAAAAATTAGCATCGCACCATGCATTATGGTAATTTTTGCGTGCATTAAGGCATTTTTCACATGCAAAAATCCCTTAACGTGAGTTGGAAAATGACCCTATTAGTTTCTTAATGTAATATAAAAGATAGAAATGTTTGCCAATTTGCTTCAGAATTTTTAAATTTTTGCCACAGAACCTACCCCGAGCTACAACTGGAAACTAGGGGGGACTATGCCTTAGACCTTCTGCTCCCTGTTGTCCAATCTTGGGGGGGGGGGGGGAAGAGGGGGATGACAGGGGGCAACAGCACCTACAGAGCACAAAAATCCTAAATCCATCACTGCTTAGTTCATATGATATTCAATGGAAAGAAGAGAAAATATTTGTCACAAATTTTCCATTATAAAACATAATATGAGTAGCGAGACCAAAGGGAGGCACAGTCTGTTGTGCACCCGATCCACGTCCATCCCACGAACAGGCCTGCTCACCTCTCCAGCAATTCAGCAGGTCCCAGGTCGACCTCCCCAGCTGCAGGCACAAGCTCTTCCAGGACCCGGCGTCCCGCGGCAGCGGTCGCCGGGCCTTCCACTGCATGCCAGGCCTCACACCGGAGTCCAGCGTCGTCGGTTGGCCATGCCCCTAAGCGTGTGCGCGCGGACCGCCCGGCCTCTTGTAGGGCCAGTGGTGGGTCCTAGCTCCACGGCGCACCCTGAGTGAAGGAACTATGTAAGGAAGCTCCTGTCTGCACTTCCTTGCCTTGGCAATCGGGTTTCTTCTGCTAGATTGTCACTGCGTTCTAAGCCTTGTTCTAGTCTTGTTCCAGTCTTGTTCCAGCCTTGTTCTAGGATCCTACTGTTCCAGCCTTGTTCCTGTATCCTCCTGTTCCAGCGTCCTTCTGTTCCTGTGTTCATCTGTTCGTCTCCCCAGGTAGTACCTTCGGACTGTCTCTCTGGTACTGACCTCAGTCTGCTACTTGATCACTCTGCGTGCTGCCTGCCTTCTGACCTCAGCTTGTTCCTTGATCTCTCTGCCTGCTGCCTGCTTACTGACCTCAGCTTGTTCCTTGATCTCTCTGCGTGCTGCCTGCCTTCTGACCTCAGCTGTTCCTTGATCTCTCTGCCTGCTGCCTGCCTACTGACCTCATCCTGCCTGTGACCTCGCCTGACCTCTGGATCCCGACCTTGCTATATTGACCACTTTCGGACTGATTCCTGGTATTTGACCTTAGCCTGATTGACTATGTCTTCTGATTCTGGCTCTGTCCCTTGCCTAGTCATCGCCTACACTGTTCTGGTCTTCCTTGCTCCATCTGACCTCCAGCTCTGAACCAGACCGTGCTCCTTCCCTGCCCGTGGGCACACCAGTCTACCACCTCTCCAGGAGACCCTGCAAGGTGCACCTAAGTCCAAGTGGCCCGGGTCCCTACAGGCTCCACCCGGGGAGACCTCGGTCTTCCAGTGGTGAAGCTCATCCCAACCTCTGTTTCCTCCAGTGCTCAGCCACTTGGGGGGCAGGTGCTTCCTGGTCCCTACCAGGAGGCCGTCTTCCCCTGCCCCAGGACAAGGGTCCACCTCCGAGCGCAACACAGTCAAACTTACTACTGCCTAAATATATGAAAGGTAAAGTCTTCCAGGAGAATGATACTTGTATAAGTGTAGGGGTAATTTACCTCTCGTGGGCTGGTTTTTGGGCAGAGTGAAGGGTACTTATGGAATATCTGCGATGGCTTTCCATCCTGTCATGTACCAAAGATTTTTATTCAAATCATCTTTGAACAATTTCCAAACCGGGTCTTTCAATGCACTTGCTACTGCAGAAAACCCGAATATCTGCACAAAGGAAACTGAAAAGGGAGGCTGAACCAGCCGTTTCAAGAATATGTCATTTCATCATGAACTGGAAATGACTGGATCCACACTTGTAATTCATATATCCTGTTTCTGACAATCCACTCTTTAATGGTTGTTTTCACATTTTTTTTTTTTTTAAATCTGCTCCCTTTTGAATCAAAGGGGTTTGAAATAAAACGAGAATAAAATCTCTAATATGTGTGCGCTAGTGCATGCAATGTGGGCAGTGAAGGGTGGGGGAAGTAAGATAGGCCCTAATATTATCCATATAAAGGACTTTCTAGAGCTATAATCAATATTGGCCATATACTCCTTCGCTGACAACTTCAGGAACAGATTCTGAACGGCTGCAAATGAGATCATTGATGAACTGCAACCTCCTGTGACCCGTTTTCTGCACTTACAGGTATGTCAATGCTTTTCCCTTCTACTTTGCCGTAAATCTAGTCCACACTAAACTGCACCCTCAGATTTTACTGCACTATCCTTGGGAGTCTAGTGCAGGAAGTGTCTCATGGAGGTCTTCTAATGAGGAGGAGTTTAAGGAGAAAAATGCAGCATAAGAAGATAAATGGATATTGCATAAAATAGTGTTAAGACAGTATATTTCAAGATATGTAAACCGGCCTGATGTGAATTCCATTCGTGAAGTCCGGTATAGAAATATA
The DNA here is from genome assembly GCF_901001135.1 of Rhinatrema bivittatum. Classification (NCBI taxonomy): domain Eukaryota; kingdom Metazoa; phylum Chordata; class Amphibia; order Gymnophiona; family Rhinatrematidae; genus Rhinatrema; species Rhinatrema bivittatum. The sequence goes on along the minus strand of NC_042617.1, from coordinate 46,770,397 downwards.
TATTAAATAAATAAATAAATATAATAATATTAATTCAATATAAATCAGTGACTCTGATTGAACACACTAGCTACCAGGAGTTGCAGAAGGCTGCTTTGTAAAGAGTTTGCCCTCGGTTCCCACCTGCTGATGAGATATCTTTACTGCCGCTTACCCTGTTGCACAGAAGGCTTCCTTGTTAGTAGTACCAGCTTCACAGCAGTTACAGGGCTTGCAAACATCAGGGCCTGTAAGCCTCATCTCAACCTGCCGGTAAAAATAATCCTTGCACAGCTCACAGTTTCTTCCTGCATGGGGGTAACGTTCTGCATTATGGCTTCCAATTCATTAAAATTAGCTATATAATTCAAAATTAAAGACTGTATTCCTTTGAGACAATGCTATAATTTTCAGGATGTCCATTTTAATGCACCTTTCATATCTACCTGCCAATTTAGTGATCCAGAGCATATGAAACAATGAACCTGTTACAAACTGTGCTTTACTTCATTAAACTTCCATCTGTTATATAATACTGTATTTTCTATAAAGCTCTGGCATGTGAATGGCCGCACATAGCTTTTGCCAGAATTACTTTGGGATCCCAAACTTTTCTCATGCACAATCAGAACCAAGAAACAGAACGGATTTGTATAAGCGTACGTCTGTATAATATATTTAAGTACTAAGGCACAGCAGGGGGATTCTGTGATGTGAATATCATCCCCAGCAGCTACCCGTTGTAATGATAGCATTTTGAACAAGGGATTGCCAGAGAGGGCTGGGTTGCTTTCATGAAATATATTTACTGGACAGATTTGAAATTAAAATATAAAAAGTGGCATCCATGTACAAAAACCTGCATTACCTTTTGAGGAGAAATGGACAAAAGTCTTGAATTATATGTATATCGATTCAAATCTATATTTATATACTGCAGGCCATTCTGATGCTGACTGGTGCGCTCTGGTCTTCTATAACAGTTTTATAATAGATATTCTTTCTCAAAGCTTTTGCTTATTGGGCATGGAAAGAAAAAAATACTTAAGTCCCTGATAACTCAAGCCTATCTTGTGAGGGACCCCGGGCCTGAAAATACACCAATACTATTTTCAAGTAGTCATCATTTTATGCTGAATTACAGGATGAGCTGGGCCCCAGTTTATTTAGTTCTTTTAAACCTTTAAGCTCAAAAGGTTTGATTTAGTTGTCTTTGCCTGCAAAAAAAAAAGGGTTTTTGTCTTATTAATGAACAATCTTTGCACTAGCTGCTCCTCATTTCTCTCATTCTTGTCTTTGTTCCATTTTCAGCAATAGCTAGAAGCTCATCACCACTTGAATCCAAAATGTACCAAAGTATCCAGAGAAGATGAAGTAGTGAACTTTAGTAAATATAAGCTTTTCAGCACTTTCGGGCAGCAGGAGCCCCTCTTGAGGCACTGTGACAAATAGGGGGTATGAATGAACACGTCATAAAATCGGGTGGTCGTTCACACATGCGTGACGGATTTTACAATCCACGTGCATATGTGCAGGTGGCACGCGCAATGGAGGGCGGGGGTAAACATTTGAAATTTCCGCACGACGAAGCAATCGGAGCTTCCCCAGTTCCCTCCCAGTCCACACCAATTAAAGTGCGGACTGGGAGGGAACTTCCCTACCCCCCTACCTAAACTCCTTCCCTCTTCCCCTCTCCTCCCCGCCCCCTAAACCCTACCTATCTATCCTTTTTTTTTTGTTTGTTTTACAACTTACTTCAGGGCCCAAGATGAACTAAGTTGGGCGTGCCGGACAGCTGCCGGCGCGCAAGTCTTCGGGACAGCATTCAATGGTGCTGTCCCGGCCCGCCCAGATCCCATCCCCCCAGCCTGCCCCTTTGAAGAAGCCTGGCACTTGTGCGCATACTGGGGTTTACATGCCTCTTCGAAAATTCGCGCGGCACGCACAAGGCTTGACCACACGCACAAACCCCGAATCTTTACCTGAGCAGGCCTTTTAAAATCCGGCCGTAAGTCTGCAAACTAATTTGATGAAACCACAAGAAAATTCATGGTTCACGGAATTAGTTTGGTAGCCCTGTGCAGATTTCTTTAATCAGTTAATCTGCATCAAAGTTTGAGCAGCTTTACCCAATTTGCAGGGTCCACAGTGGTCAGATTCAATATGGATTCTTTTGAATCAGTGAATCTATGGTAACTATAAGTTGAATCTGCCCAAGGTACCCTGGATTCACTGGAAAAATGTCAATAAACTACATTGGATAATCTGAGCACATTCAAGAATTCTGCTGACCTCCAACCAGGCTGAAACTTTCTCTGGTCTGAGTTCAAGTCTTTAATTTTCCACACATCATTAGTAACAGCACTGCTGGCAATGCTAAACAAACACTGGTTAATGTGGTCAGGTATGTACGTACTGTTCAATGTTGTAGACCACTGGCCGGTAAGTGCTTTACGTTTGTGCAGATAATACACAAAAATATTGTTGCTCGGATCATATGCAAATTTTCGAAAATCATCCGAAGGTTTTGACAGTAACCAGCAGCATCGTTTTGTGTAGGTTGTGTTCTGTAGCATGTCTAAAAATGCCTTTAGCATTCTCAGGATAAAATAACAATGCTTTATTATAATTACATGAGTCCCATCAGATTGCTTACTAGGACCCTATGTATAGGTTCTAAGCATGTTTTTCATAGGCAAAATACTGGAGAAAACCTTTAATAGATAAGTCACCTATGGCAATGAATTAGACTTAATTTCAACATATAACACATAAAAAAGTAGTAGCAGCAGCTGTATCACATTTAAGTAAATAACCTCAAGCTTTATATTTATTTTATTTATTTATAAACCGGGTTGATGTGATGCCTATCATGAAACTCGGTATAACAAAAACAATAAATAAATAAAAAAAGCTTTTGCCTTGCACAATATATACAAGCATGGAAGAAGAGTGCTTAAAAAAAATGGAACACCTTCCCTTTGAAGCAGCCAACACGTGATGATAAATCATGGCTTGTTTGAAGACCGTGGAATTAATGTTTCCCCAGTGCAAGGGACCTCCTCTTACCTCAAGTTTACTTGTCCCTTGCAGTAGGTATGATTTATTATGGGTTAGCACTGGTAAAAGTCCTGAAAAATCACCTCCTGCCTGCCCCTTCCCTTCCTCTCCCCTCCACAATAAAGGGGGGGGGGGTCACTAAAATCAGAAGTGGTGTGAGAAAGAATAACCTGTGCCAGCCATTATCAGCAAGTTTGCAAGCAAAGCATGGAAGGGACAATTTGCAAAGCAATCTGGCTGTGTTAATGATTTTGATGACAAACAGGGCAGCGACACGGCAATGCAAATGAGGTTACAGAATTCTGCCAGTGTTGCCACCATTGTTGCCGATGTGGAAAGGAGCCTCCTCTTGCCTTGATTCTTAACTTCCCAAGTGAGTTCACTTCTCCTCTTTGTTCATATGAGGGTCAATTTTCAGATAGCCCATGTAATTATAAAGTACATGATACGAAGAACTACATGGTGTAGTTTATTTTTGAAAATTAGTATAAAATATGCACACTAAACGTGCCCATGCCCTTTGCACCTTCTCTTTTGTGCAGGTGGCTGAGAAGGGTAAAATAGCATGCATATGTTTTGAAAAGAGCAAGTATTCACATTGTCATTCTCCCCCGGAAACACTTCCCAAACTGGCTAAGAGTGAGCACACTGCGGATGTATTTTTAGCCAGGAGGGGGGCAATTTTCAGATAGGATAATCTAAGCAAGTTAATCTGCTTTATCTTTAGCTACAAGTGCCCATGAGCAATGGAAAAATTCAAATAACCTTTCCAAAAGATTAACTGCCCTCTGCTCAGTAGATCATCCAGTGAGGATATTAGCAGATTATTGTGCTACTTATTTTAGCATGTCTATAGAAGATTCATGTTATCCCAATACTGCAGTAGGATTCTGATAGTGCCAAGTAATATCTGGATTGAATCTCCAAATCCTGATGAACTTTCCAAACATCCCTACTTCTAACTCCCCATTACTGCCCTTAACCATTAGAATTCATTTCTTCTTCTACAAATAACCCTCAGTCACTGTAATGGCAGGTTAGTCAGAGGCAACAATATTACAACTCTCATAGGTGGATCTCACAGTAGCCTGGCAGTTTAAAAAAAAATAAATATATATCTTCATAAGGGACTGATTTCAATGCAAGTCAGGAAATTCCAGAAATTGGCTGCTACCCAGTCATGCAGAATATAACTGAGCCATAACAAGACATGCATTTATGTAGGATTATTATACATATCTGGTAAATTATACCTTAGAAAGCACAAAGCCAAAGGCACTGAGCTTTCAAATACCAGAAGAGTGCGATAAATGCATGGCCTGGAGTGTATTATTGTTATTATGAAATGGTAAATGAAAAAAAAATTGAAAAAGCATGGGTCTTAGAATGCTTGGACAAGCATTGGATATAAGTGGCATGGTTAAGATGTGCTTTATGCCATTAAACTATAGTTCTGCTTCATCCTCCATCCCCTCCAGTGAGTTTACTGTAGATGACAACTCAATTCTTTTTTTTTTTTTTCATCATTGGAGAACAAGAATGAACTAATGTCAAATTGCCATTTTTTATGTATTTTGGCAATGACCTTTCAACTTAAGATGCCATCATCATCATCGTCGTTGTTTATTTATGACACGCAGTTCCACCAAGAGAATTCAAAGTGAGTTACAATTTGTTAAATATTATAATTACAATGTGGTAAGGAAAGAAATGAACATAACAATACAATTTGGGTACATTTTAAAAGCGTTGCTCATGCTAAAAGGCCCACATATGCAGGTTTGTGGGGTGCAAGTGAGTGACACGAATTTTGAAAACCGCTATTTACACCTGTATATGCATATGGGCGAGCTAAAAGGGGGGGGGGGGGGCAGCAAAAGGGCGGAGCTTAGGTGGGGATTAGGTGTTCCAGAGCGGGGTGAAGAGTTATGCATGTACAGCCGTATTCTAAAAGCAGTGTGCGGTGGCTTGTTAGCTGCGCATAATTACTGCTGCACCTGATGAGGTGTCAGTCCGCGTAAATTGCTGTTTAGGCCTAACACAAAAGGGGGAGGGGGTCCGGGTCAACTGGGGGGGAGTGCAGGCTGAAGACCCAGAGGGGAAAGGATGACCTCGAGATGGACTGGGCAAACTGGTGACTACTTGATAAAACTGGGAATGTCCTTCACTCGAGCATGTTTTAAAATCCGCTTATGAGCTCACGTTAAAGTCGACAGAGTCCTAAGGAAGATACGTGAAGTACATTAGCTCGAGTAATGGCTTAAAATTAGGAGCACACTTATGCATGCTAGGTGTATTTTAAATCATACAAGCATAAGAACATAAGAACATGCCATACTGGGTCAGACCAAGGGTCCATCAAGCCCAGCATCCTGTTTCCAACAGTGGCCAATCCAGGCTATAAGTACCTGGCAAGTACCCAAAAACTAAGTCTATTCCATGTTACCGTTGCTAGTAATAGCAGTGGCTATTTTCTAAGTCAACTTAATTAATAGCAGGTAATGGACTTCTCCTCCAAGAACTTATCCAATCCTTTTTTAAACACAGCTACACTAACTGCACTAACCACATCCTCTGGCAACAAATTCCAGAGTTTAATTGTGCGTTGAGTGAAATGCTCGCATGATTTAAAATCCCAGCATATGCGGATATAGTGTGGCATAGTGGTAGGAGGTAAGAGGCTATGGCAGATTCGAGTCTGCAATTTGTTGAATAGCTCTCTTTGGTCAAGGTGTCCTGCAGTAGCTTGGAGCTTTTCTGCCGGTTGTCAGGGGTCTGAGTAATGGTTATAGAGTTTGGGAAACATGTTTGCAGAGATTAATGCCTGAACCAAATGCTGCCTCAAACAGCCATGTTTTTCATGGTTTTCTGAAGGATAGGAAGTTGAGGGTCAGCCTAATATAAGGAGGCAAGGAGTTCCAAACGGTTGGATTAGCACCTGAGAAGGATCTGTTTCTAATGCTAGTAAGACACATGGTTCTCAGGAGAATGGTCACAAGGCAGGCTTGTGACAATGACTAAAGTGGGTGAGAGGGTTCAGAGCGGGTAATGGCATTGCAAAGGTAGGACAAGGTAAGGTCTTTGAGGGAGTTATAGGTCAGAATCAGGATCTTGAATTTGGTGAAGTAAAGTGTTGGCAGCCAGTTTAAGCTTTTCAAGTCTGGGTGAGGTAATCAAATATATGTATCTTCATTATCAGGTGAGCAGCAGCATTCTGTACAAGCTGTAGGCAGCGGTTTAGGGTGTGGGGGAATCCTACATAGAATGTGTTACAGTAGTCCAGGCAAGAGATGACAGTGGTGCAAATAGCAGTTATGAAAGCAGTGGTGTCCAACAATGGGCAAAAGTGGAGAAACTGGCGAGGTGCAAGAAACTTGTTTTAGTTACTGAGAGGACATGGGTTTTAGTTATGAGCTGGGAATCTAGTATAAAGGCAAAACTCTGAACTTGTGAGCTGAGATTGTCAATTGTTCCTTGAAGGATTACTTTCAGGAGCTGTGATAGGAAGTTCATTTAAAATTGAGCTTACTTTCTTTTAAATTAAATCCTGGATTCTGTTATATTTTGGCTATTTTGTAACATAGTAGAATGTTGTTGGGTTTTTTAAGGTCTTTCACTTACCTTACACTTCCTTCTTCTCCACAGTTCCTGTTCTCTTGGGTTTATTGTGACATCAGCTCCACTATTGTATACTGTTCTCTGAAGGAGATGCTTGGAATGTCAAATGAATGGCATGCAGCACTTCATTAGGTCTGATTGCCTTGGAAGACTATACAATATGATTAGGGTAAGAAATAACTGTTGATTTTTGTCATGCATGCCAGCAAAGGTGCAAAAAATGCTAATTTATTAAAATAAATGTACTCAAAAAATACATGTAGAAAGAAAACTAGACTGTTAAAGCTTCTCAGAGGCTGCCACACTTACTAAACATTCTGTCAACATTTATTATTCTACACTCAGATATCAATTAGTTTTTACATCCTGCTTTTGAATAATTTTAAGATTTTATTGAACTGAAACTCAAAGGAATGCTAAAGACCATAATGCAACAAAATCCAAACAGTGAATTTCTACTCAAGATTTTTTTAATTTCCAGATTTCACTTGCATATTTTAACAAAATAGCTTCCATCTTAATCTTTTCAGTTTCTTTGGAAACTGTATCTTCCCTAGAGCACATTCAATGGATAGATACCTAGTGAGAATGTACATTTGTATGATCCAAAACTGAAATGATATGAGTCAATTGGGTTTGGTTCAGGTCATCCAAACAAAATGATCACAGTGTCCCTCAAAAAATCAGAATTCTTTTTGTCACATTCAGTTAGGTCCCTTTAAAGTCTATGGAAGAAGCAAAGCTAGAATAAGCGAATAAGCAGAGCCGCTGGGAATGAGGCAAGAAGGAGTAGGACCAATCTTGTTTCAGCACTTTTTCAACTAGCCTCTTCTAGCTGGCAGCTGCATGGATTGATTTCATCAGCTTTTTGGGTGAAAGTAAAACTAAGAGTACTTTGAACAGACAATGACCATTTTTCTCAATCATTCCTCTGTTGGATCTCAGAGAGAGAGAAGGCAGAAATTTTGAACTCCTTGCTTCAAAGTTCTAGAGTTAAAGAATAGATTAGAAAAAGAGCTTTAGATTTAGAAGAGAAAGCAAGGTGTACTCTTACAAAAATGTCACTGTGTTTTAGTTGTGCTGATGGCAGTAAGAAAAACTGCATTCTCTCTGTCAAAGTGTTACAGTGTAACTGTGTATCAGCAGAGTAAGACTGTACTTCTCAGCAGACAGACAGTGTGTGTCAGTGTCTGTTAGAAACATACAGAGATAGAGAGTTTCTCTTGCAATATGTACAGAGTAGCCAGTGACTGATTATGACAGGGAACAGCTTGCTTTCTCTGTACAAAGGAGTCAGTGATACTGTGACACCATACTAATTCTTCTGTGTGTGACTCTTGCACTAAGTTCTTAGAGGATTACTTTCAAAGAACTCTGTGTAGCCCCATATACATGAATATATGGGCACATAGAAATCTACTATAGTATTTTATAACCTGTGCATTTCTGTTCCGTGCAGATTATAAAATATGCATGTGTCCACCTCACAACATGCACACATGTTTCAACAAGCGTGATTATCAACAATGTATTGAAAATACATATTTTTTTGTATCTATTTTACACATATGTGTGTATATTTTATGTGCAAAAAATACATATATAATTTGCGTAAAACCTTGATATATAAGCAGAGGTAGGTATATTTTAAAATATGCATGCATACTTGAAATCACCAGTTTGCCAATACATTCACCAGCTCAATCAGTCCATCTCCAGTTCACCAGACCCTCCTAGAACTTCCGCCTGAACTACCCCCAGTTCACCCAGACTTTCCAACAACAATAGCAGACAACAGATGAGTCTGATATCAATTGCCCTAGATAATTAGCAGGTATAAAACTCTTGGTCCCGCCCAAGAACTTCCCTAGACCACCCTTTTTTGCACAAGTAAATGTGCATTCAAAACTGAAAATAAACTCAAACTTTTGATGTTTGTAAAATAGCATGTACATTAATTGGGAGGAGGAATAGCCTAGTGGTTAGAGCAGTGGACTATGAACCAAGCGACCAGGGGTTCAAATCCTGCTGCCTTCCTTGTGACCTTGGGCAAGTCACTTTACTCTCCATTGCCTCAGGTACCAAAAAAAACAACTTAAGATTGTAAGCCCTCTGGGGATAGAGAAATACCTACAGTACCTGAATGTGAACCGGTGTGATATCTCAAATGTCAGTATATATATAAAAAAATGAATACAAGCTACTTATGCACATATATGTTAATTTTAAGCAAGTAACTCCTTTGAAATGTATCTCCTTACTGTTCAGTAAGCAAGCATGCCTTGGGATGTTGAGTCCATTGTGCTTGCTGACCATCTCCTCACTCAATGCCTTGAAGTCTTCATTTCACTGTACTTCCTGCCATACCCTTCACTTTATTCCTTGGGGTATTCATGCTTTGCCCCCTCTTGTAGTGCCTTAGTGTCTTCATGCCATTGTTTGTGATGGTTTGTCCTCTCATGCTGCTTGGGCTGTTCATGCCACTGTTGGTACCTGTTGCTCCTCTTTCGGTACTATGGAGTATTTATTCATGCCAGTCTTAGTGTCTTGGGTCTTGCCTCTGCTGCTGATGCCTGCCAGCAAGCTTCATAAAATTTGAATGGAGAACCCCAAAGTTAGTCAAAAATAGGATTCCATTGATTTTAATAGAAACAAATGAAATGAATGACCTAAATAAAATGAATGAGCTTCTGATCCAAAGTGAATGAACTGAAACAGGAAATCAAACTAAACCTTTCCATGCACACCCTTAGCACCCAGTAGAGATTTTACAAATGAAATATGATCTATTGAGATCATTATTGATAGCAATGAAACATTTCAAAAAGTATTATCTATTATATAGAAAGAGACATGCAGAAAAAAAAGATGGTCACTTTTATAGGAACACAGACTTCTGATATGAATATTAAGATGGGCCTTATCACTCAAATAAACCTCTTCTTTAGGGGCCAATGTAAGAAGCTCTACATTAAGACTATGTGCTGAAATTCAGCACACAGTTTCTTAACACAGGCACTAAAAGCAAATTTAACTCCTGATGCAATAAGCAAATTATATGCTAATACATCAGGTGTTAAAAATATGCAAAAAGACAAAAATATGCACACAAACCTGAATTAAAATGTGTGCTCAGCACAAGTTGATCGCATGTTTTAACTTGGGTGATAGGAAGTCCCTTGGACAGCATTTAATGTGCACTAAACATGATGTATACTTATTTTGTGAGTATAAAATATTATTTATGCACACAAAAATGCTTTCAGTGCAGAAAACACTTTTGTACAGATAAATCATATTTATGCCCTGAAAAAATGCTTTGTATGAACAGAGCATGTTTTCTGCGCATAAATCCTGACTACAGGTCCTGGCACCAGAACTCCTGCTATTGCTCATAGATTAACACTAGTGCTGGAAACTTTACCTCTGGCAAGGAGTAAAATTTCCAGTGCTAAATAAACAAGAGTGCACCCTTCTGCATGGAGGTTAATAGCTAATGCCTTCATTAGCATGGAATTTCCATGTGAGAACGCTAAGCAGTTTACATAGTTTTTGTGCATAACCCTTGCTGCATCAGGAAGGAATACAGTTTGTGCATAACCGTAGGTAAAACTGTGTACTCTGCTGAGCACAGCTTCTTACATCAGGCTCTTAGTTAAGTTGAACAAAGATTTAGGTTCCTGTTTTTATACATCCTTTTTTATGACCAGTCTACATGTTTTTAAGATTCTTCTTCTCTGAGAACATTCTTTAGGTGTTTGAGTTAGGCTTCTACTTTAAATATATCATTCTGATGACTGCATGGAATTGTGATTAGGGTTAGCTCCTCAGCTACCTTTTGCACTTGAGTTTAATGGAAGGCACCACGAGTAACTGGGCACTCGCTGCATTCCTGGGGAGTCGCCTCTGCCAGGCCAGCCTACCTCTGGGCATGAGGGAAGGGGTCTGCTCTCCTCCCCCTCCCTCTCCTTCCTCTCTGGCGATGTCTGGCAATGGCCCCAGCCGCGTGCTTTTGGCGCGCCTGCAGCGCTGGCCTCCCGGGACTCTGTGCGGCACTACTGATAGATGTTGCACCCCTGGGTTGGCCCAGCTTCAGGTGCGGTGACATCATAAGAATGCGCCCTGACGCCAGGCAACTCAATTGGCTGCGTGAGCCATGTGGTGACGTCAGCTGTGGGGCAGGAGCCGACGGGAGATTTAAAACCTGCTGGCTCCCTCGCATCTGGCCTCTTCTTCTTTGGCTCGGCATGGCACAATTTTCAATTCGCCACCTTCTGGCTGCTCCTTTTGGCCTGATCCCAGTGGGACCAAGATGGTCCCGGCCAACTTCCTAGTGGCCTCGAGACCCGGACAAGTTATTAAAAAAAAAAAAAAAAAAAAGCAATTTTGTTTCCTTTTAGGTATAGAGGAATTGGCATGTAAAAACAAACCTGGTCTTTACCAGACCTCTAGGGCAGCAGACGCAGCGTGCCTTGTGCCAAATTGCACCCCGACCCCGCACTTTGCCCCTTTCTTGATTTTGTGCAGACCCGCCATTTACACTCTCCCAAAAAAAACCTGCTATTAGCTAGGAGCTATTAATTCAGCGAAATCCAGTATTCCGAGCTAGAGGTGCTGCCAACGTTTGTCACGGATGTCCGTGAGGGCCGACCCCTTGGCTGTGGCTCGGCAGGCCCCAGCACAGCGTGCTGCGGAGGCTTTAGGCACCTCCATCACTGAGGTGCCCATCGGATTGGGCACCTGCTGATTCCCATGAGAGCCATGAGATGGGAATCAGCCTCCTGACCCCCACAAGACTTGCCAAAAGTCCAGCGGGGGTCCAGGAACAACCTCCTGCACTCAAATCGTGTTGCTGTAATGCAAAATGGCCATACGGCCGGCGCCATTTTGCAACGAGTATTGCAAAATGGCGCCGGCCGTATGGCCATTTTGCATTACAGCAACACGATTCGAGTGCAGGAGGTCGTTCCCGGACCCCCGCTGGACTTTTGGCAAGTCTTGTGGGGGTCAGGAGACCCCCCAAGCTGGCCAAAAGTCCCTGGGGGTCCAGCGGGGGTCCGGGAGCGATCTCCTACGCTCGTGACGTCGGGGGACAGGAACCAAAATGGCATCGGCGCTACCTTTGCCCTGTCATATGACAGGGCAAAGGTAGCGCCGGCGCCATTTCTATCAACGCACCGGTGGCCCGAGAGTGGAACATCACACCGGGACCCTCCCACTGGACCCCAGGTAATTTAAGACATTTTGGGGGGGTTCGGGAGGGTGGGGGATTTATTTTAAAGGGTCGGGGTGGGTTTTAGGGTTGTTTTAGTGTGCCCGAGAGTGGAAGATCACACCGGGACCCCCCCACTGGACCCCAGGTAATTTAAGACATTTTGGGGGGGTTCGGGAGGGTGGGGGATTTATTTTAAAGGGTTGGGGTGGGTTTTAGGGTTGTTTTAGTGTGCCGGTTTTCCCGCCCTCCACCGATTTACGATTTACACGATATTTAAAAAAACAAAACTGCGACGATCCGATTCCCTACCCCCCCCAGCCGAAATCGATCGTTAAGACGATCGATCACACGATTCACATCTCTAGAAAATCACTCATTCCATCTAACTGGAACACTTATATACGCAACAACAACAAAGTGAAGGTGTACCTGATTGCAAGCGGTTGGTCCAGTCGCCGGGTTCCAAAGGACCTACTAATTAGCTATATCATGCATGCCAAGCAGCACGGGGTATCCAAAAACATGGTTTGCTCGCAACTGGTCACCTAGGCATTTTTCACAAAGCTGGAAACGGAACGAGTAGAGCAGTACTTTCCAGTAAAGAAAATGTGATGCTGGGCTGAGCAAGAAGGTCTGTGCCTCAACACGACACCATGAGGCCATTAACCCATGGCCTGTTGATGTTGCTGTGGAGCGTCATGCCCTCAGTAGTGTCGACTGCGTTTGAGACTACATTCTTTCGAGCCACATTTGTGCTCGCATTCTTCGGCGCCATGCACATCAGCAAATTCACTGCGCCATCGCAGAAGGCATCTCAGACACGTGGCCTGCTGTGGGAGGATGTCAGCGTCTCGAGAGACACACTACACTTGACTTTGAGGAAGTCAAAGACTGGCCAAGGAGTGCACAGTCAAGTCATCACTCTGGCAGCAGTCGAGGGTCTGTTAACATGTCTGGTTGTGGCCATGATGTCATACTTGGCTTTGCGCCGAAGAGCAAATGGCCTGTTCTTACTGCATCAGGACAAATCCCCCCTAAGCATAAGAACATAAGAAATTGCTATTCTGGGTCAGACCAAGGGTCCATCAAGCCCAGCATCCTGTTTCCAACAGAGGCCAAACCAGGCCACAAAAACCTGGCAAATACCCAAACAACAAGAAGATCCCATGCTACTGGTGCAATTAATGCAGTGGCTCTTCCCTAAGTAAACTTGATTAATAGCTGTTAATGGACTTCTCCTCCAAGAACTTATCCAAACCTTTTTTGAACCCAGCTACACTAACTGCACTAACCACAACCTCTGACAACAAATTTCAGAGCTTAATTGTGTGTTGAGTGAAAAAGAATTTTCTACGATTAGTCTTAAATGTGCTACTTGCTAACTTCATGGAATGCCCCTAGTCCTTCTATTATCCGAAAGTGTAAATATTCGACCTCTCATGATTTTAAAGACCTCTATCATATCCCCCCTCAGCCATCTCTTCTCCAAGCTGAACAGCCCTAACCTGTTCAGCCTTTCCTCATAGGGGACCTCTTCCATCCCTTTTATCATTTTGGTTGCCCTTCTCTGTACCTTCTCCATCTCTACTATATCTTTTTTGAGATGCAGCGACCAGAATTGTAAACAGTATTCAAGGTGAGGTCTCACCATGAAGTGATACAAAGGCATTATGTCATTTTCCGTTTTTTTAACCATTTCCTTCCTAATAATTCCTAACATTCTATTTGCTTTTTTGACTGCTGCAGCACACTGAGCCGACAATTTTAAAGTATTATCCAGTCCACTATGATACCTAGATCTTTTTCCTGGATGGTAGCTCCTAATATGGAACCTAACATTGTGTAACTACAAGCAAGGGTTATTTTTCCCTATATGCAACACCTTGCAGATACCAGTTCTCCACAGTCAGGCTCCAGAGTGAATGTTTCGGCACTCACTCTTTCAATATCGGAGCAGCATCTAGCGCAGCAACTGCTGGTCAGCCGCAAGCGGCCATGCAACAGATGGGATGATGGAGAGCCAGGGCATTCATAGCATACATCAGGTGCAATGATGGCTTAGCAGCATAAGTTATGGAGTTAAGTTAGATCTGCCATAGAGCAGTTTCCAGTTCAGTTTTTGTCTGTACATTCTCTTTATATTTTATGGTCACATAATTCTGCATTTTTTGTGAGTCTCACTGTTGTCTGAATGTGTGATTGAGTTGAAGTATTCTGCTAACATGTAGTTTATGCTTAGGTATCTATAGAAGCCTGGCTTGTTCTGTTTTCCAAATATGAAGTGTATTTGTGTTTTAAGGCCTGGTATAAATTTTGCAATGTTGCCTTTTCATAGATAAGGTTGTTACTGTTTGAGTGCTGGCAGACAGAGCAGTTTTGGTATGAGATGTTTACTATATTATGGCCTAATTTTACATGTGTAAATGCACCTTTCTCGAGTAAGTGGGCTTTTGAAAATTGCTAAAATATATGCCATTGAATTGTCCATAGGATTTACCTGCATAAGTGCACTTTATGCAAGTGGATTTTGAAAATTGCAATGATAGTATGTTATTTTTACACATGTAACTTCTTTGAAAATTCACCTAAATAATTGTCATTCAATTTCCTCATGGCTTTGAGTCCACACCCAACATGTGTTACAATAGGCTTAATACCATATGGGTTCCAAGAGGTCCATATTCAGTTACTGTCCATATAGCAAAGTGAACTGGATACATTTATCTGGCTAATTTTAGAGGTATATTCAATACTGCAGCTGCACTATTGCATATAGCCCACTATCTTAAAGTTAGCTGAATAAATATATTTGGCTAACTTTAGGACAGCTCTATGGCATGACCAGGCTTAGCCAGATAAATTATCCCGTTAACACTGAATATCAAAGTTAGCTGGATAACTTGCATGGCTAATGTAACTCCTCCCCAAAATGCTCCAGAAACACCCTTAAGTTATCCAGCCAGATAGTAAGATATCAGGCTAACATTACTTGGATAAGTGCCCCAATATTCATTTAGCTGGATAATGTCTGATAACGTCCTACATGAAAAGGAATAGAACAAGCTATTAGCTTCAGTCGTTTGTGGAGCTGATCCCAATAGAAGTGTATTCATACCAGGGCTGGCCTGATGGCTCAGTGGCAAGTGCTGCCCCTTCCACGTGGAAGATCCCTGCTTCAGTTCCCAGATCAGGTCTTCTGGCACCATTGGTTGGCTGGGGATGCTGCAGAGACAGCATTCACAGACCTAGAGGTAAAGGGGGGAGCCATGGTCGTCAATAAGGGTGGCACCTGCTGGCTGGCCTTTGCTGCAAGGACCAGACATGGAAGGGTGGGTCTGTTTAAAAAGGGAACATCTTCAGTATCCTGGAAGAGGAAGAGGAAGAAGAACCTACTACAAAACAAACAAAAACAAAAAAAAACCCCAAGAGTATGTTGATACTGAAAGGCCTTGGCATGATCACAAGCAGTAGACTCTTCCATTAATAACAGAAACAATGCCTGGTAAGTAAGACATTATTAGGCATCCAAAAGACAACATCCATTGTTTGTCCTTTCTCTTACCACTACCTATTTCTCTACTTTTAGGAAAAACATTCACCATTGCACACATATAAGCCTAGCACGATCTAAACCACGAACGATCGATATGGCTCATTAATTAGTGGCTGAAAATACATGTTTTGTTACTGCTTATTCCTTTTTCTGGTCCCCCCCCCCCCCCCACACACACACACAAAAGAAGCCAAATACTCTTCTTTTGAAAAAGAAATCCATAGACCTAGATATCACAGTAAAAATTTAAGACCATCAAATCCAGGTTTCAAGCTCCTTGCGCTTCTCTCAAGGGGAAAACCTTCAGAGTAGGCAGCATCCACTTGCTTGTGAGGGCAAAACTTTGGATTTGGGTTATTTCGTAAAAGGAACAGAAAAAGAAATAAGTAGCCTATGTTTGTGCTGCAGGTTGAACTAGCCTTATACTAATGCTTGGTACAAGGTGCTTGCCCACTGCCGAGGCACCTGAATTTTTGATATTTTGAAATTCATTGTCCGGATATAGAACTAGAAACATAAAAACATGATGGCAGAAAAAGACCTTATGGCGTATTTAGTCTGCCCATCCGTACTAGGATATACTAAGCTAGTGTGTAAAAACATTTTCCACAATTGCTCTTGTTTGGGATTTCAAGTCGGCTTTTTTGTAGGTTCAGTGAAGTTGTCTTTTTTGATTTTGCATCATTCCATTAATTCCCGTGGTAAAAGTTTTCACACGCAAGTGACAAGTGGCAATATCACACATTTATTTGTAAAGTGAAAAATTAACTTTAGTGGCAGTATGGCTTTCCCCATGGTGACTGGATGTCAGCATGGATAATATATTATAAGTAATTAAAGGAATTATTGTGTAGGAAACTTCTGCCAGTCAGTAATAAATCACCTATCCAGAGGAAAAATACAACACTAGGGTTAGTGACTATGAAAGTCACAGTACAATACCCAGAGAACAGGAGTTCTTTACTGAGCTTTGCACTTCCTTATAAAAAAGCTACAGAGTTTTCTAGAAGAGTAAAGCCAACATAAAGATATCAAATGCTTTCCAGGTGTGCCAGGGATTGGACCTTAACTGAGGCCGATGTATAAAAGCTATGAACACCTCTTTCATACAACCCTCCCCCCAAATCCCACCTCTATCTTCTCTTTCCCTCATTCCCCCTCCAGCCTATACCCTATTTCCCGCAACATCCCCCATCTCCTGTTTCCCTTATCCCCCTCCAAAGCCCCTTCAATCCCATCATTCCATATGCATCCACTGCAATCCTCTTTTATCTCCATGCACCCAATCCATTCTGCTCACTCTCCCCCAATCCTTCTTTCACTTTTTCAGTGGCACTTTCTTCCATCCCCCCACAATTCCTCAATCACTCTTTCTTCCCCATCTCAACCCCGTGATCTCCTCCTTCCCTCACTCGGTCATGCTTCCACCCATCCCCCAAGATCCCTTTACTTTTCCACATCAACTTTCTCCTAGCATTCTTTCCTGTAGCAAGGACCTGCTCTCCAGGTGATGCATTGTCATTTTGTACTGAGGATATCTCCCCAAGGCCTACTGCCCAGGAGGGAAGGGTTAGGTCGGCCGTCATAGTTGGTGATTCGATTATTAGGAATGTAGATAGCTGGGTGACTGATGGGCGTGAGGATCACCTGGTAACATGCGTACCTGGTGCGAAGGTGGCAGACCTCACGCAACACCTAGATAGGATTTTAGACAGTGCTGGGGAGGAGCCGGCTGTCGTGGTACATGTGGGCATTAACGACATATGAAAATGTGGGAGGGAGGTTCTGGAAGCCAAATTTAGGCTCTTAGGTAGAAAGCTTAAATCCAGAACCTCCAGGGTAGCATTCTCTGAAATGCTCCCTGTTCCACGTGCAGGTCACCAGAGGCAGGCAGAGCTCCGGAGTCTCAATGCGTGGATGAGACGATGGTGCAAGGAAGAGGGATTCAGTTTTGTTAGGAACTGGGGAACCTTTTGGGGAAGGAGGAGTCTCTTCCGAAGGGATGGGCTCCACCTTAACCAGGGTGGAACCAGACTGCAGGCGCTAACCTTTAAAAAGGAGATAGAGCAGCTTTTAAACTAGAACAAAGGGGAAAGCCGACAGTCGCTTAGCAGCACATGGTTCAGAGAGAAGTATCTTCAAAGGATACCAATGATGCATTAGAATTAGGGCATCCCGACAGTGAGGATCCAATAATAAGAAAAGTAGTCCAAGTACCTGTAACTAAAAACTCACCTGAGCTAAAAAATTCTAACTTATCCCTATCAATTAAAAAGCAGAATGAAAATGCAAACAAAAAACAAACTTTGAAATGTTTGTATGCTAATGCCAGAAGTCTAAGAAGTAAGATGGGAGAATTAGAATGTATAGCAGTGAATGATGACATAGACTTAATTGGCATCTCAGAGACATGGTGGAAGGAGGATAACCAATGGGACAGTGCTATACCGGGGTACAAATTATATCGCAATGACAGAGAGGAGCACTTGGGAGGTGGTGTGGCGCTTTATGTCCGGGATGGCATAGAGTCCAACAGGATAAACATCCTGCATGAGACTAAATGCAAAATTGAATCTTTTTGGGTAGAAATCCCTTGTGTGTCGGGGAACACTATAGTGATAGGAGTATACTACCGTCCACCTGGTCAAGATGGTGAGACGGACAGTGAAATGCTAAGAGAAATTAGGGAAGCTAACCAAATTGGAAGTGCAGTAATAATGGGAGACTTCAATTACCATCAAAACAAACGACGTGGTTCAAAATATTTTTCCTATTTGAAATGCTATGATACTATATATTGCTGTATATTATTTCAAAGAAATTTTTTTTAAGTTAGGTGTGTGTTTTGCACTTTATTGGGTCATCTTTAATCATCGGTCCAAATGAGTCCAACATCCAAAACATGCAAATTTTGACTTTTTTAAACATTTTTAACTTTTTGTAAAAGATATGAAAGGTATAACTTCCCTTCGGAGTCAGTAGTCCGACGCACGCGTTTCGCAAACTGCTGCTTCAGAGACATACGCTTTTTGACTCTCCAATCCCGCACTCCCATGCATCTTACACACGGGACAGTAGACAATACTTCTTCAATAGTACTTCTATTGGAATCGCCAAAAATTACTATAACGACTTGCTGGAAACTGTAGGTCCACTGTTATTTCGGACCCGATGCCATTCCTCCGCACAATGGCGTCGGGTCCAAAATAACAGTGGACCTACAGTTTCCAGCAAGTCGTTATAGTAATTTTTGGCGATTCCAATAGAAGTACTATTGAAGAAGTATTGTCTACCGTCCCGTGTATAAGACGCATGGGAGTGCGGGATTGGAGAGTCAAAAAGCGTATGTCTCTGAAGCAGCAGTGTTGCGAAACGCGCGTGTCGGACTACTGACTCCGAAGGGAAGTTATACCTTTCATATTTTTTACAAAAAGTTAAAGTTTAAAAAAGTCAAAATTTGCATGTTTGGATGTTGGACTCATTTGGACCGATGATTAAAGATGACCCGATAAAGTGCAAAACACACAAGTTCTAACTTGGAAGCACAGCGGGTGGTATGATGGTCCCTAACTTCAAAAAAAATTTTCTTTGAAATAATATACAGCAACATATAGTATCATAGCATTTCAAATAGGAAAAATATTTTGAACCACGTCGTTTGTTTTGATGTTACATTGATCGTGCGTCTTTGAATTAAGAGATATTGTTTACATTTAGACTTCAATTACCCCAATATTGACTGGGTAAATGTATCATTGGGACATGCTAGAGAGATAGCGTTCCTGGATGGAATAAATGATAGTTTATGGAGCAATTATTTCAGGAACCGACGAGAGAGGGAGCAGTTTTAGATCTAATTCTCAGTGGAGCACAGGACTTAGTGAGAGAGGTAATGGTGGTGGAGCCGCTTGGCAATAGTGATCATAATATGATCAAATTTGAATTAATGCCTGTAAGAGGAACAGTATGCAAATCCACAGCTCTCATGCTAAACTTTCAAAAGGGAAACTTTGATAAAATGAGAGAAATTGTTAGAAAAAATACTGAAAGGAGCAGCTACAAAACTAAAAATGTGCAAGAGGCATGGTCATTGTTAAAAAATACCATTCTAGAAGCACAGTCCAGATGTATTCCACACATTAAGAAAGGTGGAAAGAAGGCAAAACGATTACTGGCATGGTTAAAAGGGGAGGTGAAAGAAGCTATTTTAGCCAAAAGATCTTCATTCAAAAATTGGAAGAAGGATCCAACAGAAGAAAATAGGATAATGCATAAACGTTGGCAAGTTAAATGTAAGACATTGATAAGACAGGCTAAGAGAAAATTTGAAAAGAATTGGCAGTAGAGGCAAAAACTCACAGTAAAAACTTTTTAAAATATATCTGAAGCAGAAAGCCTGTGAGGGAGTCAATTGGACCGTTAGATGATCGAGGGGTTAAAGGGGCACTTAGAGAAGATAAGGCCATCGTGGAAAGATTAAATGATATCTTTGCTTCAGTGTTTACTGAAGAGGATGTTGGGGAGGTACTCGTACTGGAGAAGTTTTTCATGGGCAATGATTCAGATGGACTGAATCAAATCACAGTGAACCTAGAAGATGTGGTAGAACTGATTGACAAACTGAAGAGTAGTAAATCACCTGGACCGGATGGTATACACCCCAGAGTTCTGAAGGAACTAAAAAAATGAAATTTCAGACCTATTAGTACAAATTTGTAACCTATCGTTAAAATCATCCATTGTACCTGAAGACTGGAGGATAGCTAATATAACCCCAATATTTAAAAAGGGCTCCAGGGGTGATCCGGGAAACTACAGACCGGTTAGCCTGACTACAGTGCCAGGAAAAATAGTAGAAAGTGTTCTAAACATCAAAATCACAGAACATATAGAAAGACATGGTTTAATGGAACAAAGTCAGCATGGCTTTACCCAAGGCAAGTCTTGCCTCACAAATCTGCTTCACTTTTTTGAAGGAGTTAATAAACATGTGGATAAAGGTGAACCGGTAGATGTAGTATACTTGGATTTTCAGAAGGCGTTTGACAAAGTTCCTGATGCGAGGCTTCTAGGAAAAGTAAAAAGTCATTGGATAGGTGGCAATGTCCTTTCATGGATTGCAAACTGGCTAAAAGACAGAAAACTGAGAGTAGGTTTAAATGGACAATTTTCTCAGTGGAAGGGTGTGGGCAGTGGAGTGCCTCAGGGATCTGTATTGGGACCCTTACTTTTCAATATATTTATAAATGATCTGGAAAGAAATACGACAAGTGAGATAATCAAATTTGCAGATGATACAAAATTGTTCAGAGTAGTTAAATCACAAGCAGTTTGTGATAAATTGCAGGAAGACCTTGTGAGACTGGAAAATTGGGCATCCAAATGGCAGATGAAATTTAATGTGGATAAGTGCAAGGTGATGCATATAGGGAAAAATAACCCATGCTATAATTACACAATGTTGGGTTCCATATTAGGTGCTACAACCCAAGAAAGAGATCTAGGCGTCATAGTGGATAACACATTGAAATCGTCGGTTCAGTGTGCTGCGGCAGTCAAAAAAGCAAACAGAATGTTGGGAATTATTAGAAAGGGAATGGTGAATAAAACGGAAAATGTCATAATGCCTCTGTATCGCTCCATGGTGAGACCGCACCTTGAATACTGTGTACAATTCTGGTTGCCGCATCTCAAAAAAGATATAATTACGATGGAGATTAAGAACATAAGAACATAAGAAAATGCCATACTGGGTCAGACCAAGGGTCCATCAAGCCCAACATCCTGTTTCCAACAGTAGCCAATCCAGGCCATAAGAACCTGGCAAGTACCCAAAATAGTACGGAGAAGGGCTACCAAAATGATAAGGGGAATGGAACAGTTCCCCTATGAGGAAAGACTAAAGAGGTTAGGACTTTTCAGCTTGGAGAAGAGACAGCTGAGGGGGGATATGATAGAGGTGTTTAAAATCATGAGAGGTCTAGAATGGGTAGATGTGAATCAGTTATTTACTCTTTCGGATAATAGAAAGACTAGGGGGCACTCCATGAAGTTAGCATGTGGCACATTTAAAACTAATCGAAGAAAGTTCTTTTTTACTCAACGCACAATTAAACTCTGGAATTTGTTGCCAGAGGATGTGGTTAGTGCAGTTAGTATAGCTGTGTTTAAAAAAGGATTGGATAAGTTCTTGGAGAAGTCCATTACCTGCTATTAATTAAGTTGAATTAGAAAATAGCCACTGCTATTACTAGCAACAGTAACATGGAATAGACTTAGTTTTTGGGTACTTGCCAGGTTCTTATGGCCTGGATTGGCCACTGTTGGAAACAAGATGCTGGGCTTGATGGACCCTTGGTCTGACCCAGTATGGCATGTTCTTATGTTCTTATGTTCATCATCCTCCCACATTCCCTTATTCACTTTCTCTCTCATTCCCTTTAAGATCTTCCCACTGCAAACCACTCTTCTTCAGGTTACACTTTCCTCAGCTCTCTACAAGGGTAACTGAGGTATTATTCTAACCTCTTATCCCACTCCTCTGTCCAGTAAGATCTGAGCACTTCTCTCTTTGGGCCCCAGCACTTTCCCTGGTCCAGGCTGCCACTCTTCTGCAGAAGTCCTCTTCTGGCATAATCTCTTTTCCCACGCCTTCTCTGTGGAAGGATACAGGTCCAATGGTACCACTCTTTGAGGAAATGACTACCCCTTTTCAGAATTCCAGAACTTCTTGCCTTCATTCTACCCCCGCCCACTACACCACATGGGTGCGGGAGTTTTTAGACAGCCTTTCAACCCCCTCCCAGTGGGGAGTGGTACATCTCTCTACTACACTGACACTAACCCGACATCACACCCAGGGGCAGGGCCTGCTGAGACCTCTGAATCACACTGCTGGCATATCAGGCCTGTTGAAGTCTCTGCAGCCATAATACCCTGCTAGTACGGGGCAGATTTTGACCCCCTCTTCCCTATACACGCACATCCAGCATGTTTCTCTTCCCTTCTCACTAGGTTTTCCCTTCCTCTCCCTTCCAGGTCTCCCCTCCTCCAACAGCCCAAAAGGGGGATTCTATATTTCAAGGAAACAGGGTTGAGTGTAATGGGGGAAGCAAAAGTTACCCCTCACCCAAATGACAGGACATACATCTAAAATAATTTAGACCACAACCATGCAAGTTGGTGGAGGTTACAGCTAGAATTAAAAAAAAAAACATATCAAGTAATTAAATCATATAAGCAGATAATTAATTTGAAAATAAAGGATACTTGAGTACATGTCATTGTGATTTAAAGCCCAATGATTAGAAGGTCATGGCATGACCCCAATTATTCTTTCTAGACACGACACTGCCTTGATGCAGCATATTTTGCGAAACGTTGCCAACGTCGGCGTTTCCAGTGTCTTGGCGTCCACAGGCAACCTTCGGTGCCTATTTTTATAAGAAGGAAATCACTTCTGAAGATAAGTACTTTGGACACCATTTAAACAAGTTTTTGTGCTGATAAAGCTGTCACAATTACATTCAAAATTGTTATACAGGCAACTCATTGTAGTGCCATTTAGATTTATTTACCGGGCAAATGGTATTATGTAGACTGCAAGTTTAAAGAATCACACACGATACCGGCTGTTTTGAATTGTTAGTGCATTGAACAGAGTTAATTATTGGCTCTGAATCAGAAAATCCAACTGATAACAGAGCTTATATAGCTAGTTCTACAAACACAACAGCCATTCAGAAAAACCAAAAAAAGTGTTTTTCAATAAAAATAAACAAGAGGTTTTTATGACCGATGATTGTATCAACTGGTTTAAATTTTGTCTGATTAAGTTCAGAGAAATACCAGTACTGAGGTCTTTTCCTCTGTTTTAACACTTAAAGCAGTCAAAAATTTAAAAAATTACCATTATTGTTGCGTCCGTCGCTGCTCGACTCCCTCACTCTGCCCTCTTTACCTCTGTGGCGACTCCCTCCGGGTCTGATGGATGGCTGGCTGCCGTGGTGTCTCCATGCCATCTCCTTTCGGTGTCCCCAGACTGGCTTGACGTTGCAAATCCGCCATTTTGTCCTGATGCCTAGGGCACGCGCATGCGCGCGTCCCGACTCTTGTACCAGCAAGGGCGTGAACCTCAGGGGCGTCCCCCTGAGATGACATCATCTGCTTCCAATATTTAAAGGTCTTTGAAAACGCTAACAGAGTTAGCAAGGATACGCAAGGTGATTGCTTCGGCTTTACTCCCAAGCTACTCTGCCTCCTCGGACTTACCAGAGGTACCCGCTCCTCGGGGGCCTCGCTCTTTTCTTTATTTTCAGATTACAGATAGGAACCGATACTCGCTCCTCGAGGGCCCATGTTCCTGAACACGCTGAAGATTCTCTACTGCCTAGAAGCTATCACTGCTACAAACAAATGTGAGTTACCATCGCTCTCTCAGAGCTTTCCCTGGAATCAGGTACTCGCTCCTCGAGAGCCTAATCCTTTCCAGCTCCTGAGCTTACTTGAGACCTTACGTGAGTTTTGTCATCTAGTTCTGTTCATGAACTCTGCCAATTCACTTTCTACAGTTTCTCAACAGCTCAGCCAGGGGCGGATTGGCCTATCGGGGGATCGGGCATCCCCCGGTGGGCCAGTCGCTTCAGTCACATGGTCTGCCGTGCGTGGCCGTGATGGAGCCGCGCTCGGCAGACCACGTGATGCGTCCTGGGCTGGCCTGGGTGGCGAATCCCCGGGCCGGTCTTCCTCGGGAATCTGCTCAGCCATTCTGGGATCGTTGTTCCAGTACCTGAAGGACTACAGCCCTGCTGGGCATATCAGCTCACTACTGCCACCTCTGGTGGTTTCTAATAACCTATTTAATAAAAGAACTAATGTGTGTCTGTCTCCATACTATAGCCTAGCCGGTGGTCCCTCTCGGGGTATCCTCCCGGGGGCATAGTCATCTGCCATCAGCCCAGGGATCCACCCACAACTATATCAGATTCATTACAGATTGCTACTCCTTAGCAAGACGATATCTGAGACACTACAAGATTGCTGACTCCTCCCTCTCCAGGAGCCTGCTATACAGAGCTTTCTCTACAGATTGCTCCTCCTATCTGACTGCTCCTCCCATCAAGCATCAGATTTCCAACAGATTGCTAACTACCTAGCAAATCCAGAATGCTAACTCCGCAATCTAACCCACAACAATTATACACCAGCTATTTTCTAGTTTGTTGGTTTGATATATACTGGTGGTTCCTTAAGTATTCTCATGTGTAATGTGATGCAGTACGACCTGGCCAGGGGCAGAAACAGCCTGGATATAGAAAAGCAGAAGCGGGCAGTACCAAACCTATCCACCGGAGGGCGCTGAGGAAAGCAACAAAGACTACACTTCCCAGGTTCCCTGAACCAGCACCTGACCCCTGGCTGGAGGGTGAGCAGGAACAGGTAGAGGAAATAGGGACTGAACTCTATGACTCAGCAGAGCACATGGAAGCTGAGGAGGAGGGCATGCTGCAGTGGTGGAGCTGGCCACAAAAGCCCGGCTCCTCAGAGTCAGAGGAGGAGGAGATGGAGGTAAGCTGAGGAGAGGAAAGCTCCAGCTGTTTCTCTATGGAGGTGGAATAACCAGGAGGTTGGGGGATGGTAAATCCTGTGTTAGTAAATGGATGTATGAGAAAGGTTGGAAGGGAATTGTGGTTTTAAAAGCTGTTTAACTCTGGGCTTGTTAAGGAGAACCTAAGCGGTTAGGCTTGGGGCTTGTAAGGACCACCAGGCATTATTACAGGACTGCAGCCGGTGAGGCTACAGGATCACATTAAACCCTTTTGTGATAAAGACCTTTTTCTGTGTACTGTTTGGGAGTGCCAGGACTAGGCCTGGCACTCTGACTAGAGACTTGGAGGAGTCCATAGCAGCGGTGTGCAGGAGCTGTACGAGTGGACAGACAGGAGTGCTGAGCGGAGGGGCGTGATCGTGACAGTAAGCATACATCTGCACATACATTGTGGGGTAAAGATATATGTATTTTATAATATGTGCATATGTGATACACACTGCTTATAAAATACTGTCATAAATCTACTTGTGTCCATATACACACATATATGCTGCCACTTGCAGTTGTTTGAAAGCTATCTTCCCTCTCTTCAGGTTTCATCTAAACTTGAAGATAGAGGACATATGATGAATACTGGCTGGAGTATTCCATGGCTTTGAAGTCACATATGAAAAAGCCTGTTTTCAAGCAGAGGAGAGTCTCATCTTTTTAATGCGAGGTAATTGCAATAAACCCTCCTCCCCTGAACCCTTCTGGAACAGGTGAACCCTCCTCTTCAGCCTAGAGGTGCTAGGAGACCAGTGTACTGTAAAACACTGGCAATGACAACTTGAAACATTGAGACCTGAGCCCATGATCAATGAATGGGAAATAAGCATCCCTGCCCCCTACAACTCCCATGCCCCTTCACTCCGCATGGGTTTCAGACACCAAGGAATCACCACCAGGGGCCGAGCCCCCTTTCCCTACCGCATCTGAACAAGGGATTAAATGGGAGATGGGTTAGCAAAAGCTAATTGTTGCTGTTTGAAATAAATTGCTGTGTTCACCTGCGGTTGTTGGATGTCAGTGGGGACCAGAGTAATTCTTTCATTATGGGATAATGTGATGTTATATATTTTGGACCTGATTTGATTTTATTATATTGCTTGTCTTGAAGTAATATGCTATACAAACTGTCATCCTATTAATATAGAGGATGTAATTTTATTCTGTTTTATTCACTCTAATGTATGTAGTCTGTATTCATGTACTTTTGCATGTATGTTTTTAAATTTATGCATGCAAACTGCCTTGGATGACTTTTTGTTTCAGAACGATGAACCAGAAGCTTAATAAAATAAAAATAACCATAGCACCTGGCCTGCAGCAAATAACTTAGGAGGTCTGGTTTGTCATTGACGTGAAATGGGGCTGTGACATTCTAGGATGGCAAGGCAGGTATTTCTCCATCCACTCAAGTCATATTTCAGTGCTCATGAGTTGGATTTGGGACGAATTGACTCCTAGATGTTTGTTTGCCCTTTTTCATTCTTCAATAATTGATTTGGTATGGTAGTATAACTCCCTCTTGATTTGCGGTCCCTAATACAGGAATCACAGTCCCAGGGCCACACTCTCTGTTCTGGAACTTTTCGTCTCATCACAACTTCCCTGAAGCAGTTAGCACCAGGAAAGCTGGGGTCCAACTGGCTGGCAGGAAGACAAGCCTCCGGGACCCTGGGCTGTTGGGATGGGGACCCTACACAGTCTCGCTAGACTCCCAATCACTCCTTTAGCAGTGCTCACTATATATATCTTACAGGTCTCTTCGCCAGTTCTCAGGCAGGAGGGAGCTAAATGAGCAGAGCCCGGGAGTGGTGTTCGAAAGGAAAATGTTTACTGCGACTTAAAGAATAAAGTCCACATAAGAATGGCAAAAGAATGATAACTCCCAGTATTACAGTCTCTTTATCCATCACCAAACGTGAGTCAGTGTCCTAAGTCCATTCCTAATAATAGAAAATTACAAACAGCACAGAGGTTTCAAAACCCTCAAGATGTACATTTTGGGGAATCACAAATAGCACAAAGCATAAACCCACCCAAGGCTTAGGATTCATGGAATCACAAACAGCATAATTGTATCAAAACACCCAAGGCATACAGTACAAGGAATTTCAAACAGTACAGAGGTGTCTAAACCAACAAGGTACACAGTGTGTGGAATTGCAAACAGTACAAAGATGTCTAAACCACCAAGGTATGGAGGGCGGTCCAATGTAAATAATTCAAAGGAGTCTAAATCAAGAAAACATAGCATTTGATCCACCACAAATAGCACACAGGTGTCTAAACCACCAAGGTTTGGAGTGTGGTGAATCACAAACAGCACAATGGTGTCTAAACTACCAAGGTATTTTTTTCTGAGGACAAATAACCCCATTATACCCAAGAAACAAACAGGGTGGGAGTACTAGACTGTGATTAGAGAGGGGTAAAACAAAATGAAGAACCATAAAAAAGATGGGAGGAGAAACTTGTATTTATTTTTATTTTTCCACATTTTTTTTTCTGGATACAAAACATCCTAGTATAACCAACAAGCAAACAGAGTGAGAGAACTAGACTGAGATCCAAACTCATAGAAATTACTACAGTGTCACAATAATTCCCAAGCTGGTACATAATAGACATAGCAGGTAGGTACGTTACATAAAAACCCCTAAGGTGGTATATCAGGGGCTTGGCAGGAAGATAGAGGAGCAGCAAGACCTTCAAGGTGCTTTCAGTTGTCTTGCCTTTTGCATGGAGATTCTTGAAACCCAAACAAAGGCAGATTTATTTTCAAAAAGACCAGCATTTCTATCAACTGGTGCCAGACTTGAGTGATGAAGGCTCACAATGTCCCCTGCCATTAAGAAGACATGTTCACTAGGCACACTGGTTGGTGGGTAGGAAAGGTAACTCTGAGCCAACCTTGGCTAAATCTTACCAGATTGAGGACTTGTGTGCCTAATATACTAGCACATCTATGCCCATGTCTTCAATAGGGTCAGTGAGACAGCATGACATAGAAATTTGTGCTAGGGTCTCCTTTGCTTGGTGGGCCGAGGGTCTCTGTTTCCAGTTGCTTTAGCTATGGCCTGTGTCAAGAGAGATGGTTCTTTATGGGCAATGTGACATTAACATATTAAGGTTGGAGAGGAAGGGGTAGCTGATAGGGTACTGCTCCTACTTGCCAGTCTTTCCTGTGCTACATCTCCACTATTCCTCAGTCTCTAGCACTCCTCTTCACATACCTTAGCTATCAGCATCTCTTTCTTGAATGTGAACTGCTGGAACTGGAGTGCAAGACTTCCTTTCTTTCATAGATCATAAAGTGTAGGAAGCATGTATGTATTGTTTTGTGTAAGAGGTTTCTATCTCTCTTTCACCTGAAAGCTGAAATCCAGAACCTCCAGGGTGGCATTCTCTGAAATGCTTCCTGTTCCATGTGCAGATCCCCAGAGGCAGGCAGAGCTCCAGACTTTCAATGCATGGATGAGACGATGGTGCAGGGAAGAGGGATTCAGCTTTGTAAGAAACTGGAGAAACTTTTGGGGAAAGGGGAGACTTTTCCGAATGGATGGGCTCCACCTTAACCAGAGTGGAACCAAACTGCTGGCACTAACTTTCGAAAAGGAGATAGAGCAGCTTTTAAACTAGAACAAGGGGGAAAGCAGACAGTCACTCAGCAGTGCATGGTTCGGAGAAATGTATCCATGAAGGATACTAATGAAACAGGAGAGTTAGGGCATCCCGACAGAGAGGTTCCATTAAAAGCAAACATAGTCCATGTGCCTAAATGTAAAAAATCAACAAAGCTAATGAGTTCCGAATTATCCCTAACAACTGAAAAGCAGGTTCTTAATATAAACAAAAAACACACTTTGAAATGTCTGTATGCCAATGCCAGAAGTCTAAGAAGTAAGATGGGAGAGTTAGAGTATATAGCAGCAAATGATTAGATTGACATAATTGGCATCACAGAGAATTGGTGGAAGGGGGATAACCAATGGGACAATGCTATATCAGGGTACAAATTATATCGCAATGATAAGGAGGATCAGCTTGGTGAGGGTCTGGCACTCTATGTCCGGGAGGGTATAGAGTCCAACAGGATAAAGATCATACAAGAGACTAAATGCTCAGTAGAATCTATATGGGTAGAAATCCCATGTGTGTTGGGTAAGAGTATAGTGATAGGAGTATACTACCGTCCACTTGGTCAAAATGGTCAGACAGATGATGAAATACTAAGAGAAATCAGGGAAGCTAACCAATTTGGCAGGGCACTAATAATGGGAGATTTCAATTACCCCAATATTGACTAGGTAAATGTAACATCAGGACTTGCTAGAGATATAAAGTTCCTGGATGTAATAAATGACTGCTTCATGGAGCAATTGGTTCAGGAACCAACAAGAGAGGGAGCCATTTTAGATTTCATTCTTAGTGGAATGCAGGATTTGGTGAGAGAGGTAACGGTGGTGGGGCCACTTGGCAACAGTAATCATAACATGATCAAATTTAAACTAATAAATAGAAGGGAGACAATAAGTAAATCTGCAGCTCTAACACTAAACTTTCAAAAGGGAAACTTTGATAAAATGAGGAAAATAGTTAGAAAAAAACTGAAAGGTGCAGCTATAAAGGTTAAGAGTGTTCAACAGGCATGGACATTGTTTAAAAATACAATCCTAGAGGCACAATCCATATGTATTCCACACATTAACAAAGGTGGAAGGAAGGCAAAATGATTACCGTCATGGTTAAAAGGTGAGGTGAAAGAGGCTATTTTAGCCAAAAAAAATCCTTCAAAGGATCCATCTGAAGAAAAGAAAAAGACATCGCCACCTATCCCATGACTTTTTACTGGATTTTATAACATGTGCACAGCTGCGTGTGCATGTTATAAAATTGGGCGTACATTTGTGCATGCCGGGTTGCGCGCACAAATGTACGACCGCACGTACCTCTTAAAATCCATCCCAATATGATAAAATTTGAATTAATGACTGGAAGGGGGACAGTAAGCAAATCCACGGCTCTCGTGCTAAACTTTCAAAAGGGAAACTTTGATAAAATGAGAAAAATAGTTAGGAAAAAAACTGAAAGGAGCAGCTACAAAGGTAAAAAGTGTTAAAAAAAATACCATCCTAGAAGCACAGTCCAGATGTATTCCACACATTAAGAAAGGTGGAAAGAAGGCAAAACGATTACTGGCATGGTTAAAAGGGGAGGTGAAAGAAGCTATTTTAGCAAAAGATCTTCATTCAAACATTGGAAGAAGGATCCAACAGAAGAAAATAGGATAATGCATAAGCATTGGCAAGTTAAATGTAAGACATTGATAAGACAGGCTAAGAAAGAACTTGAAAAGAAGTTGGACGTAGAGGCAAAAACTCACAGTAGAAACTTTTTTTTATATCCAAAGCAGAAAGCATGTGAAGGAGTCAGCTGGACCATTAGATGATCGAGGGGTTAAAGGGGCAATTAGAGAAGATAAGGCCATCGCGGAAAGATTAAATTATTTTTTTTGCTGCTGTGATTGCTGAAGAGGATGTTGGGGAGATACCCGTATTGGAGAAGGTTTTCATGGGTAGTGATTCAAATGGACTAAACCAAATCACGGTAAACCTAGAAGATGTGGTAGGCCTGATTGACAAACTGAAGAGTAGTAAATCTCCTGGACCGGATGGTATACATCCCAGGGTTCTGAAGGAACTAAAAAATGAAATTTCAGACCTATTAGTAAAAACTTGTAACCTATCATTAAAATCATCAATTGTACCTGAAGACTGGAGGGTGGCTAATGGAACCCCAATATTTAAAAAGGGCTAATTATCAAAATCACAGAACATATAAAAAGACATGGTTTAATGGAACAAAGTCAGCATGGCTTTATCCAAGGCAAGTCTTGCCTCACAAACCTGCTTCACTTTTTTGAAGGAGTTAATAAACATGTGGATAAAGGTGAACCGGAAGATGTAGTGTACTTGGATTTTCAGAAGGTGTTTGACAAAGTTCCTCATGAGAAGCTTCTAGGAAAAGTAAAAAGTCATGGGATAGGTGGCGATGTCCTTTCATGGATTACAAACTGGCTAAAAGACAGGAAACAGAGTAGGATTAAATGGACAATTTTCTCAGTGAAAGGGAGTGGGCAGTGGAATGCCTCAGGGATCTGCTGCTTCAGAGATATAGATTAAGCTGACTCTCTTTGTCCGGCTCTCCCCGCATAACTCAAGAATGGGATTTGAACTGGCTTTCTTCGGTGTTCTTCACGTCTTCATGTGCCGGTTGCTGCTAAAGGCTACTGAGCGGATTAAAGGTCCCTCACAATATTCGGACTCAGTGCCATTTCTCTGTCTCAGCATTTAGACGGAGAAAGCCGGTTCAAATCCCGTTCTTGAGTTGTGCGGGGAGAGCCGGACAAAGAGAGTCAGCTTAATCTACGTCTCTGAAGCAGCGCACCGCGAAACATGCGCGTTGGACCTTTGACTCCGACACCAACTCAAGGGAAGTTTTAAGCAAATATTCTTTTAAAAAAACCCCAAAAAATGAAGTACAAATCCTGAACTGTTTGGACCCATGATTAAAGAAGAGCCATTAAAGTGCACAAATACAAGTATTAACTTGAATGCACAGTGGGTGGTATGATGGTCCCTAATTTAATATAGATATTTCTACATTGAGTAAAAAATATTATAGCACTAGCAAACTAAAAGTAATTGAAATCTCCCATTTTCCTGCACTACCAATTTGATTGGCTTCCCTAATTTCTCTTACCAATTCTTTGTCTAGCTTGTCATTTTGGCCAGGTGGACGGTAGTATACACCTATCGCTATACTCTTCCCCAACACCCAAGGGATTGCTACCCATAGAGATTCAGTTGTACATTTAGTCTCTTGCAGGATCTTTATCCTGTTGGACTCTATGCCATCCCAGACATAAAGCGCCACCCCGTCACCAAGTTGCTCCTCTCTATCATTGCAATATAATTTAAGCACTGCCCCCTTGGTTATCCTTCTTCCACCATGTCTCTGAGATACCAATTAAGTCTATTTCATTATTCACTGCTATACACTCTAACTCTCCCACCTTACTTCTTAAGACTTCTGGCATTAGCAGCAGGGCTGCCAGACTGGAATTGGGACTTGGCTAAAATGTCCCTGAAGGTCTTATCTATATACCTCTCTGTCTGCCTCAGGTCCTCCAGGTGTGTCACTCTAGCCTCCAGATATCAGACTCATTCTGTGAGAGTCAGGAGCTCTTTGCACCAGATGTACACAAACAACCTCTCCACAGCAGGCAAAAAAATCATATTTGTGACACTCGGCGCAAAAGACTTAAAAGACTGGAAGGCTCCCCCCCCCCCCCCCTTGCTGCTGCACCTTCATCTTAATTTTGTTCAGTAACTAGTTAAATTTAGGTTGTTTTGGGAGTTGGAATGCATACAATTAGAGTCCTTTAAATGTATTAGTATATTCACTATTTATCTGGTAGTGCTCTATAATTGGGTGATTAAACTCTTGATAAGGCGTGGGGCAATCCTGAATTTAAGTTAAAAGGCTAATTTTTTTTTTTTTTTTAATTGAAAGTGTCTCCTGCCTATAAATCAAAGGATGAGCTAGAGGTGGGTGGGTGAGGGGTGAGAGGGAGGGAAAAACAAGCACACAAAACTCTTAGTTTTTGCCTGCTCCTGACTAGCTATTTAAAACAAACTCACAAAACTCTTGAAGTTAGATTTTAAAAGTGCTGTGTGTGTGTGCCCATAAATGCAACTCTCCCTGTGTTCATGTCTAAAGCTGGATGCACATATGTGTGTGTGAGAGAGAGAGAGAGAACCTCTCTATAAGGGGTCAGCCTGATACTCTACATATGGACCATTGTAAGGGGGCGCTTTGATTCAGGGTGAGTTTTCAGAAGGTGGGTTGAGGTTAGGGGATGTTGTTACAGACACATTCAGAGGTATTCATTGTAAAACTGACCTCATTAAAGATGTTTTTACTTTTATAAGTGATGAAAAGGAGTTGATTTGAACACTGCAGTCTGTGCTAGTTGCATAGTACAAATCAACTCCTTTTTATCACTTATATGGTCAAAAATTCTTCAGAGAGGTCAATGTGGTTACAGCACAGAAGCCTGGGTTCAAGTTCTGCTTCTCCCAATAATTCTCCTTGTGGCCTTGTGCAAGTTACTTCAACCTTAATTGCCCCAGCTACTCACTTCAATTGTAAGCCCTTGAGAGGAGAGAACTACCTACTGTACCTGAATTGTAATTTGCCTTGAGTATGAGTTTGGAAAAGTGAGTTATTAAATCCAAAAGCAGATAATGTTTCCAAATTTGAATGCATGCCAATTCATCTTTTGCTTTAAATCTCACCAGACCTTTAATACAAAGTGATCTCTTTTGTCTTCTCTCCTGAATCAAAGTAAGTGGATTTCAGAAGCAAACATCAGGAACAATGGATTATTTTTTTTTTAATAAACAGGAGGCATGAGTTAAAGGCAGTTTTATAGAATTGTGGGTACCTGTCTGTTTTCTGATTAGGTTACTGGCATAGGACTTTCTAATTAAACTGAATTAATGAGCCAGTCCTTGTGATACCTCTTCTTAGAGAAAAGACAGGTACAAACAGTGCAATAATATAGTACAACAAAGATAAAAAGTGTTAAAATATGCTTTTCTTTCTGTATAACTACTGGGTTACACAGAAAGGAAGACATATTTTTGAAGTACAGATAATGGAATAAGGAGCCTTTTTTCAACAATGTAATGGCCATGGAGCATTATGCCTAATTCTCAGTGAGATTAAGATTCAAGAACCTAAGATGAACAGTTATTTCTCTACCAGAGTATTAAACCATCAGTGCTTTACCAAGGATAAGTCTTGTCAGATGAATCTGATCAATTTCTTGATTGGTTGACCAGAGAGTTGAATCAAGCTTCCTCCGCACAGAAGACATAAATAAATTGTTTATCCCTGGTATGGATCCTAGAGTGACTGACTTGGGCCTGGATTTTCCATTCTCGCAGAGAATGGTGAATCCAGAGGTAACGGGGGGCAGGGGCGAAGAGGCCGGCCTGCGAAAGCTGGCAGCGATCACACCACCGCGGTGTGATAAGCTTAGAAAATGACCCCCTTGGTTAGAAACTGGCTGAATGGGAGATGACAAAGGGTAGTGGTAAATGGAGTTTTCTTTGAGGAGGGGGTTGTTACTAGTGTTGAGCCTTGGGGATTGGACCTTGGACTGGTTCTTTTAAAAAGTTTTGTGAGCAACATAATAGAAAGGTTCTCGGGAAAGGGTTTGTTTTTTTTCTAGTCATACCAAAATCTGTAACAGGGAGGACAGCCAGGAAGGAGTGGAAAAGATAAGAAGGGATCTAGCAAAGTTTGAGGAATGTTATAAGCTCTGGCAGCTCAGATTTTATGCTAAAAGATTCAAAGTAATATAAATAGGATGCAAAAACCCAAGGGAAAGGTACATAATCAAATGAGATATGCCATACTGAGTCAGATCAAGGATCTGTCCAAGGGTTCATCAAGCCCAGTATCCTGTTTCTAACAGTGGCCAATCCAAGTCACAAGTACCTGGCAAATACCCAAACATTAACAGATCCCATGCTAATAATGCCAGCAACAAGCAGTGGCTATTCCCTATTGATTAATACTGTAGCAGTTTATGGACTTCTTCTCCAGAAACGTATTCAAACTTTTTAAAATCCAGCTACACTAACTTCCCTAACCACATCCTCTGGCAATGAATTCCAGAGCTTAATTATGTGTTGAGTGAAAAAGAATTTTCTCCTATTTATTTTAAATGTTCTAATTGTTAACTTCATGGTGAGTCCCTTAGTCCTTGTATTATCCGAAAGAATAAATAACTGATTCACATTTATCCATTCAAGTCCTTTCATGATTCTGTAGATCTCTATCCTATCCCCCTCTCAGCCATCTTTTCTCCAAGCTGAATATCCCTTCCCTCTTTAGCCTTTCCTCATAGGGGATCCATTCCATGTCCTTTATCATTTTGGTCGCCCTTCTCTGTACTTTCTCCAGTGCAACTATATATCTTTTTTGAGATGCGGTGACCAGAATTGCACATAGTATTCAAGGAGTGGTCTCACCATTTTGTGAATTTGATGTCGGATGGGCGGAGCAATCAGATAGGAGTTAGCAATCTGTTATGAATCTCCTCCTGTAAAGGGGAGGAGTAGCAATCTGTTAGAGATCTGCTAGAGAGTTAACAATCTCTTACGCTTCGACTCCTGAGAGAGGAGGAGTTAGCAATCTGTTATGTGCGAGCTCCTCTGGAGAGAGGAGTTAGCAATCTGTTATGGTTAAACTCCTATGAAGGGGAGGAGTTAGCAATCTTGTTAGGAAAGCTCTGTGTTAGAGCTAGGAGTAGCAATCTGTTGAGTAGGAGGAGGAGTTAGGAAGCTGTTAGGAATCTCTGTACAGAGTTGGCAATCTGTAGGAATCTGCTCCTGTGGAAGGAGAAGTAGTAAAGTGATATGCTCAGTTCCTGTAGAGGGAGTAGTAACAAACTGTTAAGGAATCTGTTGCTGAAGACTCCTGATGGAGAAGGAGTAGCCATCTGTTACCAGCGGAGTGCTAAGAGAGGACACTCAGCTGTAGAGGAATGTAGATAGGTGAATCCTTGGGCCGATGGCAGATGACTGTGTCCCAGAAGGACATCCTGAGAGGGCCCACCGTCTAGGCTTGAGTATGGAGACAGACACAGATAATTATTTTATTAGACAGATTAGTAGAACCACCAGAGGTGGTAGTAGTGAGCTGCTATGCCCGGCAGGGCTGAAGTCCCTCAGGTACTGGAACTGCAATCCCAGGGTTGCTGAGCTATAGAGAAACTATAGATAGTGAGTAGACAGGTATGCTGTGTTCATAGCCAGAAATGGATGACAGATCTCACATAAAGTCTTTAGAAAGCTCAGTAGCTGGAAAGGGTTAGGCCCTTGAGGAGTGACTACCTGGTTCCAGGGAAAGCTCTGAGAGAGCGATGGTAACTCACAATTGTCTGTATCTGTGATAGCTTCCAGGCAGTAGAGAATCTTCAGAGTGTTCAGGAACATGGACCCTCGAGGAGCGAGTACTGTTTCCTATCAGCAATTTGGAATAGAGAAAAGAGAGCGAGGTGCCCGAGGAGCGGGTACCCCTGGTAAGTCCAAGGAGGCAGAGTAGCTTAGGTAGTGAAACCCTTTGCTAACTCAATCTGTTAGCAATTTCTGAGACCTTTTATATTGGAAGCGGATGACGTCAATTCGGGGGAATGCTCCCGTGGTCGAGCCCTTGCTGGTACATCATTCGGAGCACGCGCGCACGCCCTACATCATCAGGAACATGGCAGATCCACAGTGTCAGGCTCCGGGGACGCTAGAGGAAGACGGCAAGAAGACGCCACAGCAGCAAACCGTCCTTCAGGCCTGGAGGGAGTCGCCACAGTGGTAAGGAGGGCGGAGTGAGGGCGTCGAGCAGCGATGGACGCAACAGTACCCCCCCTGCAAAGGGCGATCTGCTCTTCGGGTACCAGGCTTAGGTTTCAAAGGATGCGCGAGGTGAAACTGATGAAGCATCTCTATCCAAGATATTGGTCTGAGGCTCCCAAGTGATCAAATCAGGGCCGAAGCCTTCCCAAATCAGAAGGTATTCAAAATTCTTGCCTCTGTTACGAACATCCAGAATCCCTTTGATCTTGATCTCTATTTCATCTTCTGCAAGGATGACAGATGGATCTTGAGATTCGGAAGAATCTTTCAGAGTGTTATTGATGATATCAGCAGCAATGGGTAGAGCTTCTGTGGACATTACTGAGGCATTCAGTGGAAGTGGTGAGGTTGAAGAATGTCCAAAATCCACTTCATAAGATGTATCAGCAGCAATGGGTAGCTACTATAGACGCCACTGAGACTTCAACGGAAGTGGCGATGTTAGGGTACTTCCAACCCCACTTCTAAAGGTAACTCTCCAGTAGAGGTAGCTGGATGCGGTGATAGTAGATTTTAGCAGCAAAAGCTAACTGCTATAGACACCACTGAGACTTCAATGGAAGTGGCAATGTAAGGGAACTTCCAACCCCACTTCTAAAGGTAACTCTGCAGTAGATATAGTTGGATGAGGTGATAATTTCAGCAGCAATAGCTTAGCTGCTAAGCGTCACTGAACCTTCGGTGAAAGTGAGAAGTTGGGGTACGTCCAAACCCACTTCTAAGGGTAACTTCTTCAGTAATGTAACTGGATGAGATGTTGAATTCAACAGCAGTCTCAGCTGCTAGGACATCACTGAACCTTCAATGAAGTGGCGAAGTTGGGGTACATCCAAACCCACTTCTAAAGGTAACTTCTTCAGTAAGTAACTGGAAGTAGTGTTGAATTCAGCAGCAATAACTCAGCTGCTATAACGGCACTGATCCTTCAGTGAAAATGTTGAAGTTGGGGTACGTCCAACCCACTTCTTAATAACTCTTCCGTAGTTGAAGTTGGAAGAGAGATGGTGGCAGCACCAGCAAATCAAACAGGCTGGTAACTAGAGATATCTTCTTCGGAACTAATAGTGCTGTAGTGCTTCAGACACATCTTCCGAAAATGCTTCCTCGGTAACTGAGGAGGGATACACTCATCCTTTTAGTGGCACTGAAATACTTAGACCCAGGGCACCAATGTGAGAAATCCAGGGATGTCCAGTCAAATAGAGGTTGGTGCATCAGCAGCCAGGGAAACCCCAGGACGATACGGTGCATAGCCTTTTCCGGTACAAAGAAGGAGATGGTTCCTGTAAGGGGCATTGCAGATATCTCTAAGTTATAGTCCGTGAAGATGGTGAAGATGTAGAGCGCCATCTGACCATGGTGAATATAGCAACCGCTATGTATTTCAGCAGCCAAAAGTAAAACTGCTGTGGACGTCATTAAGATCCTCAAGAGAAGTGGCAATGTAAGAAACGTCCAAAGCCTATTTCAAGTTGTGATGCAATAATGGATCTTCAAATTTGAAGAAGGGACTCCTCAGCTCTTCCACAAGACGACTGAGAATTAGGTTGCCTCCTGCCCCTGAGCCAACAGGGCAGGGGTTCGAACCGCAGCTGGTTCAGAGGTCACAGAGAACGAACGAGAGAGCAGAAGAGAAAATGCAGAATGGCCCAAGAACAGTCCTACTGCGGGACTCAGGTCCGTCTGTTTCCTGGACGAACGGGGCATGTAGAAACATCATGGCCGGGCTGACCACAGTACATGCATAGGCCGTGCTTCTTCCGAAATCTTCTCTCCTTTGAGGTCAAGTGACCATGACCAAGTTTCATCGCTTCATCTTTATTAACAGCAGGAATTGCTGAACTCTTCCGAGGTGCAGGGGTACTAGCCTGTTTCAACCCGGTTAACACCCTAGGCCGGAGTTCCTTCACCTTGTCTTGGAGCCGACAATCAATCCGAGTAGCTAAGGCTATCAATTCTTCCAGCAAGTCAGGTGTCTGGCGAGCAGCCAGCTCGTCTTTCAAGTGAGTATCCAGGACTCTGCAGAAGAGGGTCTTGAGACATCTGGGGTCCCAGCGAAGTTCCGCTGCAAGAGTCTTGAATTCTTTTTTTTTTTTTTTTAATTATCTATTTATTGAATTTTCAAACATTTTTACAGAACATACTGTTCAGAATTATGGCATTCACAATATTAGGGGAGAAGAAAATTGAATTTAAACAGGAAAAAAGGTAAGTTATGAAAAAACAATTGACATCCCCTCTATTAGCCCACCTTATAAGAAATAGGGGAGACATTTATAGAAAAAGAGCAGAATCAAAGGAAATTTTTCACATTATTATACAACAAGTCTTAGACACCTGGGCTTGGCTGAAGCCATGTACATTGCTGAGGCTATTGTCTAGGCCCAGGCCTGATGCTGGGGACCTGGCCAAGTCAGGTCCCATCACCATGACCCAGGCACTGACCCAGGTCCAGGCCAGATGCCAGGGCCCACAGTTATTACTGAGGTGTGAGCCTAGAGCCAAGTCTGTACCCAGGCTTTAGCTTAGGCTTGATGTCTCGGTCCAGCCAAGGTCAGGTTCCATTACTAAGGCCCGGTTTAAAGTCTAGGTCCAGGCACAGGCCCAATATCAGGGCCCAGTCAAGGCAGGGTCCTACCCCCAAGGCTCAGGCCTAGCCTCGAGCTTCAGCTTTGGGGCAGGGCCTATGCCTAGATCTGGTACTCAGTGATGAAACCCAGTCTTAGCCAGATCCTGGTGTTGGGCCTAAGCCTCAGGTGTAGGCAGAGACCTAGGGCCAGGCCTTTATGACAGGACCCATCATTGGGCCTAGACCTTAGCCTGGGCATAGACTTCAGCTGGGCACTGGTATCAGGCCTGGCCCTGGACTTTGGTTAGACTACCATCATTGATCCTGGGCCTAGTTCTTCAGCGAGGGCTATGCCTCAGCAACAGGACTCAATCTTAGCTGAGATCCAGCTTCCAGCCTGGCCTGGGCCTCAACAATTGGATCTGGTGTCAAGCCTGGCCTTGGGCCTGGGCATAGACGGTGGGTCAGGCCTTGGTAATAGAACCCATACTTGACCCAGCTCTGGCTTTGGGCCTGGGCCTAGGCCTGGACCTTGGCAATGGGACTTGGCATCAGACCTGGGCCTTAGCCAGGCTGCAGTGTCAGTCCCTGGTATTTGGTAGTGGGACCCAACCATAGGCCAGGCCCCAGTGTCCGGAATTGGCCAAGGCCTGGTCCCAGCAGAGGCCCATTGTAGTAATAGTGCACCTATTTACTAAGAAGGTGCACTATTTCCCAAAAATGAGACTTTTTTGAAAAAAATGTGGTTTGTTTAATCAAAACACAAACAGATTCATTAGTCACTTATTTGTTTTCATTTCAAACAAATGCACAACCCTACTGCCTCATTTTCTGCCTTATCCTCCTTCTTATGATATGTGGGGAAGACCATTATCTAGGAAAAGGAGTAGAGGGATGCACACCTCAAGCATTGATATTACCGAGGAATGTAGGCACAAGGCCAAAAATAGTCTAAGTTTCTTCTTCTAGCTCAGGCATCTGAATAAGGGGGGAATTGGTGAATCCAATATTTTTTTGCTTATCACATATACACACTGCAGATATTTTAGAGGCAGCTTTCTCTTGAAGTCCCCACAAACTCCACAATCACTTCAAGAAAAACACAGGGAGTCAAAGGGCTTGATCTAGAAAAACATAATATGCCAAAGAAACACTCATCTTTACTCATGAACTGTTTAAATCCTGATTTACCCAGCTTAGGTTAGATTGCTGTGATCTAACCTATTTAAAGTAAGCAAAGATACCAAGAGTCTTCAAATATAAATATGGATATGTAAACATCTGCATTTGAACCATGTTGAAAAGATCCAAATTAGGCAAACATGGACAATGTCAAAGCAATAGGGGATGCAAGGGGGTACATAAAAGGTGGGACCCATGCTGAGGCAGTAAGACGCTACCAGCGGAAACAACAGCCTTAGGCCTTTTGAGGGACCCAGGCTGTTTCCAAACATTATCAAGCCTTCCCATCTCTCCCTCTCCCCCCTCCGGGCTCAGCACTGGAGCTAGCTAGAAGAAGGGAATCAGGGCTGGCACTGTTGACAGAGCAAAAGGATGAGG
The DNA here is from genome assembly GCF_901001135.1 of Rhinatrema bivittatum. Taxonomy (NCBI): domain Eukaryota; kingdom Metazoa; phylum Chordata; class Amphibia; order Gymnophiona; family Rhinatrematidae; genus Rhinatrema; species Rhinatrema bivittatum. Next base: position 46,729,759 of record NC_042617.1, on the reverse strand, counting down.
CCGGATGCTGGGGCTTGATCCTATTCCCTTTGACTGACAGTGCCAAACCTACTGCTTCCTTTGCATCTGCCCGGCCTAATCCTCCTCTTGCTGCCCCAACCCAGTAAAGGTGATAGAGATGGAAGGAGCTGGGAGGGGAGAGACAGATTACATTAAGAGGGATCTGAGGTGAGACAAACAGTGAAAGAAAGAGAAACAAGGGAGGGAAGGCGGACAAGAGACGAGCGGATGGGGGATTTGGTGGCGACATGAGGAATAGAAAAACACAGGGAAGATGGAGAGGGACATGGTGGAAAGAATTAGAGACAAAGGGGTGGAGGGGTAAAGAAAAATGGGATGCAGGCAAATAACTGAACATGTGATAGTGAGAAGCGAGAATTCTAGAAAAAATGGAGAAAAATAAGATTATGAAAGGTGGAGATACAGGTGGTCGCTGGAACGGTGATGGAGAGAAAGAGGGGAAATAGGAGAGGTTGCAAAGGTTGATAAAGTGTACATTTTTTTGAAATGACATGAAAATGGTAATGAAACAGGCTGTTTCACTGGGTGTTGTTTCAACATGAAATGAAAAAAAACCAACTGATAAAATGTGTTTTTATTTTTGGGTTTTTTGTTTATGTACACAATTTGCAAATTGTGCACGTAGAATGAAAATGGTTCATGCAAAATGAATTTTAGGATTGCATTTTGTATAGACAAAAATGGAAAGCAAAACACAAAAATAAAATGAAAAAAAAGCTGGAAGCAAGATGAAGCAAAATTAAAATGAATCAGTTTGTATACCCCATGGTAAAAGGGGCTGAACCCTGGCATTCCATTGCCTTGGTACACAACTGTAGATGGAAATTAAAGTTAAACTGCAAATTACCCTGAACTTTATTCCTGTCCGGCTGTGAATGGCTTAGATTTTCCTGAGCCTGCTTGGTGCTTGTCCCATTTGACTTTGATTTTTCAACATCCCATATTTCGCACAACGTTCAGATTTAATCCAGTTTGGGTGTCTCAGTCTCTATATTATGAGTTGCTTTCCTGAATTAGGGGGTGGGTGGGCCCTATGATTGTGTGTTGAAAACCTTGCCAGTCTCTAGATGGCGCTGTGGTTTCAGCAGGGACCGAGAACCTGCAGTCACTTCCAGGAGTTTTATCATGATATGGAATTGGAGGCAATTGGGATAAAGGACAAATATGGCACTGATAGAAATTTATGGCTGAGCTTGCAGCAAACATGCTGGATTATCCTGGATACCTTCCAGGATTGACGCATAAGAATAGTAAAATCAGCCATGCATTCAGGACAGGAACTGAGGACAGTGAAATGAGACCTCTGGGCTTGTGTAAGTAGGTCACAAAACAAAAATGGGAAAACGGTTCCATGTTGCAGTTTACATCCGTTTGGAATGACTGAACCTACTTCTAGAAGCAACAAGACATATTGTAAAACCAGCAAAAATCTCTGTGACATACTATTAAAACTGCCCAGACCACTGATAATCCTGGAGTCCAAAACTGTGCTGTCTTCTTACAAACTATTTAGGAAGAAACTGATCCTTGTGCAGTGCACCTGTATAGAGAACAAGCAGAAGACAAGGACACCGTTGTCTAATTTTTAAAGAAGGAACTTATCAAAATTGTATTCTGAAGGGTTTTTTTCTTACTGGAAAAGACCTAGAAGGTACATCCATGAACAACTCTGTGCTTCTTCATCAAATTAACAATGAGGAGGACAATTTCCAAAGTTTAGTTTAGTTTGTTTATAAAAATTTAATAAACCACTTCTCCATTCATTGAACATCAGTTCATAACAAACTACAATAAAATCAATACAAATCATTTAAAAACAAACAAACAAAAAATAGCCAAATACACTAAGACATAGAAAAGGTACAGCGATGGGTAACAAAACAGACAAAGGGGATGGAAAAACCCTCCCTCCCCCCACCTCTGTGCCATTTACCTGGGTTAAAGGGCAATCCTGGCTAAAAGGACACGGGGCCTCTCATAGCACCCGTGCTTCTAGCATGGTTAAAAAGATAAAAAGAGGCATTTCTCTGGGAATGCTCGGGTTGGAGGAGTACAGCAGCACCCATGCTATTTTCCCCCTCCTCTCTCAGCTACCAATACAAATAGCACTTTTGATACCCTAGCTTTGCTGCCACTTAATTTTCAAATAGCCCTTAAAAACCGACTGCAAGACATGTGGACTAAAAGTGCCTGTGTGCACTGCTATCAAAAATCAAATAGGAAAATATGCACTTTCCAGTCTCCAAATCACTGGTCAATTGCTGATAATGGGTTGCACATCAGAAATGCAATTCTGTGTATTTCACCTGAGTTAAAGTAGGCACAGATTTGGACCTTTAACAAAGCTGAAACCCTGGGTTTCTGTGCAATGTGTGTATGACACTGATGCCACTGATTAATTTAATTGCTGTGACCAGAAATTTCCCAATACAGACTCTGATCCTAGTCTCTAGACACAATTGAGAAATTGTGATTGAAAATGGGGACACTGTGACCAGGCTGAACCCAGATGGTCTTGCTAATGCACTGTGATAAGGGGGGAAAAAAAGTGATGCAGTTGTAATGAGTCCCGTCCCCCCCCCCCAGTGGAAGAAGGAAGAAATGCAGTTGTGAGAAAATGGCAGCACTTCTCATCCTTCACTAAATACCAATAGGTTGCCTTCTAGTTGCTTCTAGACTGGAAGTCTGCTGGTTCTTGCTCTAGCCTCCATGGTAAAGGTAATAAGGGACGGTAACTTTTAAACAGGCGTGCTGGCACACATGCACATGTGTTCATCAGCCTGGACCCAGGAACATGGCCATTTTATAACATATGTACGTATATGCATGCATGTTATAAAATAGCCTGAATGAGCACACATGGGCGCACAATTTTAAGTGGACATGCACCTATATGCGCACATGCTGCTTCTACCACGTAAATGGGGGGATTTTAAAAGACACGTGCGCAGATGCCATTACTAGTTTCACCAGTTCACTCAGGTAAGGAATAGGACTTCCAACCCCCCTAATGTGACTCTTAAAACCCTGCCAATCTATTTGCCTTTATTTTATTACTTGTATGCCATCCATAGCAGAAGTAAAGTTATGTGGCAGGGGACCCTTAAGTTAAAATCTAGGAACACCCATTCCCCTTTCCAGACTATGGGCCGGATTTTAATACCTATGTGCGGGCGTACATTTGTGTGTGCAACCCGGCACGCACAAATGTACGCCCGATTTTATAGCATGCACGCACATGTAGGTTGCCACCTACATGCGTGCATACCATCAGTTTTGGGCGTCTACCTTCCATTTGCAAGATATGCATACACCACCGAAACGAATGGAGCAATGAATGCACATCCCAAATAAAAGATTGATTCACAGCAGCAGAAAATGGTATTGAAAATAAAAAAATTTAAAGCCGTATGGATATTCTTATGGGTGAGTAACTTCAACTCTTTGATAACTTTTTCAGCCATTATAAAGTCCTTTGCATATTGTGTGTCCTTTTGTTTGAAGTAAAAGTAATAGTAAAAGTTATTTGAAATAAAAAAGGATTATATATTTAAAGACCTATTTGCAGAGTTCATGTGAAAAAGAATTAAAAGAGAGACAGACTGAGGCAGGCTGGCAGAATTCTCCACAAGCACATCGTATTTCACCAATTTGATTAAAATGGGGTGCATAAGACCATTACAACTTCTTATTACTGTAGCCCATTGGGCAAATAGGAACAGTGAGTAATTTTCTATCTCAGGAAAGCTTTGTGACCTCTCATTGCAAGGTGATTAAACCCAAGAAGATACAGATATTTCTTTCAGTTGGTTTTATTAGTGCACTGTGTTGCCTTTAGATGTTCATTTAAGATGAGATGCTGAGTTTGCTATGTTTTTCAAGAGTTTCTACATTTCGAAGCATGTATTTTCACTGCCAGATCACAGAATGCTACAACGTTTTTGTTTGGAATTTATTTTTTTATCTCTGGGGGTGGGAAAGGGGTTGCAACTGTGCAAACTGGTAATCATAAATTTAAATGGTTGCCAGGAAAATCATCTTTACAGATAAAGCCTGAGAAAAGCAAGAGTGCTCCAGTCTGCCTTGATATCCACTGTAATCAAATCAAATAGGGCTGGAATAATTGCAGCCATAGGAACAAAAGGTTCTATAAATGGCAAACAAAAGGCACCTGCAATTTAGTCTAAAGGAAGATAATGCTCTGGAAAATTCATTTTGAAAATCAGTGAATAAACATATAAATTGATCCCAGAAACAAAGTCTTATAGATTCTGGCCATGATAAGCAACTAAAGTTGTCTTTAAGTCGTATTAGAAATTATTATCATCAGGAGCTGCAGATAAAATGATTCCTGAAGTATTTCAAGGACATGTGAGATGAACCCAAAATTGACATCATGGATGGATTTGATTTCTATTAGAATGTGATTTTCAAAAAAAATGCATGTACTTCGCTGTATCTCTTTGGATTCCCTGATTTGGGTGCAGGAATATTGTTGTCCCCCCAGTCAAAAAAACCATGAAGTCCTGGAAGGGGTACTTATCAGCCAATGACATTTTACTTACAAAGTTACAGTACACATTCCCTTTAAATCCACAGAAATGAAGCTCAACCAATTAGCTGGTAATCTTTTTTATTAGACTAACAATACTTTTGTGATAGCACCTTCAGATCCATCTCACACTGCACCCGACATTGTCAAACACAAGTGCAGTGACATTTTTTTTTTTTTTGCATTACATTTTTCCCCCCCGGCCTGTTAAGTGTCATTTTGCTGTTTGACTGTTATCATTATAAAAGACACCGCCTTTTTTCCATTTTGTTATTTGCGGCATTATCTCATGTTGTACAACATCTTTGTACAACACGCAGGCACATGAAATATAACTGGTGAAAAGTTCTCGGAGGTATTAATGCGCCAGGAAAAGAACGGGGCTCCATCTCCGCTGTCTTTACCCAGCCAAAAAGCTGACGAACGGTCAATTTTCCTTTATCACATTAGCACAGCCATGAGGGAAACACATTTGTTCTAGTCAGCTACACTAAAGATACCATTACCAATCTAACATATACATGTTTTATATCAGCAGTATTCTCAGAGTATGAGAGCGCTGACAATATATTAACACTAGCATGACAGTTTATTTAAGAAAAGAAAATTGTCTCTGTAGAGGGACAGAAGTTAGAAATGTATGGCTAAAGCTCGGTGTCACCAATCTAATAAAGGTAATAACTCTTAAGCAGCTTTCTTTATAGCAGGTAACACTCCTGTGACAGTCCTGTCATATCATTCAAATAAAAATGTTGTCTTTTACAAGTTTAAGTACACCTTTATTTTCAGTCCACAAGAAAGCATGCTTTTTGATTTTCTTTTTATGCTGTGTAAAAAGCTGTCATAAAAATCCACAATCTATTTTTTTTTTAATCGGGTGGCTAGAATTTGCTTGCTGGTCTGTGGAATGTTTGCTTTCCACGAGCTGTAGGAGGGGGTGCATAAAATCATTCCATCTTCTACTATGGACCATGACACCCATAGTTATACTGGTCTACTAGTGTGCACTGTGCAATCATGTACTCTTGCACATGCATAAAAAATATTATACAAATATTGATTTGGTCAGGTCACGTGATGTGTTTCTAGTGAGAAGATGTGGTGATAGTTAGTTCCCTCTGCAATCACTAATTTTATAAGTTTATTCTGCGATCCCCACTATGAATTTTACATAAAACAAAGGAGGATGTCTAAGAAATCCATACCTACGCTTTGGACGGAAAAAAACCAACAAGCAACAACATATGCCAGCACAAAAAGGATTGGAGAAAGATAACTAGCAGGAAGAGTCAGAATCGAAGGAAGAATGGCCTACATTATCTAACCCCCTGGGACTCGGAACAAATACTGCAGAAATTGTTGGAAAAATTATCTCAAAGAATTTCAGAGGATATTACTGCTAAATATGTGGTAGTGATGGAAAAAGTGGCTACCCTGCTCTCTTCAGTGCAAGAGAATGCAGCCCATATAAATGAAACTTTGGAGCATATGGAGGTGGTCAAAATGACTGCTACACAAACAATTACAAAGACGGAGGCATTAGAATGCAAGTATGTGGCCTTAGCTGAAAAATTAGAAGATTTGGAGAACAGAAAGCGACAGAAGAACATAAGAGTTGGTGGAGGATAAAAAAACCTGTGTACTTTTTCTCAAAATGGCTGCCGGACGTACTGGGTCTAGAGCAAAAGAACAGCATAGTCAAAATCAAGCCTGCTCATGGGGCATTACCAACTATGCCAGCACCGGGTGGGAGGCTGTGGGTGATTATTATTCAACTGCATAGGTATGCGAATAAGGCTCAGATAATGGTCAGGGCAAGGCAGCAGAAGAAAATCACATATAATGGAAAGAGGATTTACATTTTTCAGGACTTCTCCCAAACAGTGCAAAGAAAGCGGGCAGCATTCCATGAGGTAAAATGCAAGCTGCAGGGGAAGGATATTCCATACATGCTCTTATATCCAGCTCACCTCCAGATTACTGCGACGAAGAAAACCTATATATTTGACACCGCGGAGGCGGTGAAAGAATTTCTGAATAAGGGAGTGCAAAAAAAAAAATATCCTAATTGAGATCTATTCCTTTGAAACTATTCACAACAGTGAGTGAAGGGAGCGGAAACGGTTACCAATTGAAAATGGTAGATACTGACCCTGAACTTCATTTTTTCTTTTCTGTTGTTTTATTTGGGGGGGGGGGGGGGTTGTATTGCTCTCTGGCCCTTCTGAAGCTGCTTGAGATATAATACACAGGCTGTACTGAGAATTTTCTGGACAAGAAATGCGGAGAAACGCAGGGGGGTTTTCCCCAATATATTTGATGCCAGAATGATACCAACAAAGCTTATAGTGACACTAATTTTAAAGCGAGTAACTTCCTCGTCGGGAAGACCATACTGGTGGGCTGGATATTTCTAGCACTAGCTATTATTTTTCGTGTCGGATCAAAGTTTTTTTCCCAACTGCCCTGGGTTTTCCGAAATATTTTGGGACACTTTGCTCAATCCTCTCAGCTGAGGCAAATTGGTGCTGTACTTTTGAATAGACAGCAAATAATCTGATTACTATTATTTTATTTTGCCATTTTTTGTGTGTATTTTTGTGGGCAAGGATCTAACCTCATTTATTTAATGTTTCACCTGATTTCGATTCTTTTTTTTTTTTTTTAAGTTTGGTTTCTTAGCTCCAACTATAAGTTGTGATCCCTGGACAGAAAGTTTTTCTCCAGGGATAGCAACTTTTCATTTATTTATTTATTTATTTATTTATTTAAGGCTTTTATATACCGACTTTCTTGATCCAGATCAAATCAACTCGGTTTACATCAAACAAAGCAGAACTAAACCAACCATACAACAAGACAATTTGAAGGAGCATAAAAGTTACATTCTAACATGGCGGCGGCCATCTTTACGATGGCGGTGGCCATCCAGTGCTCCTACCATGTGACAGGGGCCGGCCAATGGCACAGATACCCTGTCACATGGTAAGGGCAAAGGCCATCGGCGCCATCTTTATGATTGGCAGCCGACGGCCCGAGAATGGGAGATCGCTCCCGGGACCACCACTAGAGCACCAGGTAATTTAAAAATGTTTTGGGGGGATCGGGAGGGTGGGAGAAGTTAAGGGGTTATCTTTAAAGGGTCGGGTGGGTTTTTTTTTAATCGGGCCATCGGCGCCATTTTTGAGTGGCAGCCAAAATGGCACCGATGGCCCGAGAGTGGGAGATCGGTCCCCGTGCCCCCACTGGACCACCAGGTACTCATAAAAAGTTTGGGGGGGGGGGGTTCGAGGGGGGGGGAGGTAAGTGGTCAATTTTAAAGGGTCGGGCCTCACTAAAAAAAAATTAATGATGTGAATCAGAACCGATTCCGATTCACATCTCCAGCGATCAGATTTCTTTCTCTCTCCAGCCGAACCCGATCGTTAAGACGATCGGGCACACAATTCACATCTCTAAACAACAATACATCAATCTCACCACTTAACGCATACAGAGCACAACTAGCAGAATAGAAAAAAGTCATCCACAAAACAAAAAAAGACTTCTACTCAAATAAAATAAACAAATACTAACATAACCCAAAGATGCTTTTCAATATCATAAAAAGCCTAACCAAATCATTCAGTGATGACCAGTTATCATCAACGTCCAAGATCACACTCAAAAACAACCAACAAATAATACTAGCAGAGAAAGTATGGAATCTTGGAGTAATATTCAACACAGAACTAAGCTTAAAACAACATATATCTCTAAACGTAAAGGAAGGTTACGCTAAACTCATGGTCCTCAGAAGACTTAAACCACTTCTAACAACCGCCAACTGTCGATCAGTACTACAAGCATTGATATTTGCAAGCACCGACTTTTGTAATGCCCTTCTGCTAGGACTACCTTACACCTCACTAAGACCACTACAAATTTTGCAAAACACAGCTGCAAGAGTTTTAACCAGCAAAAGTAAAAGAGAACATATCACTGAAACACTGGCCTATTTACACTGGCTTCCCATTGAACAAAGAATACAATACAAAACACTATGCACCATACATAAATTAATACATAACGAAAACGCAGACTGGTTAAACACAGCCCTTCGTGTACATGTCCCTAACAGAAACCTAAGGTCAGCAAACAAAGCACTGCTAACTATTCCATCAGTCAAAACAGCAAGACTAACACAAGTAAGAGAAAGGTCACTATCTTTGGCAGGACCTCTACTATGGAACTCCATGCCCTTGGAGTTAAGATTACAAAGAGACAGCAAAACCTTTAGAAAAAATTTAAAGACCTGGCTCTTTAAAAAAGTGTTTCAAAAAGAGAAGGGAGAATAAAAACCAGGGAAGGGCAAAGTACGAACAATTAAACACCCCCACACACACTGCAGTAATCACTAAGTGTGTTGTTTTTAATAGATAGCGCATCACTAAAGGATGAGTTACGATTTTAAAGATAGTTTTGTACTCAAAACTGAGAGAGACCTGGACATGTGTCATCACATTTAACAATTAACATTGATAACAAACTATGTTACTGAACCTTATGGCACCTGTGTAAACTGACAAATTTTAGTATCATTAATTTTATGTGCCTTATTGTAAACTGTTGTGACGGTCCCCACCAAACGACGGTATAGAAAAGATTTAAATAAATAAATAAATAAACAACTTCGCAGAATTCTTTAACGAAAAAATCAAAAACCTCATAAATAAAAACCTCAACAACAACTCACAAGTCCAGAAAATAAAAAAATTTCAAATATTAAGTTGGCCCAACTTTGAGACAGCATCTTCACTGGAAATCCAAATGATCATCAATAAAATGAACCCAGCTAAACACCCTATTGAATCCATTCCCATAACAATGATCAAAAATATCAAATCATCAATAACCAAAACAATAACTGAAATCGTAAACCTATCCCTCACCGAAGGAAACTACCCAGAATGCCTAAAATCAGCAATCATCAAACCCATACTGAAAAAGAACAACCTGGATCCTGAAAACCCACTGAACTACCGACGCATATCAAACCTACCTTTCATTGCCAAAATCATTGAGAAAATCGTCCACTCCTGTCTCAGTGACCACCTTGAAGAAAACAACATCCTACTACCCACACAATTTGGCTTCAGGAAACAACTGAACACAGAGACACTACTACTATCATTAAACGACAACATATTCAAAGGTTTCTAAAACGGACAAAGCTACCTTCTAGTTCTACTTGACCTATCAGCAGCCTTTGACATGGTAAACCACTCTATCATTATTGAATGACTATCAGAAATTGGTGCAAAAGAAAAAACCCTACAATGGTTCACATCATATCTATCACAAAGAACCCACCAAGTATGGATCAATGACACCCTTTCAAAAAAAATAAACTTAGACACCGGAGTCCCCCAAGGTTCCGCTCTATCAGCGACACGCTTCAACATTTACCTGCTTCCGATATGCCACTTCCTCTCAAACCTTAATCTGACCCACTTCATATATGCAGATGACATTCAAATATTAATCTCAATAAACAACTCATTGAAAGAAACCTACAAAAAAACAGCCACTTAGCTAAACAAAATAAAACAGCTACTAACCAACATGAAACTCATACTAAACTTCAATACGACTGAAATAATAATCCTGGATAGAAAAAACAACACCCCTCAACTACCACCACTCAACCTAATGAACCAAAAAGTAGCTATCTCACCAGTCAATCATGCACGCAACCTTGGAGTCATAATTGACAAAGAACTTTCCTTCAAGAACCACATCACAACTAAAATCAAAGATGGATATCACAAACTTCTAATACTACGTCAATTAAAACCTTTCCTCTCCCCCAATGACTTCAGATCAGTTTTTCAACTATTCATCTTCTCCAACCTGGATTACTGCAACTCCCTACTATTCAACTTACCCCTTAACACTATCTGACCACTCCAAATCCTATAAAACGCATCTGCAAGAATACTCACCGGATCAAAAAAAACATGATCACATCACTCCTACACTTATAGCACTTCACTGGCTCCCAATAAAATTTAGGATTGAATATAAAATATTATTATCCATACTACTGTTGAAACTGGCGCTGCCCGATGTCTCCACTCCGCCCCCCTTACCTCTTCTGTGACTCCCTCTTTGGTTGATGGAAGTTTGGCTGCCTCAGTGTCACCTTGCCGACCTCCTCCAGCGTTCCCAGACTGGCTAGACGCTGCCTTCCGCCATGTTCTCCTGAAGCCTAAGGGCACGCGCACAGCGCGGCCCCGATTCAAGTACCAGCTGTGGCGCGAACCTCAGGGGCATCCCCCTGAGATGACGTCATCCTCACTGGATAAGGTCTTCATTTTTGCTAGATATTCTCCAGTTATCTCTACGGATGGGATTCACTCTCTGCATACCTTGCTACTCTGCCTCCTCGGACTTTACCAGGGGTACCTGCTCCTCGGGGGCCTCGCTCTCTTTCTTGCTTTTCAGGTCACAGTCTGGAACCGGTACTCGCTCCTCGAGGGTCAACATTCTCCCGGACCTGCTACCGAATACTACTTCTGCTAGGAAGTCACCGCTGCCTACAACACCAGTGAGTTACCATCTCTCTCTCAGAGCTTTCCCTGGAACCAGGTACTCGCTCCTTGAGGGCCTACTTCATTCCAGCCTCTGGGCTGCTTCTAGAGACTATTGTGTGAGTGTTACCATCAAGGTTCTGTTCCTGAACTCTGCATACTCTGCCGGCGCCATCTTTAAAAATGGTGTGGGTCATCCAGTGGTAGGAGCACTGGATGACCCACACCATTTTTAAAGATGGCGCCGGCCATCCAGTGCTCCCTCCATGTGACAGGGGCCAGCCAATGGCATGGATACCCTGTCACATGGTAAGGGCAAAGGGCCATCAGCGCCATTTTGATTAGTGGCAGCCGACGGCCCGGGAGTGGGAGATCACTCCTGGGACCCCCACTGGACCACCAGGTACCTGTAAAAGGTTTTTGGGGGGGTCGGGAGGGTGGGGGAAGCTAAGGGATTAGTTTTAAAGGGTTGGGGTGGGTTTAGGGGTTATTTTTGTGTGCCATTTTTCCCGCCCTCCCCCTACCTGTAAAATGTTTTGGGGGGGTGGGATTGGGAGGGTGGGGGAAGCTAAGGGATTAGTTTTAAAGGGTCAGGGTGGGTTTTTTGTTTATCATCTCAGGTGCAGCCGATAAACAAAACCGCGATCGGGCCGGACAAAAAAAAAAACACGATGTGAATCGGAACCGGAATCCGAACCGATTCTGGTTCCGATTCACATCTCTAGCAACCATACGAACCTTTTGGAAACGCTGTTAAACATCGAAACTTTGTAAACCGTTGTGATGGTGAAACTGAACGACGGTATATAAAACTTGATAAATAAATAAAAAAAATAAATAAATAAGCTTACTTACAAACATTACCTCTTTATCTCTCATTTCCTTCATCTTCTTACTTTGATTGAGATTTGGCTTTTCTCAGAAAACTCTGCTTTCTCTTGCTGTTCTCTGTCATGGAGAATACAATTTCTCTAATACACCACACTCAGTAGGCTGTAGCAGTGGTGCCAGGCTGCTGCTCTCCAACCCATTCCTCCTCCTCAAGCCCTCTCCTTTTCTTTGTTTCAGGCTCACTCTGTCCATTTTTTACCATAGCTATTGTCCACCTGATGTCCACCTCCTTCATTCCTTGATGACTTTGATTCCTGGCTTTCCTTTTTCCTGGAACCATCTTCCTCTTCCCTTATTCTTGGGGGCTTTAACCATCATGTTGAAGACTGCTCTGATTCTTTTGCCTCAGATTAGGTAACCTTAACTACCTCATTTGACCTCAAACTATGCATTACTGCTGCCACTCAACAGAATGGCCACAATCTTGACCTTTATTCTTCCCCTCTCCAACCAACATCTGATAATTTTCACATTTTTCCACAGTATCATCCAATCATCACCAACATCTATATGAGCAATTAACCTTGCATCCTCTCTGATGCCATCTCATTTCTTCTTTCCTCAACAACCTTGTCAGAGTCTGTTGATAAGGCAGTTTCTTCTTATAACATTATATTCTCTACTTTGGACATAATTGCTCCACCTCTCTCCCATTCTGTAAGGCATGCTAAACCCAACTTTGGTTCACCTCCAGAGTTCACTTCCTATGTTTCTGCTCCCACTCTGCAGAGCGATTCTGGCTGAAGACCCTTTCCCATGCTGACTTCAAAAATACCATTGCTGCAGAAATGAAGGGCCAGTCAGATAGCATTTGCACAGGCACAGCCTCAAGACTAGATCAACGAGCTATAATCTTAACTTTGATAAGTTAGAAATTGCTAAATTAACTCATCACAGCTCTCAAAATCTGTTATAACTATTAGTTTTGTATTGAAACAGGATATATACACGTTTTGTAAACAATAGTAAAAAAATACTTCAAATGCAATAGCGAATCATCCTGTGTTCTCCATTAGGTCACATAGATGTCTATATTAGAGATGTGAATCGTGTGCCAGATCGTCTTAACGATCAGATTCGGCTGGGGGGGGGTGGGGGAATCTGATCGTTAAGATATGTGAATTGGAATCGTTTCTGATTCCAATTCACATCACTAGGGAGGCCCGCACCGCTAAAAAAAACAAAAAAAAACACCCGACCCGTTAAATCGACCCCCCCAAAACCTTTTAAAATTACCTGGTGGTCCAGGGGGGGCCTCGGGGAGAGATCCAGGGGGCCTCGGGGAGAGGAGAGATCCAGTAGGGCCTCGGGGAGAGATTTCTCGGCATCAGCTGTTCTAAAAAAAAAAAAAATGGCGCCGATGACCCTTTGCCCTTACCATGTGACAAGGTATCCGTGCCATTGGCTGGCCCCTGTCACATGGTAGGGACTGATGAGTAAAGTGGCTGGCGCCATCTTTAAAGATGGCGCCGGCCAGGGGCTGATGAGTAAAGTGGCCGGCGCCATCTTTAAAGATGGCGCCGGCCATCCAGTGCTCCTACCATGTGACAGGGGCTGGCCAATGGCACGGATACCCTGTCACATGGTAAGGGCAAAGGGGCATCGGCGCCATTTTTTTTTTTTTTTTTTTAGAACAGCTGATGTCACGAAATCTCTCCCCGAGGCTCCCCTGGATCTCTCCTCTCCCCGAGGCCCCCCTGGATCTCTCCCCGAGGCCCCCCGAGGCCCCCCTGGACCACCAGGTAATTTTAAAAGGTTTTGGGGGGGTCGGGAGGGGGGGTCGATTTAAAGGGTCGGGTGTTTTGTTTTGTTTTTTTTAGCGGCACGGGCCTCCCTTAAAAAAAAGGGTCGGGAGGGTGGGGGGTCGATTTAAAGGGTCGGGTGGGTTTTTTTTAATCGGGCCATCAGCGCCATTTTAATTAGTGGCAGCCAAAATGGCGCCGATGGCCCGAGAGCGGGAGATCGCGCCGGGACCCCCCCCCCCCCCCCCACTGGACCACCAGGTAACCTAACATTTTGGGGGGGTTCGGGAGGGTGGGGGAGGGTAAAGAATTGGTTTTAAAGGATCGGGGTGGGTTTAGGGGTTGTTTTGGTGTGCCAGTTTTCCCTCCCTCCCCCAAAATTTAATGATACAATACAAATGCCCCTGACGATAAATCGGGGGCATTTGTATTGTATCGTGCACTCTAACGATTTTGGACGATTTTAAAATTATCTGACGATAATTTTAATCGTTCAAAAACGATTCACATCCCTAGTCTATATTGTTGCGTCCGTTACTGCTCGACGCCCTCACTCCGCCCTCTTTACCTCTGTGGCAACTCCCTCCGGCTCTGATGGATGGTTTGATGCCACGGAGTCTTCTTGCCATCTCCCTCCGGCGTCCCCAGACCGGCACAACGCTGCGGATCCACCATGTTGCCTGATGACGTAGGGCGCACTCCGATTGATGTACCAGCAAGGGTGCGAACCTCGGGGGTGTCCCCCGAAATGATGTCATCCGCTTCCTATATAAAAGGTCTCAGTATTTGCTAACGAATTGAGTTAGCAAGGAGAAGATCTTCACTTCTAGCAAGGATTCGTCCAAGCTACTCTGCCTCCTCAGACTTACCAGGGGTACCCGCCCCTCAGGGGCCTCACTCTCTTTTCTTTATTTCACATTGCTGATAGGAACCGGTACTCACTCCTCGAGGGCCCATGTTCCTGGACAAGCTGAAGATTCTCTACTGCTTGGAAGCTATCGCAGATATAGACATTTGTAAGTTACCATCGCTCTCTCAGAGCTTTCCCTGGAACCAGTACTCGCTCCTCGAGGGCCCATGTTCCTGGACACTCTGAAGATTCTCTACTGCTTGGAAGCTATCGCAGATACAGACATTTGTGAGTTACCATCGCTCTCTCAGAGCTTTCGCTGGAACCAGGTATTCGCTCCTCGAGGGCTTAACCCTTTCCAGCTACTGAGCTTCCTCAAGATCTTATGTGAGTTTTGTCATCTAGTTCTGGCTATGAGTACAGCATACCCTGTCTACTCACTGTCTATAGTTTCTCTACAGCTCAGCAACCCTGGGATTGCGGTTCCAGTACCTGAGGGACTTCAGCCCTGCCAGGCATACCAGGTGGTTCTACTAACCACTACCCACTAACCCTTGCCAGGCATACCAAGTGGTTCTACTAACCTGTCTAATAAAAGAATTATCTGTGTCTGTCTGTCTCCATACCCAAGCCTAGCCGGTGGTCCCTCTCAGGATATCCTCCTGGGGGCGCAGTCATCTGCCATTGGCCCAAGGATCCACCTATCTACACTTCTCTACAGCTGAGTGCCCTCTCCAAGCACTCCGCTGGTAACAGATTGCTACTCCTTCTCCATCAGGAGTCTTCAGCAACAGATTCATAACAGATTGCTAGCTCCGCAGTCTAACCTCTAACAGATTGTTATCTACTCCCTCTACAGGAGCTGAGCATATCAGATTGCTAACTCCTTTTTCCTGAGGAGCAGTTCCATAGAGATTGCTAACTCCGCCCTCGGAGCATAACAGTTTGCTAACTCCTCCTTCACAGGAGCCGTATTCATAACAGATTGCTAACTCCTCCTCCAAAGGAATATCCAGCAACAGATCTACAACATATTTACTACAGATTGCTAACTCCAGTGGATCCGGCTTTAAATTGGAGAAGCAGTACTCCTGGGAATCCAGCTTAAGGTATCGGATGTCAGTAACCCATGGACCCGGCACACTTCTCCGCCTTGCAGGCTATACCGGGCCTGGCTCAATGCATCTCAAAACAGCAAGAAACCTTGGAGAAACTTACTGTAGCATTCCATCAGCTTCACACACAGAAGATACAAGGCACAGCTTCTACCCAAGAAGGTCAGTTACAGGAGGTAACTTTAAAGACTGCGGTTCCACTGGCTGCTCCTATTCGCTTCTCCAGAGAACTCCAGAAGACGCGGGGCTTTTTGAACCAGTGCAGCATGCATTTCACCTTACAGCCCTCAATGTTTCCTGTGGGCTTCTCTAAGACTACCTACATCCTGTCATTCTTGGATGGGAGAGCCTTGTCGTGGGCATCTACCTTGTGGGAACACAAGGACCCTATTTTGCAGGACATAGAAGGATTTATGGACTTGTTTAAATCCGTTTTTGATGACCCTGCTCGTCTGTTGCTGGATTTGCCTTAGTGGACTTGAAGCAAGGCAACAGATCACTGGCTGAATTTGCCATAGAATTCAAGACTCTTGCAGCGGAACTTCACTGGAACCCCAGATGTCTCAAGACTCTCTTCTGCAGAGGCCTGGATACCCTCTTGAAAGATGAGCTGGCCGCTCGCCAGACACCTGACTCGCTGGAAGAATTAATAGCCTTAGCTACTCGGATTGTTTGTCGGCTCTGAGACAAGGTAAAGGAACTCCGGCCTAAGGTGTTAACTGGGTTGTAACAGGTCAGTACCCCTGCACTTCAGAAGGGTCCAGCAATTCCTGCTGTTGATAAAAAGGAACCGATGCAACTTGGTCATGGTCACTTGACCTCAAAGGAGAGAAGATTTTGGAAGAAATGCGGCTTGTGCATGTACTGTGGTCAGCCCGGACATGATGTCTCTGCATGCCCCATTTGTCTAGGAAACGGATGGGCCTAAGTCCCGCGGGAGGACTGCTCTTGGGCCATACTGCATTATCTCCTCCGCTCTCTCGTTCAGTGTTTGTGACCGCTGAACCAGCTACGGTTCGACCCCCTACCCTGGTGGACTCAGGGGCAGGAGGCAACCTTATTCTCAGACGTCTTGTGGAAGACCTGAGGAGTCCCTTCGTCATGTTGGAAGATCCATTATTGCAACACAACTTGAAGTGGGCTTTGGTCGTTCCTTTACATCGCCACTTCTCTTGAGGATCTTAACGATGTCCACAGCAGTTCTACTCCTGGCTGCTGATATTCATAGCGGTTGCTATGTTTGCCATGGCTAGATGGCATTCTAAATCTTTACCGTCTTCATGGACTATAACTTAGAGATATCTGCTATGATTTTCACTCGGAAGTCGTGTCTGAAGTACTACAGCATAGAAATGTGAATCAGAACTGGTATCGGTTCGGATTCCGGTTCCGATTCACATCATGAAATTTTTATCTTGCAGTCCGATTGGGTTTTTTTTATTGGCTGCGCCCGAGCCAATAACCAAAAAATACAGCCGACTCTTTAAAATGAGTTTGTTAGTATCCCCCCACCCTCTGGACCACCCCAAAATTTTTTTTAAATACCTGGTGGTCCAGCGGGGGTCCCGGGAGCATTCTCCCGTGCTCGGGCCGTCGGCTGCCAGTAAACAAAATGGCGCCGATGGCCCTTTGCCCTTAGCATGTGACAGGGTATCCGTGCCATTGGCCGGTCCCTGTCACATGGTAGGAGCAATGGACGGCCGGCGCCATCTTTAAAAATGGCACGGGCCATCCAGTGCACCTACCATGTGACAGGGGCTGACCAATAGCACCGAAAGCCCCTGTCACATGGTAAGAGCAAAGGGCCATCGGTGCCATTTTGATTAGTGGCACCCGACAGCCCGAGTGCGGGAGAATGCTCCCGGGACCCCCGCTGGACCACCAGGTATTTACAAATTTTGGGGGGGGGGTCCGGAGGGTGGGGGGGATACTAACAAACTCATTTTAAAGGGTCAGGTTGTGTTTTTAGGTTGTGTCCTTTCTTCCCGCCCCCCCCCCCCCATAACGATAAGAAAACCAACTAAATTAATCATGGGGTTTCCTATAGCTATCGGGGACCCCCCGATATCTGACGATATTGAAAATATCGGACGATATTTTCAATCGTCAGATAAACGATTCACATCCCTACTACAGCACAATTAGTTCCGTAGAAGATATCTCTAGCTACCAGCCTGTTTGATTTGCTGGTGCTGCCACCATCTCTCTCTTCCAGCAATCCTACAGAAGAGTTATCCTGAAGTGGGTTTTGGACATACCCCAACATTGCCACTTCTGTTGAAGTTCATTGACGTCCATAGCAGCTAAGCTATTGCTGCTGAATTCAACATTTCATCCGGTTACATTACTGAAGAAGTATCCTTAGAAGTGGGGTTGGACGGACACCAACATTGCCATTTTCGCTGACATCATAGCAGCTGAGCTATTGCTGTGAAATTCATCACCTTATCCAGTTACATGACTGAAGAGATTACCCTTAGAAGTGGGGATGGACATACACCAACATTGCCACTTTCGCTGAAGGTTCACTGACGTCATAGCAGCTGAGCTATTGCTGCGGAATTCAACATCTCATTCAGTTATTTACTGAAGAATTACCTTTAGAAGTGGGGTTGGACGTACCCTAACATCGCCATTTCCGTTGAAGTCTCAGTGGCGTCTATAGCAATTAGCTTTTGCTGCTAAATACTACCATTTCTCATCCAGCTACCTCTACTGGAGAGTCATCTTTAAAAGTGGATTTTGGACATTCTTCAACTTCACCACTTCCACTGAATTCCTCAGTGACGCCCACAGCAGCTCTACCATTTGCTGCTGATATCATCTATAACACTCTGAAAGATTCTTCCTAATCTCAAGATCTATCTGTCACCATTGCAGATTACGAATTAGAAATCAAGATCAAAGAGATTCTGGATGCTCGTAACAGAGGCAAGACTTTTGAATACCTTCTGATTTGAGAAGGCTTCAGCCCCGAAGAAAATTCTTGGGAGCCTCAGAACAATATCTTGGATAAAGAGATGCTTTATCGGTTTCACCTCGAGCATCCTTTGAAACCTAAGCCTGGTACCCGAGGAGGAGATCGCACTTTGAACGGGGGTACTGTTGCATCCGTCGTTGCTCGATGCCCTCACTCCGCCCTCTTTACCTCTGTGGCAACTCACTCCGGGTCTGATGGACGGTTTGATGCCACAGCGTCTTCTTGCCATCTCCCTCCGGCGTCCCCGGACTGGCACGACGCTGTGGATCCGCCATGTTGCCTGATCACGTAGGGCACGAGCGCGCGCTCAGATTGATGTACCAACAAGGGAGCGAACCTCGGGGGCGTCCCCCGAGATGACGTCATCCGCTTCCTATATAAAAGGTCTCAGTATTTGCTAATGAATTGAGTTAGCAAGGAGAATGTCTTCGCTTCTAGTAGGGATTCGTCCAAGCTACTCTGCCTCCTCGGACTTAGCAGGGGTACCCGCCCCTCGGGGGCCTCGCTCTGTTTTCTTTATTTCAGATTGCAGATAGGAACCGGTACTCACTCCTCGAGGGCCCATGTTCCTGGACACGCTGAAGATTCTCTACTGCCTGGAAACTATTGCAGATACAGACATTTGTGAGTTACCATCGCTCTCTCAGAGCTTTCCCTGGAACCAGTACTCGCTCCTCGAGGGCCCATGGACACTCTGAACCAGTACTCGCTCCTCGTTCCCTGGACACTCTGAAGATTCTCTACTGCCTGGAAACTATCGCTGATACAGACATTTGTGAGTTACCATCGCTCTCTCAGAGCTTTCCTTGGAACCAGGTACTCGCTCCTTGAGGGCCTAATCCTTTCCAGCTGCTGAGCTTCCTCAAGACCTTATGTGAGCTTTGTCATCTAGTTCTGGCGATGAGTACAGCATACCCTCTCTACTCACTGTTTATAGTTTCTCTACAGCTCAACAACCCTGCCGGGCATATTAGCTCACTACTGCCACCTCTGGTGGTTCTACTAATCTGTCTAATAAAAGAATTATCTGTGTCTGTCTCCATACCCAAGCCTAGCCAGTGGTCCCTCTCAGGATATCCTCCTGGGGGCGCAGTCATCTGCCATCGGCCTAAGGATCCACCTATCTTCACTTCTCTACAGCTGAGTGCCCTCTCCAAGCACTCCGCTGGTAACAGATTGCTACTCCTTCTCCATCAGGAGTCTTCAGCAACAGATTCATAACAGATTGCTAGCTCCGCAGTCTAACCTCTAACAGATTGTTATCTATTCCCTCTACAGGAGCTGAGCATATCAGATTGCTAACTTCTCCTTTCTCAGGAGCAGTTCCATACAGATTGCTAACTCCGCCCACGGAGCTTAACAGTTTGCTAACTCCTCCTTCACAGGAGCCATATTCATAACAGATTGCTAACTCCTCCTCCAACACGAGTATCCAGCAACAGATCTACAACAGATTTACTACATATGTTCTGCCACTATGTGGCTGAACTAGCTATCTTGAAAAAATCTATCTAGCTAACTTAGCTGGGATATTCAGTGGTATGGCCGTGCTGTTGAATATACCAGGCTATCTAAAAATTAGCTGGATAAGTTTATCTGACTAACTTTAGGACAAGTCTCCATAATGACTAGAGTTACCCGAATAAGTTATCCAACTCACTCTGAAAATCAGAGTTAGCCAACTAACTTATCCAGCTAACTCAACTCCTCCCAGTTTCACCCTCGCCCCACCCACCATTTAGCCAGCTAACTATTTAGCCAGATAAGAGGTTATCCAGCTAAGTGGTGGCTGCTGATCCCATGCAGATATTCAGCTACCACCGTGTAGCCAGATAAGTTGAAACTTATCAGGCTAGGTGGCGTTGAATATGGACCTCATAAGTGCCACAAAAATGAACATTTTCCTAAACTATTTTATCTATAAATCTATGCTGCCATGCTTCTCAATTTCAATGAGTTTTAAGAATTTGAATATTTCATGTGGAATACAAGAAAAAGATTTGGAAAAAAAAACAAACTACGCTGGCTCCCTACAGAACCAAATCAAAAACCCAGACGATGATTTGCAAGGTTCTAAGGGGAGACAGACCTATATGTCCACCAGAGCAGGAAGACCCTCATTTGTTACCTCCATAACAACTCTGATGATAAAATAAATCAAAAGAACAGATTTCTTCCAAGGATCCTTCTCAGGAACTCTCGCCCAGAAGAGCCCCTTCCACTTCAGGAAGTAAGTAAAAGCCCGGCTCTTCCATCAGGCTTTTAATACCAAACCCGTAACTTTCTCCACTTGAGAAAGCAGCCAAAACCTGCCCCCATACCAGCAGTGAACTAAACGGACTGCAATAAACTGTCTGGCACCATTTCTAAGCGCCATAAATGTGCTGCTACAACCGATTGCTCTGCCGAGATGTTATGTATCTGTGTTAAGTTTAGATACATTACTGTGGATTCCTTTCAAATTTGTCTAGTTATTTTAAGTTTAGTCATGCTTGTTGCTTTATTTCTAGCTCTACCTTTTCTTTTGTTAAACTGCTTTCATCCCTGTCTGTATGCTGCCATTCTAATATGTCGCACCCCTCCTTCAGTGAATTACTTATTCAAAAGGGCAGGTAGTAAATCCAAATAATAAATAAGTAACTAAACATCCAAGTGTACTAACTGCGCGCATGCTATAAAATCCAGGGTCAGCGCGCGCAAGGGGGTGCACACTTGTGCACCTTGCGCGCGCCAAGACACGCAGCCTTCCTCCGTTCCCTCCGAGGCCTCGGAGGGAACTTTCCTTCCTAACCCACCCCCCAGCCATACCTAACCCCCCCCCCCCCTTACCTTTAACTTAGAAGTTGTTCCTGCCTCCGGGCAAACATAGGTTGCGCATGCCGGCCAACGGCCGGCCCACAATCCCGGGCACAGCGGCAAATGGCCACTGTGCCTGGAGGCTCCGGCCCTGTCCTGCCCCGCTCCGCCCACACCCAGACCCCTTTTTCAAGCCCCGGGACATACGCGCGTCCCGAGGCTT
The DNA here is from genome assembly GCF_901001135.1 of Rhinatrema bivittatum. Classification (NCBI taxonomy): domain Eukaryota; kingdom Metazoa; phylum Chordata; class Amphibia; order Gymnophiona; family Rhinatrematidae; genus Rhinatrema; species Rhinatrema bivittatum. The sequence continues at coordinate 46,708,017 of NC_042617.1, read as the reverse complement.
TCGCGCGTCGCCGGGCCTATGCAAAATAGGCTCGGCAGCGCAGGAGGGGTTTTAAAGGGTTACACTTGTAACCCTTTTAAAATCCGCCCCACTGGTTTTTATTTTATAAAGTATGCATGTACTTTTTCTCAGCAAAGCTAAGCGTTCAAAATAGCAAATGTAATTAAATGTGTGTGTGTGTGTAGTTTTGCCAGGATAATTTTCAAAACAGACTTATGTGCATAAATCCACTTTGATAACTTGTGTAACTTTTGTACATATTAGCCCAAAATGGAAAAAATAATCTTCATTGTTATGGTTACAAAATTACCTCCTGAATATATGGTAGAGAGTGATGAGAACAGGTAATTTAAACAGAGGTTCAATAAGCAAACTAACCTGGCTTGGAGTAATTCAGGATTTTAAATCATCTTTAACAAATGAAGCTGACCACTTCTTGTATAATAAACAAAAAATGGCTCATATTGTTTCTAGTCTTTAATTATTCATACCAGACTTTGATTTGTTTTCATAGCGTTATGTAAACCCTGTTTGGCAAACTCTCATGCATTACATCAGATTGTTTGATATTTAAAAAAAGCTCTTTGTAGACCACACCACCTGCAGCAAGTAGGCATCGATAAGCATCAAAACGAGCCCTGTCATAGCCTTTCAGATGTTAACATAATATTTTCCCCTTTAATCATGGATTAAATCATTTGAGTTTTGGAACAAAGATTTGAGAGTGAATAAACCACTTATGGATTGCTTCAGTGAATGGGATGCCGTAAAAAGGGTACTGGTATACTAAAAATGTAAAGATATGCAATATAAAATTTTAAACAGATTGCATTTTTCTCCTCGATCATATACAATAAGCAATGGTTAGTGGGCATCCCGCTCTGCTGACACGCTTGCAGAAATTCAGCAAATGTTACTCATATTATTTTGACATGATCACTTATCTAAGCTTTTTTTACTGGCAAACCTGGATGCAGACAAATGTTTTTTTGAAGTATATATTAACCTTTCCTTTCCTTTATGTATTTGGTGAAGAGTATACAAGAAATGATATTTTTTTACTTGTAAATTCACTGGGCAAAAAATCTTCACAGACAGCTCCGACACTGAATGCCATGTTGCGTTAGAATTTGTTTTTCTTTTTTTTTTTTTCAAATGCGAAATATTTTTCAAGTTGCTTAAGCATGAGGGCAGTTCTCCAAAGCCATTTGCCTGAGTAAAATGGCCTGGCTGAGAGCTGCCCTCCCTAGCCTGGAAAATCGCCTGCGGTCTTCCGTTAGCGTGCATCCTATTCGCCAGGCTGCAAAGAGGCATTCCCCGAAGCGTGTTTGGGTCGGGGTGGATAATAGCGCGCGCACATGACGTGTTCAAGAGAACGCGTGTTATTGCACTCCCTCGCAGCCACCTACCAGAGCACATAAGCGGTCGCTTTTAACACATGCACGTTATGCTAACTTTCAAAGAGAAAAGCACTTGGATACGTTCCCTTTCAGCATCGTGCTAAAAACAACCATGGACACGACAATTAAGTGAAGTTATTTGAAAGCTTCCCTCTATGTATATAATGAAAATATTGAATGCTGAAAAAAAAACCTATATTCAAATTAAGTACAATGCCAATTAATCAAAATTCCTATATATACGCTCACACACACATTTTGTCTTATCTGCTTGCCAATATTCCTAACATGACACTTCTTTTTTCCTAATAAGTTTCTAATCACGGGAAATATTCGTACTGTAGGCTCTGTAACACCAGCATATTTTTTCTTTTGTCCTCATACCCTTAACTAAGGATGTGCAGAGGGATGACGTACGTTGCATTCGGGATTCATATTCGTCGGGGGCAGATACGTTGCATTCGGCAAGGGGGCCCCCGATACGTTCATGCATTAATTCTTATTCGTTTCCTGGCTAAAATTGAATTAACTACAACCCCCCACGCTCCTGACCCCCCAAGACTTACCAAGACTCCCTGGTGGTTGAGTGGGGGGTCCAGGAGCCATCTCCTAGACGCACACCCTTGGCTCCTGGTAATCAAAATGGCGCCGATAGCCTTTGACCTTACTATGTCACAGGGGCTACCGGTGCCATTGGTCGGCCCCTGTCACATAGTAGGAGCGCAAGATGGCACCGGTCATCCATTGCTCCTACCATGTGACAGGGGCCAACCAATGGCACCGGTAGCCCCTGTGACATAGTAAGGTCAAAGGCTATCGGCGCCATTTTGAATACCAGCAGCCAAGGGTGTGCATCTAGGAGATGGCTCCTGGACCCCCCACTGAACCACCAGGGAGTCTTGGTAAGTCTTGGGGGGGTCAGGAGCGTGGGGGGTTTGTTTAAATTTGCTCTTTTAGATGGCCGAATAATTCAGCGAAGATTCATTGTATTCGTGGGGAATCGCAATACGTTTTGCTTCCCCACGAATACAATGAATATGGCCCTATACATTGGGGATTACCAATACGTAGGAAACGAATGTACACTCCTACCGTTAACTTGTTTGACTTCACAATATGCCTGTTCATAAGAACGGTAACTTTCAAACCGGCATGTTTGAGCACATTTGCACGCATACGTCGGCCTGCACCCAGGGATACGGCCATTTTATAATATAGACGCTCATATGCGCTCTTATTATAAAACAGCCTGGCCAGGTGCACAGGTGCACCAACTTTTAAGTGGGCGTGGGCATATGTACGCAAATCCCACTTCTACCATGTAAATCGGGGTATTTTAAAAGGGACCCGCGTCAACACCATTCCCAGTTTTACCAGTTCATCCCCAGTTCACCCTGTTAAGAGATAGGTCTTCCAAACCCCCCCCCCCCCCCCCTTTGGCTTAATAGCCTTCACACCCCCAGTAAGCCTCAACCCTTAAAACCCTGAAGATCTGCCTAGTTTTCTTTAAATTTTAACTTACACAGCATCCATAAGAGAATTAAAGTTATGCCTCAGTGCGTACCAGGTCGCATCAGTATTTATGCGCACATCTCAGCTTCATGCCCCAAAATGTCCGTGCCCCACCCAGACGATACCCATGCCATGCCCCTTTTTGAAAACTTTTGAGATGTGCATGCTATAGGAGATATGCATGTATCACAGCAGCTTTTAAAATCCACTCAGCGCGCGTGAGCCCAACTTCTCCACACATCCCTTAATTAATGTGCACACTAGGCTTTTTATTCTTAAAACACAGATTACTGTTACATCCCTGTCCACACTTCATGCGGACAGGGCCCTACCTCCATGGCCTGGAATGATTCCGACGTTGCTCCTCGCGGCCTCGAGGCCGCAGCTGAAGCAGGAGCCTAGCCTGCAGCGGCAGACGCCAGGTTCACCCGCGGCCCGGCCGCCATCTTGCCGGCACGGCAAGAGCTGTGCCGGGTCCTTGCCTCCCCTGGAGGCCACCGCTGACTCCTACATTCTTCATGGCCTGGACTGCCACCCATGCCATCTTCGGCAGGCCTGGAGACCTGCTCCTCGGCAGCATGGACGCCGCCGACATCACCTGTCTCTGGATCCTCTTCCTGTGCGGCTGAGACACCGCTGTCGGCCGACTCCTTCCTGCTTTAGCATCTGCAGGGCCACTGTCCAGGGTCCTGCAGACTTCCTCTGACTGTTCCTCCTAAGGGGCAGCCCGGCAGCTTTCCCCCGTTCTTATGGGGCCAGCCAGGCGTGGTCCTCCGGACAGCTCCTCCCAGGGAGTTGCCTCTTCAGCCCTATAAGAGGGCCCTGCTTCATTCCAGCTTTATCTTCGATTCAGCTTAGATGCCCCTGAAGACGTCTCTTCATCTGATGCCTGTTCCTGAGTCCAGATCCTGATGTCTGATTCCTGAGTCCGGATCCTGATGTCTGATTCCTGACTTCGGATCCTGATGTCTGTTTCAAGGCCGGATGTCCATGAGTCCAGCTCCCAATGTCCAGACATCCGGGAGTCCAGCTCCCATGGTCTGCTCCTAGCCGGATGTCCATGAGTTATGATCCCAATGTCTGCTCCAAGTCTGGATGTCCATGAGTCCAGCTCCCAATATCTGCTCCAAATCTGGATGTCCGTGAGTCCAGATCCTGAGGTCCGTTCCAAGTCCAGATGTCCGTGAGTTCTGATCCGGTTATCAGTTCCAAGAAGTTCCATGTTTCAAGTCCTGCAGTCTATTCCAAGTCCTTTAATCTGTTCCTGAAGTCCGGATCCCGATGACCTGTTCCTGAAGTCCTGTTCCTGTAATCCTGATCCCGATGTCCTGTTCCTGAAGTCCCCGTCCTGTGATGTCCCTTATTTCCCTTTGATGTTGCCCCAGTCCTAATGCACCAGGAGGTGGGACCCGTGCCTCCAGAGATTTCCTGCTTTTACCCCAGGTTTCCATACTCCAAGCTTTTATCTGATTCCCTAGTTCCGACTCCGGAGGATCAGAGGGGTTTCCACTAACCTGCGCTATGAGACTTCCTGAGCTTTCCCCGATCTCCTTGTGGTCCGCAACCAGCCATCCGGCTGTGTAGGGAGCAAAGGGGGACAGTGTGGTCTGCGACCAGCCCCACGTGCTGTGTAGGGCGCCTGAGGGACTCGCCTTCCTTGTCTAAGTTCCAAGTTCCAAGTCTTCAGCTCTACGTTCCAAGTTCCAAGTCTTCATCCCTACATTCCAAGTCCCAAGTCTTCTGTTCCACGTTCCAAATCTTCAGCTCTACATTCCATGTTTCAAGTCTTCTGCCCCACGACGTACTCTTTGTGAGTCCCAAGTTCCACATCGTCCTCTACGAGAAGCCTAAGTTCCAAGTTCTACTCTGAATCTTGTGCTCTCACTTTCCTTGAACTCTTTGATGTTCCAGGTTCCAAGTCCTAGCCAGAGACCTACATTGTAGCCTGTGTTCCTAGCTCCGTCCAGCTCTTCTCCTGTGTCGCCCATTCCCGCACACACACCTCACCTCAGGTGCGACTCATGTCCTGATCTGAGCTGCCCTGTGGCCCAAGGGTTCCGCTCTCCTTTGAGCCAAGTGATGCGTGCCAAGCCCACACCATCGGCCCCTGAAGGCTGTGCTCGCAATAGGATGTGAAGACCAGAACTCGATGTGGTATGCTGGCTCAGTGTTGGACATTCGTCTTGATTCTGAAGTTTGGCTTAAATTTTTTTTCTAACTTTCCTGGATGTTTCCTAGTTTCTGTTTCTGGTCCCTAGTTCCTGGACTTACTATGAACTGTTTGTTAGCAATACTCCGTTTTTGCTACAAAAAATGTTTTGCTCACTTGCCTTCTTCCATGTACTTGATCCCAACTTGCAAGAGTCTTCAAATTACTCCAGTTTCTGTCTTCTTCCAGATCGGCAGTAGGGATTCAGATGTCCCAACAACCTGCAGGAGGCACTTGCAATCTGATCCTCTACCAGCCGACTCATGCTAGAGCCTTCTATGGCCTGCAGGAGGTGTCTGCTATCTGATTCTACCTTCATCAGTTCTACAGTCTTCTGATCTTCAGGAGATACCTGCAAGCTGTTCCTATCAGCTAATACAAGTCCTGAGGTTCGTCCAGCCAACGGAGGGAGTCTCTATGAATCCGAGACCTTCTTCACTCTTCCATAGAGAAGTGGTATTTCCCCTGTGTTCCAACGACCTGCAGGAGGCGCCTGTGCCCAAGCTCTTCTCTGATCCCTATTTGATTCAACGTTCTCCAGTCAAGAATTGAACCTTGAGTTCATTCCAGCACCCCAGGTCCTGGGTCTATCGACCAGCAGGAGGTGCCTGCATCCCAGGCCTGGCTTTCATCTATCAGTGCTTCTCCAGCAAGAACCTACTTAGGGTAGGAGCCTTACATCAATGGGTTCCATGGTTTCTCAGCGTCATGTGTTCCAGGATCCTTCTGTTCCTGTTCGTCTGACTGTCTCTCCAGGTCGTACCTCCAAACTGTTTCACTGGTACTGACCTCTGCCTGATCCTTGACTATTCTGTCTGCCTTGGCATGTGGCACAATGCCTAAGGTGAAGAGACCTTGATTCAAAAGTCATGGATTTACGTTCCACTCTCGGTGCTGCCAAAAATTGATTCCAAGTTTGTGGGTCCTAACCCACACATTTATGATTCCACGAACACTTGTTTTTAAGCTAATGGTTTCCAGCTCCCATTTCAATAATTCTATGAACATTCCTGTCCCATTCCATCTGGGTTTTTCTCCTCATACATTGTATATCTGATATGTCTATGACAAGCTATTTTTCTCATTTCGCTCTTCAGTCTGTGAAGTGTGTTTGAACCCGAGTTTCACAACATTTTCCTTGCCTTCCCCCCTGAGTCAGCAAGAAGAGGCTGAGAGGGGCCTTTGAAGGGGGGTACTGTTACGCCCCTGCACTCGCTTCACACGGACAGGGCCCTACCTCCATGGCCTGGTCTGATCCTGACGTTGTTCCTCATGGCCCGGAGGCCGCAGCTGAAGCTGGGGCCTCGCCTGGTGGATGACACCGGGTGCTCCCGCAGCCCAGCTGCCATCTTGCCGGCACGGCATGAGCTGTGCCGGGTCCTTGCCTCCCCCTGGAGGCCGCCACTGACTCCTCCATTCTTCGCAGCCTGGAGCTGCTGCCCATGCCATCTTCGGCAGGCATGGAGGCCTGCTCCTCAGCGGCATGGATGCTGCCGATGTCACCTTTCTCTGGGTCCTCCTCCTGTGCGGCTGAGACGCCGCCGACGGCCGACTCCTTCCTGCTTCGGCATCTGCAAGGCTGCTGTCCAGGGTCCTGCAGACTTCCTCTGACTGCTCCTCCTAAGGGGTAGCCCGGCGGCTTTACGCAATTCTTATGGAGCCAGCCAGGCATGGTCCTCGGGACAGCTCCTCCCAGGGAGTTGCCTCTTCAGCCATATAAGAGGGCCCTGCTTCATTCCAGCTTTGTCTTCGCAGCAGCTTAGATGCCCCTGAAGACGTCTCTTCATCTGATGACTGTTCCTGAGTCCAGATCCTGATGTCTGATTCCTGAGTATGGATCCTGATGTCTGTTTCAAGGTCGGATGTCCATGAGTCCAGATCCCAATGTCCAGACGTCCGTGAGTCCAGCTCCCATGGTCTGCTCCAAGTCTGGACATCCATGAGTCTAGCTCCCAATGTCTGCTCCAAGTCCAGATTTCTGTGAGTCCAGATCCTGAGATCCATTCCAAGTCCAGACATTCATGAGTCTAGCTCCCAATGTCTGCTCCAAGTCCAGATTTCTGTGAGTCCAGATCCCGAGATCCATTCCAGGTCCGGATGTCCGTGAGTTCTGATCCAGTTATCAGTTCCAAGAAGTTCCATGTTCCAAGTCCTGCAGTCTGTTCCTGAAGTCCGGATCCTGATGTCCTATTCCTGAAGTCCAGATCCGGATGTCCTGTTCCTGTAGTCCGGATCCCGATGTCCTGTTCCTGAAGTCCTCATCCTGTGATGTCCCTAATTTCCCTTTGATGTTGCCCCGGTCCTAATGCACCAGGAGGTGGGACCCGTGCCTCCGGAGATCTCCTGCTTTTACCCCAAGTTTCCATACTCCAAGCTTTTATCTGATTCCCTAGTTCTGACTCTGGAGGATCCGAGGGGTTTCCACTAACCTGTGCTATGAGACTTCCTGAGCTCGCCCCGATCTCCTCGTGGTTCGCAACCAGCCATCTGGCTGTGTAGGGCACGAAGGGGGACTGTGTGGTCCGTGACCAGCCCCACGTGCTGTGTAGGGTACCTGAGGGTCTTGCTCATCCCCGCCTGTGTCTTGTTCCTTGCCTGAGTCTCCATTATGGTCCGCGACCAGCCCTATGTGCTGTGTAGGGAGCCTGAGGGACTGACCTTCCTTGTCTACATTCCATGTTCCAAGTCTTCAGCTCTACATTCCAAATTCCAAGTCTTCAGTTCTACATTCCAAGTTCCAAGTCTTCAGCTCTACGTTCCAAGTTCCAAGTCTTCAGCCCTACGTTCCAAGTCTCAAGTCTTCTGTTCCACATTCCAAGTCTTCAGCTCTACATTCCACGTTTCAAGTCTTCTGCTCCACGACGTATTCTTTGTGAGTCCCAAGTTCCACGTCATTCTCTGTGAGAAGCCTAAGTTCCAAGTTCTCCTCTGACTCTTGTGCTCTCACTTTCCTTGAACTCTCCGATGTTCCAATTTCCAAGTCCTAGCCACAGACCTACATTGGAGCCTATGTTCCTAGTTCCGTCCAGTTCTGCTCCTGTGTCACCCATTCCTGCACACAAATCTCACCACGGGTGTGACTCATGTCCCGACCTAAGCTGCCCTGTGGCCCAAGGGTTCCACTGTCCTATGAGCCAAGCGATGCATGCCAAGCCCACACCATCGGCTCCTGAAACTGCGCTCGCAACAATTTCTTGATACTAATTCTGCCTCAATCAGTTCATAAAAACAATAACACACAAAATAGAAAGTCAACAATTAAATTATTTAGCATTGATTTTTTTTCATCAATTAAGCTTGGGTATAAACATAAGACACTGATATAAGTATTCCTTTAAAAAAAACCTGTCAGAAAACCCAGCTCTTGCTTTGAAATTGTCTCTATTAAATTCAACGTTGAATTAGAGGGGTTATCAAAAATACTTGTTTTGCACATTTAAAAAAAATCAATAGCAGTAAAATGCATTCACAAATGAAGTGCAAGTGAACTAGTTACTCATAGTTCTTGTATATGCAAAAATATGCAAATTTTCTACTACTGTCTCAGACAAATGGTGCCCTGTAATATTTCTATTTGCCCAATAGAGTAATCATAGTAATAGAGTATTCGCTAAAATGTCATGAAATATTGATTTGGTTTAAAATATCTCTCTCTCTCTACATATGTACAGTATATAGAGTATATATATATTTCAGTAACAGTTTTATGTTGATGATGCCAAGATCTAATTTCACAAAGAATTTAGTCTCAGATTTCAGCCTGCTTGCTTGACATCCAAGCCTGGATGTCCCACCGCCACTTTCATCTTAGCAAGCCAAAATGGAACTTCTTTTCTCCGCAAACTCGCTTCCCCTCTCTACACTTGAGACTTCACCACAAATCCAGTTCCAGATTTCAGCCTGCTTGTCTGACATCACTGCTTAGATGCCCTGCCAAGATACAGGCTGATACAGTACGGTGCTCTCGGCCAAGCACACTGTTTAGCACTAATTTGGCTGTGCATTTTCGACACGTGTCTATTACCCCTTATATTGTAACATATAAGGGCAGGCGTTAAGTTCTAAGCAACCCAGAAAAGTATATAGAAAAGCAGAAAATACTGCTTTTCTGTACACCTTCCGACTTAATATCCTAGCGATATTAAGTCGGAAGAACCAAAAATTAAAAAAAAAAATGTTTTTTAATCTGCCCACCAGTCAGCGGATTAGAAAACCAGATGTTCAAGTTTGCTGGCATCCATTTTCCATTGAGCGTTAGTTGTCGGACGCGACTACAGCCACCACTACTGCTAATAAGGAGGCGCTAGGGACTTGCTATTGTCCCTAGTGCCTCCTTATTAGCGTGACACCTAATTTAAATAGAGAATTGCGTGCCCAGGAGAGGTGCTTGGGCACGCATCGAGAGAGCAGGCGCTCCCACACCTTTTACAGAATCGGCCTCATAGAGCTTTTGGTTTTCCCCTTCAAACCTGCTTCCCATTTCCTGCCTAGACTACTGCAATTTGCTATTTATAGGCCTCCCACTGAACCATCTTTTTCCACTGCAATCTATTCAAAATTTGGCCGCCTGACTTATTTTCCTTCACCATCACTATGATCATGTAACTTCTCTTCTCAAGTCTCCACAATGGCTCCCTGACCACTTGTGCATACAGTTCAAGCTTCTCTTACTCGCCTATTAATGTATTCACTCTGCAGCTCCTTATTACCTATCTTCTCTTCTCTCTCCCTACACCCTTCCTCAGGAACTCTGTTCATCAGTAAAGTCACTTTTATCTGTGCCCTTCTTCTCCTCCGCCATCTCCCGATTCTGCACTTCCCATCTTGCTGCGCCATAGACCTGGAATAGATTTCCTATGTCCATGCGCCATGCTCCCTCTCTAGCTGTATTGAAATCCAGTTTAAGGATGCTTTTTAATCTCAAGCACTTCTCTGCAATAAATGCACTTTTCATACACTCTTTTTGGTCATGTATGTTTGTCTTGACTAGATTGTATCTGTCCAGTGCTCTGTATGTCTCATAGCACTTTAGAAATGATAACAGTATTAATATAATGAAGTATATGATCAAACGTCTGTTCATTTATAACTCATGAACAGCCAGTCCTGATCTACTTTAAACTTACCAGAATTACTGAAGACAATTATAGCAAACCGTTTTTTATGAAATGGTTGCCAAGGCTTTCATTGACTAGGATTACTTCTCTTCTCAGATAACAAATTGTGCATTGTAGTGAGACTTAGAAACAATCTAAATACTAACAAGAGCCAATTTGTACCAGACTGTACCCTCTCTCAGGGGGAGTCTGCCCTGAGGGGGTGGAGCGGGACATGGAAGACCAGCTTTGATTACTATTCAGCTTGTCTTTCTAAGCTTCGCCACAGTGTAAACGTGCAGTCACAGTCTACCTTTACCTTGCGGCAGGACCCATGAAATGATTCTTGGCATGGAGCTTCATTTTTTTCTACCTGAAGCAGGTGAGGGTGAGGGTGGGGGTAGGGGAATGGAAGCAGTCCTTCCCGGAGCCCCCCCGCTGCTGTACACCTCCAAAAGGCTTTAAGAAAGTAAACAAAAATATTTCTAAAATGGGGACTGCTGGAGGGTCCTCTAACCCAGGTGAAGAATGTGCATGTCTGCAGCTTTCTAATACACGGGGTCCTGAATAGAGTCTTATTTCAAAGCAGGCTTTATCAAAATGACTTTTGTTCCGATCTTTTTCCAGGACCAATAGCACACAGGATGCCGAAAGCTCAGCAAGCTAAAGCATTTTATCATTCAGCAAAATGGAACTTTATTTGCATGTTTGTTTATTTTTTATTAATCAAAAACCCATTTAAGTGCCTGATTGCACCTGCCGTTATAACATAAAGCGTTGAAAAGCTGCCTCTCACAAAATGAACTTCAAAATGAATAGCAATTCCAATTAGTCGTAATCCTTCTATATGCAAATAGATGCAAATTATGTGCCAGAGGGACTTCTCACTAGACTACCCATACAATAAATGAGTAAGAGGGCACAAGTATTTTGGATAGTGAAAGACTTTGTAGAAGACATCCCACCCCTCGTTCTGCAGCCTTGCCCATGGGCTGCTTTTATATGCATTGTGGACTCAGCACATAAAGAGCTTGCACAGCAACGGGACCTTAACATTTCCTATGGCTTTGAATGCATCTGACGTGCATATGGTTAGAGCTGCCGGGTCCCACACTGCAGTGAGAAATTTAGTAGTAAGGCAGTTTTGCAGCCCTGATGTTTAGGCTGGTCTCTGGCGGCAATCTGACAGCACTACACATCTTTTTACAATACAACACTGCATTTGTTTTGTAATTCTTAGGGATTTCGTTATCCTAGATGTATGATTGCACACCGAGACACGGTTCAGTCTGGTCAAGGAAATCATTAATCATTTTGCTCTGTGAGTTACCATGGTAAAGGGTATTGAAGGGAGATTTTTGTATTATTTTTGTGTGTGTAGAGTTGTGCCCATCTGTGCTGAAAACAGACTTGAAGCTGCTGATTTTGAAAATGTCAGATGTCATAAGTTGCATAAGGAGATATCTAGCTCAATTATCAGAATCTTATGTAAGGAAAAGCAAGGGACAAAAGTTGAATTTTCTAGCGCTCATTAAGCCACCTTTTCAAGTCCATAACCTCAGAATCAATAGACCTAGGATAGATGGAACATGACTGTCTTCTATCTCTTTTCACCTTCCAAAGAGAAAATATAAGAACATTTGAACATAAGATGCACCATGCAGGGTCAGACCAAAAGTACATCCAGCCCACCATCCTGTTTCCAACAGTGACCAATCCAGGTTACATGGATTTGGCAGATCCCAAAATGTAGATCCATTCCTCGTGTTCATTCCATTGGATATGCAGTGGGTTTCCAACATCCACATGGCTAATAATGATTAATAGACCATTTCTAAAACAGCCATATCATCATCATCATCTTTATCATAAGAACATTAGAATATAAGAAATTGCCATACTGGGTCAATCCAAAGGTCCATCAAGCCCAGCATCCAGTTTCCAACAGTGGCCAATCCAGGTTACAAGTACCTGGCAAGTACACAAAAACTAAGTCTATCCCATGCTACTGAAGCTAGTAATAGCAGTGGCCATTTTCTAAATCAACTTGATTAACAGCAGGTAATGGACTTCTCCTCCAAGAACTTATCTAAACCTTTTTTAAACCCAGCTACACTAACTGTACTAACCACATCCTCTGGCATCAAATTCCAGAGTTTAATTGTGCATTGAATGAAAAAGAATTTTCTCCAATTAATTTTAAATGTGCTATATGCTAACTTCATGGAGTGCCCCCTAGTCTTTCTACTATCCGAAAGCGTAAATAACGGATTCATATTTACTCATTCTAGATCTCTCATGATTTTAAACACCTCTATCATATCCCCCCTCAGCCGTCTCTTCTTCAACTTGCAAGGCCTTAATCTCTTTAGTCCTTCCTCATCTCATTTTGGTCGCCCTTCTCTGTACCTTCTCCATCTCAATTATATCTTTCTTGAGATGCGGTGACCAGAATTGTACACAGTATTCAAGGTGCGGTCTCACCATGGAGCGATACAGAAGCATTATGACATTTTCCATTTTATTAACCATTCCCTTTATAATAATTCCCAACATTCTGTTTGCTTTTTTGACTGCCACAGCACACTGAACCGACGATTTCAATGTGTTATCCACTATGACGCCTAGATCTCTTTCTTGGGTTGTAGCACCTAATATGGAACCTGTCATTGTGTAACTATAGCATGGGTTATTTTTCCCTATATGCATCACCTTGCTCTTATCCACATTAAATTTTATCTGCTATTTGGATGCCCAGTTTCCCAGTCTCACAAGGTCCTCCTGCAATTTATCACAATCCGCTTGTGATTTAACTACTCTGAATAATTTTGTATCATCTGCAAATTTGATTACCTCACTCGTCGTATTCCTTTCTGGATCATTTATAAATATATTGAAAAGCACCAGTCCAAGTACAGATCCCTGAGGCACTCCACTGTCCATTCCCTCCACTGAGAAAATTGTCCATTTAATCCTACTCTCTGTTTTCTGTCTTTTAGCCAGTTTGTAATCCATGAAAGGACATCGCCACCTATCCCATGACTTTTTACTTTTCCTAGAAGCCTCTCATGAGGAACTATGTCAAATGCCTTCTGAAAATGCAAATACACTACATCCACCGGTTCACCTTTATCTATATGTTTATTAAACCCTTCAAAAAAGTGAAGCAGATTGTGAGGCAAGACTTGCCTTGGGTAAAGCCATGCTGACTTTGTTCGAGTAAACCATGTCTTTCAATATGTTCTGTGATTTTGATCTTTAGAATACTTTCCACTATTTTTCCTGGCACTGAAGTCAGGCTAACTGGTCTGTAGTTTGCCAGATCACCCCTGGAACTCTTTTTAAATATTGCGGTTACATTAGCCACTAGAGATGTGAATCGGAACCAGAATCCGAACCGTGTTTTTTTTTTCGTCCGGCCCGATCGCAGTTTTGTTTATCGGCTGCACCCGAGCCGATAAACAAAAAACCCACCCCGACCTTTAAAACTAATCCCTTAGCTTCCCCCACCCTCCCGACCCCCCCAAAAACATTTTACAGGTACCTGGTGGTCCAGTGGGGGTCCCGGGAGCGATCTCCCGCTCTCAGGCCGTCGGCTGCCACTAATAAAAATGGCGTCGATGGCCTTTGCCCTTTCCATGTGACAGGGTATCTGTGCCATTGGCCGGCCCCTGTCACATGGAGGGAGCACTGGATGGCTGGCGCCATCTTTAAAAATGGCACGGGCCATCCAGTGCTCCTACCATGTGACAGGGGCTGGCCAATGGCACGAATACCCTGTCACATGGTAAGGGCAAAGGGCCATCGGCGCCATTTTGATTAGTGACAGCCGACGGCCTGGGAGTGGGAGATCGCTCCCGGGACCCCCACTGGACCACCAGGTACCTGTAAAAAGTTTTTGGGGGGGTCGGGAGGGTGGGGGACGCTAAGGGATTAGTTTTAAAGGGTCGGGGTGGGTTTAGGGGTCATTTTTGTGTGCCGTTTTTCCCGCCCTCCCCCAAAATGATAAGAAAACCCCCATGAACAATATCATGGGGTTTTCCTATCGTTTTTGGGAGCCCCCGATTTCTGACGATTTTGAAAATATCGTACGATATTTTCAGTCATCCGAAGCCTGATTCACATCCCTATTAGCCACCCTCCAATCTTCAGGTACAATGGATTATTTTAATAATATGTTACAAATTTTAACTAATAGATCTAAAATTTCATTTTTTAGGTCCTTCAGAACCCTGGGGTATATACCATCCGATCCAGGTGATTTACTACTCTTCAGTTTGTCAATCAGGCCTACCACATTTTCTAGGTTCACCATGATTTGGGTCAGTTCATCTCAATCATTACACATGAAAACCTTTTCCGGAACAGGTATCTCCCCAACATCCTCTTCAGTAAACACAAAGCAAAGAAATCCTTCCCTAAGTGCTCCTTTAACCCCTCCATCATCTAACAGTCTAACTGACTCGCTCGCAGGCTTTCTGCTTCAGATATATTTTTTAAAGTTTTTACTGTGAGTTTTTGCCTCCAAGGCCAGCCTCTTTTCAAATTCTCTCTTAGCCTATCTTAGCAATGTCTTACATTTAACTTGCCAGCGCTTATGCTTTATCCTATTTTCTTCTGTTGGATGCTTCTTCCAATTTTTGAATGAAGATCTTTTGGTTAAATTGCCTCCTTCACGTCACCTTTTAACCATGCCGGTAATTGTTTTGCCTTCTTTCCACCTTTCTTAATGTGTGGAATACATCTGGACTCAGGGCCGGTGTAAGGGTTTTAGGCACCCTAGGCAAACCTTACAGTCTGGTGCCTCCTCCCATACACAATTTTAAATTATGCATTTATAACATATTTTATATGAAAAATGACATTCTGAGGTAAAATTAATATACAAGTTGTGATAATTTCATGCACTGTTGTGATGCCAACAAGAAAACTTTGCATCTTGGAATTCATATGGCATCATACCTATTGTAATATGTTTCGGCATGGTCCTCCTGTATCAACACAGTACTATTTACCAACACTCAAAGAATAACAACCCCACCTATGAAAAAGAATACAGATCCCTACAGAAACCACATGCTAAAAGAATGCTTCATCTCAGTCTTTGCATGCAGAACACAAACCCTCAGCAAATACAGAATAAAGCCACATAAAGTCTAAATAGAAATGTGCAGACAAAAACTGAACTGTAAAACGCATCAGGCCAAACTCTATACAGTGTAACAATGGAAAAACAAAAATTTCACCATTCCTCATGAAACAAATCAATAAAATCAAGATATATAAATCATTAATCATAATTCTAAAATCATAAAAATAAAATAATTTCAAAACAGCTGATGAATAGAATATCTAATAATTAAAGACTCATGCAAATTTTGAAAGCTTTACCAAACACCAATAAAATATTTCAAACAACAGACACATCACATACTACCCAATAATTAGGGATGTGCAGAGGGACGTCATACGTTGCATTCGTGATTCAGATTTGTCGGGGAGCAGATACGGTGCAATCGGCCATATGGCACCCCGATGCGTTAATACAGCGATTTCTATTCATGTCCAGCTAAAATTAAATTTAACTACAACCCCCCACCCTCCTGACCCCCCCAAGACTTACCAAAACTCCCTGGTGGTCCAGCGGGGAGTCCGGGAACCATCCCCTGCACTCACACCCTCTGCTGCCAGTATTCAAAATGGTGCCGATCGCCTTTGCCCTCACTATGTCACAGGGTCCGACCATTGGTACCTGTGACATAGTGAGGGCAAAGGCGATCGGCGCCATTTTGAGTACTGGCATCGGATGGCCGGCGTGCAGGAGGTCGCTCCCGGACCCCTGCTGGACTTTTGGCAAGTCTTGTGGGGGTCAGGAGGCCCCCCAAGCTGGCCAAAAGTCCCTGGGAGTCCAACGGGGGTACCGGAGTGACCTCCTGCACTCCGGCCGTCCGATGCCAGTACTCAAAATGGTGCCGATAGCCTTTGCCCATACTATGTCACAGGGGCTACCGGTGCCATTGGTCAGACCCTGTCACATGGTAGGAGCATAAGATGGCGCCGATGGCCATGTGACAGGGGCTGATCAATGGCACCGGTAGCCCCTGTGACAAAGGCTATCGGCGCCATGATGAAACCGGTACCGAGGGTGTGAGTGCAGGGGATGGCTCCCGGACTCCCCGCTGGACCACCAGGGAGTTTTGGTAAGTCTTGGGGGGGTTCAGGAGGGTGGGGGGTTTGTTTAAATTTTTATTTATGTGGCCGTATAATTCGGCGAAGATTTGTGTATTCGTGGGGAATCGTGATATGTTTCGCTTCCCCACGAATACTACGAATAGTGCAATATACGTTGCGGATCGCCAATACGGCAAAAACGAATGCACATCCCTACCAATAATTAAAAAGGTAGTGAATCAAGAAAAATGAACTTAAAAAGCCACCTTTACATACCCTCTCCAGCAGTTTTCCTACTCCTTTCCCTTGCAGGCCACACCAGAAGCAGCAGTAGCTGCTGAAGCTGTCCTCACAGTCCTCTTCCTTAGGGACCACAACCAGTCTCTTCTCTCTCACACACACACACACACACCAGGCACACCCTCAGGACCAGTTTCTGTCTCTCACACACCAATCATCTCCCCAACCAAGCTCTCTCTCTCACACACACACAGGCACACACATTTCAGTCATCTCCCTGATCAGTCTTTCTCACACATACACATGTCACCTCTCTGGCCAGTCTCTCTCAATCACACAATGCTCTCGCTCTCTCTTACTTACACACAGGCTTTCAATCATACATATGCTTTCTCTATTTCACTTATACACAAGCTCTCAATCACACACATGTTCTATCTCACTTACAAACAGGCACAATCACACACATGCCCTCTCTCACAGCCACAAGCCAGCCAAAAACATGCTCCATCTCTCTCGCACACACACATTGACACACACAAGCACCCTCCCTGACTCACATATACACCACACACATACAGAAGCACCCTCCCTGTCTCACATACACGAAGCACCCTCCCTGTCTCACATACACATTACACTCTCACAGAAGCACCTTGCTTTCAGACTTTCAGAATGATTTTTCACTTTTTTCATACACAGCACATACACCCACACAGAAGCTCCATTCCTTTCTCACATATACAGCACATACACCCACACAGAAGCTCCATTCCTTTCTCTCACACACACACAACACACACACAGAAGCTCCATTCCTTTCTCACATACACATCACATACACACACACACACACACACACACACACAGAAGCTCCATTCCTTTCTCATATATACATCACATACACACACACAGAAGCTCCATTCCTTTCTCACATATACACCACATACAGACATACAGAAGCTCCATTCCTTTCTCACATACACACCACATACACACACACACAGAAGTACCATTCCTTTCTCACATACACACCACATACACCCACACAGAAAGAAGATCGGTGCAGCCGGTCTAGCTGATCACGTGGCTGGAACTGAGAGCAGGGACTTTATCTCTCTAGCATGTCCTAATGTCACATTTATCCAGTCAATATTGGGTTTATTGAAATCTCCCATTATTACTGTACTACCAATTTGGTTAACTTCCTTAATTTCTCTTAGCATTTCATCATCCATCTTATCATTTTGGCCAGGTGGACTGTAGTATACTCCTATCACTGAACTCTTCCCCAACACATAAGGGATTTCTACCCATAAAGATTTGATTGTGCATTTAGTCTCATGCAGGATCTTTATCCTGTTAGACTCTATGCCATCCTGGACATAAATTGCCACCCTGCCTCCCAGGTGCTCCTCTCTGTCATTGTGATATAATTTGTACCCCGGTATAGCACTGTCTCATTGTTTATCCTCCTTCCACCATGTCTCTGAGATGCCAATTAAGTCTATGTACCGGTAATCATTCACTGCTATACACTCTAATTCTCCCATCTTACTTCTTAGACTTCTGGCATTAGCATACAAAGATTTCAAAGTGTATTTTTTGTTTGTATTTTCATTCTGCTTTCGAATTGATAGGGATAAATTGGAATCTTTTAGCTTATTTGAGTTTTTAATTACAGACACTTGGATTATTTTTCTTATTAATGGAAGCTCACTGTCGGGTTGCCCTAATTCTAATGCATCATTAGTATCCTTAATGAAGACTGGAACTTGGAGTGAAGACTGGAGCTTGGGACAAAGACAGGAAACAAGAGGGATGAGCAAGACTCTCAGGCGCCCTACACAGCACAGAAACAAGAGAACAGTGGAGAGCAAGGCAAGAACACAACAATGGAGCAGAGAACAATAAGAATACAATAATGGAGAAGAGAACAAGAACAAGGAACAAATGGGGAACAACAAGAGCAAGAACAACAAGAGCAAGAAAACAACAAGAACAAGAGAACAACAAGAACAAGGAACAAAACAAGGAACAAGACAAAGAACAAGACAAGGAAGAAAAGGGTGGTAAACCAGGGTGGGATCAGGCTATGACAGCAAACATCAGGTGGGGCGCAGGAGCATCCTGTGGGTCATGGAACCCCATCCTGGAATTGTCGAGGAACTAGAAGTCTGGATGCAGGTGCCTCCTGCAGGTCGTGGGAACCAGACAGCTGGCGCCTCCAGCAGGTAGTGGAATCAAAAGAGCTGGCACCTCCAGCAGGTCATGGAATCAAGAGAGCTGACGCTTCCAGGAGGTTGTGGAATCAGGAAAGCTGGCGCCTCCAGTGGGTCGTGGAGAAAGTCCAAAAATTTTTTTTCTGGAGTCCAAGACAGGACCCAGGACAAGGGTAGTCCCACCGGACACATGGCTTCGGCAATTCTGTTGGAGCTTGCGTCGGCCTTGAGCTCGGGACGCTCAAGGCTTGGCAATCCTGTTGCACTGATGATGGGACAGAGCACAACCGAGGGCTCTCCAGTATGGAACAAGAAGAATGTGTGCCCTTGCGATGAAGACAGTCCAAGTCTGGGAATCAGGAACCTCGAATCCTCCACCGACCTGCACGCCCATGAGACCACCAACGCAATGGTGGTCTCTGAATGCTCCTCCAACCATTCCAAGCCCTTTCGGACCTCCCACAGGGTGTAGCAGAGGCTGCAGGCTGGACAGTGGTCTCTGTGGAAGGAGGCCGTAGGCACTAGAACTTGGAGTGAAGACTGGAACTTGGAGTGAAGACTGGAGCTTGGAATGAAGACAGGAAACAAGAGGGATGAGTAAGACCCTCAGGCACCCTACACAGCACGTGCGGCTGGTCACGGACCACACTGCCCCCTTTGCGTCCTACACAGCCAGATGGCTAGTCGCAGACCATGAGGAGATCAGGACAGGCTCAGGAAGTCTCATTGTGCAAGTTAGTGGAAACCCTTCGGATCCTCTGGAGTCGGGACTTGAAAAATGAGATAAAACCTTAGAGCTTGGAAACTTGGAGTAAAAGCAGGGAATCTCCAGAGGCACAGGTCCCACCAGACCTGGAGCATTAGGACCAGGAACATGACAGAACTTGGGACATCAGGACATCGAGGAACATCAGGACATGAAGGAACATCAGGACATCACGGAACTTGGAAACTTGGGACATCAAACTTGGGACATCAAAGAATATCAGGACAGAGACCGGGAAGATAAATGAAGATCCTTGGAAGAAGGTCAAGATGCCAGGAAAGAGCTGCAAACAAGAAGTCCTTGGGACTAGCCCAGGAGGACTAGCTCCTTGCCGAAGCAAGGACTGACTGACGGAGAAACCCCTTTATAGGGCAGGAAGCAGGCAACTCCCTGGGAGGAGTTCAGAAGGGCCACACCTGGCTGGCCCTTTAAATGAAGGAAGAAGCCGCGGGCCTGCCCCTTAGGAAGGAAGGGACAGGACCCTGGACAGCAGCCATGCTTGCCACTGCGACGCTGAGCCGGAGAGAGGAAGTTGGCCCTCAGGGCAGGCCCCGTCGAGGAAGCGGTGCCACCAGGCTGCAGGAAGGCTCCAGGAGCGGCTCCTCAGCCGCAGGAAAGTCCATGAATGCGGCCCCCATGCCATGGGAACAGATGGCGGCATCAGCGGCTCCTAGGTCGTGAATAAGGATGGGCGTGGCTCTGTGCCGCAAGAAGAACCCCGATGTGGCTCCGTGCTGCAAGAGGAACCCCGACACGGCTCCGAGGGAACCTGACAAGGCCCTGGCTTCTACGGCCTCCAGCCACTCAGGTAAGCGCCTCCCATAGCTGGAGCCACGGGAGGAGTGCAACAATGTAGGTGTACACTCTCAAATGTTTAAGGGCCAAGATACTAAGATTAAGGAGGTTAAAGATAACTGTTCCTCTCTTCAAGAATCTGTAGTGGCTCTTATTAAGGATAATCAACTGTTACATCAAAAGCTAGAAAATGTTGGTAATTTCTCAAAGAGATTAAATTTAAGCCTTCTTAATCTTCCTAAGTGTCCAATAATATCTCCCTTAGAGATATTAAAGAAGTTCTATTTGGAGTTTCTAAAGGTCTCTGAAGAAGCACTCCCTTCATTTACTAAAGTATTTTATTTGCCTCGATCAAATACAGATTCCTCTGAGATAGCCTTAAATAGGAATATTGTGGAATTAGATCTTACAGGCTTTTTAGAACATTCTGGCAATGAGATGGTGGAAAGGGCAAATTTATTAGTCACGTTCTCCAATGAGTCGGATAAACAGATTTTAAAGTTGTTCATCAAAGTGAGAAAGAGGAATTTTTATGGTCAAAAAATGTCCTTCTTTCCTGACATTGAAGAAGTAACCCAGCAAAGGAAGAAACTCTTTTTGCAAAAAAAAACAAAACAAAAAAACAACAATGATAACAAAAGGTAATAGATATAACGGGTACGTTTTTGTTAAAACTTCCTTGCAAATGTTCTGTAAAGTGTCAGGGATCCAATTGTCTCTTTTTTGATCCAGCTCAGTTGGAGGCTTTTTTTCGAAATAGATTCAAGATCCACAGGTTCATAATAGGGTTAACTGGCATTTATAAATTCGGCACATTTTTTTAAATTTATTTTTTTCTTTCATTACTCTCTCCCCCGATGTGGTCTAATAACAGCTGTGGGTCTTGTATATTTTGTTATCCTTAGATTTGTTTTTTTTTTCTTTTGTAAGATTGTAATCCTATGGCTGTGATTTTCTGTTTCAAGAGTTATTCTTGAGTGTTATTTTTGAAAATCAAACTAAATTTAAATTAAAAAAATAAAAAGAATACCTGTAATATTGCATATTCAAGACCTCCTTTCCCTACCTGAGGAGCATTGCTAGATTGTTTGCTCTGTTGTTCCAGCTCCATGTTTTACTGCTAATCTGACTCATGCTTTAGTGATCTCAAGGTTAGATGCTTTGATGCATTCTCTTGCAGTCTGCCTGGAAACACTTTTCACAGGTCTGGTGGTTCAGGTTGCTACTTTCAGGATCTTCACTGCAGCACATCTGCCAGCAGTAACTTATTAATACATAAATGAAAGCTCCGAGATTTAATCTGCTCTTCCATCAGGAAAGTGCAGACCCTCTAGGACTGGTTTTCTTTTCTGTCTCATACAGGCTCTTGAAACTTTCCCTGCATAGTGCTGTGCACAGAACCCTGTTTGCAAACTTGCTGGAGCCTCTGATTTCAAATTATGCCTTTTCACATTAACCCCTTTAAAAATCGAGCCAATCTGCAGTTTTATTGTGCTTTCACAGTCAGTGGTGCAATTGCAGAGCTCTCTGAAACACCTCTGACAGTCTGAAGAGAGCTCTATAAAGTAATGCACACTAGCAGCTGAGCCAGAGGATGCTGGAGAGAGCGTGGGAAATGGGTCCTTTGGTCAGAGCATACACTGCGTGGTCATGATTTCGGCTGGCTGTGTGCTTGGGGAAAAGAATGGAAACAGGAAGTAGCATGGGCAGTGGAGGCCACCTTGAGCAGGGGTTCTAAAACCTGTCCTTGTGATCCCCACGGCCAATGGGGTTTTAAGGAATTCTACAATGATTGTGCATGAAACCAATGTGTATATGTTGGAACTCCAAAGTATTCATATATATATATATATATATATATATATATATATATATATATATATATATATATCTTTCTGAAAACTAGAGTCTTTGTGGAGTCGCAAAGATAGAATTTTGCAACAACTGAACTGAAGACACCAACAGGATTTAAAAGACACAGTATTACCCTATGTCCTTTTTTGATTCTCTTCCTTTTCTTCTTGACAATACACATTGCTTGCTTCCATAGCACATGTCTACTTAAGAACCATTGTTTACTGTAGTAATTTCCAACCCTCTCTTGGATGCATACCAATCCAGTCTGGTTTGTAGGATATCTGTAATGAATATTTTGATGATTGCTATTTACCTTGTGTGAGACTGGCTAGAGTTAAAACTAGAGAGAAGACCTGGGAAAAACCTCCAGAATAGAAATCCAGCAGGCATATGAAAGAAACAACAGGAGGCATAGGGGCTCCTGAGGGGACATTTCTGAGAGCAGGGAGGGTGGAAACTTCCAGGCCCTTAATTACCCAGATGGGTCATTAGCCAGGGAGGGAGTCCAGGTGCATTCAGAGAAGAGTTTACTGGCAAGGGGGGGGGGGGGGGGGGAGAGAGACAGAAACAGCTTTTTCAGTTGCAGGCCCTATATTATGGAAGTCACTTCCAGAATATATTCGCCTAACAGCAAATCGCAATGAATTAAAAAAAGCACTGAAAACCTACCTTTTCACACGTGCTTACAACCTACAGTGAGGAACTTGCTACTCCGAACTTTATACTACTAGCACATTTTAGTATTGTATTATAAAAGTAATGTATTTTAAATGAAATAAGTTAGGATATTGTGTATGTTTTTATCTTGTAAACCGCCTAGACAGATAGACTACTACCCCATGGTGCGGATTATAAAAACTTTTAAATAAATAAATAAGCAGAAGAAAGTCAGATGAGATGGACATAGAGGCTCAGCCAGAACCAGGTGATAGTGCAGAGGCCATGGACTTCGATGACTAGTGGTGGCGACTTTCCTCGGAAGAAGGTACCAGTGTAATATCTGGAAAGTAAAGCTACAGCTACAACCACCCACAGTAATGTGGGTGGTTGTAGCTGTAACTATGAAGCCGTACTTCCAGCTCTAGGCTAGAGAGGGTGCTGGCTGTAGGGCTTGGCTCCCAAGAACCAAGCCCACAATGAAAAGTAGAGGCTGTTGCCTTGATGACGTTGGTTCATTGAGGAGAATCTGCTTTGCTTATAAGGAATAGACCGTGACCTTTGAGAAGGAAAAGACAAATCGGTTCATGGAAAAGGGGGCTGTTGTATTTTGGGAAATAGAAAGACTACAGAACCTCATTCCTCCAAGCTAAGACCAGGATGTTTGAACAGTGACACTATTGGAAGGAGTGAAGTAATTTTGTTTGTGAAATACTTTGGGCTGCTGAAACATTACAGAGACTTGTTCCTGGAACTTCAGCTGTGGAAAAGCATTTGTTTCCTGTGTTCCTGACCTGTGACACCACAGGAAAGAATAGGATGCCTAGGAGCTATTGTGGGAAGAGAGTGGAGATTTGACATGCCAACCCATGGATCGTGATTTTATGACAATATGTATGAGATATACCGTATGTGCAAATATTGGAGATCTGGGATCTGGTTTAGGAAAGAAAGATTTAGTGAACATCCTTGCAAAGAACATTTCCCTGACAAATAGGTCCTCAAGTGAAAGTTGTATTACTTTTCTTTGCAGTTCTACGGACTCATTAGGTTAATTCAGTTTGGGCTGTGCAAGTGCAAACTGGTAGCAGCAGAAAGCTACAGAGCCATCCTCATTTACCTGTCCTGCAAATGAGCTCAAAACACATTTCTATTTCTGTTTTAAAAGCAATGGAATGAATGGATTTCAGACTTCAAAAGATCACATTGCAGGCCTATTTGAAGTAACTTTCAGGGCAGGATTTCCTTGATATAAAATAAAGATAGGTATCCAACCCTATGCTCACTGTTCAGTGGACACCAAGGTTTCCAACTACAGAGTTCAACTGAAGGTAACTATCTGTCAAATGTAATCTGTGCAAGTAAATATGCTGACACCAGTGCTATGAATCAACCAAAATTGCTTTGGTCTTACTGACATCAATTGTAAAAAGAAGTTGCAGCTTATTTATTCTGACACGAAGTGCTTCAGAGTCATGGCGCTTTGCAATAGGTACATCTGGACGTGGTTTAAAACCTTAAAGAGAAAAGAAAGAGTGAGCCTCACCTGGAGTGAAGTTAAAGCTGAAACCAATGAGCTTTAGCTGATTTCTGAAGCTATTTGTGGGTTAAATCGTAGGGCATGGTGGAAGGTCCATGACGATATTTACCGAGTGTGCGTGCTTTGCTGATTTAAAATAAGAATGGGAGCTACAGATGTACCTACAAATGTTTAACAGTTAAGTATATTGCAGTTAACTTTTTGAGATTTCAAAACAGACCTTAGAAAATATCTATCATCGACTGTCCATAATTTGCATGTCATTTTTCAAGTCACACTTCTGCTTTTTATCAGCTCCTACTTTTGCTAAAACATGTCTATTACGAGAGTGGGTCCTTGGGCCGGCGGAGTAGGGGACCAATGGGGAGGAGCCCCAGAGGGCCCTTCCAATGGCAGGCGAGGCTATAGGAGACCCGAGACACTTCGGGACCTTCACCACTACCAGCCCTCGTTCCCACAGGTTGAGTCCTTGGGTACCGGGGCCGGCTGGACTTACGTGGTGTCTCAGGCCAGAGGTAAACTAGAGTCTGCAGGCAAGGATGTAGGCAGAGGGCATACCTTGTAGTGAAGCTGGCCGGGGTCTTGGCAGGCAGCGAATCTCATAGTCAGGCAGGCAAGGGTCTTGGCACGGAGAAGCAGAAGACAGTAAACAAGTAACAGACGACGGCGGAACCAAACAGGAACTGAAGCCCGGAGTAGCCAAGGCAAGGCCTGAGAAGCAGGCCCTGCCTTAAATACCTGCAGGTTTGGGAGGAGGAGTCTGGGCCCCTCCCGCGGTGGTGCACGCACATGCCTGGGAAGCTGGGGGTCAGGAGGAAGGCCAGAGCAGGAGCCACCGGTGTGCCGTCCTGCATGCAGCATCGGCATGGCGGTCTGGAGGGAGGGCCGTGGCGCGGCCCGTCGGCTGAAGCAAGGTTCCCGGGTCCGAGGAGGCGGAGTTGGCTGAGCCGGTAGGTCTGACTGCGGTCCCGTTCGGCCGACTTTCGAAACAGTGTATTTCCATTTGTTTTTCAAACAGAGCAGAGTAACACTGTTTCAGTCTTTTCCTTTTAATAAGTAAGCTGGTTGGGTATCTGGAAGCGAACCTTGTTCTACTAATGAGCAAGTTAATCTGTAGGTTAAAGATTTATTTAAACAAAAATGGTGTGCATCTTTATTTTCAAAAAGAAAAAAAAGGATGGGGGGTCATGTGATGAGCTGCTGGTGAACGGACGTGCCCTGCTTGGGCTCCCTAATTCTTTATGCTTCAGCATCCGCGTCAAACACTGACAACTTGGCACTCTCATGATGTCTAGAAAGGTGCCTTCCAAATCTCTGCCAGCGATGTATACTGATAAGCCGCCGAAGCCACAAAAACCCAGGAAAAAAGTGACTGCTGGCAGAGGGGAAGAGACCAAGGAACATGCAGTGGAGGAGGAATGGCCGGCACTGTTCTCTTCTCTTGACACTAATAGACAGTTGAAACAGCTGTTTGAGGATTTTTTTGCGAAGCTTACCTCTATAATCAATAGCAAATTGGCCATTGTAGTGGAGAAGATTGCTGATTTGGTTGCTACTGTGCTGTTCAATTCCACTCGGATCGAGGGCCTCCAGACGCATATGGAGGAGCTTGAGATGTCCATTACTGAGGCAAACAAAAAAGTCAAGAAGTTCGAAAAACGGCTAGCGGCGGCTTTGTAGAAGCTTGCTCAGGGATGGTGAACTCCAGTCCTTGAGGGCCATAAACAGGGGATTGTACTTTTTTCCATAATTTTGGTTGCCTGGGGGTCTAGGTGACTCTTGGGGATGGTCGCGGCTCGTATTCGGGTTTGCGTAGGCTGGGGGAGAGGGTTTTGTCCATAGCAGTCTTTTTGTGTGTATCCTTTGTTTCTTTTTTGCTGGGCTTTGGGGATGATGGTGCTTTATTTGGGGGGGGATGGGTTTACAAGTCTCCGGGGGGCTGGTTGGGGTTTAGCCTTTATGGCCCGGAATGTATTATTTTGCCAATCTTATGTGGTTACTGTAATCTTTGCTGTTTTACTCACTTCCTGCCAGATTGGCGGGATCAGCACACTCTTGCTCTTACAGACTGCCCTGCCTCTGTTCCATTATGCCCCTGTACTCTTCATACTTTCAGTGAATGTTACACAGTCTGTTTTGTTTTTCTGTACAATTGGGGGTTCTACTTGGGGCCGGGTAGGAGCACTACCACTGCGTGCCCCTGCACCTCTGCTGTGGTCCGTGTGGGTCAGTTCACCGTTTTTTCTTCTTTTACTTGGCAGTCCTCAGATGCTGGGGTTTGCGCTATTCCCAGTCTTGTGGTGGGGGGTCATATGGCCATGCCTCTGCCAGTCTGTGCTGTTTTCTTCTCCTAGTGTTGGTGGGGGATTGTGCTCTGGGTTGTTTAGTTTAGGTACTTCTTGGGTTGCAGGTCTCTGTTGTAGGCCATGGGGTCCTCCCCTTAGATCCCAATTTATTTCCCATCTGAGGGGTTTTGGATGGAGGGGGGAGGGTTGAGAGTTACTCTTCCTGTAAGGGCTTCTTATGATAGTCCTATTAGTTTGGGTTGTTTGGCTGGTTGGATTAGGTTTAGGATTTTCTAGTGGGTTTTCATTTTGTTGGAGGGGGATAAACAGGCATATGGGTTGCAGGCTTTCTTCACAATTTTGCATTTTGACTTTTCCTTGCAGGGGACACTTGTTGTCCATCTTGGTTACTCTTCTCTATTAAGCTCTGTTTTTACTGGGTTAAGAACATAAGACATTGCCATGCTGGGTCAGACCAAGGGTCCATCAAGCCCAGCATCCTGTTTTCAATGGAGGTCAAACCAGGCCTCAAGAACCTGGCAAGTATCCAAACACTAAGAAGATTCCATGCTACTGATACCAATAATAGCAGTGACCATTCCCTAAGTCAACTCGATCAATAGCAGTTAATGGACTTCTCCAAAAAATTATCCAAACCTTTTTTAAACCCAGGTACACTAACTGCACTAAACACATCCTCTAGCAACAAATTCCAGAGCTTAATTGTGCATTGAGTGAAAAATAATTTTCCTCAATTAGTCTTAAATGTGCTACTTGCTAACTTCATGGTGTGCCCCCTAATTCTTCTATTATCCGAAAGTGTAAATAACCGATTCACATCTACTCGTTCAAGACCACTACCATATCCCCCCTCAGCCATCTCTTCTCCTAGCTGAACAGCCCTAACCTCTTTAGCCTTTCCTCATAGGGGAGCTATTCCATCCCCTTTACATAAGAACATAAGAAAATGCCATACTGGGTCAGACCAAGGGTCCATCAAGCCCAGCATCCTGTTTCCAACAGTGGCCAATCCAGGCCATAAGAACCTGGCAAGTACCCAAAAACTAAGTCTATTCCATGTTACCATTGCCAATGGCAGTGGCTATTCTCTAAGTGAACTTAATAGCATTTTGCTTGCTCTTCTCTGTACCTTCTCCAGTGCAACTCTATCTTTTTTGAGATGCGGTGACCAGAACTGTACACAGTACTCAAGGTGCGGTCTCACCATGGAGCGAAACAGAGGCTTTATGACATTTCCCATTTTATTCATCATTCCCTTCCTAATATTTCCTAACATTCTGGTGCAGTACACTGAGCCGACGATTTGAAAGTATTATCCACTATGATGCCTAGATCTTTTTCCTGGGTAGTAGCTTCTAATATGGAAACTAACATCGTGTAACTACTGCATTGGTTATTTTTCCCTATCTGCAACACCTTGCACTTGTCCACATAAAATTTCATCTGCTATTTGGATGCCCAATCTTCCAGTCTTGCAAGGTCCTCCTGCAATTTATCACAATCCCCTTGTGATTTAACTACTCTGAATAATTTTGTATCATCTGCAAATTTGATAACCTCACTCATCATATTCCTTTCCAGATCATTTATAAATACATTGAAAAGCACCGGTCCAAGTACAGATCTCTGAGGACTCCACTGTTTACCCTTTTCCATTGAGAAAATTGACCATTTAATCCTACTCTCTTTTTCCTGTCTTTTAACCAGTTTGTAATCCACGAAAGGACATTGCCTCCTAGCCCATGACATTTTAGTTTTCTTAGAAGCCTCTCATGAGGGACTTTATCAAACGCCTTCTGAAAGTCCAAATACACTACATCTACAGGTTCAACTTTATCCACATGTTTATTAACCCCTTGATGATTTGGGGCTGGTTGCTCTTCTCTGGTGTTTTATCTTTGTTACTTTAAGGTCAGTGCCATGTCTGACATAGTTACCTGCCTCTCTTTTAATGTTGGAGGCATTTCTTTCCCAATTAAACATAAGCATGTTTTGCAGCTAGCCAGGCAAAATAAAGCCTCCATCATCTTATTGCAAGAGATGTATTTGACTAAGGTGGAGCATGAAAAATGAAAGGTGGGTTGGGTTGGCGCTGTGTGCCACTCCTCTTACAACTCCCGTTGTCGTGGGACCTGTATTCTCATTGATAAGACCTTACCTTTACAGGTATTTCAGTCATATTCAGATGTGGAGGGACATTATGTAATTTTGGAGTGTACTTTAAATTCTGCCACCTTCACCCTTGTTAATGTTTATGGCCAAAATACTGACTAGCAAGATTTCTATTGTCTCCTCTTGGAAAAGATTGCCTCTTTTAGTTTTGATAGATTGATAATTGGTTGTGACTGGAATATCTGTCCCAACCCTGCTTTAGATAAAACATTCAGGACTTCTAGGAGTGCTTCTGGTGGTGGTCTGGATAATGATTTGGTTTCTTTGTTCCATTTAATGGATGTCTGGTGGCAACAGCAACTGGCAATATGAGATTATACCTTGTTTTTGCCTAGGCATGCCTCGCACAGTCGAATTGGCTATCTTATGTGTACTCCCATTTTCGGCTGTAGTGGATAGTGCCATACTGTATTGCACTATTTCTGATCATTAGCCAGTCCAAGTTCAAATTCAATTTGCTCCACTGAAGCCCCGGGGTTTCATCTGGAGACTTTATGCCTCACTCCTTGGTGGCTACTGTGGTGGCAGAATTTCTTGAGTTTAATACTGCAGTAGATTACGAATCTGGCATTCATTGGGCTTCTTTCAAGGCTTTTTTTGTGAGGCAAAATTATAGCTTATGCTAGCCATCTCCAGATACAACGCCATGCTAAGGTGGTAGAGCTTGCTGCCACAATTCTAAGTTGGAAGAGCAGCACAAACTGGATTGTTCCCCTAGCACTTACAAACTGTTAGAGGCTGTAAGAAGGGACTTGAAAACACTGGAGATTGAGAAGATTGGGCGTGCTCGTAAATACTATAAATTAAAATTCTATGAGCATGGCGACGCCGGGTACCCTCCTGGCCAGACTGGTTAAATGGAGAGCTAGCCGGTTCCATATCTTATCCCTACATGACTCACAGGGTAAGATCACAGCAGACTTGGGGGAAATGGAACATTTGTTCATGCAGTATTTTTCCAGTCTATACTCTGCACACGACCTGCCTTCCAGTGAGCATCTTAAAGATTTTTTGCTTGGCCTTAATTTTCCTAAGTTGTGGGCTGATCAGATTGACAGGTTGGCAGCCCCTTTTTCATTGCTTGAACTTCAGAGTGCTGCAAGGCTTTGCCATGAGGGAAATGTCCGGGCCTGGATGGCTTCCTGTTGGAATTCTATAAGACGTTTCTCCCTGAGGTTACTCCTTTCCTTCTTTTGTTGTTTCAAAAAGCAGGTGAACTGGACACTGCCCTGTATGACATGGTGGATGCTACAATTACTTTAATTCAAAAGAAAGGTAAAGATGCTGGTGATTGTGGATCCTATAGGCCCATCTTTTTGCTTAATTCTGATCTGAAGATTCTAGCTAAGATGTTGCAGATGTGGTTAGAGGAGGTGTTACCTGACTTAGTTCACAGGGATCAGGTGGATTTCGTGAAAGGTAGGGTCTCTATTGCTAATACGAGACATCTCTTCAATATCTTGCACATGGCTAAGAGGAGGGTCGACCTGTGTTGGTCATCTCTCTAGATGCTGAAAAAGCCTTTGTCAGGCTGGGGTAGCCATATCTGTTCCAGACTCTAGCAGGGGCTGGTATACCTGACCGGTTTCTTACTTGGATTAGGGCCATGTACCATCGACTGAGTGCCAGAATACTGGTTAATAGTTCACTATCTCCTTTCTTTGATATTAAATGGGGCATAAGACAAGGCTGTCCTCTGTCCGCTTTACTTTTTGATTTAGCTATCAAACCATTGGTCTGCTGCTGTGCGGCAGCATGCTGATATTCGAGGCATTAAACTTGGTGGGAGGGAGCAAAAGATTTCCCTCTATACAGATGATGTTTTAATTTATCTGTCATCGCCTTCAACATCCAGACCTGTCTTGTTAAGTTTGCTTGCCGAGTATGGGACTCTTTTGGGATATAAAGTTAACCTGGATAAGTCTGAAATATTCCCTATTCATCAGAAAATGCCGATTTCGCATTGTTTTTCGAGCTTTCGAGTTGTCCCTGACGGCTTTGTGTATCTGGGGGTTTATTTTCCTAGGGACCTTATTAGTCTATTTGCCAAAAATTTCAGCGGACTGCTTGGGATCATTAAGAAAAAGATGAAGTTATGGGGCGAGATGCCTATTTCTTGGGTGGAAAGAATTAACTTGCTGAAGATGAATATTCTTTCCAGTTTGCTTTATCTCTTTCAACACATCCCATGCGCGGTTCCTCAGAGAGTTTTCACTGACTTGCATGGTGCTATGGGTAAATTTATCTGGAATTATAGGCAGTGCCAATGCCTACCTTCCCAGTTTCTCGTCTCGTCTACAGTACCTTGTTCCTGAGTCTACATCTACAGTACATTGTTCCACAGCCACTGTCTTCGGTTCCTGAACTTTCACTTGCCCTTGCCCTGAGTCTGGCCTGCTGCTTCTTGCTGATCCTAAGCAGCAGGTCCGAAAGGGCTGCGAACGGTCGGAGGACTGTTCATATACCAACATCACATTGTTGGCTCCGGAAGCACGCAGGTCTGGCAGAGGATCACCTTGTCTTCACCCATGCTGGGCCATGCCGCCAACCCTCGGTTAGCTCCTGGAGTCATCTGGGATCGGGCCGAGGCCCAAGGGCACACTAAAATCCCTCAGCTGGGATCGCTCCCAAGCGTTCCCCTTTACATGACAGTAATTGAGTTTATATGATTATAAATGTTAATTTGTACATTGCCTAAGAATGTTTGATAGGTGATTTAAAAATATGGTAAATAAAGAAATAAAACTCTGTAACTAGGACAGAAAAGGAAACAATAATTTGTTTAGAATTAAAGACAAGAACATAAGATGTGCTATGCTGGGTTATACCAAAGGTCCATTGAGCCTAGTTTTCTGTCCCAATAGTGATCAAGCCAGGTCACTAGAAATTACCCGGTAAAACCAAACAGTAGATCCATTCCTTGTTGCTCACTCCCTGGACTAAAGTGGCCTTCCCAAGTTTACCTGCCTAATAATTGTTTATGGACTTCTCCTCTATGAACTTTACCAACTTTTAAAATTAGCTATGCTAGATACCTTGACCACATCCTCCAGCAACACATTCCACAGCTCGATTGTGCATTGAGTGAAAATATATTTTCTCCATTTGTTTTGAATCTGCTATTTTTTTAGTTTCCAGGAGGGACCTCTAATCTCACTACTATTTACCAATTCTAGCCCTCTCATGATTTTATAAATCTCTATCATATTCCCTCTCAGTCATCTGTTTTCCAAGCTGAAGAATCCTAACCTACTTAGCCTTTCTTCATAAAGGAGCCATTCCATCCAATTTATCATTATTGTTGCCCTTTTCTGTCCCTTTTCTAGTTCCGCTATGTCTTTTTTCTTTTAGATGGGGCGACAAAAACTGCAAACAATGCTAAGAGTACCATTTCACTATGGACTGATACAGAGTCATTATGATATTTTCAGTTTTATTTTCTATTCCTTTCCAAATAATTCATAAGATTTAGCACACTGAGCTGAGAATTTCAACATGTTGTCCAAGATCCTTTTCCTGGATGATTCCTCCTAGTATGGAATCCAGTATTGTATATCTATACTTAGGATTATTGTTCCCTCTGTACATCACTTTGTATTTATTCTCATTACATTTCTTCTGCCATTTACTGTAGATGCCCAGTTCCCCAGTCTGGAAAGGTCCCCCCTACAGTTTCTCAAAGCCTACTCATGTTTAAACAACAAATTATTTTGTTTCATCTGCAAATTTTGACTCCTTGTTCACTGTTCCCTTTTCCAGATTGTTTATGTAAATGTTAAACAACACCAGCCCCAATACTGCCTTGTTAATTTATTTTTCTTTTATTATACATCACATTGATTTTTATTTATGATTTGAGATTAATCAAGTTCTAAATAACACCAGTCCCAATTCTGCCATGTTAATGTATATTTCTTTTATTGTACATAGTATTGATTTTTATTTATGATTTACGATTTGTCAAGTTCTAAATAAACTAAGATAAACTAAACATGCTAGAGGAAGAAGAAAACTTTCCCAACCTTAATGGGGTGGGTTTTGCCTGGACACGAGTTGTAAGACACGGCACCATTGATAAAGGGACTGTGGCTGTTATGATTTCTGTGATGCTTTTCATGATTTTTGCCATCCTAGTTTGGATTTAGTTGAACACCACATATGACTCCATACTGTGCTTACTCCATCAAGAAGACTCCTTTACCTTTGAGTATCCCCTGATCAGTGACTGGATTGTAGGAGAGCGGATGACTGTGGTACAAATCCCCACCCAAAGACCAAGAGCACAGGGCCTTGAGTTATCAGTCCCCATGGGCCTGCTTAACTCCGTTGAGAGAGGGGAAGGGGCTGTTCATTTGAGGAATGGTTGGCAGGGAGCATTGCATTCTCAGATCTAAACTTCCCCATTAAACATTTATGACCATTCCTTATGCCATCTAGTGGCAGTTCACTGGTATGGCACACAACATTTTTTCTTCCAATTTTCACATAAAAGCACCTGGGGGGCTCCCTCACCAATAATGTTTCCCAGAACATACTCCATGATGTGGAACCAATTTGGGGGCCCAGTTGCATGAACTATATACTTTTGATATATCTTCATTTTTATTAATATGTAGGTTGGAAAAGTTTGTTATTTGGATGTGATCATTTATTTTAATTTGTTATGCAGTCCGTCACAGTTCCCCAGTGAGAGTGGGAGGGAGGATGCTACTGAAGTAGGAATTTTATATTATTTATTGTTGTAGGATGATGCCATATTGATTTATATTGTATATGTCTTTTAGGACAGCTTATTGGGTGTGTTAGGGTTCAGGACCCAGCTTGGCTGGGGAACCCCACAGGAACAGTCCAGGACTCCAGGAGCAGACTGGACTAGGGGATCTTTGGCCTATACCAGCCACCTCCCCCGCAGGTTGAGCCCTTGTGTTCTGGTGGCCGGTAGGACTTGAACAAGGGAGAGACCTAATGCTAAAGCTGAACTGGAATCCGGAGTGGAGACAGAAGTAAGGCAGGACCAAAGAGGCAGGCTGTAGGGCTGTAGGCTGATGTCGGATGTGACTGGAGACAGAATCTAGAGGAGACTTGGGATGCAGGGATGGAGCACTGGAACAAGACAGGAGGTTAATGATACTGGCAAGCTTTAGACAGGAGGCCTGGGAGCCAGGGAGCAAGGCTTGAGACAGGAGGCCTGGAAGCCAGGGATCAAGGCTTGAAACAGGAGGCTTGGGAGCCAGGAAGCAAGGCTTGGACACTGGAACAAGACAGGAGGTTAATGATTCTGCTTGTCATGCAGCCCACCAACCACCAGAGGCAAGGCTTTAGACAGGAGGCCTGGGAGCCAGGGAGCAAGGCTTGGACAAGAGACTTAGGGAAGCCAGGGAGCAAGGCTTGGACAAGAGACTTAGGGAAGCCAGGGAGCAAGGCTTGAGACAGGAGACCTGGGAGCCAGGGAGCAAGGCTTGAGACAGGAGACCTGGGAGCCAGGGAGCAAGGCTTGGACAAGAGACTTAGGGAAGCCAGGGAGCAAGGCTTGGACAAGAGACTTAGGGAAGCCAGGGAGCAAGGCTTGAGACAGGAGACCTGGGAGCCAGGGAGCAAGGCTTGAGACAGGAGACCTGGGAGCCAGGGAACAAGGCTTGAGACAGGAGACCTGGGAGCCAGGGAGCAAGGCTTGAGACAGGAGACCTGGGAGCCAGGGAACAAGGCTTGAGACAGGAGACCTGGGAGCCAGGGAACAAGGCTTGAGGCAGGAGACCTGGGAGCCAGGGAGCAAGGCTTGAGACAGGAGACCTGGGAGCCAGGGAGCAAGGCTTGAGACAAAAGACCTGGGAGCCAGGGAGCAAGGCTTGGACAAGAGACTTAGGGAAGCCAGGGAGCAAGGCTTGGACAAGAGACTTAGGGAAGCCAGGGAGCAAGCCTTGAGACAGGAGACCTGGGAGCCAGGGAGCAAGGCTTGAGACAGGAGACCTGGGAGCCAGGGAACAAGGCTTGAGACAGGAGACCTGGGAGCCAGGGAACAAGGCTTGAGACAGGAGACCTGGGAGCCAGGGAGCAAGGCTTGAGACAGGAGACCTGGGAGTCAGGGAGCAAGGCTTGAGACAGGAGGCCTGGGAGCCAGGGAGCAAGGCTTGAGACAGGAGACCTGGGAGTCAGGGAGCAAGGCTTGAGACAGGAGACCTGGGAGTCAGGGAGCAAGACTTGAGACAGGAGGCCTGGGAGTCAGGGAGCAAGACTTGAGACAGGAGACCTGGGAGCCAGGGAGCAAGGCTTGAGACAGGAGGCCTGGGAGCCAGGGAGCAAGACTTGAGACAGGAGGCCTGGGAGCCAGGGAGCAAGGCTTGAGACAGGAGACCTGGGAGTCAGGGAGCAAGGCTTGAGACAGGAGACCTGGGAGTCAGGGAGCAAGGCTTGGACAAGAGACTTAGGGAAGCCAGGGAGCAAGGCTTGAGACAGGAGACCTGGGAGCCAGGGAGCAAGGCTTGAGACAGGAGGCTTGGGAGCCAGGGAGCAAGACTTGAGACAGGAGACCTGGGAGTCAGGGAGCAAGGCTTGAGACAGGAGACCTGGGAGTCAGGGAGCAAGGCTTGAGACAGGAGACCTGGGAGTCAGGGAACAAGGCTTGAGACAGGAGACCTGGGAGCCAGGGAACAAGGCTTGAGACAGGAGACCTGGGAGCCAGGGAGCAAGGCTTGAGACAGGAGACCTGGGAGCCAGGGAAGAAGGCTTGAGACAGGAGACCTGGGAGCCAGGGAGCAAGGCTTGAGACAGGAGACCTGGGAGCCAGGGAGCAAGGCTTGAGACAGGAGACCTGGGAGTCAGGGAGCAAGGCTTGAGACAGGAGGCCTGGGAGTCAGGGAGCAAGGCTTGAGACAGGAGGCCTGGGAGCCAGGGAGCAAGGCTTGAGACAGGAGACCTGGGAGTCAGGGAGCAAGACTTGAGACAGGAGACCTGGGAGCCAGGGAACAAGGCTTGAGACAGGAGACCTGGGAGCCAGGGAGCAAGGCTTGAGACAGGAGACCTGGGAGCCAGGGAGCAAGGCTTGAGACAGGAGACCTGGGAGTCAGGGAGCAAGGCTTGAGACAGGAGACCTGGGAGTCAGGGAGCAAGGCTTGAGACAGGAGACCTGGGAGCCAGGGAGCAAGGCTTGAGACAGGAGGCCTGGGAGCCAGGGAGCAAGGCTTGAGACAGGAGACCTGGGAGTCAGGGAGCAAGGCTTGAGACAGGAGGCCTGGGAGCCAGGGAGCAAGACTTGAGACAAGGAGGCTTAGGGAAGACAGGGAGCAAGGCTTGAGACAGGAGGCCTGGGAGCCAGGGAGCAAGGCTTGAGACAGGAGGCCTGGGAGCCAGGGAGCAAGACTTGAGACAAGGAGAATTAGGGAAGCCACAAGGCAGAAGGCTACGGAGAGCCACACAGAATACAAGTCGAGAAGGCTTTGGAAAGCCATAAAGCAGAAGGCTGCAGAGAGCCACAAGGAATACAAGTCAAGAAGGCTTTGGAAAGCCATAAAGCAGAAGGCTGCAGAGAGCCACACGGAATACAAGGCGAGAAGGCTTTGGAAAGCCCCAAGGAATACAAGAAACGAGGGGCCAAGCAAGGAGCCAAGCAGACTCAATGACAAGGCCCAGAGTGTAGACTGAGGCAGGCTAAATAGGCAGAGATTTGCTGAGTCATGAGATCACCAAGACTAGCGCTGGAAAGAGGGTAGGCACAGCTCCTGAAGGACCTCTGGTGGTTGGTGGGCTGCATGACAAGCAGAATCACAACACACCTTAGTGCTATATCATCTAAATGCCTTGGAACCTGAATATAATATCTTCCCCATCCACCAGTCACTGGAGATTCCAGGCCATAGTTTGCAGGACTAAGTCAGGACTAAGTCCTGGTGCTGTGTGTCTCTCAACATAGAGGTATATGTGTAAGATAGGCAACATAAGAATAGCTTCTACTATTTTGCCCAGCATCGACATTGGGCTCACTGGTTTATAGGTTCCCAGATTAACCCTGGAGCCCTTTATAAAAATTGGCATTACATTGACCACCCTCCAGTCTTCAGGTATTGCGCTGGAAGTGGACCCGTGGCCTGGTTCAGGATTAGTACGGCCCTCTGGTTGCACCCAGAGAGTGCCTGCCACCAGGAGGCAGAGCACAGGAGGAGACAGAGGCTAGCTGGAGCTTCGCCAATAGCAGCCCAGGGTTTCTGCAGGTTGAGCCCTTGGGTACCTGGGCTGCCTGGTCTTAGGTGGGCCTCGTAGGGTCTCCTAGAGAGGAAGCGCAGGGGCATGCCCACCCTGAACAAGGGTGTGTGGTTGATGTCCAAGCAAGAATGTCCAGAGGTCACAGGAGGCCAGAATAGAGGGTCCGAGTGGATAGCGAGGATCAAGGCCAGATTATCAGTCCAGAATGGTCAGCCAAAGTAGAGGTCAGTACCTTTAGTCAATCCGGGAGTAGTCAGGTCAGGCAGAGGTCAAGTTCCAGGCAGCGGTTAGATGAAGTCAGTGGACTGGCAGAGATCTGGTTCTAGGCAGTGATCAGACGTGGTCAGGAGCAAGTAAAGGTCAGTACCATGAGATCAGTCCGAAGGGTACTACCAGGAATGGAGAGACGAAGGAGCAGGAGACGCTGGAACAGGAGACACTGGAACAGCAAACTAGATAACACCGGAGTGTACAACCCGATTCCTAAGGCAGGGATCATGGATTTGAGCCCTGCCTTATATATGGAGTCTCTGTAATAGGGATGTGAATCGGGCTTCGGACGACTGAAAATATCGTCGATATTTTCAAAATCATCAGAAAGACTGCTGGCGCTAACCTTTAAAAAGGAGATAGAGCAGCTTTTAAACTAGAACAAAGGGGAAAGCCGACAGTCGCTCAGCAGCGCATGGTTCGGAGAGATGTATCTTTAAAGGATACTAATGATGCATTAGAATTAGGGCATCCCGACAGTGAGGTTCCAATAATTAGAAAAGTAGTCCAAGTGCCTGTAACTAAAAACTCACCTGAGCTAAAAAATTCTAACTTATCCCTATCAATTAAAAAGCAGAATAAAAATACAATCAAAAAACAAACTTTGAAATGT
This sequence comes from Rhinatrema bivittatum, assembly GCF_901001135.1. Lineage (NCBI taxonomy): Eukaryota > Metazoa > Chordata > Amphibia > Gymnophiona > Rhinatrematidae > Rhinatrema > Rhinatrema bivittatum. The sequence continues at coordinate 46,669,995 of NC_042617.1, read as the reverse complement.
TTGTATGCTAATGCCAGAAGTCTAAGAAGTAAGATGGGAGAATTAGAATGTATAGCAGTAAATGATGACATAGACTTAATTGGCATCTCAGAGACATGGTGGAAAGAGGATAACCAATGGGACAGTGCTATACCGGGGTACAAATTATATCGCAATGACAGAGAGGAGCAGTCGGGAGGAGGTGTGGCGCTTTATGTCCGGGATGGCATAGAGTCCAACAGGATAAACATCCTGCATGAGACTAAATACAAAATTGAATCTTTATGGGTAGAAATCCCTTGTGTATCAGGGAAGACTACAGTGATAGGGGTATACTACCGTCCACCTGGTCAAGATGGTGAGATGGACAGTGAAATGCTAAGAGAAATTAGGGAAGCTAACCAAATTGGTAGTGCAGTAATAATGGGAGACTTCAATTACCCCAATATAGACTGGGTAAATGTATCATCGGGTCACGCTAGAGAGATAACGTTCCTGGATGGAATAAATGATAGCTTTATGGAGCAATTGGTTCAGGAACCGACGAGAGAGGGAGCAATTTTAGATCTAATTCTCAGTGGAGCACAGGACTTGGTGAGAGAGGTAACGGTGGTGGGGCCACTTGGCAATAGTGATCATAATATGATCAAATTTGATTTAATGACTGGAAAAGGAACAGTGTGCAAATCCAAGGCTCTCGTGCTAAACTTTCAAAAGGGAAACTTTGATAAAATGAGAAAAATTGTTAGAAAAAAACTGAAAGGAGCAGCTACAAAAGTAATAAATGTCCAAGAGGCGTGGTCATTGTTAAAAAATACCATTCTAGAAGCACAGTCCAGATGTATTCCACACATTAAGAAAGGTGGAAAGAAGGCAAAACGATTACCGGCATGGTTAAAAGGGGAGGTGAAAGAAGCTATTTTATCCAAAAGATCTTCATTCAAAAATTGGAAGAAGGATCCAACAGAAGAAAATAGGATAAAGCATAAACATTGGCAAGTTAAATGTAAGACATTGATAAGACAGGCTAAGAGAGAATTTGAAAAGAAGTTGGCTGTAGAGGCAAAAACTCACAGTAAAAACTTTTTAAAATATATCCGAAGCAGAAAGCCTGTGAGGGAGTCAGTTGGACCTTTAGATGATCGAGGGGTTAAAGGGGCACTTAGAGAAGATAAGGCCATCGCGGAAAGATTAAATGATTTCTTTGCTTCGGTGTTTACTGAAGAGGATGTTGGGGAGGTACCCGTAATGGAGAAGGTTTTCATGGGTAATGATTCAGATGGACTGAATCAAATCACGGTGAACCTAGAAGATGTGGTAGGCCTGATTGACAAACTGAAGAGTAGTAAATCACCTGGACCGGATGGTATACACCCCAGAGTTCTGAAGGAACTAAAAAATGAAATTTCAGACCTATTAGTAAAAATTTGTAACTTATCATTAAAATCATCCATTGTACCTGAAGACTGGAGGATAGCAAATGTAACCCCAATATTTAAAAAGGGCTCCAGGGGCGATCCGGGAAACTACAGACCGGTTAGCCTGACTTCAGTGCCAGGAAAAATAGTGGAAAGTGTTCTAAACATCAAAATCACAGAACATATAGAAAGACATGGTTTAATGGAACAAAGTCAGCATGGCTTTACCCAGGGCAAGTCTTGCCTCACAAATCTGCTTCACTTTTTTGAAGGAGTTAATAAACATGTGGATAAAGGTGAACCGGTAGATATAGTATACTTGGATTTTCAGAAGGCGTTTGACAAAGTTCCTCATGAGAGGCTTCTAGGAAAAGTAAAAAGTCATGGGATAGGTGGCGATGTCCTTTCGTGGATTGCAAACTGGCTAAAAGACAGGAAACAGAGAGTAGGATTAAATGGGCAATTTTCTCAGTGGAAAGGAGTGGACAGTGGAGTGCCTCAGGGATCTGTATTGGGACCCTTACTGTTCAATATATTTATAAATGATCTGGAAAGAAATATGACGAGTGAGATAATCAAATTTGCAGATGACACAAAATTGTGCAGAGTAGTTAAATCACAAGCAGATTGTGATAAATTGCAGGAAGACCTTGTGAGACTGGAAAATTGGGCAATCAAATGGCAGATGAAATTTAATGTGGATAAGTGCAAGGTGATGCATATAGGGAAAAATAACCCATGCTATAATTACACAATGTTGGGTTCCATATTAGGTGCTACAAACCAAGAAAGAGATCTAGGTGTCATAGTGGATAACACATTGAAATTGTCGGTTCAGTGTGCTGCGGCAGTCAAAAAAGCAAACAGAATGTTGGGAATTATTAGAAAAGGAATGATGAATAAAACGGAAAATGTCATAATGCCTCTGTATCGCTCCATGGTGAGACCGCACCTTGAATACTGTGTACAATTCTGGTCGCCGCATCTCAAAAAAGATATAATTGCGATGGAGAAGGTACAGAGAAGGGCTACCAAAATGATAAGGGGAATGGAACAACTCCCCTATGAGGAAAGACTAAAGAGGTTAGGACTTTTCAGCTTGGAGAAGAGACGACTGAGGGGGGATATGATAGAGGTGTTTAAAATCATGAGAGGTCTAGAACGGGTAGATGTGAATCAGTTATTTACTCTTTCGGATAGTAGAAGGACTAGGGGACACTCCATGAAGTTAGCATGGGGCACATTTAAAACTAATCGGAGAAAGTTCTTTTTTACTCAACGCACAATTAAACTCTGGAATTTGTTGCCAGAGAATGTGGTTCGTGCAGTTAGTATAGCTGTGTTTAAAAAAGGATTGGATAAGTTCTTGGAGGAGAAGTCCATTACCTGCTATTAAGTTCACTTAGAGAATAGCCACTGCCATTAGCAATGGTTACATGGAATAGACTTAGTTTTTGGGTACTTGCCAGGTTCTTATGGCCTGGATTGGCCACTGTTGGAAACAGGATGCTGGGCTTGATGGACCCTTGGTCTGACCCAGTATGGCATTTTCTTATGTTCTTATGTTCTTAAATCGGGGGTTCTCCCAAAACAATAGGAAAACCCCACGATATTGATCGTGGGGCTTCCCTTATCATTTTGGGGGAGGGTGGGAAAAACGGCACACAAAAATAACCCCTAAACCCACCCTGACCCTTTAAAAGTAACCCCTTAGCTTGCCCCACCCTCCCGAAACCTTTTTACAGGTACCTGGTGGTCCAGTGGGGGTCCCGGGAGCGACCTCCCGTTCCGGGCCGTCCTCAGGCTACCGGGCCGTCCTTTGCCCTTACCTTGTGACAGGGTATCCGTGCCATTGGCCGGATCCTGTCACATGGTTCAAAATGGTGCCAGCGCTAGCCTTTGCCCTCATATGTCACATAGTGAGGGCAAAGGTAGCACCGGTGCCATTTTGAATACTGGCAATACGGCCCGAGTGCAGGAGGTCGCTCCCGGACCCCCGCTGGACTTTTGGCAAGTCTTGTGGGGGTCAGGAGGCCCCCCCAAACTGGCCAAAAGTCCCTGGGGGGATCCAGCGGGGTCCGGGAGCGATCTCCTGCACTCGTGCCGTCGGATGCCAGGAACCAAAATGGCGCCGATAGCCTTGCCCATACTATGTCACAGGGGCTACCGGTGCCATTGGTCAGCCCCTGTCACATGGTAGGAGCACAAGATGGCGCCGGCCATCCAGTGCTCCTACCATGTGATAGGATCCAGCCAATGGCACGGATACCCTGTCACAAGGTAAGGGCAAAGGACGGCCCGGTAGCTGGAGGACGGCCCGGAGCGGGAGATCGCAGGAGATCGCTCCCGGGACCCCCACTGGACCACCAGGTACCTGTAAAAAGGTTTTTGGGGGGTCGGGAGGGTGTGGAAAGCTAAGGGGTTACTTTTAAAGATTCGGGGTGGGTTTTTTGTTTATCGGCAGGGCAGCCAATAAACAAAACGCGATCAGGCCCGATGAGAAAAAACCCACATGTGAATCTGAACCAGAATCCGAACCGATTCCGGTTCCGATTCACATCTCTACTCTGTAATGTCAACAGCGTGCACCTCTCGGGGTTTTTCCCGCGCTTGGCCCTTTTAAGGGCTGCAGGCCGGCCGTGCACGCGTCTACGGGTGGTGCCGAGGACGCCGAGGACGTGGACCCCGACGGGAGCTCCGCTGTGAGGCCTGTATTGGAGACTGAGAGTGGGGGAGCCAGGACACTGCGAACTGGCTGTGGAGGAGGAGGAGGAGAGCCAGGAGCTCGTGGACAGGAGAGCGAGGTGAGCAGTGCCGGCCGTGGAGCGGATGCAGCCAGGACGCGCAACATCAGGTATAGTGTCTGAAGACAAGTTAGTCATTCTAGAAAGCTAACCCCTGAGTAATTATGAATAAAAATAGCTGCTATAAAGGGTAATTTACAAAAAGTGCTATGCAGGTAAATAGATGTTTACCCATGTAAAAAGTTTGTTTAAAAATTGTCTTATTCCCTCTTGGTGGGTGGCCAACATGATGGTGGAGTAGCATCTAGATGTGTGTCTCTGGGCCATTTGTACCCATATAATTTAGCCATACATGGGCTGCATAAAAGTACCCTCCCTATATCTAATAGTATTAGTAATAGAAAAGGTAATAACCTAAAATAGCAATCAACAAGAATATAATTAATAACACCTACAAAATAACTGTGATTTTTATGAAAAGATCTAAAATGTGGCTGAACTAGTTCATGATAGGACTGGCCGCCTGCAGGCTCACCGGCTCAGGCTGATCTGAGAAACCTAAAAGCAAAAAATAAAAAAAGAGAAACCGCGCTGAGGCCCGCCCACCACCCAGCGGCCACCAATCAGAGCCAGCCCCGCTGGGATTTAAACAGGGCTCTGCGGGCGCCATTCCTCCTCTTCGGCTCATCAAACCTCGCTGGATCCACGTTGATCGCTGCATCGGGGGTAGGTCTGCGCGATCGGCGCCAAGCCCCGTCGGGGGAAGGTCAGTGAATTAAACTCCCACCCGGACGGACTCAGCCCCGATCGCGCAACCGCACCGGCTCAGGCTGATCTGAGAAACCTAAAAGCAAAAAATAAAAAAAGAGAAACCGCGCCGAGGCCCGCCCACCACCCAGCGGCCACCAATCAGAGCCAGCCCCGCTGGGATTTAAACAGCCCTCTGCTAGGCGTCGCGCGCCGAACGTCGCGCGACGAAGGAGCACGACAAAGGGGCATGCCCCCCTTTGTCTCGCCCCTTCGTCGCAGCCCCGAGGAAGCCCCGAGTCTACATCCTGGTCTTTTGTCCGATACTATAATTACATACCATCTTTGTTCTGCCCACCATCCAGCTCATACAACATAACATCAGCACCAACAAATCAAAGCACAAACATCACTTAATAACAGCTTTAATCTTCATGCCCCAGCTACTTCCAAAAGATCTGACTAACTAAACCACATACAGACAGTGGCACCCGAGACTCCAAGCCTCAGATCTGCACAATCCAAACCAATTGCACAACGATAGCTCGTGGACTTTACCAGACTTGCCAGCAGACTCCTCAGAGGAACCTTAATCATCTCATTACACGTCCACCCAATACCACCAGGTCTGCTTCCGCTTAACATTCGCCCATCATTCTCCAGACTGCACTCGCCCATCACTCTCCGGACTGCACTCGCCCATCACTCTCCGGACTGCACTCGCCCAACATACGTCCTTCATACATACAGCACTCTTCTAACATTATCCATCTAGCACTCTTCAAACCACATTCGTCCAGCACTCTTCAGACAGCATTCACCTAGCACTCCTTTCTGACCATAACGATTCCTACAGTCTTCCACTTCAGCCTCTTACATCCCAACATGCACCCCCTCTCAATTCCCATCATCCTCAATTCCAAATGGAGAACACCAAAGCCCCCTTCCCCCCCACATCACAATCGTCAACAGAGGCTCAGGCCCATTTTGCTGACACCAGCCACTCAATTCCTTGGACTAACTCTATTCTCACTCACATTGATTAATGCGCAATCAATCGCTAAGAAAAGTCATATATTCAACGACTACCTATTCGATACAAAACCTGACATTTGTGCTATCACAGAAACCTGGTTAAAACCTTCCGACACAGCGCTAATCAATCAACTACCCATACAGGATTACGATGTTCTCTCTATTCCCAGACCCAAAAAAAGAGGAGGTGGACTTCTCCTCGCAGCCAAAAAAACACTGGGTCTGACTTTGCAGACTTCCAATAACATATCAAAGATTGAATTTGCCCTATTCAACTCAAAACATCTGACGATCGGCCTAATCTATGCTCCCCCCGGAATACTGGAAGCTGACCCATCCCCCATCATAGAACTTACAACAAAACACCTAAATTCCAGAAAACCTACCATCCTCATGGGAGATTTTAATCTGCACGTAGATATTCAACCTCATTCTACCAACTGTAAAACTCTTCTCTCCTCTCTCAACAATATGGGTTTCAGACAAATAGTGACTGAACCAACACACAAAGCAGGCCATACACTGGACCTTATCTTCATAAATGAAGGTATCACAACCCACACCACTCCAACTTGCACTCCAATACCTTGGTCAGACCATAGAATTATATCATCAGTTTTAAAAATTAAAGATCTTCCACCACAATCCATACTACCAATAACTATATCACTTAGGAAACAGTGCTCTGGAGACCAACTCAGTGAACACTTGGCCAAGGAACTTGAGCACCTTGACCTATCCGACATAAACTCAGCAACTTCATCATGGACCAACATCACTAAAAAGGTTGCAGATCAAATTTGCCCCATGACAATTAAATCTATAAATCCAAATAAAGACAACAGGAGACCCTGGTTCACACAGGAGCTAAAAAATCTTAAACACGAACTGAGATGCAAGGAACAAAATTGGCGAAAAAACCCATCTTCAACCACCCTCCTCACCTACAAATCATGCCTTAACTCTTACAGAAACAACATCAACACAACAAAGAGACTATTCTTCTCCAAAAAAATCCACCACCTCATTTTTGATTCAAGAGCTCTTTTCTCCTATGTATCAACCCTCACAAAACCCCCGGCACCCATCATTCCAGACGATCAAGCACTCAATAAAGCAAACGAACTGGCAGACTTCTTCGACAACAAAATCACCTCACTCCTAGCCCCCCTCAAGGGACCATCTACACATCCAAAACACGTAATCAACCTCACCCCTCAATCTTCGAGTTCACCCGCTCAACAAACACCACTCTCAACCACTCAACAACCTCCACTCCCAACAGATCAACAACCATCGCACCCAAATGTCAATCAACACAACACTTCACTAACAGTGCTCAACACTTTTGAGCTCACATCCACTCTAGAAATAGAGAACATTCTCAAGAAGATAAAACCATCCTCCCATCCATCAGACCATATTCCATCCAACAAACTTAGTCTTATCACCAACACCATAGCCAAACCTTTAGCAGACATTATTAACTGCTCTTTCAACCAAGGACATGTCCCGAACCAACTCAAGTTAGCCATGCTCAAGCCGCTCCTCAAAAAACCCAACTTACCCACCTCAGACCCAGCTAACTTTAGACCCATAGCAAACCTCCCTTTGATTGCCAAAGTTATGGAGAAAGTTGTTAACAAACAACTTACAGAATATCTTGACGAAAACAATATCCTCACCTCAAACCAATTTGGCTTTCGTAAGACTATGAATACCGAATCATTATTAACATCATTATCAGACACTATTATTTTCAACCTAGAAAAGGGCCAACCTTGCCTCCTCGCTCTCCTGGATCTCTCATCAGCGTTTGATACTGTTAACCACTCATGCCTCTTGCAACGCCTAATAGACATCGGTATTACAGGAGTAGCTTTTAACTGGTTCAAATCATTTTTGAAGAACAGATCATACAAGGTCAAGATAAATAACAAAGAGTCCCACACCATCGAATCCAAAAGGGGGGTACCACAAGGATCATCCCTCTCCCCGACCCTTTTCAATATTTATCTGCTCCCACTCTGTCAACTTCTTACTAACCTTAAGCTAAGACATTACCTATACGCGGATGATATTCAAATCCTCATCCCTATAGAAGATTCCCTACACAAAGCCATATCATTCTGGAATAAATGTCTGTTAGCTATCAACAATCTACTCACCAGCATCAACTTGGTTCTAAACAAAAACAAAACTGAAATCCTCATCATTTCACCGGAAAACTATACCCTCTCCCCACTTTCTACCACTAACCAACATCCGGACACCGCAGGGCTCTCCACCTCGCAACAAGTTAGAGACCTGGGAGTCATCTTAGACAGCAAACTCTGCCTCAACAAATTCGTCAACAACACAACAAAAGAATGTTTCTTTAAACTTCAAACATTAAAGAAACTCAAACCTCTCCTCCTTTACAGAGACTTCCGCATGGTCTTACAAGCCATCATTCTCCCAAAGCTGGATTACTGTAACTCCCTCCTCCTAGGCCTTCCAGCATGTACCATCAAACCACTTCAGATGGTCCTGAATGCCTCTGCAAGAATTCTTTCAAATGCCAAAAAAAGAGATCATATCACCCCTATTCTCCACCATCTCCACTGGCTTCCGATTAAATACAGGATCCAGTTCAAATCTTTAATGATGATTCATAAGGCCTTACACAACATCGCACCTCTCAACCTAACATTTCAAATTTGATTACACACATCCGTGAAACCAACCAGAAGCACCTATCAAAACAGACTAATCACACAACCGGCGAAATCCATTTTGAGGAAACGTGCATTATCCACAGCTGGCCCATCACTTTGGAACTCGCTCCCTCCAGACCTTCGTTTGGAAACATGCCACCCTACATTTAAAAAGAAACTTAAGACTTGGCTGTTCAAACAAGCTTTCCCCTAGAGCCAAGAACACGAAGAAAAGTATTTTCAAGCCCACAACGTTTTATTCAGATCTATTATTTTATTCAATCAGAAATTTACACATGCTGAATTCATACATACTACATACATATACTCATATTGACTTCATATTTTTCCATGTTATTCATTGATTTATTAACTGCTTGTTTATTAACGGTTAAATATCATACACTATTTGCTTCAATTAATTTATTCAATGTAAAAACTTTACTTACTTAGATTTGTTCAATGTAAAAACTTCTTTTATTATGTTCTATGTTCTATGTAAACCGCTATATTTTTTAGCGATAGTTACTGTTCTTTGTAAACCGGGGTGATATGTATACTATACAGGAACCTCCGGTATATAAATCATTTAAATAAATAAATAAATAAATAAATAAATAATGTCTTCCACCCTAATAAAACAACTGAATTAGAGTTTGCTACAGAATTAAAATCACTTAACACATATGCTTCAGCAAGGGAATAATTTTGTTTGATGCCTGACAACTATTTCATCTGGTATTCCGTTCTTGTGCACGTTAGCCTAACAATTGAAAAAAACCCATCACTGACATGCAGAGGATTCTGTTTCAGAAGTGTTCAGGTCAATAGGCACTCCCAATGGAAAAAAGACAAGAATCCAAATACTTAAACATAAATTAGCATTTTAGAACTTATGATAATTATGATCCTTTTTTTTTTTTTTTACTGGGAAACTAGAACTCAAAGATAAAAACTTATACCCCACAAAACTCTTCTAGCATGCTTTAAAGGGTTTTAAGTAGGACTAGACATTAATTATTGTTGAATTGTGTTCCAGTGCTCTAAAGCAAGCTTAGAAACATCTTGGATGGCAGCAAATAAGAGCCACTTAGTAGCCTCTAGTTGCCCCTACCACCGTTTCTTGTCTTCTACCTTCACCCTGTGCTGGGAGTCTTCCAGCTGACAGTCTGCTTATCCTTTTTGCTGCTATCTGGAAAGTATAGAGCAATCATCCTGCTGCACCTGCCATACAACCTGCTACTTGCCCTTTAATTGTATCTGAGACTGACATGTGCCGATCCATGGTTTCTCCTCCTTTCGGGAACTTTATTATGCACACCTCTACTCGTTACAAGTGAGCTATATTGACTCCCCCTTTTTAGCCCTCTGGAGGTGAATGGGCAAGTGCATTTCCAAATCTAAATCTATCCCAACCCTTCACCTGCCCTTAGCGCCACCTTCTGTATCCGTCCCATGCATACGCAAATGTTATCATGGTTTTATTCACTATTTGCTTCTCAGCTATTCCAAGTATCCCTCACCTTCTCAATAAAGATGTGCTTTAAATTCTATAAGATTGTGCTAGATTTTTTTATTTTATGATTTTCATAGGTTTTACTAATGCTCTTTTCTTTAAATAAATGTATTTACAGCAGGCAATAATAATAAAAGAAGAAGTGGTTCTAAATAAAGTTGCGACCAGAAAACAAACAAATGGTTATTGCTTTTTCTTAACTAGACATGATCAAGCCAAACAAATGTAAGCAGGTTTTTTTTTGCCCTGTGATTTTCTGGAAAGGGATTTAAAGTAAGTTTTATTGCCCTTGGTATGAGAGGCATTCTTGCTATTTTATAAAGAATAAATATGCACAAAATCAGTTTTATAATGATGACCAGGTCATAAAAACTTTCAATAGGTAATGCACATAGTTGTCTTTATTATTTTATCCATAAACCAATCATTGGCTTTTCCAGAATGCGAGTGACTTTCATGCTGTAAACAAGTTTTCAAACAATAAAATAAAATATTACAAGGATGCAGGCTATCAGATCTTGAACAAGCATTGTGCCTCAAGGGTTCCATACATGGGTAACAAACTTTCTCTCCAAAGGCTTATTCCACTTTGGTAATTGAAGTTTTATTTTTTTAAACAATGTAATTTCGCAGAATTCTCCTAGTGTTAGAGAGCTACACACACACACATATAATGTCAAATCTTGATGATCAATGCAGGAATGTCTTTTCCAATATCGTCTTCATGTGCCAAAACCAAAAATCATGGCTTCCTGTATTTTCTAGCCCCAAATTAGACGCAGTTACAATGTTGGAGATCTGTTGGTAGATATGGCCATAGTTCCCAAACCTGTCCTGGTGACCCCCACAGTAAGCTGGCTTTTCAGGATACCCACAATGAATATGCATAAAAGAAATTTGAATATACTGGGGTTCCAATGCATGCAAATGTATCTCATGCATAGTCATTGTGCATGTCCTGTGGGGCTCCTGAGGACAGTTGTAGACCTACTAAAATACACATATTTCAGATATTGACAGTATTTGACATTATTGCATTCAATAATGCAATGCAAATTCTGATGTTATTCTATCATTTCAGTATGCCTGCAGCGTTTGGGAGAGATGTTAAACAGAAAGCAGTGGATGCTTGGAATAGCCTAACGCTGCTTGGGGTACCTCCAACAGACCTATTAGGGAGGCTTATAAGGGATCTCTACACGCTCCTCCCAACAAAACCACCCATCTGTCAACCACAAAAGAACGAGCCTTCTCAACAGCAGGTCCCATGATCTGGAATGCCATTCCCCCGGATCTAAGACAGGAACCCTGTCTAAGGACTTTAAAAAAAAAAACTCAAGACCTGGTTGTTCAAACAGGCTTTCCCTTAATCATCGCAACAGCCCTGTATCAGTTCAAACAGATGCTCCCCTAACCATTGCAACAGCCCTGTACCAATTTTAAGGCCTTCCAAGCCCCCCAAATCTATAATTGTATTTTAATTCTTAGTTAACTTTCTCCCTCTGTCTTTCCACTTCCCAAGTTCCACTCCCCTGTTTGATTGTAACTTTTTTCTTCTTCTTGTTATTGTCAATTGTTACGACACTATGTTTTTCTGTGGGGAAGGATGACCTTCTAGGCCCAAATGGAGTAGTGAACTCCCTCTCTCCTGTGTGTTCCTATCTACTTTCTCTGATTATGCTGCAGGGAACAGGCAAGACAAAGTTTGGGTGTTCAAATAAAATTTTACTTTGATTTTCTTCGAAATAAATGTGTCCAATCGGAAGATAAAACTGTTTCCAATGTACCCTAGGGTATGATATGACCGATGTCATGAATGTCGGTATAAAAAAGCATGAAATAAATAAATAAATAAATAAATACATACATTGATCTAGACCAAAACTTAGTGAGAAAACCGCAACAATTTAGGAGGCTGCTGTAGTAAGTGGAAGAATCGTTTGCTAAAATGAACTGGTATCATGAAAAGTTTTTCTCCCAATACCAGCTCATTTAAATAATATGGAATTGATTTTGCAGCAATTTTTTTTTTGTAATGCAAAATCATGAACTTCACTCCACATCCCTGAGTTGCAGCTGATTTCACAGGACCGTTTTGTGCGATTTTTCCATGCACAATTTTGCTAGGACAAAATCAGATTAGCTGAATTGCATGATTCTCCAGCTCATTAGTGATTTTGCATAGTTTATGAGAACTGCTTTGCAGACACAACATTATGGGCCTGACTTTCTAAAACATTTAGATGCTTTAAATTGGGTTTTACACATGTAAATGCACTTTACCCGTATAAGTAGGCTTTTGAAAATTGCTACAATATATGCCGATGAATTGTCCATATGTTTTACTGTTACTAGCATTTAACGCGGGTAAATGGCTTTGAAAATTGCTACAATAGTATGTCACATTTATATGCGTAACTCCTTAGAAAATTCAACTGTATGTCTGGGGAAAATGACAAACAGCAAGCACAAAAATTTGCAAACACAATTATGCATGCTATTTGTGCACAATTCCATGTCGGAAGGTGTGAATGTCTTCATAAACATCAGCCTCTGAGTATGAAAAGAAGGAAAAAAATAAATAAATGTAACCCCTTGGGATACAGCACCCCTACCAAAAAAGTTTATTTTCCCCTCCTGCTTGTCCCAGGATGTGGGTCCTTTCTATAGGGGGGAAGGATGACCTTCTAGGCCCAAATGGAGTAGTGAACTCCCTCTCTCCTGTGTGTTCCTATCTACTTTCTCTGATTATGCTGCAGGGAACAGGCAAGACAAAGTTTGGGTGTTCAAATAAAATTTTACTTTGATTTTCTTCGAAATAAATGTGTCCAATCGGAAGATAAAACTGTTTCCAATGTACCCTAGGGTTTATACTGGTTCCTTTCACTGAACTTCCTCGCTCCTCAGCATCCTGGGAGGAGGTTTAACTCTACTGTGTTGCGAGGGTAAACTGTCCCAGTTGGGCAGGGCTAACTGAGAAAGGATCTCCTTAGTCCTGGAAAAAAAATCCTCCTGAGGTGCAAATGTCCAGTCTTTGTCACCCCAGCCTGTGTCCTTTGTCCCAAAGGGGTAGAAATCCCAAGGATCGGCCTCCAAAGATCTTGTATCTTTTCTCCACTCTCCGGACTCTTCCTGAAGTGACCTCTCAAGATGAAACATCAGATGTAGCTCTAGAAACAGGGCTGACTGGAAACCCAGCTCCAGGGTCAGGAGAAGTGGCACTAAACCAACAAGGGAAAAAACACTTAAACTCCCACAACCTTCTTCTAATGTGATAAGTCACTGTAGTCCCTTCACTAGCAGGAAGAGAAGCACATAGGTCTTCTTACACTTGGCCTCTGGATCTGGAGCATGTCCCTCACCAGACTGGACCAGGATCGCACCGTAGGGAAAATAAAATCCCAAAATAGCCAACTGCTAACCAAAAGTCCTACAGCCATAAACTGGAGACAGATCCTTACAGGCAAGGGGTGCACTGCAGGCTGCAGGCTAGAAACAAATGCAGAGGGCAGTGGGCAAGGTCAAGAGAAAGTGATGACTGGTGATAGAATAGGATAGGCAAAGGCAACTGGGCAGAGTTTAGGATTGATCTGTTTTATGAGAAGGTTGGGTAGATATTATATGCCTTATCTCACTAAATAAGAATAAGCTGATCAGAAACAAACTCCCTTAACAGAGTTTTCATTAAATACAGTATTTACAACTCCAGCATCATATTTGATGATACTCAATTAAAATCATCCATTGAAGCATACTTTCCTCTTACTTGTTTTTCCATTGTCTGTCCTGTCTGTCTCTCTTGACCAGACTGAAACAGTGCCAGGACCAGCGTTTTCTGTACTCAGGGCAGATATTCAGAATTATACCCTCACCCCCCACTCCCACCTGACTTTGGCAGCAAAGGTACAGCTGTCCCCCTGTTGGTGGGAGCTCTAGTAAGGCACCCTCCCTCCCTCTCTCTCTCTCTCTCTTCTCCCACCCATTGCCCAGCATCCTCCTTTCTCTTCCACTCCACTCCTTCCCCTGCATCCTCCTCTCATTTCCAATCCACTCTGTGTCTTGCATCCCACTCTTCCTCTCCCACTCGACTCCATGCCCTGCATTCCCCTATTTTTTTCTCTCTCTCTCTCTCTTCCTTACCCCATCTATTTTTTCTGGTTACCCCTCTTTCTCTCCCTCCACTATTTGTCTTGCATCCCCTTTCACCACCACCCCCCACCCCCACCCACACACACACACACCTTAACCTGCATTACCTTTTCTCCTCATCCCCACCACCTTGTTGCCTTGCATCCCTCCTCCTTTGCTCTCTTCATTCCTTGTCCAGCACCTTCCCTCTTTCTACCTACCATTCCTTGCTTATCAACTTCCCCATCTCTCTTCCTCACCCCTGCTCAGCAGCAGCTGAAGAAACAAAATAAAATCAGTGCGGGTCCATAAGCCATCATGCACCCTCAAACCTTGAGAAAGCCCTGATGCTTCCTCCAGCCAAGCTTATTCATTGCAGTATCTTGAAAACTGACTAGCTGGGGCGGGGGTCCCCCCCCCCCCCAGGACAAGTATGGAAGCCACTTCCCTTCAGCCTTCAGTGTTGCACCCCCTCCCCCCAAATAAGAGCCATTTAGTAGCCTGTCTAGTTACCCCAACCCACACTGTTATCATCTTTTCTTGCCCTTAACTCCACCTTGTGCTCAGAGTCTCCCAGTTGTTAGTCATACAAGCTTGACCACCTGCAGGAGACTGCTCCTTATCCTTCTTGCTATTATCTGGAAAGTTTAGAGCAATTATCCTGCTGCTGCTCCAGAGTCCTGGTATTTTTACCCTCGCTATTAGAGAGAGCGAGACACACCTCTGCAGCATTCCAATTGGACCTGCACTGAGTGTGTCCCAAATTGACCCCAGCATATAAGGAGCAATCAGAAGGCACACTGTCCAACCAACCTTCTCAGCATCCTTCCTGTTGCCTGCTGATCCCAGCCCTGTTTCCATTGTTCCTGCCTAGAAATCGTGTTCCAGTGTTCCTTCTCTTCTATCTAGTTCCTGTGCTCCTGGCTCTCGTCCAGCTTCTGGGCTCCACCATCATGCCTTGGCTTTGCCTCTCCAGGTACATACCTTGCCTCCGGTGTGGCACCCGCTTGCCAAGCTCTGATAATCCTGACAGTTTGGACCAGCTCAAACCAGAGGCAAGGGTCAGATGGAGCAGTCCTGAAAATTTTAGAAACTTTAAGAAAGCATTCTAAGAATTACTTATCCAGTCTCCTACCTTTCAGGGAAAGGTGGGCCTGTCCAGTTTTTTTGGAGGGTTTTTTTTGTCTGAATCATATACATTGTTTGAAGATGAACCGTTTGAGAAGATATTATTGTGAGTTCCTTTCCAAAGCCGATGGCTCTACACGAGAGCAGGATCTGTGTAGAACTCAGCAACAAAGTGGCTGCTTGACTAGGCCTCGGGGTCATGATCCTGGATCCTAGTATTTTTACCCTCTCTCCTAGGGAGAGCTAGACATGCCTCTGCAGCAAGCTGATCGGAGCAGCCCTGTGTGTGCCCCAAATTGACATCAGCATATAAGAAGGGACAGAGTGCTGGTCCAACCAGCCTTCTCGGTATCTGCCCTGTGGAAGTGCTATCCATCTGACTGATGATGTTATATGTTATATCTGTTCGATGTTATTTGTTCGATGTAATCCGCCATCCCAGGCGTCTGTTTGCATTACACTGTGAACCGATGTGATATCACTGATGAATGTCGGTATATAAAAACTTTTAAATAAATAAATAAATAAATAAATAATGATCCTGACCCTGTTTCCAGTGTTTCTGCTCTTCTGTCTAGTTCCTGTGCTCTTGGCTCCTGTTCAGCCCCTAAGTTCCACGATCGTGCATCAGCCATGCCTTTCCAGGTAGGCACCTTCACTTTGGGTTGGCCTCTGCTTGCTGAGCCCTGATAGCCCTGACATCTTCATGCTAGCAGAGTACCTCACCTCGGCCAGGTGAGGTACAGAGCACAGATCCTCACCAAATACAGAATGAGAGATGACAAATTATAAATAGAAATATGCAGGGAAAAACTAATTCTTCTTTGTTCTGCTATCCACTCCAGCTTTGCCAACCCCCAATTCCTATAGTTAGGAGGAGAAGGGGAAACAAGAGGCGAGGAGGGGCTGGATTAGGAATGAGAGGGTTCTTCTTTGTGCTGTGCTCTGTTTGCTCCAGGCTCACTTTCCACTCCCCCTGCCCCCCATCCTATTCCCTGTATGCTGCCTAGGATGGGAGAGGCTGGAGCAGGAAGCAGAGGGCTGTTCTCTTCTGCCTGAGATTCAGGGCACTGGCCAATAGTCACCTGGACAGAGCCTTTTGTGCTTATGCCCACAGGTAAAAGCAGCCCTGCTGATGATGCCCCCTTGGATTTGACATCTGGGCTGCCCCCCTTGCACACACAGACACCTCTCCCCCCCCCCCCCCCCCCCCCTTTCCCCATCCCGGCCTTGATTGCAAGCTCGAAAAAGTAGGCACTGTCCATTATGAGTCTCTACAAAGTGCTGGGTACAGCTGGTATACGCTATCCAAATCATAATAAGTATTGCAGTTTGCTGTACAATTTTAAATTTCTGTTACAGCAAACAAGCTATTTTGGGAAAACAAAACAAAACTGGGCAGGCCCAGTTTGAGTGTCTTCCTTTTTTATGCTTAACCTGGGGTAATATGCAAGGATGGGGAAAGTGATTTGCGCTGAATTTATCTCTCCCCCCCCCCCCCCCCTTCTCCCATATCACTAGGGTATATATATTTAATCTCATTTTTTAGTGCTTTTGGAAGTCCTTCTCTGCTCTGCCTCTACTTTGTCTACATCAAATTTACAGGTTCAGCCTCCAGAAATGGACATAATGATCGAGTTGAGTTGAACACAAGAACATAAGAACATGCCATACTGGGTCAGACCAAGGGTCCATCAAGCCCAGCATCCTGTTTCCAACAGTGGCCAAGCCAGGTCACACAAGTACCTGGCAGGATCCCAAGGGGTAGATAGATTCCAAGCTGCTTATCCCAAAAATAAGCAATGGATTTCTGCAACTCTACCTTAACAATGGTTAATAGACTATTCCACTAATGAACTTGTCCAAACCTTTTTTAAACGTAGCTACTTTAATAGCTTTTACCACATCTTCTGGCAACAAATTCCAGAGCTTAATTATGTGTTGAGTAAAAAAATATTTTCTCTTATTAGTTTGAAATGTATTACCCAGTAATTTCATCGTGTGTCCCCTGGTCTTTGTACTTTATGAAAGAGTAAACAACTGATTAACTTTTACTTGTTCCATTCCATTCATTATTTTATAGACCTCTATCATATCTCCACTCCTCTGTCTTGCCTCCAAGCTGCCACTAATCAAAATGGCGCCGATGGCCCTTTGCCCTTACCATGTGATTGGGGCTATCAGTGCCATTGGCCGGCCCCTATCACATGGTAGGAGCAATGGATGGCCTGCGCCATTTTTTAAGATGGCAGCCAACGGCCCGAGAACGGGAGATCACTCCCGGGACCCCTGCTGGACCACCAGATACTTTAGGAAAGTTTTGGGGGGGTCGGGAGAGTGGGGGATTATAAATAATTAGATTAAAGGGTCGGGGTGGGGTTTGTTTTTTTTCGTCTTGGGACAGCCGAAAAAAAAAGCAGTCAGAACCGCAGGAAACAAAGATTTCTCGCAGTTCTACGAACTCAATACCAGAAACAATTCCGGAACCGATTCACATCTCTATTGGTTAAGGGTAGTAATCGCCACACCAGCAAGTTAACCCTATGCAATTTTTCTTCATGTCCATCTTCTAGCCTTTGAAATCTTTACCGTTTTTGCCTTTACCACCTCCTCCGGAAGGGCATTCCAGGCATCCACCACCCTCTCCGTGAAGAAATATTTCCTGATGTTGGTTCTGAGCCATCCTCCCTGGAGTTTCATTCCGTGACCCCTAGTTCTACTGATTTCTTTCCAACAGAAAATGTTTGTCGATTGTGCAACATTAAAACCTTTCAGGTATCTGAAGGTCTGTATCGTATCTCCTCTGTGCCTCCTCTCCTCCAGGGTATACATATTTAGGACCTTCAACCTCTCCTCATAAGTCATTTGATGGAGAATCCCCTCCCCCCCACCCACCATTTTTGTCGCCCTTCTCTGGACCGCCTCCATCCAAAGGACTATGCCAGCCAATAAGTCTGATGACTGTATTGTAAAAGGTGACAGGGTACTGGTAGGAGTGGAATGTCTGATGGCAGAACTCTCTCTATTATGAATACAATGGTGGAATCCTTGTATGCCCCTAGCCTTGCCAGCCTATGTGAAAGGGGATTGAAAGATTGTGAGGCCATGACAACAATGTAGGAGTTGAGGACTCTATGCTGGGTGTAAGGGAAAAGTGTGTGGCAAGTGTCCAGTCCATACTGCCCTTTCATGGCAAGCACAGTTGTGATTGTAGCTTAATTTCTTTAGGCAGATTTGACGCTTGTCAAGTTTGGCATTTTAAGTTCAACAGTTCAAGGATTCAAAATCTCTCCGTTGTTAGCCCTCCGGTGGGGAAACCTGTCACCTGTACTCTTTAGGTATCAACAGATGTACTTTCCATATAGGTGGTTGTTTTTACCAAGGACTTGATTTATTCAAGGATTTATCCAAGGATTTGAATTATTCAAAAGCAGAGGCTGTAATCATGGTAATGACAATTTTCAAAAGCCACAAAAGTAAAAGTATTCCATATGTCTGTCATTGATCATTAGAAATGTAAAGTATTATTACATGAGCTGATCCTGGAAAAACACTGAAAATGATATGCTGTGATACTTTTTGCTTCTGAAAATGAGGCCTGTGAGGCTTCCCTAGTTCAAGTACTGTAACATCTTTTTAACTGATGCTTTGGAAGATATCACAACTTGCAAAGATTCCACTGGTCATTTGAAATCACATTGGCATGATGGAGAAAGGAGGTTTATACTGAATATTTTGGCATTTTTGTGGTTATGCACCTTTAGCATTAATATAACATATTTAAAAAGCACATGGACAAAACAGAAGGCTTTTACAAATTGAAAAGAACAAGTTTTCTCTTGATAGTCAAACAGTTATGCTGTAAAGCAGTCTCATTAAATCATAAGTACTTTAACCTTTTCTTGAAAGAGCTGGAAGATTTAAAGATTTATAAAGAAATTTTGCCTGAACCAGGAAATGACTTATATTTGACATGTACTGAAATGATAATGCTGATTTCAGTGGGCAGGCTAAGAGCATTTTGCTCTCTGGAGAGCAATTCAGTTATGGTTACTTCTTCGCATTTCGATTTTTAACTTTCTTTCTGAAGCTTTTACTGTGCTGCTGTCTGCCAAAACACAGCAGCACTGCATAGATATGATCAGGCAAAATAAAGGCCACTAAAACTTACTTTTATAATTGCAGGCACTAAATATGCGACAAACGCATCAGTCTGGCATCTTCTCCGGAGCTACTGCCTTAGCGCCTTTGATTTTTATCTACGTAATCGTTGTCTGGATGCGATCTTCTTTTTATGCATCTAGAGAATGCACAGAGGGGACAACGGCCACTGGGAAAAAGAAAATAACCTATATTAAATAAAAAGTGGAACAAACATTTGGAAACAATTTTCAATAAGCTGCATAAACACAAAGTGCACGAGTACTTTTATGCCTATGCACCGTTGATGAATTGTCAAACTACCTATGGCGAGTACCCATTGAGGACTCTTTTATATTAACATTTAGAAAACAATTATTTCTTTTATGATTTATAATGAATAAGAAAGTCTTAAACTTCTTATGAGTTAAAAGTTAAGGTAGGTACTTTGCATTGATATTTTGTACTGTAAAACCTTACCCATAGGCCCTTGAGGATGGATACATTTGGCTACATTGTTTTTTGGGTTTTTTTTTTGCCAAATCAAAACACAGCCACCATATACTTTTTTCAGGAATTCTTACACTCATGCGCATATAGTCACACCACAAATATATCTTCTCACACAAAACTGCAGACGTTCTGCAAGCCTTACTCCACACATTACAGTTTATAAGGGACAGAGGTTTCATAGTGACGTATATACTGACAGTCTCCGAGGTATTTGTACGATTGTCATGGTTGTTGCTGGCATTACTACAGTTGATCTGGCTAAAGAGTACCGCAAGTGTTCAGAGGCTTACCATAGACAGCAGTTTTTGCGGAGGACCCATCACCACCCCCTGGTTAGTCACAAAATCAGGGGACCCTCTTCCAGAGGGTTACCCCAGGGAAAAGTGACTAACCTTGCTCCCTAATAAGTGGCATACTGAGGAGGAGGAGGGCCAAGGTACCTGGGCGCTATGCTGTAGGAGGCACCCGGGGACAGAGGATCCCATTCTACCCAGCCAAGGAAAGGTCCCGCAGATGCCGGGGGATCCCATCCTGCCCAGCCATGGAAAGAGCCCATAGCCTCCAGGGGATCCCATCTCGCACAGCAGCAGAGGTGAAAGAGCCTGATGGGCAGGCCCGACGCTACTGGATGTGCACACCTGGAGGAGACGACGACAGCTGAGAAGACAAGGAGGGCCACAAAGCCGCCAATGGTCCCCATCCCACCGGCAGCCAAAATGAAGAGGAGACCCTCAAGGAGAGGGTCCGTTCTCCTGCTCCTCTATGCCGGCATTCAGTATCTAAACCATATGCAGCTAGCACTACTCAATGCTGATCTCGCGATGCAAGAGATCAGCATAGAGGAAGTGCTAGCCCCACGAGATTTGACTAGTACAGCAGCCAGTACACAAGGAGGAGCAGCAGAATGGGCTCCCCTATCTGTTCCCAGTGGTATGTGTGTATGTGCGTGTGCGTGAATGAATGAATGAGAGCCCTGCTAGATGTGGATGTATGAATGGGAGCCTGACTCTGTGTGTGTGTGTGTGTATGTGTGTATGAATGGGAACCCGCCTGGTAGTGTGTGTGTGTATGGTGCGTTAATGGGAACTTGCCTGGATGTGAGTGTGTGTGTATGTCTGAATTGGAACCTGCCTGGTAGTGTGCATGTGTGTGTGTGTGTGAATGGGAATCTACCTGGTTGTGTGTGTGTGTGTGTGTGTGTGTGTATGGGAAACTGATTCTGTGTGTGTGTGTGTGTGTGTGTGTGTGTGTGTATGGTTTGTTAATGGGAACTTGCCTGGATGCGAGTGTGTGTGTATGTCTGAATTGGAACCTGCCTGGTAGTGTGCATGTGTGTGTGTGTGTGTGAATGGGAATCTACTTGGTTGTGTGTGTGTGTGTGTGTGTGTGTGTGTTCATTTCATTTAATATTTATATATTGTACATACTAAACTTACAAAGCAAATCAAGTTGTTTTATAACAAATATAAACTTTAAAATAAATAAAAACATTAAAACCGCCCCTCTAAACATAAAAAAAACCATTCTCTCCTATCACCTAAAAGAACTGACATATCTCTACCTATAATTTTTGCTGTTCTACTTCCAATCTAAAGATTCCTCATTGCCTAAAAAGCCAAGGTTTCACTTTTTTCTTAAACAACAGATAGTCTCCTCTTGCCGAACCTCTTTTGGTGCTAAGTTCCAAAATTCTGCTCCCATCACTAAAAACATTCTCTTATGATTTTTTTTACTTTACCCACGTCACTCCATGATGATACCTGTAGAAGGTTTTTATTTCCTGACCAGAGATTTCTGGATGGAATGTAAATTTTCAACAACTATTGAAAATATCCTGCTCCCTTTCCTTTCACTGCCTTAAAGTCCAAAGTCATTATTTTGAACTTGATCTGCACGCTCACCAGGAGCCATTGCAACTGATCTAACAGAGGAACCACACTCACTCTCCATGGACAGCCAACAATTAATCTTGCTGCCATATTCTGTACTATCTACAACTGATGGGTAGATCTTTCTGGTAAACTCCCCAAAATGGCATTACAATAATCCAATAATGGTATAAAATACACCTGAAAGTGCTTAACGAAATGTAGATCTATTCAGTAATGGTACCAAAGTATGTACCTGACACAATTTTAAAAATGCTCTCTGCAGAATTCCCGAAATATGTGTATCCAAATTAAAATCAGAATCTAAAATAACACCTAGATCCGGTAGATTTTTCAACTATCTCAATGTCCTTCAAATCAATTTTTATCTTTATCAGAGCACAGGGATCTTCTACAGCTTTTCCTAACAGCATCTCTGTCTTTGTTGCATTCAGCAACAACCAATTGATTATCAATCAGTTTGAAACCTTCTGTAAGCCTTATTTACCTTACTCAATCTCGCACAGTGATCATTCCCCATTGGTATCACCAATTGTATGTCAGAGTAGTTAAACCACAAGCGGATTGTGATAAATTGCAGGAGGACCTTGCAAGGCTGGAAGATTGGGCCATCCAAATGGCAGATGAAATTTAATGTTTACAAGTGCAAGGTCTTGCAAATAGGGAAAAATAACTCAAGCTGTAGTTACACGATGTTAGGTTCCATATCAGGAGTTACCACCCATGAAAAAGATCTAGGCATCATAGTGGATAATACATTGAAATTGTCTGCTCAGTGTGGTGCAGCAGTCAAAAAAGCAAATAGAATGTTAGGAATTATTAGAAAGGGAATAGTGAATAAAAAGGAAAATGTCATAATGCCTCTGTATCGCTCCATGGTGAGATTGCACCTTGAGTACTGTGTACAGTTCTGGTTACCGCATCTCAAAAAAGATATGGTTACACTGGAGAAGGTACTGAGAAGGGCAACCAAAATGATAAAGGGGATGGAACAGCTCCACTATGAGGAAAGGCCGAAGAGGTTAGGGCTGTTCAACTTGGAGAAGAGACGGCTGAGGGGGGATATGATAGAGGTCTTTAAGATCATGAGAGGTCTTGAACAAGTAGATGTGAATCAGTTATTTACACTTTCAGATAATAGAAGGACTAGGGGCCATTCCATGAAGTTAGCAAGTAGCACATTTAAGACTAATCAGAGAAAATTCTTTTTCACTCAATGCACAATTAAGCTCTGGAATTTGTTGCCAGAGGATATGGTTAGTGCAGTTAGTGTAGCTGGGTTCAAAAACATTTTGGATAAGTTCTTGGAGGAGAAGTCCATTAACTGCTATTAATCAAGTTTATTTAGGGAATAACCACTGCTATTAATTGCATCAGTAGCATGGGATATTCTTGGTGTTTGGGTACTTGCCAGGCTCTTGTGGCCTGGTTTGGCCTCTGTTGGAAACAGGAAGCTGGGCTTGATGGACCCTTGGTCTGACCCAGCATGGCAAGTTCTTATGTTCCTCACTCCAAAGGACATCAGATCTTCGCAAGAGTGCACTGTTCTGTTCATACGTCTCTCACTCTGCATGTAAAAGTGGCCCCTAACCCCAACACTACTACCTAAACCTCACCTCGAGTTGCTAGGTGGGCCCTCTATAGTAGCATAAATAGCTGCTTACTATGGTGCCACCCCCAGAGGCACTCTCTCTCCCCACCCCCCTCCCATCTCAGGTCCTTCCCCAGCCTAAAAATGCCCAAAACGTGATTTGCAATATGGTACATCACACAGGGTGAGTGACTGAGGGAAGAGAAGGTAAGAGAGAGTGAGAGAGTGTGTGACTGGGAGGGAAGGGAAGAGGGGTGAGGTGTGTGTGTGTGTGTGTGTGTGTATCACAGAGAGAGGAGAAGGTTTGTATATTTCTTTCTCCCCTGCCCCCCTACCTCCTTTCCACTATTCCACAACAATCTCAGGATGACTGAAAATCAAAATTTCCCAGGTATGGAAAGGGGAAAAATATTTATCCTTATTAGACTTATTGTATTGAAATATTATATTGATTTTTTGGAAATGTTTACATTTTTTTATTTTATCCTTTTTCTTAATTAGATGCTCTGTCACTTGTTTTGAAATATTCTTTTTATTAATATGGTTTACAATTACAAATGTTTTATATTTTTTTATTTTGTTTTATAAGAAATGGTGATGTTTCTGTTTTTACATTATTACTGATGTGCGCCCCGGCCGCACTGGTGCTATGGCTGGCCCTGCTCACCTTGGGCTCCCCTCCACAAGCTCCGGCTCCTCTTCCCTTGCTGCGGCTGCCAGCTCCCAACTTCCCCGACACTCTCCTCAGGCCTCTCCGGCTTCCTGCACGCTGCAGCCCTCTTAGTGGAGCTCCCGTAGGGGCTCCACGTCTTCAGCATCCTCGGCCCCGCCCCTAGGCGCATGCGCAGCTGATGTCTCCACATTTAAAGGGCCGAGGGCGGGATCTCCACCCGGATTCTTCCCAATGATGTCACCTAGCAGGACTATAAGAGGCGAGATCCTTCCCCCAGTTCCTTGCCTTGGCAAATGGGTTGTCACATAAGTGAAGCTAGTTGCCATCCTGTGTTCCTTGTTCCTGTGCTTGTTCCAGTTTTCCTGCATTCCTGTGTTCCTGTGTCTTCCAGTGCTCCTGTGTTCCCGTGGTCCTCCCTGTGTTCCAGCGTCCTCGTCTGCTACCCAGGTTGTACCTTCTCGGACTGATACTCGGTATTGACCTCGGCTTGCCTTTGACAACGTTTGGACTGCTGCCTGGATCTGACCTCTGCCTACTACTGACCATGCTCGGACTGATACCCCTAAACTGACCTCTGCCTGTTACTGACCATGCTCTGACTGATACGTTGAATGAACTGACCTTTGCCTGCTACTGACCTTGCTCGGACTGATACCTGGAACTGACCTATGCTTTGGCTGACCACTTTTGGACGGATACTCTGGCTTTGACCCTTGAGTTCCACTCGGACACTCTCTTTGCTTCTCCCGTGACCACCAGGCCAGCCTGTTCTGACGTCACCCATGGCCTCCTCCAAGCTAGACCACTAGGCGCTGCCTATCCTGATCAGAGAACCTTCAGTTCCTGTTCTGCTCCACTGGCCTTCGGTATACTCGACTCTGGGTTAGCTTGTCTGGCTACACGAGCCATGCACCCTTACTCTTGGTGGGCACACCTCTCCACTACCTCTCTGGGAGACCCTCCGAGGCCCACCTAAGCCCAGTCGGTCCGGAAATCCAAGAGCTCAACCCACGGAGCCCCCGGACTGTTATTGGTGAAGCTCCAGTTAGCCTCTGTCTCCTTGTGTGCTCCGCCTCCTGGCAGCAGGCGCCCTCTGGGAACCCTCAGAGGGCCATACCAACCCTGCGCCAGGCCAAGGGTTCACCTCCAGCACAACAATTACACTGGCTGAGAGGTCTGGGAGAAGAGAGGAGGCTTGGGAGCAAGACTTCTGGGACTGGGATGGGAGAAGGAGCAAGACTGCTGGGGGATGGGAGAGTAGGACTGCTATTGCTTCTGTTTCTCTGAGATGGGAAGTGGGAAGAATTTGATTTTCTCTGTGTCCTTTTTGGGAAATGTGTATCTGAATAATACTATTTTTTTACAACCACCTGAACAGGAAAGACCTGGAGAGACAGACAGAGAAGGATGAGACAAAGGAAACAAACCAATACATACTTGAGCACTTCAAAAATGCTTGAAGGCTGAACAGCACTGAACCTCAAAACATTCTATGAGCTCACCAGTTGTTATGATTTGAGTGTACTGTTCTCTTCTGTCAGTTTTGTGGTATTATTTATTTATTTATTTAGATTTATACTGTATGATTCAGCCATCACAGTCACAGTGGAGGGATGGTCAAAGTTTGGTACTGTTTTGAATCAGGGTGGCCATATTATCCCTGGATTACCCATTCCATGCTTTCTTCTCTCACACCACTTTTACTGGCATAGAAGACAAATGGTTATAAACGTGCACTCATGTCAGTTTTCTGATTTTTGGGAATTCTGTTCTCCTTTCACATCTTCTTCTAAAGTCCAGTAGCTCTCCTAATTCTCCCTCCACTTGACATGTAAAGCCCCATGTACCAGACTTATATACACTCTGAAAGCAAGCAGGAGGAGCCAAGAGGAAAAGAGAACAGAGCATGCTCAGTTTTGTATGACATACTATTTAGCTTCTGATTGGTAAGCCACTTGATAACACTATTTATACAATGCATTTTCAGTTTCAGATAATAGCATGACCATGCCTTCAAGGACAATTTTTTTACTGTTCACGTGCTAAATATTATTGCATTGCTCATTAAATGACATTTTAACATACCAATGCACATGCTAGAATTTTTTTTTGCTTGAATTTTATTGCATAAGGCTCACAGTCTGCATGCAATTCCCCTATGTTGCTGCCAGTGACAGGAATAACTGTTTCTGCCTATCGTTACATAAAATAATTTGTGTGCTCTGGAACAGTTACAAAACTTCTCATACAACGAGACATCATCAAAGGCAGTAAAACCTTATCTATGCCATGAGGGACCACAGGAACGCCACCTGCAATGGAATTAAGCATGATTTAGGTTAGGAGATAATGTTTAAAAAAAAGATCAGTTTTTAGAGGATGCCCAACATATGCAAAACAGAAAAAAATGTGTAGGACCACTTTTTTAATGAAAGATTGATGTTATATGTAATCCCTCTCGCATGTTACCACTGTAAAAAGGGCTTCAGGTGTAGGTTCATTCCAAACACGGGAGGGGGGTATATTAACATCTAGGCCCTTGGGGTTTATTCTCTTGGACTTGAATAAGTCACACACTGATTGGCAGACAGTATATTTCCTTGATGATAAATCTGTTTCTTTCATCCACACATCCACCAGACACATGTACCCCTCAAGCTCAGTACATAAAATAATGGGGGGCAATTCCCTATTGTTTAAGAGTCATCCATTCCATCTTTTGTATGGGTTCCTCTAAGGTGATCATTCAAATGATGAAATCAACCTGATGGATACAACCTGCCTTAAACCCAACTCTCTTCCTCACCTACCTGTTAGGAAAGGGAGGACATCCTCTCACTCCTCTCCATCATCTCTGACTACATCCATGAAATATGTTGGCTCATAAATGGACTCTGACACATGGTATCAACTTTCAAACTCATACTGCAACTTTATTTTTGGTATATCCAGCTAGCATCAAGAACTATGTACATGGATGAGATGTTCTACAAGTTGAAATACTGAACAAGTCAGAAAAGTCATGGGCTTCATAATAGTGAATAATTACAATTTATTTATTTATTTATTTAAAAACTTTTCTATACCGTCGCTAAGTTATATACCATCGCAATGGTTTACAAATAGGCACATAGACTAAGGTAAGTAAATGCAGGATATCGTACATTCTAACAGGTGCCAATAAAGTTCGGTTACAATTTCATAAATAAAATCATTATTTGAGTAATGTTGGTCATGTCCAGGTGTATTATTGAGTTACTATCGCTTTGAAATATTACTTCTTAAATGTAGGATTGAGTAAATTCATTCTCATCTGCATTACCCTGTACTTTCATTCTCTACCCTCCACACTCTTAGTGAAGGTTTTTTTAAAGAGCCATGTTTTTAGATTTTTCTTAAAAGTTTTGAGATTATTCTGTAATCTGAGTTCGGGGGGCATCGTGTTCCATAGTATGGGCCCAGCCAATGATAAAGCCCTTTCTCTCACTTGGGTTAATTTTGCTGACTTTACTGAAGGGATTGTTAGTAGTGCTTTGTTTGCTGAGCAGAGATTTCTTTGTGGAACGTGTACTCGTAAGGCTGTGTTTAGCCAGTCTGCTTCTTTATCATATATTAGTTTGTGTATGGTGCATAAGGCTTTGAATTTTATCCTGTATTCGATGGGTAATTTCTGCTGATCATAAGGGTCACTATGTTATCATAAGTTCTGCCCTTTCTCTTCTTCACTAGTATGGGAGGGCAGGTTGGTTCCAACATACCCACATACCAAAATTCTCATCCAATGGGTACACAAATACATAAATGCAAAATTCCATCACAGTGCAGTGCACCATCACTTTCTCAGGGCACTGTTCCCACCCCACAAAGGTCATGGACCTCTGTAATAAATCTCCCCATTACCTGCCTTCAATGCTGGTTTCCCTGGGCACAGCACTAGCAAGGAGTTCTTGAGACAATACCTCAATACGACTCCACCTCTCTTTACCTCAATTTCTTCCCCTCTTGAAGCATCCTAATCTGCACCTTTTGAGAAATTCCTTTGGAGGAGGAGAACAGCATTCCACACTCCACACTCCACCTCTAGGTGCCCACTCTTTAGAATCTACCAATCAGAGAGTCCCAAACTGTTAAGGAAATATACACTCTTTTCCCATAAAGCACCTTAAACAATTTACATTATGACTCACTCCCTAAAAATGACATCCAGTGATCATTTCATGGTACTAAATGATATCTAACACATTTGTTAACCAGTCAAGACATGATGAGGGCAGGGTTTTCACCACCCAGCTGGCTTTGTACACTTCAACCCACCATAAAAAGGGTCATCCCAAGGGGGGACACCACACACACAAACAGAGGATTTCCTAATAGACAGGCTTTGTAAGTTCCTATAAAATCAATGACTCTGTACTTCTCAGTCTTCTTTCTTTTCTTTTTCTTTCCAGACCTGGTTGGTGCTGACTTCTCCCCTGATGTGTAGTATCTGGTTGGCACTGTATACTGGCTGGAAAAGTCAGTATAGAAACTCTTTCTCCTTTAGAAATATCAAAGCAGACTTCTGGGGGCTGAGATCCCTTTCTAGCAACCCCAAAAGCATTCTTTTGAGCTCAGAGATAGGATTCACTCACTGAGAAAACCTATGAGTAAGAGCTATCAGAATCATTCACTCCTGAAAAATTCTTACTTCTCCTCAGTCCTCGATCTTAGGACTGCAAAGGAGATAGGAATGAGAAGCTTTAGACTTGCTTTCCCCTCCTTAAACCTCTGGGAAAAGGGAGATAGTCTGCCAACTCCTGCCTTTGGGCTGCAGCTGTTCCCCTGTGTTGCACTGGTGGACCCTAGAACCAAAGCAAGGTTGGCGCCCCTGTAGGTCCTCACCATTGGCGGGCAGAACTTGACTGATGCAGAGACCTAACAGGGACTTCACCAATGCCAGCCCACATTCCCCCAGTTGAGCCCTTGGGTGCTGGGTCCGGCCGGACTTAGGCACAGGCCTCTGGATGGCAAGGTATCCATGAAGAAAGGAGCTGGCAAGAAGAACAAGTCCATACAGGCTGAGGTCAGGGCAGGCAGCAGAGACAAAGACAAACTGTGGTTGAGACAGGCAGCAGAACAAGCAAAGTCAAGAGGAGGTTCAAGGTCAACGACAATCCAAGAAGAAGACGGAGTCAAAGCAAGCCAAGATCCAATCTGAAAAGTCAGTCCAGAAGGACGGGACTGAAGAGACGAAGGAGCAGGAATCACAGAAGACGGAGCACAGGTGCAGGACTGGGACCAGAAACCAGGAGCGAGCACAGAAACAAGGCTGAAGAAGGAACATGAAGCAATTAGCTTCTCACAGGAGTCGACCTGTTGCTGAGGCATTCGAGACTGGTCTGGGCTGTCCTTAAGTAGGCAGGCACAGAGGACGTCATCGGGGGACGCCACGGTGGATTTCCCGCTGCGGGCCCTTTAAATTCAGCTGAAGTGCACGTGCACGCGCCTAGGAACGCCCGCTCAGTGAAGCGGTATCCCCCACGTGGCGCAGCACAGCCTGTGCAACGGCCCGCCATGTCGTTGCCCAGAAGCCATTGCAATGTCAGAGGAACCTCTTCCATTCCCGGCAAGAGGTGAAGGTGGCCGGCCATGGGAGTAGCCCGCGGTCGGCCAAATGCAACACTCTGCACACGGGAGCTCCTCACTGTTAATGTCCCTCCTGCTTCTTAACTGCAAAGAGAGATTAATTTCTCTGTGATCCACTACATAGCTGACTCTTCAAGAAACTCTAGGGGTCGCTATGTACCCATTCAGCAAAATACAATCTGGAAACCTCCCAAAGGGATACTCTTACAAATGGACCATCCCAACTGCTTAAATATGCCCTGTTTAAAGGGGGGGGGGCATGTATTTATTTTATCCAAATCCAAAACTAAAAAATTTAGCAGAGCATTTATGGTATCTCTACAAAAATATATAGCTAGATATGTATGTATTCAAATAGCATATAAAGATATATATTCCAATAGCAAAGAGAAAATAAGACCAGCAGGCATTCAAGGAAGGAACAAAGAGCAAAATGAAAAGATAAGAAAGGGAAGATATGCATGAAAGATTGAAAGACATTTTGAACTAGAAAAATCCCTTCATTATTTTGTGCTAGAATGTGGAAAATGAAATGGCCTCATAGCTCAGGCTATAGTGCTGTGTGTAGTTGTGCAACAGAAATGGACTTGAGCTTGTTGTCTGTTGGGGCTGGCTGTGGTCAGGCATGCCACAGGAGTTAATATGATTGATATCAGAAAGAGAGGGAAGGAAAAGTAGCTGCCGCTCCTATGCCAGCCCCTGCCAGGCAGAAAGAGGACCATTGTGGGATCACTTAGAATGAGACATCCCTTCTGTCTTCAGAAAAGGAAAACAGAAAATGGGAGAGAGAAATTCTATCACTATCCATGCTCATGTCTATTCTTTGTCACAGTATGCTGACAGGTTTAGAAACTTAAAATATATTGGCTGACTTCTATAAAACATTAAAGTATAAAAAAGGGGCAAACAACATTTCATAGAAAATAAATGAATAATATGTCACTGTCTCTGAGGAAGGTCGTTTTCTTTAGGCCTGATTCATCCAAGGTTTTTTCTATAGGTACGGAATAGGTAAATGCCCTTGATATGATGCATCATTTCTTGGGCATTATTTTCAACCAATAAAAATGCCCATCCTCCCTGTTATATAGCAACCTCTATTGTAATGATTGTCTTGATACAATGAACATTTCCTATGGTCTGTCCATTTCAATTATAATCCTTTCATAATGAATGAAAACTTCTACCATGGTGAAAACATAAAGGGCAGCACAAACATTTTAATTGAAACATCTCCCAAACATAGTGTAATCATCTGTGCCTTTAGAAATATTACACAGTCCCATGGCAATCCACAACTGGTGTCACTTAATGGATATTCACAAAACTTGCCATTTAAGTCAGTGGTACATGTCATGAATATTTGTACATATCTGTGATTATTGTATCAAAATAATCATAACCTATAAGGGTACATTTTCAGTACTGTACCCAATTGTAGCTGAATGCATAATTTCAAATGCACACAAAACCAACCTGATTTTCAAGCATAAGATACACATTCAAACTGACATTGAATTTTATGTTTCTGTGTGGCCAAATATGCATGCATAACTTTACCTATTGCCAAAAAGGAGTAGAGTTATGCTATATACCTGCAATACTTTTTTACATAAATAAATCCTCAAATGCCTTTTAAAAAAGCCCTTTTTTGTATGGGTAAATGTATGCATGCATTGAACTTATGGGAGCAATAATCCACCATGCCCATATTAGGGCAAACTCCATGGGTACTTTTTATTCACGTTGTTTGCACCAATAGGCGAAACAAAATTATGCAAGTAGTTTTGTTTTGATTATCGCCCCAGGAACAAGGACCTGCAGAGGCTGCCAGCCTGCCACTGGCTTTCTCCACAGGTGTATAAGTGCAGTGTTGTTGAACAATATGCATTCTTTATCCCGCATAGAGGATGGGCAATTTATAAAAAACACTTCCAGGGACATGCTTTTGATTATTGCCCTCCTCATTCATATTTTTAAGATGCCTAATGCGCACATCAATTGCGGGATGCGTGAATATGTCAGGCTGGTGCACACCAAATGGATATTAAAAGCCACCCGAGAA
Source organism: Rhinatrema bivittatum (assembly GCF_901001135.1). Taxonomy (NCBI): domain Eukaryota; kingdom Metazoa; phylum Chordata; class Amphibia; order Gymnophiona; family Rhinatrematidae; genus Rhinatrema; species Rhinatrema bivittatum. Next base: position 46,638,108 of record NC_042617.1, on the reverse strand, counting down.
TGCGTTTATCTTCTGTTATGCACAAATGCAAAGTTCCAAATAAGGGGCGGGGGCAGGGTCTGGACTTGGCACAGGTGTTCCTCATTTCAATTTCTAATTAGCATGTAAATACTTACGCGCATAGGCGTGCGCCGGGGTCCCCCGTTGCGTAACTTTATTTCTGCTATGGATGGCATGTAACTCATAAAAGAAAAAAAACTAAACAGATCTGCGAGGCTATTAAACTAGAGGGGTTTGGAAGTCCTGTCCCTTAAATGGGCAAACTGGGAATGAACTGGGAAACTGGGCAATGACGTCGGCATGCGTGTCTTTTAAAATTCCCCCACTTACGTGGTAGAAGCGAGATTTGCAAGCACAAGCACGCACCCACTTAAAAGGGAGCGCACATGTGCACGGGGTGAAGCTATTTTCAAACATGCATGCATATAAGGGCGTATTTTATAAAATAGCTGCATCCCTGGGCACGAGCCCGCCAATGTGCGCACACGTGCACCCACACACCGCTTTGAAATTTACCGTCACAGATTTGAAATTTTAAAACTGCTCACATAGTTGACTTCCCTGGCCCAACTGCAAGTTATGGATCAATGCACATACAATCACCATTATACAAGGTAGGCAATTTCCAAATAGCTCATTTATTGTTACGCCCGTCGGTCGCAGACAGCTGCGACCGCTCTTGCTCACTTCCTTCTTTGCAGCTTTAGTTCAATGGGGAAGACTTGGGGCCTCCGTCAGCAATCGCCGGCCTGCCTACCACTCCCGGGCCTCCCTGGATGCTGCGGATGCTGCCGACCGCCATCTTGCCCTCGGAATCCCCTAGGATTCTGCGCGTACGGGCCAGCTTAAAGACGTCATGGCGGGAACCTCGGGGGCTTCCCCTCCAGATGACGTCTTCCTTCCAGGACATTTAAGCCAGCTGGCCCTGCCTATCAATGACTTGGCAACGAGTTTCCTCTTGCTGAATCTTTTTCACTCACTACGGACTTCCCATTCCAGTTCCTGCACATTTGGCGTGAGACGCTCTGGGTACCTGCTCCTCGGGGGCCCTTTCCTCATCTCTGGCTATCCACTCCTCAGAGGGCCTTCTGCTTTGGACTAGTGCCTACCCCGTTACTTGGGGTTTCTCCTGGAACCTTCACTACTGTGAGTACTTCCGCTCTATGGATCACTACCATGCCATCTCTAGTGTGGAATCCTCATTGGTATACCCCGCGCTACGGACCACTACCATATCATCTCTTCTGAGGACCCCTTCTGGTGTGCCCTGCACCACGAACCACTACCGCATCATCTCTACAGAGGAGCCTCATTGGTGTAACCCGCTCTGCGGACCATTGCCATATCTTTAATGCAAGAATGTCGGTATATAAAAGTTAAAAATAAATAAATAAAATAAAATCTTCACTACAAAGGTATTCCCCCTGGGTATACCCCACCGCACTGACTTTGTGACTTTCTCCTGCACTCCCCGCTTCACGGGCAGTGCCTCTCTGTTTCTCTAATTAAGACTCTATTCCACAGCTGTGTCTAACCCCCCGCTGAGACCTTGCCTCCCGACGGTGAGGCTCACAGGGCTCCTCCCTGTAGACAGTACCATCTCTCACCTCTGCCCAGGGCCCACATACCTAAAAATCCTAACATTTACATGGATACATTACTTTTCAAAATTGCCCTCTGAATGCATAAAATTAACATGTATGTAAGCCTTTGTTTTACACCTATAAGACCTCACTAAACTTTCAAATATTAATCTCATATCTATAGTCCATGGAACCAGCACAGGTCTCGGCGATTCAGGCCATCCCTGGCCTGGCCCAGCGAATTACAGAGCAGCAAAAGGTATTAGAGACTTTGGCTAATGCCATAAATCAATTGAGTAATCGGCTGGACTCTGTTCCAACGCCTGCCAAGCCAAGCCCTGTTTCACATGCGTCACCGTTCCAGCCTCCAGTGCCCTTGCTGGCACCTCCTCATTTTTTTCAGGTGACCCCTTGTTGTGTAGGGGCTTCTTGAACCAGTGCAGCATGTACTTCTCCTTACAACCTGCATATTTCCCCGACGTAGTTTCCAAAACTATGTACATCTTGTCCCTCCTGGACAGAAAAGCCTTGGCCTGGGAGTCACCCCTTTGGGAGAGAACGGATCCGATCGTCAATGACTTGCCGGGCTTCCTCGCCCTATTTTGCTTCGTATTTGACGACCCCAGTCGCAAGACCATTGCTGGATCTGCTCTCCTGCCTCTGCAACAAGGTGCCAGGTCACTGACTGATTATGTCATTGAGTTTAGGACTCTCTCCTCAGAATTACACTGGGATCTGGGCTGCCTGCGTGCCATATTCCTTGAAGGACTAAGCTCATGGATCAAGGACGAATTAGCAGCATGAGAACTCCCTGAGGCATTGGACTTTCTCATTGACCTCGCCAGTCGCATTGATCACTGTTTGTGTGAGTGATCACATGAGGCTAGATGATCCAAGAGAATGTCTTCAGGTGTTCCACACAGTCGCTCAACACCTACCACCCAGTCCACTCCTACACCTAGCACCGAGGAAGAGGGACCAATGCAAATGGGTCACAGCCATCTATCTGCAAAGTAGAAGCGTTGTCGGCAAAGATCAGGTCTTTGCATGCATTGTGGCCAATCGGATCATGTGGTACCCTCCTGTCCACTCTGTCCGGGAAACTCCCAGGCCTAGGATCTGCCGGATGACTCCTCCTAGGCCTGACCGCACCCTCTCATCCGCTAGCACTGCCTGTCTCTATTAACTCGGACGCTCTGGAATTTCACACCCTGGCACTGGTGGACTCTGGAGCCTGTGGAAACTTTATAATGAGACAACTTGTGGAACACCTTCGAATCCCCACCGTCTAAACACCTACACCATTGCTACTTTCATCCATTCATGGCAAACGCTTACCAGGAGAAGTTACCTTCTCAATGGTCCCCATCCAATTTCGCATCGGGTCACTGCATACGGAGACCATTTTTTTCTTGATACTAGATAAGGCTATATATCCTGTGGTTCCTGGATTGCCATGGTTACAACTGCACACACCACAATTCGATTGGAGCACTGTACAATTGTCCCACTGGGGCAACTCCTGCCATGGGAAGTGCTTGGAGGTCCCCGATCCCTTGCCTAGCTACAACAACATCCCTTCCAGGTCTTCCACTGCAGTATTCCTCCTTTAAAGACGTGTTCTCCAAGAAAGCCGCGGACACTTTACCGCCTCACCGCTCATTTGATTGCGCTATTAACTTATTACCCAACACTGAGCCTCCCAGAGGAAGGGTGTACCCACTTTCTCTGACTGAGACAAAGGCCATGTCTGAATATATACAAGAGAATTTGGCAAAAGGCTTCATTCGGCCTTCTAAGTCTCCTGCTAGAGCCGGGGTCTTTTTTGTGGGAAAAAAGGACGGCTCCCTCCGGCCATGCATAGATTACCGCAGTCTAAATGAGATTACCCAGAAGGATCGCTACCTCTTGCCATTAATCTCTGAACATTTTGACAGGCTCCAAGGGGCCAAGATATTTACCAAATTGGACCTCAGAGGAGCGTACAATTTGAACAGGATACACCAGGGCGACGAATGGAAAACTGCATTTAACACCCACGATGGCCATTTTGAATATTTGGTAATGTCGTTTGGCCTCTGCAATGCCCCGGCGGTATTTCAGAATATGATGAATGAAATCTTTAGAGATGCTGTATAGTTGTGTCATGGTTTATCTGGACAATATCCTGGTATTTTCACAAGACCTTCAGAGCCATCACTTAGACGTCGCCAATGTTCTATAATGCTTGAGGGATAACCAGTTATATGCCAAACTGGAGAAATGCTCCTTTCAACAGGAAACTGTCCCTTTTCTGGGCTATGTGGTCTCAAGCCAGGGGTTCCAGATGGATCCACAAAAGACTAAGAGTATTCGGGATTGGCCTCAACCAACAGGTCTTAAAGTGCTTCGAAGATTCCTGGGTTTTACTAACTACTACAAATAGTTCATCCAGCATTATTGTAAACTGACCACCCCACTCACAGCTATGACTCGAAAGGGAGCCAATCCCTCCCAGTGGTCACCTGAAGCCATGACCGCCTTCAAAGAACTCAAGGAGGCGTTCCTACAAGAACCATACTTATGTCACCCAGATCCCCAATGACCCTTCATCGTCGAAGTGGATGCGTCAAACATCGGTGTTGGTGCAGTCTTCAGCCAGCATTCAGCCAATCACACCTTGCACCCATTTTCATTTTTCTCCCAACGCTTCTCTCCAGCGGAGCGTAATTATGGAATCAGGGACAAGGAATTACTGGCAATTTAACTGGCCTTCAAGGAGTGGCTTCCCTGGCTTGAGGGAGAGGAGCACCAAATCACAGTATACACTGACCACAAGAACCTAGAGTACTTACACCATGCTCAACACCTTTACCAGGTTCAATTTCCTCTTGCGATACCGGCCAGCCAATAAGAACACCCGAGCTGATGCACTCTCCCATTCATTCACCATGGAAGATGTTCCTGATACTCCACGGCACATTATCGACCCAACAAGGGTTCTCCTCTCTGCCACACACAAGGTGCCATCTGTAAAGACGGTGGTTCCCCGACCACTCAGAAGGAAAATCCTCCACTGGGCACATGATTCCTTGCTCGCAGACCACCCCAGACAAGCTAGAACTCTTTCTACTCTTCAAAGATTCTACTGGTGGCCAACCATGAAAAAAGATGCTCAAGCATATGTAGAATCATGTCCCACTTGTGCCCGTCAAAAGCCGCTGACTGGCCGCCCATTTGGGGCTTCTTCAACCACTTCCTGCACCTAATGAGCCGTGGACACATATAGCCACGAGATTTACCCCCATCCAGTGGCAACAACACCATCTGGGTCACCATGGACCGCTTTTCGAAGATGGCTCACTTCGTGGCGTTACCTGGTCTACCTTCCCCGGAGCTTTTGCCTCCACAGACTCCCAAGACACATACTCTCTGATCGAGGGGTTCAATTTACAGTGAAATTCTGGAGGTCATTATGCAAGAAATTTGACATATCCTTGGACCTCACATCAGCCTACCATCCACAGGCCAATGGATAGACAGAGAGGACGAACCGTACCTTAAAGCAGTGTCTCCGGGCATATGTGAACTCTATGCAGAATGACTGGTCCGACTTACTACCCTGGGCCGACTTACTACCCTGGGCCGAGTTTGCCTTAAACGCCCACCAGTCTGCTTCTACTGGATCATCGCCCTTCCAAATAGTATACGGACACCAGCCTCTGCCTCCTCTTCCAGTACCCCTGTCTGTGTCGTCTCCAGAGGCACAGGCTTCTGCACAAGAGCTACACCAACTCTGGGAACACACCAAACAACTTCTACAGCAAGCTGGTCAAAAAGCAAGAAGTTCTACGATGCCCATCATCGGGCAGCTCCTCAGTTGAACCCCAGATACAAAGTGTGGCTCAGCACCCGCTTTATCCGCTTGAAACTGCCCTCAGCTCGCTTCGCTCCCAGATATATCGGGCCCTTTTCAGTAGTTCGCCGACTGGGTCCTGTTACTTACAGCCTTCGGTTGCCCACATCACTTAAGATCCATAACACCTTCCTCATCTCGCTTTTAATACCGCTCATCCTATCTGAATTCTCGAAGAAACCGCCTGAGCCCCAACCTCTGACCACTGAAGAGGATATAACATATCAGGTTGAGGACATCTTGGATGTGAGGAAACACGGAAGGCATTGGGAATATCTGATCTCGTGGGAAGGATTTGGCCCCAAAGAAAATAGCTGGGATCCTTCAGTCAACATTCTCGATAAAGAGCTGATCAGTTTCATGTTTCTCATCCAAGAAAACCAAAACCCCCAGGGAGGGGCCCTAAGAAGGGGGGTACTGTTATGCCCGTCGGTCGCAGATGACTGCAACCGCTCTTGCTCACCTCCTTCTTTGCAGCTTTTCCATGGGGAAGACTTGCAGCCTCCACCAGCTATCGCCAGCCTGCCTACCACTCCCGGGCCTCCCTGGACACCGCAGACGCTGTCAACCGCCAATTTGCCCTCGGAATCCCCTAGGTGCACGCATGGGCCAATCTTAAAGATGTCATGGCGGGAACCTCGGGGGCGTCCCCTCCAGATGATGTCTTCCTTCCAGGACATTTAAGCTGACTGGCCCTGTCTACCTACCACTTGGCAACGAGTTTTCTCATTGCTGAATCTGCTTCGCTCACTACCGACTTCCCGTTCCAGTTCCTGCACCTTTGGCGTGAGACACTCTGAGTACCTGCTCCTTGGGGGCCCTTTCCTCATCTCTGGCTATCTGCTCCTCGGAGGACCTTCTGCCTTGGACTACTGCCTACCCCGTTTCTTGGGGTTTCTCCTGGAACCTTCACTACTGTGAGTACCTCCTCTACGGATCCCTACCGTACCATTTCTAGTGAGGAATCTTCCTTGGTCTATGCTGTGCTGTTGACCACTACCATACCATCTCTAGTGAGGAACCCTAATCGGTGTACCCCGTGCTGCAGACCACTACCGGGGCATCTATAAGTGAGGAACCATCATCAGTGTACCCTGCGCTGTGGGCCACTACCGTATCATCTCTTCTGAGGACCCCCTCTGGTGTGCCCTGCACCATGAACCACTATCACATCATCTCTACAGAGGAGCCTCATCGGTATACCCCACTCTGCGGACCATTGCCATATTTTCACTACAGAGGTAGTCCCACTAGGTATACCCCACTGCACTGACTTTGTGACTTTTGCCTGCACTCCCTGCTTCATGGGCAGTGCCTCTCTGTTTCTCTACAGCTGTGTCTAACCCCCACTGAGACCTTGCCTCCCGACGGTGAGGCTCACAGATCTCTTTCCCTGTGGGCGGTACCATCTCTCACCTTGGCCCAAGGCCCACATACCTACAAATCCTAACATTTACACGGGCACATTACTTTTCAAAATTGCCTTCTGAATGCATAAAACTAACATGTATGTAAGCCTTTATTTTACACCTATAAGACCTCATTAAATTTTCAAATATTAATCTCATTTCTATAGTCTTCCTTCCATACATATTTTTTGGAAGATTCTGCAGCATTCTCCTAATAGAATGATCATAAGGGCATTGATTAAAATCTTGAAACCAGATACATTTGTGACCACTGTCTGGATTCACTAGAGAGGTCCTAGTAGAATTCAATAAAATTATGAAAATATAAATTTGTATGACCGTTGTATGAGCAATCAAATAAACTAAGGCTGCCTAGTTCATTTAAGATCCATTGCTGATATCATTTTTATATATATTTTGTAATCCTGCATTTGAAAAAGAATGTTGTGTGACCATTCTGTGTAGATCTTGAAAACTCCCAGACGAAAACAGTATTTATCTCAATCTTTGTCTCAGTATTTATCTCAGTCTCTGATCGCCACACTGCATCCGTTGAGAAGTTCTACCACACCAAGCAAACATCAAACTTTTATATCAACCTCTATGTGTGGAGTTCTATTTATTATTTATGTTGGCTGTAGGCATTTCATTATGTCACTACTGCTTCCTATCTCCTTTAAAAATAGCATCCTTTCGCCCATGTCTTAGAAACTTTCCATGAGTTGGCGTTTTGGACCATTTGATGTTTGCTTGGTGCGGTAGAACTTCTCGACTGATGAGCAGTACCCCTGATGCAGCCAATGATGAAGCACAGCTCTGTGTCAGGGTGAAGATCAGAGACTGAGATAAGTACCGAGACAAAGATTGAAATTACTTTTTTCATTTGGGAGTTTTCAAGTTTTACACAGAATGGTCACACAACATTCTTTTTTAAATGCAGGATTGCAATATATATAAAAAAAAATGATATCAGTAATGGACCTTAATTTAATTAGTCAGCCTTAATTTATTTGCTTGCTCATACAACAGTCCTATACATTTACATTTTCACAATTTTATTGAATTCTACCTGGAACTTTATTATGTGATTGGATATTATTTTCCCAGGTCATTGATTTTTTTGAGCTCTTATGTGCGAGTCACTAGAAAGGTACTATTCAGTAAAATGTAGCACTTTCCAGTAGAGGGAAGTTCAGGGGACATTTAGGAGGTGTGAGCTAACAAAGTGATGGATAGGAGATGGGTTTGGTATGGAATATAAAAGTGCCTTTCAAAAGGCATTGAGAGGGAGCTTTGTGAATTTTGAGAAGATTCTTGTGAAAGTAAGACATCTGGTGTGGAGCTCAGGGAAGGCATTCCTAGTGTGTTGCTTGTCCTTGGGGCTTTGTGGGTCTGCTCTAGGTTTGACCTGTTAAAGCTCTCTGGCACATTTCACAGATTATATGGAGTGATCTGTCCCTTAGTCCATGGGGTGAAAATCCTTGTTTTGGAGAAATCTGCTGCCAGTGTGGGGAAAGAAGAAGGAGAGAGTTTTCCCTTTCTGACTGTGAGGCCTGAGGAAAGATTATTATTATTATTTTTTTTAATATACCGACATTTGATCTGAGATATCACGTCAGTTTACATTCAGGTACTGGAGGTATTTCCCTATCCCCAGAGGGCTTACAATCTAAGTTTTGTACCTGAGGCAAAGGGGGGTAAAGTGACTTGCCCAAGATCACAAGGAGCGACAGCAGGACTTGAACCCTGGTCTGTAGCCCACTGCTCTAACCACTAGGCTATTCCTCCTCCAACTATAGGATGAGCATGTCAGAAGTCCTGAGGTAGATTATTGAATAATTCTGCTAATTGGTGACTCAAGCTGCATGAAAGAAGAGTGAGTAACCACTGTGAGTTTCTGTGACTTGACTAAGAAGCTGAATATATTGATTTTTGTGAGCTGGACTATTTGCTGATTTTTCCTGGCACCTATGGACTTTTATTTCTGGACTGTAAAATCAATTATTTTCTCTGTTCTGGAACACAATCCAGATGTGGACATTTGTTTCAGTGTGTGAACCTCCCATTGGGCTTCATAGCATTCTGCTATTCCCCAGAAGAAGGAAGCCTGGTTCTGTGGCTGTAGGCAGAGGGGGGTTACACATTACTGGAACCCCATCGTCGGATGCGGACTGCACACCAATGGGGCCATTAAAGAAAATTATGGTCTATTTGAGGCTGGAAGCATGCCGGAGTAAATCTGTCATAGTTCCTCTTTCCTGCACAATTAGGATTCTTTGTACGGGGGGGAGGGAGACAACTTTCAGGACCCAGAGTGACGGGAGTGACTTTTGGTAACTTTCATTTCCCTGGGAGAGGTGAAATTAATTTTCCTCCACAGTGTGTGCTGCAAGTGCCAAATAATACACTGGAGTCACTGGTTGAGTGTCTAAAAATAAAATCCTTTACTAAAGATAAAATAGGTGAAATATGGCACAAATAAATCAGTCCTCAACACCACAGGAGATCTTTTAATTACAGTCTGTTTCCTCTCTATTGATGCATGGGTCTCCCAGCACCAGTACAGGGGAATCTCTCACCCTCCAGTTCTTGGGTAAGCGAAGTTCTCAAGTGGGCAGGACATCCTTAGTTGGGCAGGAAAACCCCTTCCGAAACTGGCAAAAAGGGTAAAACAGTCTAATGCACAGACAGTCCAAAATCCTCTCTCTCTCCAGGGATGAAGACTCCAGATGGATGTCCTCAAAGATCTCAAATGATCTCTCACTCACAGTTAAGTGATGATTCTTTGTTGTTTTATCTCTTAATCAAATCCTGATGGGAGGGATTCTCAGGAACCTGCAGCTCTCAGTGTCTTCTTCAGGCAGGAAGGGGCAGCTGAAATCTTCCTCCTGAATCTTATAAGCAAAAAGTTCCTTTTCCCCAAAAATGATGTTAGTACTGGAGTTCCTCCTTGTCTCAGGTCAAAACATTACCTCCTTCCTCTTTGAAGGTGCGGAGGGGCAGGTCTTCCCTAACCTGGGCAGCCCTAGTCACATGGTTTCCAATGCCCTGAATCCAGGTGCTATCCAGGGTCTCACAAGGCTCCTACCAAGAAAATGCAAAATCCCAAAAAATAACCCAGAGGATAGCCCTAGCCAACCAGTTGGTAGACTGGTAGGAATCACCTGCCCACCTTGCTTAGGATCCCCAGGCAGTGCCTGGATCTTCCAAGTAGGCCTACAAATCCAAAGAAATAACCACTCCTCACTGCCACCTAACTCTCCAAAGCCTAAAAGCACTGCCCACAGTCTCTTGGTAGAGAAAGAGAACTGCTTATAAACTCTTCCAGGGGGACGGCCATTCCAGCTCCCTAAAAAGGAGGGGCTGCATATGAATGGCTCCTCCCCATATTCACTGACCTAAACCTCACTAGTTAAATTAGGGCCACTACTGGTAATGAGACCGGAGAGTCCATTACATTAATTGTTAGGATTACATTGCCAAAACAGTAACCTTTATTTTGGACCTCTTGCTACCCTTTCTAAACTGATACATAATAGAATAGGGTGAAAGAGGTGCTCTGTAGATCACTAGAAGAAAGAATCCAGCCCAGTTGAACAAAGGATTCAGTTATGCTTTCTTCCATATGACTTAAAACATCAACATTCTTTTGTATCCAACCTCCCTCCACACTCAGCTATCCTAACCTTTTCCGACTTCTGACGGCATTGGTAATAATGTAGTGCCACCCCTTTGAGTGTCTGAACCGAGAAGTTGATGAGGTCTAACTTGATTTCACTCACTGTCCCAAATAAAGAGAGCTGCAACAATGATGGAGCGAAGAGTTACACGCTACAGCAAGTGGTCAGGCCGGAGCTAGAATTGCAAATCTACATGTATTTTCACAGCACAGCGCCTTAATACTGCGAGCAGCATCAGCCGCCTGCATCACTGCTACAAAAAGAATTGACTTTCATTTCAATCAATATGAATATTGTTTTCTAACATAGGATCCAATGTACTACAGTGTATTCCTGCTATCACAAACATCAAGGGGCACGAAGTAGGTTTTCATGCAATAACAGCACATTTAAATTCGCTAGGAATAGTTTAAATGTGAAATCTATGCTAATAATTCAATTTAATTAATTGAATCTTGGGAAATCTAGCCTACCTTTCCAAATAATGCTCAAGGGTGCTTACATGTTTGAGTTACATTTGGGTACTTTTTTGCTCTTTTTTTTTTATTTGATAACTCAGACATTGGCCAGCTAAATGAATATTTGAGCACTTATCCAGCTAATTTCTAACCAGCTAATAAGATGGCCAGCTAGAATTTAGCTGGATAAAAACTAGAGGTTGGGAATAAAGAAAAGGATGCATGGGGGTAGCCTGCACAGAGCAGCAGTTACTACCCTTAACCAATTATCCCATTTGTGATGCAACTGCAACATCGCTCTCTGCTTTGACAGCAGGGGGGAAAGAGGAATTAGTTTCAGACAACAGCCAACGCCAGGCCCCGACTTTTATCATCTGGAATACTGATATGCAGACAGTAAATAGATATAAAGCTGCAACAGTCCTCTAACACGCGTTAAACAGTAGGGATGTGAATCGTTTTTTGACGATTTAAAAAAATCATCAGATATTTTTTAAATCGTCAAAAATCGTTAGAGTGACGATACAATAGAAATTCCCCCGATTTATCGTGAAAAATCGTAAATCGGGGGGGGGGGAGGGCGGGAAAACCGGCACACCAAAACAACCCCTAAACCCACCCTGACCCTTTAAAACAAATCCCCCACCCTCCCGAACCCCCCCCAAAATGTTTTAAATTACCTGGTGGTCCAGTGGGGGGGGGGGGGGGTCCCGGCGCGATCTCCCGCTCTCGGGCCATCGGCGCCATTTTGGCTGCCACTAATATAAATGGCGCCGATGGCCCGATAAAAAAAACCCCCACCCGACCCTTTAAAATTACCCCCTTAGCCTCCCCCACTCTCCCGACCCCCCCCCCAAAACTTTTTATACATACCTGGTGGTCCAGGGGGGCCGCGGGCAGCAATCTCCCGTTCCCAGGCCATCAGCTGCGCTAAAAAAAATGGCGCCAATGGCCCTTTGCCCTTACCATGTGACAGGGCAAAGATAGCGCTGGCGCCATTTTGAATATTGGCAATACGGCCTGAGTGCAGGAGATCGCTCCCGGACCCCCGCTGGACCCCCAGGGACTTTTGGCCAGCTTGGGGGGGGCCTCCTGACCCCCACAAGACTTGCCAAAAGTCCAGCGGGGGTCTGGGATGGGTGATGTTTCTTTTTTCCTTTGTTACACTTCATACAGAGACTCTGGCTTGTTGCGGTTTCCAATTCAGTTTTTGTCTGCATGCTTCTAGTTATGCGTTTTGGTCTCTTTATTCTTTGTTAGGTGAGGGTCAGTACATGTGACTCAGGTGAGGTTTTCTGCTGGTGTGTAGTTTCTGTGTTAGGGCTCTATAGCAACCTGACTTGGTCCGTTTTCCTAATAGGAGATGTATTGGTGTCTTAAGGCCTGGTGTAATATTTCAGTGTTGCCTTTTCTTAGGTAAGGTGGTTAAGTTTTGGAAATTGGTGCTGTTTTGGTGTGGGATGTTTACTATCTATGCAATTTCTGTTCAAACAGAATATGTATCTTTTCCTTGTGTCATTTTAAACAATAAGAATAATTACCGGACCTTTACTTTTTATTTTCGCCATGAATTGTAATGAGCAGTGTGTCACAGATGTGAGCGTGGCCTGTCTGGTGTGTCATGATGGGAAAAAGGTTGAGCACCACTGCTGTAGAGACTTTCCAGGCTGGATGATGGTGGCAAAAATGGACCCCCTTCAGCAATTTTCTAAATTTATGGGAGAGACTAGGAATGTGCATTCGTTTAACATCCTCTTGACTTAAAATGACGACGTCTTAGGGCTGGCCGGTGCCATTTTCTTGTACGGTTGTACAAACATGCGACTGTCCAAGAAAATGGCACTGGCCATCCCTAAGACAAAGTCATTTTAAGTCATAATATGGTGCTGGTCTCAGAGCCGATCGAGGCTATAGAATTACAGAGGAGCTAGAGGCAGGAGGTGATTGGGATCCCTCCTGCAATGATGGACCACTGCAGATGGGGTAAGTGAGGACTGGGGTGGTTCCTGTCCCAAGACTTTATTTTTGGGAGGGGGGAGGATGCATGGGGGCATGCAGAGACTCTGTCTTGGTTTGAGTTTGGTTTTTTTTTTGTTTTTGATGATTTTTTAAATTTTTAATATGTATTTAGTTTCTGTAAGGGACAAAAATGAAATAAACATTTACCAAAATGACAATCATGGATCCAGTCCCCCCTGAAAGCTAAATTTAAAATGGAACAAAATTTTTTAGGCAGCCCATCCCTAGGAGAGACTAAATCTAAATCTGAGGTTTGTGAAACCTGGATTTCTGTGTCCACTTTAATCCCTCAGGTTTCCTCCTTACATGTCACCAGGGCTTCCTTTATTAAAGATAGTCTTGTGTTGCATAGTCAGCCAGAAGCTTTAGAAAATTCTTTGAGATCAAGAAATGTAAGATTTTTTACTTTTCCTATTACTTGATTATTATCTCCATTAGAGATGTTTAATAAATACCTTCATGAGATATTGAGTTTTCCTCTGGATAAGTAGTTGGAAATTTCAACAATTATTAACTGTATAGAGTGAAGAAATAAATAAATATGGTGGAGGGGGTGTTGACACATTACCTTTGGATAGCCTTAATGTGTCTACTCAACAATCCCAGGCACCAATGATCCCCTCCCCCTGTCAGCTTCACCTTCTGCCCTCCCCCCATTATTTTGCCGACCCCTCATCTTTACCGCTGCTGGGCCTTATGCAATATATATCACTCTGGACTCCATTGGTTTGAGATAAAGTAGATATTTATTGGTTTTACTTGGATATACATGGATATATATATATTGTGAAGGCTCACCGCCCGTGCTGCCCTGGGTGCCGCTCCGCGGCCTCCGGTTCAGGCCCCTCGCGAGTCCTGGATATCCCTGGAGTCCCCAGTCTCACAGGACTCCCTGGGTTCAGGTCTCCGCTGGCCCTGGTTTTGCTGGGCTTCTGGGTTCTCTTTGTATGGAGTGGGGTTGAAGCAGTCCCCCAACCCCCCAAAGATAACACAGAGAGAGAGAGGTTCCTCAAAGTATTTTTATAAAGCAGAGTAGCTGAATCTATTACATTTGCTCCGTCACCTCAGGAGCTGCACAAATGACCCTGCCCCCGCTCTCCAGCAGTCTAACCCCTTAACACATGTGCTGGAGCAAAGGTACTGTTTGAGCCCCCCCGGCTCTCCAGTTCACCAGCAAACCCCCTTAACACATGTGCTGGAGCAAAGGCACTGTTTGAGCCCCCCTGGCTCTCCAGTTCACCAGCAAACACCCCTGCCCTAACTTCCCTTAGGGTACAGGTTATTAGTTTCCCTTTTCTGGCTAGGCTGTACCCATGAGGCAGCTGGAGGATTCCTCTCCCCTGGAACCTACCTCCATTTTCCTTCCCTCCCTTTGCTTCCTGGCACTGGCTTTTTCTGGCCACTGCCGCTACCTAGGCACGCCCCCTTCCTCTAGCTCCCTAGGCTCACCTGTGTGACTCATTAGTCCAAGTCTGCCACCTGCTCTCCTCCAGGCTCTCCCTACAGGTCAGGTGGTGGTTCAAGGAACCTAGGATTTGTAGTTTCCGCCTTCACCTGCTCCCCCTGCTGGCTGGCCTTCTTTTTTTTCTGTGTCCCCTGCGGGATGCAGGGCACAGTTGTTTGTCTCTATCTTTCATTGGGAGAGTGGGTTGGTGCCCCTCTCCCGGGCAACTTTCGTACGGTCTGAAATAGGCCCCTGCTGGCTGGCTCTAGTATTACTAGCTGCCTTATAGTATCTTATCCATTCCTGCCCCCGGCAGCGCTGCACTCCATCACAATATATATATATATATATATATATGTTCCATGTAAAGCCCCTTTCTCTATTTTGGGCATACCTTCGTTTTATGTAAACCGGAGTGATCTGTAGTCCTTAAAGAACTTCGGTATATAAAAATTAAAAATAAATAAAATAAATAAATATATATAGCCACAGCAAAGTAATACATCCACATCAATTAACCATTATACATTGTATCAGCATTAGTAAACTTTTAACATTTAAACATTTAACAAAACAACTCACCATGTGCTAGGTACAGAATTAGCCACTGTACCCTGGGGTGGCCTCGCTGCTGCTTGGACACAGCTACAGCCAAGTTATTATCCATCTTTCTAATTTTATCAGTGAACTGATTACTCTAGGGTCAGCTATGGAAGTGCCTTTGTTTGGTCAGATTCACACTTCACGGTAAAGACCCGAGCCATCAAAGCTTGGCCTTTAAGGCTCTCCAGCAATTGGTACTAGTTTACAGCACATGCTCCATTTCACATGATGGCCCCGGGTCTGTAGAAGAGCTGGGGCTCATGAAGTCATGCTCTTTCTGTAGGTGATACATGGGCCTATTCTATCCATAGAAGCCTTTACAAGCCTAAACCATTGTTAGAATTACCTATACACAATGCACTCAAAGATGGCAAGAAAATCTTTTCCTTCCATGTCCCTGCTGCTGGTACTCTACAGATTTCCTTGTGTCTCAGGCATGGCCACCCACCCACCCCTCCCCTCCCCCATCCTTGACAGCAACACTTCGCTTGTTGAGGGCTCTCCCGCAAGTCTGCTGCACCCATGACCAAAGATCAACATCTTGTAGGTTACTGTTGAAAATATCAAGCCCCATATCGGATAAATACACCCCATTGGTATGATACATTCCTAGGCACTCTTCTACAATAAAATCTTGTGATATGAACGATCCCCCAACGGCTAACATAAATTTGTACATCCACTTTTAAACTTTCTTCTCATTCTATCAACTGCTTGATGGGACTCCTCACCCCGCCAGACCATTCAGGGAATAATGTAGGACCAGACCATGTGTATGCCTGGGGATAGATCCATAATAGCAACATAATCTTTTTGGGGTTTTTTTGTATTAACTCCATACTGCACATGGCTGTGATGTCATTACTACCCAAATGAAAGATCACTGGCCATGGCACTGCTTGTATCCTCCTCTTTTGTAAGATTAGTAGCATTAACTGATCCCACCTAATTCCACATTTTCCCATCCATAACAGTGTGACTCCATCGTATATCATGCCCAGGGTGTTCGCCTAGTGGTCTGAATAATGCCCGCTGGTGCACACAATGAACAAATGAGTGCCTGTAAATCTAAACATATTGGGGGGGATTGGTTATTGCCTAATGAAAAACAAAAGTGAAAGGAGGAGGCAAAACATTAAAGATTGGCTGAATAGTCAAGGTATGCTATAATATATTGTTCCATTCTAAGGTCTAATATAAATCTATAGCGTGGCAATTGCCATCTATTGATGGATATAATCTGCTGCAAAAGCAGACTCAATCCAGCTACTGAAGTCGCCCTTCCTATATGGAAAGAATGAGTTCCATATGCAGTTTCGTCCATGCCCACCGCTGCTAAACACCTTTTCAGAATGCATGTAAATTGATAATGGAACATAGGAAGGCCATTCTCATGTGCTAGCAGAAATGTACTACCTTGTGACCTAATGGACAAATAATCATGCAATAACTGCACTGGGCATGTATGATAACACTTGAGGTGTCTCAAGACTAACTGTGCACCCATCGTGTTCCTGTATATTTTAGACCTACGAATTAGAATTTCGACTGTTGGATTCTAAGCATGCATCTTATATTTTTAGACCATATGGCCCACTTGAGGGGGACAATTGAACAACTAGCTCACTGATACTAAATGCCGCAATGAAGGCCATTGAACATGCACATGTAAAGAGTGGAAATTCATAATCGTAGCATATTCTAGGGATTTCATTCAACAGTTGGCTTAAGTGATCATGTGTGATTGGGCGATATTTATCCTGTGAAGGACCCACCTCATTTACCCAGCTATGCATCATCTTTTGATAACAAAACTATCATTAGGCAGATACTATTCATCTGCCAGCCATCTTTCTGCCCCAGGTGTGTTTTGACATCACTATTGTGAAGAGCTCCCAAAACGTTATGTCCCTAGTAATTCTGGTCTGGTAGATACTGGCCATGTCTCCGTACACCATGCACCTTGGAAATATATCCCAAAACCAACCCCACCTGATGCGTCATTTAATAGCTCTATGTCACTGTTAAAAATCAGAGGGGTAGGCCATAAGGCTACTCCATTGAATACATTCAGAGAGGTGTCCAATATCTCTAAATCATCCTTTATACACCTTCATATTCTTATAAAGTGATACCTCCTGGTCACTCCCACCTTGGCTAAGACTAGACATCTAATAAACACTGTCCCCATGGGAATAGCCCTACAGGCAAAGTTAAGAAGCCCCATGAGTGATTGAAACTGCCGGAGGGTTGCTTTTTTGACCACCCTCATATTCGTTAAAGTAACTCACAGATTTTCCAACTTATCTCCTGGGAGCCAAAATAATCTGGCTTGGACGTCAAGCTCAATGCCAAGAAAAACCAGCAAAGCCACCGGTCCCACTGTGTTTTCCTGTGCCAATGGTATACCCAATTCAATTGTCCTGCTACATCTTGGAATCTTGCCAACACTGCATTGCATTCAGAACCATCCCTACCAATGAACATTAAATTGTCTAGATAATGAATTATGTTCCTATTGCCTGAGGCCTGCTCCACTACCAAGTGTAGAAATGTGCTAAACTTCTTAAAGTATGCACAGGATATGGAGCAACCCATAGGCATATATTTGTCAAAATAATAGCCTCCTTTGAATGAAAAGCCAAGCATACAAAAAGAATCTGCATGCATTGTAACAAACGAAACACTGACTCAATGTCAGCCTTAGCTAGCCTGGCATTGGTGAAAATTGCCTAATTATGCTGATTGCTTGATCTAGCAAAGCATACTGCACAGAACATAGATGAGGGTCAATGTAATCATATACTAATGAACCCTGCAGCTATATATCCATTTGAATTTTCATTCTTCCTTCTTTGGGACAATTCCCAAAGGGGATAGACTCATATTTGATATTAGTACCTGGGAGAAGGGCCTGGCCATCCTTCCAAGTGACACCTGCTTGGCCACCTTCATTCTTGCCACTTCTGCAAGCTGGAACAAAACAAAGGAGCCCTGAATGGATGCTGCTGGAAGATGTGCCGGGCCGCTATATGGAATTTGAAAACCTGCAGAGAAACCCTCATAAAGAAATGCTGCTGCTTCTTGCTTTGAGTATTGCTTAAGCCATGGAATCAGTTGATCAAGCTTGATTGGGGACAGACCCAGTGACATCAGCTGATCAATGGGGCTGAGAAACTGTATGTTGCACAGAACATGCATGCTGGAACTTGCAAGGTTCCATGTGCATACTCCTGAGCTGTACCACGCCTACAGACCTGCCTTCCCATAGTATTATTCCTATTCTGTGCACACAGAGAAGGGGTAGCCACCCTATCTGTGCTAACAGGCCTCTATAGTGTCATTTCATCAAGCCACAAATCCATAACCCTGTTTTGCCATGTAATCAACTTGTCATCAGCCATGCTCTTCCAAGATATCATAGTTGAGCCATGCCCAACCACCAAAACACCTGTGAGCTTTCATAATGGTATCCAGATAGTGCACCTTGGGGCAGATCTTTAAACCTGCACGTGAGCGTAGATTTGTTCACGCAACCCGGCATGAACAAATCTACGCCTGATTTTATAACATGCGCTCGCTGCCGCGTGCATGTTATAAAATCCAGGGTTGGCGTGCGCAAGGGGGTGCATAGTTGTGCAATTTGTGCGCGCCGAGCTGCGCAGCCTTCCTCCGTTCCCTCCGAGGCTGCGCTGAAATCGAAGCAGCCTTGGAGGGAACTTTCCTTCCACCACCCCCCCCCCCCCCGCACATTCCCCTCCCTTCCCCTATCTAACCTGCCCCTCCCCCCCCCCAGCCCTATCTAAATCCCCCTCCTAACCTTTATTGTAGAAGTTACGCCTGCCTCTGGGCAGGCGTAACGTGCGCACACCAGCTCTCCAGCCCCCAGCACAGGCCGCTGTGCTGGAGGACTCGGGACCGCCCCCCCCCCCCCCCGGACCGCCCCTGAACCTCCGCCATGGCCCTGGCCCCGCCCCTTTTTTGAAGCCCCGGGACATACGCTCATCCTGGGGCTTGGGCGTGCCGCCGAGCCTATGAAAGATAGGCTTGGCGCGCGCAGGGGCAGCTTTTCGGGGGTTACGCGCATAACCCTTTGAAAATCTGCCCCTAAATATGGACTTTGCTCCGGTTCTTTTTCCACCACCACACTCAGAAAAATGTGAAAGACAGATATCCAGTTATTAATTGATTTATATATATGTGGTTTCTTATCTTTGTCCCCCTCCACCTGTATGCTTATCTTTTGTGTCACTACCAGCTTCATCTTTCTAGAAATTAGATTATATCAATAAATGTGTGTTTCCATGTCTTTTTTTACAATTTTTTGGATATCCTCTGTGCTACAGTGTTGACTCTCCAAATAGAATCTTCTACAGCAAATGAGCCAGGCACCTTGCACCAGGGTTTTTCGGATACCATTGTGCCACTAACATCCCTAGAACTCTTTTTACCCTGATCCCACACATCAGAAAGCCTATACCTTTTCATTCCTGCCTTTTTTTTTTTTTTTTTTTAAACATTTATTAATCGCTTAACACAATTGGCCTAAGCGATATACATAATTACACACACACAATTAAATTACAAGTTTCACAAAAACTAAACTCAACAAAAATTTAAATCAACAAATATTATAAACAATAAAAATCATCAATAAAAAGGTCAACAAACAAACCAGTGTCACATTTGTAAATGAAGTCAGATGGCATTAGCTTCATTACAATACATCTCAAGTACGCTATTAAGAAAGAACTCTTAATCAGTTAGATCACATTAACTTTGTTACTTCATAACTGTGGCGAAAGCTACCATATCGTCGCTAGAGTCAATATCCCACGAGCTGGAATCTGCCTCTGAACTGAATAAAGAGGACCTGCCAGACTCGGAAGAGGATGTATGTAGACTGTCATTTTTAGAAGGCTGCTTTCCTCTCCCAACTTCGGATCGGCTCCTTGCTTTAAGCAAAAGTTAAAGGGAGATCAGGAAGAAGGACACTGAGCTAATCTGAGAACCCCCTCCACCCTGCAAACTTTAGTCAAGAAACAAAATTTTTGAAGATTTGGTGGATAAGAGGACATGGATTTTACAAACATGGAGATGAAAGCAACAATTTTTTAGTGCTGGCTAAACTGCAGGAAAAGGAAAGGGATGGGCTGAATGTGTGTCTGAGATACTGTACTTAGTACAGTCAGCGGTGCAGAGGTGAATATAAAAGGAATGCAAAGGGCAATGGAGTTGGAGAAAAAGGCAGAAGGGTGACTGGGAAATTCCATGTGGACTGGTTTCTCTTGGCAGCTTCGTCGGATCAGTTCAACAAATCTCTTCTAACCAGGGAGAATAACGCTTGTAAAATCCATGGCAGGTGCACAAGAAATCTGCCACAGATCTAAGCAAAATCTGCAATGAATTTCCATGGATTGGTAGGTCCACTTCAGATTTCCAAAGATCTACATTATTCTGATACTCACGCTAGGTTTGTTTAAGGACACATTGCTTCATTGACTTTGATTATTCAAATGGCGGTGGTGATGAGTGCTGGTTCTGATCTCTTTTTACTTCTTCCTTCAGGTCAGGTGCATTACGGAAAAATCTACAGATGGGCAGATTGTGTTCAAACTCACAATCTAGGAGAAAGAGGCCGGGTTTTATTATTGCACAGTAAACGGTTTGCAGCCTCCCATAAAAGTAACGACTCCAGGGAGAATTCTTTTGAAGGAATGGATTCATCTCAGTGTGTAGGTAAGTAAATCCACAAAATAATAAAAAAAAAAAGAAAACCTCCCAATATTTAACATTTGGTTAAGTGCAGAAAACATTTGAATAAAAAAAAATGCAGCACTGAAAATTCTTGAGAGAAATAATGCACAGATACATTTTGTTGTGACACCAAAGGTACAAGTTAAGTTTTGCATATTAAGCAATGAATGGAGGAAAATGGCAGAATGGTTCCTCTGTAGGACACACTCCTTGAAGATAAATCTTGCCTATAGCAAACTGAAGCCGTGCCCTCCCAAATCAATTTTATACAACATGTGCTATAGTAGTCACAAACCCTCTTCATATTAAACTATTTCATTGGCCTCATCCTGTATTTTTCCCCTAAAAATGGTTCATTGCAATTAGAAAACCATGAGAAATATTTATTTTAGCCAAATTGCTAAAGTATGCCAACCTGGTCCATTAATGTACGTACTGTAGGTATACTGGCAGTTAGTGCTGTCATACAAATATGGCAGAGAGTAAAGCACATGTGAACATGAGGGCAGCATCACAAAAACTTAATTACACGTCCCTGAGGTCTGTGTTTTTTTGGTTTTTTTGCATTAATGCATTTGCACAAGCAAACAGCTGAGTGCTGCCTTCTTAGCGCTGTAGGGCTGAGGAGGACGCTCCTGCTCCAGTTTCCAGACGCTATTGTTACTCCTGCAGAGACAGGAAGATTTTTCAAATTCAGCGTTGATCACAGACATTGATTTGCATGTCTACAAACTTGCTGCATTCACGAGCTTGCTGCAGCCCTGAGGAAGGAAGAGATTCCGAAACTCTGCGGTGTCGGGCAATTTTGACAGCGAGTGGCAATGAAGACCTGAAAGGAACCCTTTGACAGGACGTCCATTTAAATAGCCCCAATCAGTACATCGCAAACACGTACCTGAAAGGGACCTTTCTTTCTGACTACATTTCAACACGGCACTCAAATCAGAGGACATTTCTCTGTCATCACACACAAGTTAAGTATCTAACTAACTTGTAACAAGTTAAAAATCCAACTAACTTGTATTAGCTGAGTTAAAGTCCAGCTTTATAAGAGATATAAAATCCTTAAGCAACTGATGATTAAATATCTAGCACGTTGAAGTAGCTTCAGCTTCTTAAGGTTACCCGATGTACACACGGGAACCGGGTGCAGTATGATGGTTGCTGGATTTTCACAGCGAATCTGTTTCATAAGTTCATTATACAGTGAGAAATACGTATTTACTTTGTTGCACATTGTTTTTCCTCACAATAAGAGGTTATTTCTTGCATAGCAGTTTCCAACCTGTCAGGACTCTGCTTTTAATAGCAGCATACAGGCTACCTTCTGCTGTAGCTGCTATGTGTGCTGTGGGTGGGGGTGAGTGAGACAGAGAATGAGTCAGCATGTGTGTAAGTGTATGAGAGAATGGGTGTGTAATTAAGAGAAATGTTAGAGAGCAAGAGACTGCTCAGGAAAGTCACTGGTAGTGTGTGAGAGAAAGAGATTGGTCAGGGACGTGACTGGTGTGTGTGTATGTGTGAGAGAGAGATTGGCCAGGGACATGACTGGTGTGTGTGTATGTGTGAGAGAGAGATTGGCCAGGGACGTGACTGGTGTGTGTGTAGTATGAGAGAGAGATTGGTCAGGGACATGACTGTGTGTGTGTGTGTGTGAGAGAGAGAGAGAGAGATTGGTCAGGCAGGTGACTGGTGTGTG